>NW_027187419.1:51602709-51714629 GCF_028583685.1 Petaurus breviceps papuanus | reverse complement strand
CTTCCTTCCTTCCTTCCTTCCTTCCTTCCTTCCTTCCTTCCTTCCTTTCTTCCTTCTTTTCTGCTCACCTCTGGCCTATTACAACTAGATTTTAAAATATTTATACTTTGCAATACAATTCATCCTAAAGTGCAAGCAAATCAATAGACACACTTTCTATACCTTTTATTTATGAGACTTTGGTCATAGCAACATTGGAAGACCAATTACTAAACTCTAGCGGGGGGGGGGGGGGGGGCGGTTTATAGCCAGGTTGTGATCCATTACTGTAGGTGGGAACACCCACATGACAAAATGACAGATCCCTGAAAGAGTGACATCAAAATTTACATATGTAAAGCAGAAGGTGAGATAATTAAGATCAACAGAATCTCAGCTTGTATGTGAACTTTTGGCATCTAACTTGTCTCCAGTATCACAGAAATGTTGCAGGTGTACTGTATCTGAAGTTCAAGAAGGTTTTTGACAAAGTCCTTCATGATTTCTTTGTAGGCAGGATGAAGAAAAGAAATGCAAACCATTCTTGTGGTTTTTTTCCCTTTTGTTCTGATTCTTCTTTCACAACATGATTAATGTGGGAATATGTTTAACATGTTTATACAAGTATAACCTATATCAAATTGCTTGCTATCTTAGGGAGGGGGGGAGAGGAGGGAAGAAGGGAGATAAATCTGGAACTCAAAATCTCATAAAAATGAATGTTGAAAACTATTTTTACATGTAATTGGAAAAAATAAAATACTATTAAGTGGAAAATTAAAAAAAAAAAAGAAATGTGAACTGGATGATAATCCAGTTAAGTGGTCCACTGTATCTAATAAGTTTTGATTAATGAGTTATCATCAACCTGAAATGAGGTCTCTAGCAGGATGCCATTGCATTTTTGCCTATTGGACATTTTTCTCATTGGTTTGGATGAAGATATAGTAGACCCCAAAGAATTTTTGTTCTTGGTGTCATAACAACCAATATTTATTATATTAGAGATCAAAACATCTCTGTATTATTGTAAAAATAGTTTTGACCTTGAGGCCCCATAAGGGTCTCAGTGCCACACCTGGACAACTGCTAGGCTGAATTTAGACTAAAAAACATCAATTTCATGCACACAAAATGAAGCACGCCTGATTAAATACAATTTTGTGTAAAACAATATAATGGGTTTTGGTTGACTGTAAGCTCATTATGAGTCAATGGTGTGATGTGGATGCCAAAAAGCACCCTCTTTTGTATAATGTCTAGAACCTAGAAAGAGGGAGTCCTGCTTTACTCAGACCACACCTAGAGTACTCTGTTTAATTCTGGGGACCACACTTGAAGAAGGACATCGATAAATTGTGCTGTGTGCCAAGGAGGGTGATCAGGATGGTGAGAGGACTTTCAATAATGCCTTAGGGGGATTAAATTAAGTGGGGATATGTAATATAGAGAAGAGAAAACTAAAAAAGAAAATAATTGATTTCTTCAAAAACAGGGTTATGATGTGGAAAGATTGGTCTCAGTCCTGTGGTTCTAGAGTGTAGGGCAATTACAGCTGTCCAACAATGGGTAGCGAACACTGAAAGTGTTCAAGGAGAAACTGGGTGAGTGAGTATCTGTTGGGGCTGTTGTAATGGGAATCCAGGCACTGAGGAGATCGGATTAGATGCTCTCTAGAGGTCCTTCCAATTTGAAGGCTCTATGATAGTCTTCTCTCTCTTGCATTGAGAACCAGCTCTGTTTAATATTTTAAATATTATTTATTACTATGTATTATTTATATTTATTATTATGTATACATTTTATATTATAGATATATTTAATATTTTAAATAAGGAAGATTTGCTTCTTCTACCACTCCCTATCATTTCCCCCCAGGCATTGTGTGCCCTTACCTGCTCCCCTCCAGAGCCTCCCACTCATGATTTTACTTTATATTATTACTATTTTTGCCATAGAAACTCAATATATTTCCCCCTAAATGCTCCCTGCCTCCTACCTCCCCTATTACAGCAGAGGGCAACACCATCCTCAGTCCCTCAGTCTCACAACCTAGGAATCATACTGGTTCTTCACTCTCCCTCTGCCACCCATGTCCAAGCTGTTCCAATGCCTACCGATTTCACTTTTGCAACATCTCTCAAATATACCCCCTTCCCACATCTGACACTGTCATTACTCTAGTGCAGGCCCCCATCACCTCATGCTTTGATTATTGCAATAGCCTGCTGGTAGGTCTTCCTGCTTCAAGGCTCTCCCCATTTCAATCCATTTTTCAGCCAGTCACTAAAGTGATTTTCCTAGAACAAAGGTCCAATTACATCACCCACTCCTGCATCTCACTTCCCCACTTAATATTAACTCCACTGATTTCCTGTTGCTTCTAGGAGCAAATACAAAATGCTCTGTTGGGCATTCAAAGTCTTTCATAACTTCCCCTCCTTCATACTTTCCTTCATACTTCTTATACCTTATGCCCCAATACTTGCTCTTAGATCTACAGATATTGGCCTCCTGGCTGTTCTATGAACAAGACACTTCATCTCTTGGTTCTGGGCCTTTTCTCTGGCTATTTCCCATTCCTGGAATGCTCTCCCTCCTCATCTCTAACTACTGACCTCCATGGGTTCCTTTAAGTCCTGACTAAAATCCTACATTCTACAGAAAGCCTTCCCCAATCCCTCTTAATTCCAGTGCTTTCCTTCCTGTAGTTATTTCCTATTTATAATGCTTGCTTTGCATATATTTGTTTGCATGTTGTCTCCCCCATTAGATAGATCAGTCATGTAATCTTATAATACACATTTAATATACCAATCATGTAGATTTCATAACTGATCTTAACACATAACCTATATACAATAAAAGTCATTTCTTAGAAGAATTAAAAAAAGGTGTCCCTGCTTCTTGAGGGCAGGGATTATCTTTTGCCTCTTTTTGTATTCCCAGTGTTCAGCACACAGTAGGTATAGTTGTACACAGTAGCCTGGCACACAGTAGGAGCTTAATAAATGTTTATTAATTGATATGAAACTGTGTTAAGACATGGATAAATGGTCATCTCCATTGAAGAAACAAATTTTTTTTTCCCAAGTCTGAAATGCACTGCCTTCTCACCACTGACATATGAAATCCTTAGCTTCCTTCAAAGTATAGGCCTCCAGCAGGAGGCCTTTCCTGATTCTGTTTTTAAAATTCTTTCCCTTTTGGTATTATTTTGCATTACTTTGCATATACTTACTTATATACATGTTGTATCTTTCCAAGACAATATAAACTCCTTGAGAGCAGGGACTATTTTGTCGCTCTATTCCCATGCTTTACCACCATGCTGGATACTTAATAAACATTTGTTGAATTGAATTATGTAGACAAACATCAAAGCTGTTTTGGAATAATGTCACTAGTTTTCCCTCAGTGTTCACCAACTAATTGGAACCAAAAAGTCTGACTGGTTGGGAGAAGATAGTGCACAAGTGTGCAGTGGTGAGACAATCTGGGATTAAAAATTTAGTACCAATAAGCCATGAAGTAGACAAAACATATTAATAATGGATGTGTGATGGTATGGATAAATTTCTAACTCAGTATGTGCATGCATATGTTATTTATTACAGATTATGGAAATGTTTTCCTACCAGCAAAGGCAGATGCTTTGTCATAATGCCCTTTCACACTGCCCCCCATCCCGCATAAAGGACATAATATGGGTATAATTTTACCCTAGTTTCACAGAACCATAGTCTAATGGGACCTTAGAGACCTTTTGTACAACCCTTTTATTTTATAGATGAGGAAACTGAGGCCCAGAGAGGGTGAAGGGATTTGCTCAAGGTCACAAAGGTCGTCTGTTGTAGGGCCAGGATTCAAACCCATGCCCTCCCACTCTGAATCCAGCACATCTCCCCAGGTCCCATGCTGCCTCTTGTTGTTCCTTGGGGATGTCCTCAGTTTGCCTGAAATAGAAGCAAAGCCAGATTTGACATGTGTTAGTGGTGGGAGAAGGAAAAGGCCAGCTGGGATCCCTACTTAGATACTCACTTTTCGGTTCCGAGCTTCAGAAGTCAAGATTTTTCTCTTGGTCTTCCCAGATTTTGATTGTTTCTCAGACACTGGGGAACTGGAATTTCCTGCAAGCCTCAGGGTAGCTTCAGAGAAAGAGCAGGGAGCTCTGATCAGGAAGGGCAAGTCACCTGCATTATAGAACCTTTCAAAACCTTAAAGCTCAGTCAGCTCGAGTCACGGAGATCATCCCTTCAGAGGAAAGCACCTCTTCTCTAAGGCCAAAGCACCAAGCAGTACAAAATGCACCAGGCTGCCCAGCATCTGACCCCCCTGCTCTGCTGAATATCCCCTTCACACTAAGAGCCAGGGAAGTAGAATCAGTACCTTTTGTTCCTCCTCTTGGCCTAGTGAATGTTTGCTCACTATTTGTCTCCAAATTAATCTCCAAGTCTGATTCGTTGCTAGGATTGTTATAGTCATTTTGTAGATGGAAAACTGTGGCCTACAGAGGGTATATAATGATAATAACAATAGCTAGCATTTATGGAGTGCTTAAGGTTTGTAAAGTGCTTTACAAATATTATCTCACTTGATCCTCACAAAGACTATGAGGTAAGTACTGTAATAACCCATATTTACAGATAAGGAAATTAATTCACAAAGCGATTAAGTGACTTGTCTCAGCTTGCACAGCAAGGAAGTGTCTGAGGCAGGATTCAAACTTAGGTCTTCCTAACTCTAAGTCAACACTCTATCCACGGCACTGTCTAGTGGCCTCTTAGTCAGATTCAAACTGAGTGAAATACTAGATCTGTTCAGTTTCTGTTTACAGTTAATTTGAATTTATTCCAGTTTAGTCTTTTGAAAAAATTTCACCATTCACTTATTTATATGTTTATTCATTCATTTATCATCTATCATTTATCTTTTTTAAAAACAGAGGATTCTAAGATTCAGAAGGAGTCTCCATCTCTGCAAAAAGCAGTTTTCAAATTGGATGCAGCACTGTTCACCTGGAAACCCAACTATTGAGGCAAATTGAGACAGTGGATTTCTTCATTTCAGGACTTCTGAGCTGTAGTGCACTAAGCCACTTTGGGGTCTGCACTATCTGGTTCCAATATGATGAGCCCCTGGGAGTTGGGGGAGGTCACTGGGATGCCTAAGGAGGGGTAAAAAGGCCCAGGTCAGAAACAAAGCAGGTCAAAGCTTCTGTGCTGAGCAGCATGGGATCAGGTCTATGAGTGGCCATGTACTTCCAGTTTGGGTAAGAAATGGAGGCCTAGTCTCAAATTGAAAACAAAAGGCCAATTCTGCGGTTGATTTCAGAAATGTCAGAAGTCACTGAAGTGGGCTGTATACATGCTCCATGGGGTCATCATATGTGACCTCAATTGCCCCTGCCTTGCCATGAGCTTTTCCCTCAGACGATTCTCTGTTCCTCAGGCCCTGTAGTTCTCCTGCTTCCCCCACCCCTATCCATACATGGCCTTTTGCTGCTGCTTCTGAAGTGTGCTACCATGTTAATCTCTTTTGCTTCTCCGTGCTGGGACAACTTTCAGGAAGCTTGGCTTGAGCTACTTTGGTCCAGTTTGGGTGATCTGAGTCAACTTTCCTTTTGTTCTTGGAGGCCCATCCCTGAAGAGCTTTCTTGGGGTTCTATGGTAACTCCTTACCTCACACACTCACTCCATTTGCTTTGTTTCTAGGTGACTGAACCAACAATACTGATTTTAGGTAATGGATAGGAGAGGCCATAGTATTTATTTTGCTTTTTTTGGAGGGCAGTTAGGGTTAAGTGACTTGCCCAAGGTCACATGGCTAGATTTTGTGTGGTGTCTGAGGTCGCATTTGAACTCAGGTCCTCCTGACTGCGGGGTCGGTGCTCTATTCATTGTGCCACCTAGCCGCCCAAGGCAGTAGTATTTCAACATGATCCCCTAATTCCTTGAGTTAGTCTATCATGGTCCATGCCCTCCCTAGATACTATCCATTTTATTATTTCTCACCCTTTTCAACCATAATATGAAGTCAGTCTTCTTCCTTTTGGTGTGTATCAAGGACTTTCACATAGCCACCCTCTACTTTCAGTGCTACCAAATTGGTTATCTATTATTTGAAAACATTCAAATCCCATAATCTTAGGGCATTGCATAAAGCTCCAAGGAGATGTCAAATTCCTGCATCGTTCCTGTGGACTGTCCTAGCTAAGAGTCAAACATTTCCTTTTCTTCTTGGTACGGAATGCCCTTTCCCTCCACCTTGAAAATTATTCTCTTTTCCATATTGGTTGGCTGGCAGCTTGTCCCATGGGATCAGCCCCTACCATCATTCCCATTGGCTGCTGAGGAGAGCGTTTGTATCCTGGGAAGCTCTGGCCCCAGGTCAGAAATATCCTTTCACCCCATCTACCTCTCACCATGAAGGCTTCAAAAATGCGCTGCAACTCTTGGTTATTGATGATGGTTTAGTAACTAATTCCCAATGACGTCCCCTCCACCCCTTTCCCTTCCAGCTGTCTCTTTGAGTAGTTGGGAGTGTTTCCAGCAGCTTACCCACTGTCTTCCTTCTGCCTTACTCACCATAGTTACAATTTCCCAAGGACTCCACAGTATGACATGAAGTCCTTTCATTGATTTCCTTGTTACAGTTAGTAGGCACCCTTTCCTCAAACCAAAAGTCCTTGGTAAGAGTCTCTTTCACTGGGCACCAGTTCTCAGATGCTTGTGCAGAATAGAAATACATCAATTTCTTAATGTGTTATAGAGCTTCAGAAACTTCGTCCAGATGCCCACTGAGTAAAGTTCATAATAGTTTGCTTGGCATTCAAAGCTCACTACAGATGGATGTATTACTACCTTTTCCCCTGTGCTTCTCTATGTCTTCTACACTCTAGCCCAATTGTATTACTTTTTGTCCCTTGAACATAATCCTTTGATTTCCCACTTCCATGTCAGTGCTCAAGCTCTCTCTCACAGCAGTGCTTTCCCTACCCATCCTTTAAAGCTTAATTTAAATGCATTTCTAGGAAGCCTTCCCAAATATTCCCATTGGTGGCCACCTTGGCCTTCACATCTCACACAACACACCGTTTTGTAACTCTCTAAGACACTTATCACATAATGCTATGTAATAAAGTTGTCTCTCTCTGTATTATCACCCTATTAGACTGAGCTCCTCAAGAGGAAATTCTGTGTTTTATCTAATCTCTGAATTCTTTCCTGTGCCTAGATAGCTTTGCATGCAGTAATCTTCCAAATTGGCCATACCTAAGTTATATAGTCCAAAATCATTTTATAGATGAGGAAACTGGGGCCTAGAGAGATCAGACACATTGAGTATCTTTTTATTGAAATGGAATACAGCGCAATGTTCATTTTGGAGGGGGTGGGAGCTATGTTATCTGTATTATCATTATATATTTAAGATGGGAGATGGAAACATCTGTAAAGAGCCTTCACTGTGCTTTTGCCTCTGTAATGGAAATGCAAATTTAAAGATCTCCCCTGCCCCTAGGCTAAAGTGCACCTGGAGACTGGGGTGGGAGGCTTGTTTTTCAGTAGATACTTCTTGATTGGCCAGTGAGTCAATAAGGTTGTTACATTCTCTGAGCCAGGAGAAGGCTATATAAGCCCTGATGTGTAGCTTTGTTTTGGGACTCACTTTGAGAAGTGTTCTGTGATTTGATCTGAATTATGGGAAGCCGTTGTTGAGAGTCCCCCGGCTTTGAAAAACCCAGAATGTGGAAACCCAGATGTTGACTGGGTATGGATGTAATGGTTGGACAGTTTGGAAATCTGTCTACTTGATGTTTCTGTCTTGATAATTATGCCTGTATACTTTGAGGTTCAGGGTGCTGACCTTTTCTCCTGAATAAGGTAAACGATATATGTCTGACTGATTAAAGTAAGCTTGTTAACCCATTTTGAGTTGCTTTCCTTTAACAAAGCAGATCCAAGAACCTGTGGTAGCTGCAAACCCTGAGGACGCTTGGGGTGCTTGCTGCTACAGCCTCCTGCAGTAAATAATGCAAAGAACTGGCCAAGCTTGGCCCTTGTAAGCATGCTCAATTGATGTAATCTCCACAGGGAAGAGGCTGGGGACTTAGCTTCTGGAAAGGCAAGATAGCCTAGAATGGAAGCACTGTGTGAGCTCCTCAATTCAGAACAAGAACAGCTATTGTTTCCAATCAGCTATGAAGAAGAGACACCTTCAGATTCACTTTGGGTCCAGATCTGGGAGTACATTCAAAAGGCACCAGTGAGCCACGGTGTTTTCTTTCCTGGTTGTGCTCTGGTGAGGGGGGGAGGGGGCAAAGGCTGCTGTTCTAAGCCTTCTAGTGGAGAGAGAGGTCTTGGGGTTTTTTTAATCTCTACTCATGCTTCTATTTAGTCTGTGAGCTCACCGCCTGTCTCTGTTGCTTCCATTTCTGTTTATACTTTTCTGCCTTGAGGAGAAAGAATATTGGAGATGGAGCAAATTAGGCTGCAAACCTGTAAACTTTGGAAGACTTTGAGAGTGAACTGTTAGAGACCCAGGAGCTAGAGTCCAGGCCAGAGTTATAATCTAACAGCTTCGCCCTGAGGAGGGATGACTGGCATCCAAGCCAAGCAGTGGATATACCCTGTGGCCAAGATGCTGGACCTGAGAGGCAGGGCAGAGAGGCTGTGCTGAATTCACAAGTGAACTTGATGGGGACAAGATCTTGGTAGAAACTGCTTTAAATCTGAGACCACTCTTCCCAGGAACTGAGATGGGATGAGGGAAAGTGGACCTCCAGATGATGGAAAGAAATACTTTTATTTCTGTTCTTACTATATCTTTTCAGTAAATATCCCTTTGTGGGAGTCAGTTGTTATCAGTTGGTTCAGTGATACTGGGGTACTAATCATTGGTAGTTGATATAGGGAAGAGCTCAGGCAGATAGCATTTGAGGGACTCTCCCCAAGCCCTCAGGGGTGCTTCTATAACCCCAGTCATGCTCTGGGAACCCAACTAGCTGGAGGGTGTGGAGGTTGGGAGAGTCAGCCCAGAGTCTCCCTGCAGTAAAAATGCTATTTTCAGTGTGATAAAGCTCTTTATTAGCTTCAACCTTGTGGAGGCAGTGAGACCCCTCAGCTCTCAGAGAGTGGCTGACTGGGCAGTTGAATTAGTTTATGCCTTGGCAGCACTCAGATGATAATGTGTTAACTGTTAGGTATTATTATTGTTAATGACATTGGGAAGGAAGGAATGTGGGCTGGTCATCTACAACTGTAGGCTGTACCACCACATTGGGCTCTAAAAGACTTCCTGTTGACTGTTCTCTCTCTTTCCCCACTGTGCAGACACACAGTGAGTTTGCAGGGAAGTTTGTGAGTCTCCGAACAAGGACACTCCACAGTATTTCACCCCAGGCTCTTTCTATGTTGCTCAAATTAAGTGTCCTATTTGCAAGTGTTAGAGTATAGAGTGATTCTTACTGGGGCTCCTCAGATTCTTTTCATGGAGACAAAACCAGAGATCTGAGAGCAGGAGAAGGACAAAGAGCAGTCCAAGACCCTGAAAATTATCTGGTTATTCTTTTATATTGGTTTCCTGCTTAGGAACTTGGAAATATAGTACATACTCAGTAATTATTTCCCAGTTGTTGCTTTTAATGAGTTGGCCTCATCAACAGCAGGCCAGGAGCTTCTGGGGATGCAGAGAAATCTAAGATTCATCTCAGCTTTTAAGGAGCTCGCCAGCTGGTTGGTGTGTAAGATACAGTTGAGAGAAAATAAAACAGCAATGATTTGTTCTTCTAAAGTTGTTTCTGATGTGGAAGGTTTAGCCCTTTCTCTTCTTTCCCTTTCCCACTATAGTGAAAGCTCTTTGAGGACAGAGACCAACTCTTCTCAATAGAGCATTTAGTTTAATGCTTGAAATAAAATCATAGGCTTATGGATTTAGAACTAGAAGGGACCAGTGGGGCCATCAGGTCTACCCTGTTTTATAGATGAGGGAACTGAGGCACAGAGAGGTTAAGTGACTTAACCTAGGTTAAGTGACTAGCTGTGGACACAGTGAATAAGTGCCCAAGTCAGGATTCAAACCCAGGTCTTAGCCACTTACTTACTAAACCACAATCTCTGCCTATTTGTGCAATAGCTCACATGTACAAAGAACTTTAGACTCTGAAAAGTGCTTTACATATATTATATAGTGTTAATCCTGGGAGGTAGGTGCTATTTTTTTTTTCCATTTTACAGATGAGGAACCTGAAACTCAGAGAGGTTAAATGACTTCTCCAGGGTCCCATTGCTAGCAAGTGTCAAGGGTAGGATTTGAACTCAGGTCTTCTTGACTCCAAATCCAGGGTTCTGTCCACTACTGAGGGGCTAGACTGGATGCCATCTGAGGTCCTTTTGAACTCCTTCTATTTGATCCTATGATCCTAGGAATGTCCCAGTTCCCCTTCTCAGGAGCCATCCCGTTCTCTCTAATGTGGACCTAGAATATGCTTTCCTTGGCCAAGACAAAAGCAACCTGAAGTTGACCAGGAGGGTTCATTTCTCCATCTATTTCCATACATACACATGCTATTTCTATCTTTGGAGCCCACTAAAGATAAGAAGAGTGTTTCAGGCACCCAGAGCTAGTGAAGCCAGGGGTACTGCTTTGATCGCTGTTATCAGTTGTGCCCATGGGAAAACTCAACTACCTGTTTCAGTTTGTGCCTAAGCTTCCTCCTTTGTAAAGTGAAGATATTAATAGTCTCCTTATCACAAAGGACAATTGTGAATCACTCTCAGATTCTCAAATAGATCAGTGATCTCACTGATTTCATTACTTCCTTCACTGATGCAAGCTGCAACCCCACCATGCCTGCCTACCCTGTGTGACTCCTGACTCTGTCCTCTTCTAAGTCTCCCCCATGGGACCCACCTAGTATGCCAGAGGCCCTTCTCACACCGTCCTGAAATTGAGACAACACTTGTGTGACATTCTGGCTGTCCGCCTGCCATCCCTTCCCTTGACCTCTGACCAGCCTGTTTTCCCTTCCTCTCCTGTATTTCCCTGATGACATCTTTTACTAACATCCTTCTTCAAAGATCCTCATTGCTTATATAACAATAATAATAGTTGCCAGAATTTTTAGTGCTTTAAGGTTAACGAAGTGCTTTACAAATATTATCTCATTTTATCCTCACAGCAATATTGGGAGGTAGGTTACTATTATTATCCAGAAGTTAAGTGACTTGTCTAGGGTCACACAATTAGGGAGAGTCTGATGTACGTTTTGAATTTAGGTCTTTCTGATTCCAGGTCCAGCTCTCTATCCATTGGGCTACTTCCATTCACCCCTGTGTATATTTCTTTCTTTCTTTTTCTCTCTCTCCTTCAAAAAGAATTGTTTATTGATATCTTTTGTTATTACGTCATCTATGTTTCCCAGATCTGGCCTCAGACATTTATTATCTGTGTGATCCTGGGCAAATCACTTAACCCTGTTTGCCTCAGTTTCCTTATCTGTGAAATGAGCTGGAGAAGGAAATGGCAAACCATTCCAGTATCTCTGCTGAGAAAACCCCAAATGGGGTTGTGAAGAGTCAGACATGATTGAAACAGATGAACAGCAACAACATTTCCCAATCTTCCTCCCAGAGATCTATCCCTTATTAATGAATAACCTGATTTCTTGTCACATCTTTGCTCCCATTAGTGCCATTTTGAGTTCACTTATAAGCCCATCAATTATTATGATTTTAAAGTCCAAGTGTAGTAGCTCTACTGTCCTTGATGGTGAAAACACTAAAAAATATCTTTCATGTTCCTTCTCTTTCTTGACCTGTTATTTCCCTCCTTAAATGTACTTAGGATGATTTTGCTTAGTTGGGTCTTTTGTTGAGCTTTCTTTAAACTGGTTTTTACCATCTACTGACTTTCTTTGCTATACGAGATGATACATCTTGTATTCATCCATCATTTTTTTGGCAAGATTTTACAAGTGAATTTCTATGTTAAACCAGTGTTGCCTTTGGCCTTAATGTTTGCTGAGTAAGGTGCTTTCTGAACTTTTTAGTTTTCTTGTATATGTATACATATTTTGCTTTTTGGAGGGGAGAAGGTAGGGCAATTGGAGTTAAGTGACTTGCCCAAGGTCACACAGATAGTTTTTTGTATTAAGTGTCTGAGGCCAGATTTGAACTCAGATCCTTCTGACTCCAGGGCTGGTGCTCTATTCACTGGACCACCTAGCCTAGCCGCCCCCTTGTTGATTTATATTGATTAAACTTCTGTACAAAATTACTATAATCATTTCCCATTTTTTCAGTATCAATTACTTGTTTAAATAGCTCAAGATAGTCACTTGAGATGTATAACATAGCAGTTTCTCACTGTTATTTTTCCTTTTATCTTTTTTTTTCTTTTTAACTACAACTGATTCTTGCTCTGACAAATGAGTGGTCTGACTTTACACAGACAATTGATTCAAGGATAACTCCCATGTAAATAATGAGTCTTTTCCTATCTTTAGCTTTTTCACTTTTATGATGTTGTTTTTATGATTTTCATATTCAGTGCTTACCAATTATTTTCTTAAAGAAAATGTTAACTATGTGGTGGTATGGGGCCTCTTTATAACTTACAAGTCATCAGTCTCTTATGATTTCTTCCTGAACCATAGACCAAACCTTAACCTGAGCCAAATCTGGACCAAGAGATCAGCACCTACCTTCCAGGGTTGTTGTGAGGTTGAAATGAGATAATATCTATGAAGCATAACTTTAGAAAGTCTTAAAGAGCTAGATAAATGCCAGCCATTATTATGAGGCATCAGAAAAGGACTTTGTACAGATACTGTGAATCAGATGAGCTAATCTGTAAAATGCTTTGTAAACCACCGTGTTCTACAGATGCCTGGGGAAATAAGTGTGTGTGTCTGTGCGTGTGCAAGATTTCTTCTCCCCACACTTAGAACTAATCCATTCTGCCATGGGACACTTCTGAGGTATTGCTCAGAGGATCCACTCACCTAGTAATTTAGAGTCAATAATTTCATCATCTTTTAATAGCGCCACAAAGACTGGCTCTGATGAATCTTCAGGTCCTGTTGGGGCAAAGCAGATTCATTCATTTATTCCTTTCTTCCTTCTTTCCTTCACTTGCTTATTAATTAGCCTTTCCCTAGGATGGAGCCACATCTGGGAAGGCCAAACCCAATGAGGTGACACACTCTGGAAAACCTGTGTTGCCCCAGTCAGGTGCCCAGAGACTAAGAGATGTCTGTAAGCTGTGGCAACTTCCTGGAAAAGGTCTGTGAGCATTCCTTCCTATGGGATGCAGGAGAAGTTAGAGTCACATAGATTTAGGTTACTTGATGGGTGGTCCTGTCTAAAGACCATGGAGTGGAAATTCAGCTCAGGCTCTCTGCTAGTCTCCATGCTCTAAGGCAACCTCTTCCCATATCAATCCTTCACACCACTGCTGGGATGGGGGTCATACTGGGATAATACATACGTGTTACAGTGAAAGGGATATAGGTTTCTCGAGGCTTCAGCAGTTCAGATGCATAGAGGTGGGGGTTCTGGAGAAGGTTTTTCAAATGACCACTCTCATCTGCCAGTTCAATCATCACTATAGCCCAACAGAAGAGTAAGAATTAATATTAAAGGTGATGTTATAGCCTGAGAAACTGGTTAATGGGTGGCTTCTGATTTCCCCCGATATTGAGGCAGATTTTATAAATAACCTTATAGATGGGGACAATGTTCCTTCAAGACAACTAACACTTCTAGAGAAATTCCAAAATACAAATAGGCCCTGACTGTGTTTATCAAGAGATCCTCTCCTAGGAAAGCTCCCCTCTGAGCTACATAGACTTGGCCTGGCACAAGCCTGGGATAAGAGATCAGGAAAGGAGGGTCTTTCTCTGTCCTGGGGTCTGTGTCTGGCTCTATATCATTTCTCTGGATTTGCGTCCATGTCATTTCTCTTGTTGCTTGGGCCTGTGGTGTCTCTTCTTATGCTCGAGTCATCCTTGTGCCTGGGCCAGGGTAATGTCACTCTATACTTTCTATGTCAAAGAGGGATAATGATGACTGTTTGTCTTTATATAAGGACTTTTAAGGTTTTCAAAATGCTTTACACATATTATCTCCTTTCATCTTCACAATAACCCTGGGAGGTAGGTACTATTATCATTCCCATTTTGTAGATGAGGAAACTAGTGTCTGAGGCAGGATCTGAATCCAGATCTTCCTGACTTCAAATTCAGTGCTCTATCACTGGGCTACTCTGACTCTTGTAGTTAAAAATTGTAGATGAAAAATTGACCTCAGAGAGTCACTGTGGGAATAAGCAAGCTATGAAAGGTATTCTGCTTTGACCTGCCTTGGACCATTTCCTAAAGAGGAGGCGAATGCCGAGGAGAAAAAGGTGCACACCAAGCACCACCTGCCCTTTCCCCAGTGTTCCCCTGGCCTGGCTTGTTGTTCATGCCTTTGGAGCATGGAGGAACCTCCCTATTTAGTCCAGTTAGGATAAGAAGGGGGAGGAGTTGGTTGGCCTAAATTTCTGTCAAATCCTGAGAGTTGGAAGGGACCTAAAGAAGTCATCTCCTTCCTAGCCCCCACTATTCTCAATCATCTCTTCAGTTTCTTTTCTTTTTGGAAGGGGCAATTGGGGTTAAATGACTTGCCCAAGGTCACATGGCTAGTGAGGTCGGACTTGAACTCAGGTCCTCCTGACTCCAGGGCCAGTGCTCTATTCACTGTGCCAGCTAGCTGCCCCTCAGTCATCTCTTCAAGACATGAAGGATAAAGATGGTCAGTGGGGTAGCCCCCCAGTGTGAATTCCTGAGCTCATTCTCGGCTTACCTTCAGGTTTACAGCCACAGCACTGCTTGATACTGTTCAATAGCACCTCTCCTTTGCAGTGAGAGTTAAAGAGGGTCTTTTCGTGATCTGCAGGAAGAAAGCTGAGGTTGTGATGAATTTCCAGTACAGACATTACAGTGATGGTGTTCTTGATCATGGGTCGGGTTCTTAGGTGAGCAGTGCTAATGTTTAGGGGTGGGAAGTACTCCCTGAGGAGAAAGGGAGGCTCAACAATCTAGTCCTGTGATAAACTGGAGAAAACTAGTGACTGTTCTTTAAGGAGATCCTTAGGCCTGTCTCAGGCCCTGGAATTCAGTTCAATGAATGTTTATTAAATGATTGGTATATGTGAGCCAGCGGGCACGGTGGATAGAGTGCCTGGCCTGGAGTCACGAGGACTCATCTTCCTGAGTGCAAATCCAACCTCAGACACTTACTAGCTGTGTGACCCTGGGCAAGTCACTTGACCCTGTTTGCCTCAGTTTCCTCATATGTAAAATGAGCTGGAGAAGGAAATGGCAAACCATTCTAGTATCTTTGCCAAGAAAACCCCAAATGGGGTTACAAAGAGTTGGACATGACTGAAATGGCTGAACAACAACACATATGTGGGGCACTGAGTTAGGGTCTGGGGGATAGATAAAGATTCTTTAGAAAGTTACCATGATCTCAGGTTGTGTACACACTACTGGGCAGGGGTGGTGGAGGTATGCAACACATACTCAAGTAAATCCAGCCTATCTATGAGGTAATATGAGAAAATCCAAAACAGTTTAAAGAGGAAGAGAGTACTGGAATAGATCAGGAAAGGACTCACATAGGGAGTGGCCCCTGCACCAGGGATTCTAAGATGCAGAGGCGAAGATGGAGAGTACTCTTCACACAGGAGAACATATGTACAAAAGAACTGGAGAAGGTGGCCTCTCCCAGAGAGGAATGGTGTAGGAGGCCGAACCTTGGCAGAGCTATCCCTCTCCAAATAGTTCCTCATGGCACTTCCACAGAGGGTACATACCTATGCAATGATGGGGCAAGTTGCCTTAGTCTGGGCTTTGTCATCAGGCTTGGCTCTTGGACATGGAGTAGGAGGCGAGAGAAGGAGAACTGGGGGAGAGAGGTGTCATACAGGGAAGAGCAAAGAAGTCAGCCTACAGAGAAAGCAACCACACAAGCATCTTCTGAATCATCCAGATTATCCCTGAGATCACTCTTGGTTTAATCCTGAGCAGGCTGAAAGGACAATGACCCAAGAATCATGGAACCCAG
Organism: Petaurus breviceps papuanus; assembly: GCF_028583685.1. Classification (NCBI taxonomy): domain Eukaryota; kingdom Metazoa; phylum Chordata; class Mammalia; order Diprotodontia; family Petauridae; genus Petaurus; species Petaurus breviceps. The sequence goes on along the minus strand of NW_027187419.1, from coordinate 51,698,538 downwards.
GCTCTGGGCCTTGGCTTTGCTACTAGTCACCTGTGTGAGACTTATTTTCTTTCCCTGGGCCCTAATTTGCTTCTATGTAACATGCTGAGTTTGGACTAGAAGGTTTCTGAGGCCCCTTTCAGTTCTGACATTCCCTGATTCCATAACACATGGGCCTCTGGTTACTTTTCTTTTCATGTCAAATACGCAGCCCCTAAGTGTAGGAATGTGGTATGACAGGGTGAATGAGCCTTTTGGTTGTGTATCCATGGGCAGTGGTTTGTTGGGGGCAGGTTGGGGGCAGTAGCGGTTGAGTTGTCCAGTTTCCAATTTACTTGTTTTTGGGCTAGCAAAGTTATTTTCCTGTGGAGAGTGGAAATAGAGTTGATAAAGAGTCTGCTTAAGGAATGAGTGATGCGTTGTGGGGAATATAACCAACAATAAGCCCTGTCATGTGGCAGGTCAAAACAGGATTCCTAATAATACTAATAATAGCTGGTGTTGATATAGAGCTTTAAGGTTTGCAAAGCACTTTAGATGTTACCTCATTTGGTCCTTACAACAACCCTTTGAGGTAGATGCTATTATATCCTTTTTTTTTCTTTTTGGAGGGGGGAAGGCAGGGCAATTGGGGTTAAGTGACTTGTCCAAGGTCACGCAGCTAGTAAGTGTTAAGTGTCTGAAGCCACATTTGAACTCAGGTCCTCCTGACAGGGCCGGTGCTCTATTGACTATGCCACCTAGCCGCCCTGTTATATCCATTTTACAGATGAGGAAAAATGAAGCAGATAAGTGTTAAATGAGAATTTGAACTCAAGAACCAACCCTCCAGCTTCTGTGCTACATAGCTGCCTAATTGTTACCCTCTATGTTGATCCAGTCTAGGTTCCAACTCTTCCCATTGAGTATCAACCAAGCATAGAATGATTATCCATCTGTCCTGTCCTTAGGGACCTTCCTGTGGTGGAGTTGTTCGGTTGTGACTCTATGTGACCCCATGGACTTTTAGCAAAGATACTAGAGTGGTTTGCTATTTCATTCTCCAGTGTGTCCCCCATTACAGATGAAGAACTGAGGCCAACAGGACCCACATAGCTAGTCAGTGTCTGAGGGTGGATCTGAACTCAGGTCCTCCTGACTCCAGGCCCTGTGCTCCCTCCACTGCTCCACCCAGCTGCCCTCCTCGAGGACCTTCTGCTAGAGTAAGGAAGCTCAGGAGAGGAGTCACTCACCTCCATGGAGAATGGTGATGAACATTTTGATAAATAGTTTAGGCACTCCTGGGAAGGACAAATCTGGCTCAGGATCGGCCGGATGGCAGGCTTCTGGTCAGCAATCCACCTCCTCCAACCAAAGATGTCAGGCAAGCCTTGTACACAGCTGCCTTCTTAGCAGTAACCTTGGACCTTAGGAGAGTGGTCTGGAAATCTGTTACGAGAATGATTCCCTTTCTGGAGTAGGGAGGTAACTGCAGATGACTGGTGGAAGAGAAATCACACCCTAAGTGCTGGGACCATGGACAGCTGCAATGGGAAAGCTGAAAACTCAGGCAAGGGTCCCAGAAAATGTCCAAGGAAACAGGCAGGTCTCAGAAAGAAGAAGCTGCTGAGGCAGTTGCCCTGCCCTACCCCCACTCCCTGTTCTCACTCCTTTGTTTGCTTGTCAGATTCTCCATGGAGAAGCATATGTAAACATTTGCTGATGTCGGCAAGATTCCAGGGCCCTGGTGTGGTTTGTTGTGAGAAGCAGGGCCCCCTGACCAAAGCTGGGGGAGGGGCTTGTCACAGATCTGCTGCTGCTGGGGCTGCCCACACCAACATCAGCCTGGCTGGGGGCCAAGGAGCATCCCTAGGCATGCCTGGGAGATGAGCAGGGGCCACCTGGGTGAGAGGAAATGACACACTGAACAGGGAGAGAACCCCAGGAGTTCCATCCGCCACAGAGACAATTATTCTTCCACTTCCCCTTGTGGTTTTCCTCTTCCTAAACTAACTCCACCCCCATTCCTTTCTTGAGGGCCAGGAACATAGATTGTCCTCAGCCCCACTCCTACCTTTCCACCAGCCCAAACACTCTCCATCCTTGGAGCAAGGTGCTCTCAGCGACGTTTTCAGTGGCTATTGGGCATCTTTGAATAGTAGATTCTCCCTTGCACAGGAGAATGAAGGTCTCACATTAGAGTCGTTATTTGTAGGATATAATTTCTCCTTGCAGCTTAAGCCTTTTGGAAAGCCAAGAGACTGAATTTTTCACCCACAATCCAGTTCTTCTTATGCCATTCAATCGAAGGTGGAAATCAGTATAAGACCAGGACAAAGAACTAAAGGGAACCAAGCTGTGGCCCTTTAAGAATGGACCGTGGACTCATATTGCCTAGCTCTCATGGTATCTCCCAGAATCATACTGCTTCCTGCTAACAGAGTAGCAAGTAAAGGACTATTTTATATCTGAACTCCTGAATGTTTAAGACTGTGGCTTTTTTTTTTTTTTTTTTTTTGCTTTTTTGAAGGGGGAAAGGCAGGGCAATTGGGATTAAGTGACTTGCCCAAGGTCACATGGCTAGTAAGTGTGAAGTGTCTGAGGCCAGATTTGAACTCAGGACCTGATTCCAGGACCAGTGCTCTATTCACTGTGCCCCCTAGCCACCCCAATTGTTTTTATTCTTATTCCCAGCTTCTAGCAGAATTGCCTCCATCATGTTTGGGTACATCCACTGCTGGGACAAAAATAGCTCTTGTATTAGAAAATATGAATAGGTTGTGATTTGCATGCTTGGAGGGGTAATGTAACATTGATGATAACAGTTAATCATAACAGCTCACTCTTACATAATTGTTTTATAGGAATTATTTCATTTTTGGTCACAACAACTCTATAATGTAGGTGTTATTATTATCCCTATTGTATGATGAAGCTCAGAGAGGTTAAGCAACTAATGTGAGGTCACACAGCCAGAGCATAATTGGACTCTAATTCCTTTTGACAACAATGCCAGTGCTTTATCCAGAACATCACACCACCTCCCAAATGGATATGTCGAAAAGTGATGATTCAGACCCTCTAGCCTTGTGCCTAGTAGATATAATATTTCTTTTTATTTAATTTTAATTTTAATTTTTTGCTTTTTTGGAGGGGGGAAGGTAAGGCAATTGGGGTTAAGTGACTTGCCCAAGGTCACAGGCTAGTTTTTGTGTTAAGTGTCTGAGGCCAGATTTGAACTCTGGTCCTCCTGACTCCAGGGCCAGCACTCCATTCACTGCACCACCTAGCCATCCCCACAATATTTCTTGAAATAAGATGAAATACAGACACGAATATGGGTATAACATGAGTAGAGATTGCTATATAAACATATCTAAGTATAGCATATTGTAAAGAAGTCTCTTCCACTCTCTGCTTGTATATATGTGCACACCTTCTTGAGTTAAACTCTTTTGGAAATGTGATATCACCAAGGGAACCCAACCATATCCTCTATGTTGAAGATGCCACCAGTGGATGGGAACCACAGTGTCCTTAATGCAAGGGAAGGAGGTCTAAACTGGCATGGCGATCCAGTTGGCCCTCTCCTGCATGCATTCTGGGATCTGCAAGATGAAGGAGAAGGGACAGTTCCCATTCTACATCTTCAATCCTCTGGATCAAGTGGGTCCTCTTGACCTCCAGAAGCAGGGCCTGGTCACTCCTTGAAGTGCTGGATCTCACGGTCTTACCCTCTGGCTCATTTACTCCTCTCCTGTTTAGTTTGTCTTCCTACCAGGAGAAAAGAAAGATGCTGTGAGTAAGAATGCCAGCTTAGCAATACATTGCCTTTGGCTAATCTATATTAGAAATTTGGGATTTTAGGCCCGAGAATTTTAAGTTTAGCTCTGATCCTTATTCATTACATAATCTTGGGAATGTAGAGGAAAATGATAGACTTGGATTTGAAGCCTTGCTCTGACACTTTGTAGCTATGTGATTCAGACCTAGTCACAACCTCAGTTTCCTTATCTGTAAAATGGACTTGGAGGCAGTCAGGTGGCATAGAGGTAGAAAAATTTATCTTCTTGAGTTCAAATACAGCCTCAGATACTTACTAGCTGTGTGACCCTGGACAAATCACTTAACCCTGTTTGCCTGAGTTTCCTCATCTGTAAAATGAGTTGGAGAAAGAAATGCCAAACCACTCTAGTATCTCTGCCAAGAAGACTCCAAGTGGGGTCACAAAGAGTCAGACACAGCTGAAATGATTGAATAACAACGAGGACTGGACATCATAACATTTACTTCCCGACCTCATAAGGAGGCTGTGTGGTGTAGTCATCCTCAAAATGAAGAAAACCTGGGTTCAAGACCAGCTGTCTGACTTGTGGTGAATCACTTAGGGGCCATGCTCCTGGAAACTCTCTCAGACTATGAACTGCAGAGAAGGCGCTGATTTGCATTTGTAGATTTTCCTCACCTAGGAGTTCTCTACACCAGTGATACCACAAGTCTACATTCTATTACAATCCAAACTCACAGGGTTATTGTGAGGAAAGCTTTTTGTAAACCTTGAAGAGCAGAATCTTACATATAAATAATTTCTATTCTTGCTGTTCAGTCATTCAGTTGTGTCCAACTCTCCATGACTCTATTTGGGGTTTTCTTGGCAAAGATACTGGAGTAGTTTGCCATTTCTTTTTCCAGCTTATTTTACAGATGAGGAAACCGAGGCAAACAAGGAGGATTAAGTGACTTGCCCAGGGTCACACAGCCAGTAAGTGTCTGAAGACTTATTTGAATTCAGGTTTTTCTGAGTCTAGACCTGGCACTCTATCTACTGTGCCACTCAGCTGCTCTGATATATAACTTATTGTTATTTTATTGTTACAACTATTGCTATTTAACTGTTGATATTATAACCAATAATCTTTTTTATACCTCAGTTTCCTTATCTGCAACCAGGGGAAGACAAAAACAATGCCAGTCCTTTAAGAACTGGTCATGACTAACTAATAAAAATATGGTGCCATGTAAATATAAGGTATTACACCAATGCACAACAGCAATTAATTATATTATTACACAATTGTTACTTTTAATGATTGTTAATATTTATTACACAATGTCAGCTATGTTTTTTCTTTCTCTTCATCTCCTACCCAACCAAGTGCTATAGATTTACTTATATAAAAGAAACTCATGGCTTCTTAGGAATGATTTTTCTTTTCATTCAAGAAGGGGAGAAATGCCCCAATAAAAACACAATACCAGATATTCCATAGAGGACAGAGGATATGGCCTAGAATCAAGAAGAGCAGTAGAAGTTCCCAGGAATTATTGGGAAAAAATAACAGAGGAGAAAATAATCTTATGGAATTTCATGTTTATATGGGTAATAAAAAAATGAACTGAAAATTTTAACCCAAGGAAATATATATGATTTCCTAAACATCACTGAAACATGATAGATTGCAACTCATGCTTACAACAAGGCAGTGGGGAAATAGATCTTGTTTTATTAAACCAGATCAGACCATCTCTACCTGGAGGTCAGTTCATGAACCTGAGAGAATGGGAGAGAGCATTTGGGCAAAGACAAAGGAGAAACAGAGGTAGTATCATTAGTGGCATATAATATAAACGTGTTAGTCATACGGAACATAGGGATGATGCCAGAGAGTAGTTATGGGGGGACTTCAAGCATCCAAACAACCGAAAAATTCTCAATTTGCCTCAGTGACAATTTTGTATTACAGAAGATAGGGAAAATGATGAGGTTACTTAATTCTAATGAAGGGGTGGCTAGGTGGTGCAGTGTATAGAGCACTGGCTCCGGAGTCAGGAGGACCTGAGTTCAAATTTGACCTCTGCTAATTACTAGCTTTGTTACTGTGGGCAAGTCACATAACCATGATTACCTAAAAAAAATCTGATTAAGGAGGAACTGTTTCACAGAAACTTTGTAGAAAGAAAGTATCTAAAGAAATAAATGTGGTGACAAAGAGATGACGTCTCTGATGAACTTAGATCTAGAATCACAATATTCAGGGTGTCCCAAAAATCTTAGTGCAGTTTTAAGCTTTAATCGTTTAAAAGGGCACACAGCCAAAGAGAAATATAGCTGTAGCATAGACCTGAAAGAACAGGGCCAGGACATTCAAGAAGAACTGAGGCAGGTTGACCAGTTATAAGAGCAAGGCTAATGGCCATTTTCATTTCTACAACTTTTTAAGCTTTATGAAGCTTTCACCTCCTTGACAGCAACTCTGTGAGGCAGGTGGTTCATGGACAGCTTTGTTAAAGAGGACTCTACTTTGAAAATGATTTTCATTAAAATGAAATTTTTATCTCTTTTGGAATTTCATTTTTGAGTGCATTACAGGAAATCTTCTCATTCTGCAGTGGCCAGGAGAGGACTACCAGGGTGGGAAGGGGTCTGGCTACTATGATACAGAAGGAATAGTTGAAGGTTCTAAGCATGTTTAGCTTGGAAAAAGTGAAAACAAAGGGCAGATCCATGATCACTCTCTTTGAGAAGTTGAAGGCAGCTGGGTGGCAAACAGGCAAACAGCACTGGACTGAGTGTCAGAAAGACTTGAATTTAAACCCTGCCTCAAGGACTTACTGTGTTACCATGGGCAAGTCACTTAACCTCTCTTTACCTCAGTTTCCTCATTTGTAAAGTGGAGATAATACCACTCACCTTACAGGATTGTAAGGATCGAGCAAGATAATAAAAATAAAGTTCTTTGCAAATATTGAAGTGTTATATAAATGTTAGCAATGATGATGAGGATGCAATAAAATGTTATATGGCAACAAAAGATTTTTTTTGGTTATAGAAATTAATGAAAAGTAAATTTAAGCCCCAAATATGGAATAATAGTAAGTTCCCTGTCACAGGAAGTGTTCAGGACACGACTGGATGCTCACTGGTCATAGTTCTTGAAGAAGGGATTCCAGCCCTGGGAGAGGGTTTGTACTAAGTTGGTGATCTGTCATGAACCAGTAAGTTATAAGAAATATTCTGAAGCTGCTGAGGGAATGGAAGACTTCACATATACAACTTCAGTATCACCTCTTACTTCCCAGGTCTTTCCTTCACTTTAGTTGCATGTAGTGTTGGTTGGTTTTACAAGCCACAGTCTTTCATTTCACAATTTGAGATGTGGTTAAAACTCTAAAACTGCCTAGGTGAAGTAACACTAGACGGAACCTTGTTTACAAAATAGTATCAATGGTGGAGATCACATCTTGTGTTTTGAAAAGGGGCTGGGACTTAGAAAAAATTAGGGGGTAGGAGGACTTTCACATGGGCATGACTGGGCATGAGTATGATGGAGAGAAAGGTCAAAGTGGAATGAAAGAAATCATTGCTTGATGGTAGAGCCAAGGTATGTGAATGGCTCATGGGAGCTCAAGAACCCCATGAGTCTTTCCTCCACCTTTACTGAAGACACAAGACAAAGTAATGATTGCAATAGGTCTACAAGATGGGATACTAGGTTGGAAGATGAAGAAAGGAAGATTTTGGCTTGACATAATGAAATACATCTCAATAACAAGAACCGTCTGAAAGTGGGATGGGTTGCCTTGAAAGGTAGAGAGCTGACCTCTCAATAGAGAGCATTTTTCAACTCTTTAACAGAGGGAATTCTCATTAAGGTATGAGTTGTAGCAGGTGGTCACTGAGGTTCCTTCCAACTAGTGTCTGTTTTTGTAAGTGTAACAAGACTGTAAGAACAGGGTACTGCTGAAGACAGAGTAAAACTGGACTTCTGACAAAATACCTCATGATGTTGTGTATGGATAAGATGAAGACAAGATAGTACAGCTAGATGAAAGGAAGGAACGAAGGAGATGAAATGTGTATTAAATGCCTACTTTGTGCTAAGCGATTCACAAACTCTGGAATTATTGGAGAAACCGGTAATCCTTTGCCTGGAGAAGACTTGGTCTTGAAAGTGGGAAAAAAATGTTGGTATATATCTAGAGATTTAAGATTTGCAAAGCATTTTACATGCATTATCTCGTTTAAGCCTCACAACAGTTCTATGGAGTAATTTATTATATTATTTTGCAGATGAAGAAATAGGCTAAGAGAGATTAAATGAATTGTTCAAGGTCACACAGTAATTATCAGGGCTTTCTAATTGAGATCAGCTCTCTATATAGCACCATTTCTCTGAGCAGAGTAGATAGTTTCCCATATGTAGAGTTGTTTCATTGTTTTCAGTCATATCTGACTCTGTGACTCCATTTGGGGTCTTCTTGATAAAGATACTGGAGTGGTCTCTGTTTCCTCCTCCAGCTCATTTTACAGATGAAGAAACTGAGGCACACAGGGTTAAGTGACTTGACCAGGGTAACACAGATACTCATTATCTGAGAATGGATCTGGACTCAGGGAGTGGAATCTTCCTAACTTCAAGCCCAGTACTCTATCCACTGTGCCATCCAATAAATGCCAATGGCTCATGACTGCCTCCAGGATCAAATATAAGTTCCTGTTTGGCTTTTAAAGACCTTCACAACCTTGGCCCCTTCCTACTTCTTCAATCTTCTTACACTTTACTTTCCTCCACACACTGCAATCCAGCAACACTGTCCCCCTTGCTGTTCCTCCCAAGGATACTCATCTCCCAACACTGTCCCTATTCTCACATTGCTTTCCTTTTTCATCTCAGCTTTCTGGCTTCCCTGGCTTTCTTCAAGTCTCAGCTGAAATCCTGCCTTCCACAAGAGGTCCCCCCTCAGTGCTAGCACCTCCCCTCTGAGAGCGCTCCAATTTACTCTGTATATACGATTTTATACATTTTTACATATAACCTTTTATAACTGGACTTTGTCTATTGTGCCACAGAAAACTTTTCATCCTGGAAGTTCACTCTACCTTTAGGACTTCTCACACTAGAAGGACCCTTAGCCCCTGTGGCCTCTCCCTCTGATTGACTGGTTCTTCCCAGAACTCCCCATTTTAAGAAGGATGTTCTAGTCAACCGAGTCTTTACTTCTCTCTAGGTTGCAGTCTCCAGAATCCAGGGGTGGTGGACCTATGAACTTGAGGCCACACGTGGTCCTCTAGGTCCTCAAGTGCAGCCCTTTGATGGAATTTGTTTTGTGATTTGGATTTGGTCAAAGGGCTGCGCTTGAGGACCTAAAGGGCCACATGTGTTCTCGAGGCTGAGGGTTTCCTGCCCGTGCTCCAGACTTTCTATACCACGCCCCAATGCTACCTTTCCTTTTCTTTTTAAAGTATTGTCACCCACCACTAGAATGTAAGCTCTCTAAAGGCAAGGGCTGACTTTTTTTCTGCTAGTATTTTTATTTCCAGCACTTAGCATAGTGCTTGGCATATAGTAAGCCCTTAATGAATACTTGTTGATTGACTGACTCTATATATCTTGGCTGTACATAGTTGTTTACTCCATTAGATTGTGGGTTCCTTGAGGACCAAAACTGGTGTTTTTCATTCTTGTCTGTTTTTGTTTTTGCCCTTTCTTGTATCTCTAGTGCTTAAAACATTGCATGACACAGGAAGAGATTAAGAAATGCTTGATGACTGACTGACTCATTGGTAAAATGGAGGAGTCTAACTACATGGCTTCTGAGCTTTCTTTCAAATTTAGGTCTATGACAGGGACGAAGATTAAGGGATAAAAATTAGGGGAAAACCCCACCTTCTTTCTTTTTACAGTTGGAACTTTCAAAGTAATGGAATATCACATGAAGTAATAAGTTCTAGGTTACAGGAAATGTTCAAGCAGAAGTCAGATGTCCCCTTACCAGATAAGCTATAGAGAGAATTCCTGCATGTAATGGAAAGTTTGATTAAATGCCCTCGTCTGAAGTCACCTTCAACTCAGATTCTACCCAAACAAGAGCTTTAATCATTAGAAGTGACTGATTTTCCCTATCGGTCAGTCAGTCAACAAGTCTTTATGAAGTGCCTACTATGTGTCTGGAGTTGGGTTAAGAGTTGAGTCTACAGAGTTCCTGCTCTCGAGGAGTCATAGCCTAATGGGGGAGACAGCATATAAAGAGCTATGTTCAAACAACCTATATACAGGATAAATTGGAGATAATCCAGAGAGAAGTCACCAGCATTGAAGGGGATTGCGAAAGGCCTTTGTAGTAGGTAGTATTTTAGCTGGGACTAAAGGGAGCCAGGGAAGCCCAGAGGCAGAAATGAGGAAAGACAGCATTCCAGAAAGAGAAAATGCCTGAAACTGATATAATGTCTTGTTCAAGGAAGAGCAAAGAAGGCCATTGTGGTTGGATTGTGGAGTATTTGGAGGTAAGGAAGGTGTTGGAAGATGGGGGGGGGGGGGGGGGGTTGGGTTATGAGGGGCTTTGAATACCAAAGGGAGCATTTTGTATTTGCTCTCCGAGGTAATAGGGAACCACTAGAGTTTATTGAGTGGGGGTAGGGGAATACATGATAGGACCTGCATTTTAGGAAAATCACTTTGGTGGGTGAATAAAGGAAGGACTGGTGTGGGGAGAGATTTGAGGCAGGCTGACCCATCAGCAATCTATTGCAACAATGCAGGTATGAGTTGATAAGAGCCTGTCCCAGGGTGGTGGCAGTGTCTGAGGAGAGAAGGGGGCATGTATATTAGATCCTTAGGATTTGGCAGCTAATTGACTATCAGTCAAAGAATCCTCAGGAACTCTAAGATTCTATGAGTTTAGGCTTTTCTCTTTACTTACTAGAACTACCCCTGTACTCTGAACCATGGGCTATCCATCATAGGTAGAGACTTGCTGCCTGACTGTTTGAGTGATTGGAAAAGAATGGTTAGATATATAATGAAGAAGAGATGTGCACGTTTGAATTAAACATTGGACCAATGGAAGGTATTTTTATTGGTTTATAGGCTCAACATACTATAGTGGGCTAGATTACTGGATTTAGAGACTCAGGATGACCTGGGTTTGAATTCCACCTCAGACCCCTAAGAGTTCTCTGACTCTGAGAGAGTCATATGACCATAATTTCAGAGCTGGAAGAGATTTCAGAGGTGATCTTCAACTGTTTCTTTTGGAAGCAATTGGGGTTAAGTGACTTGCCCAGGGTTACATAGCTAGCACTTGTCTTAGACTGGATTTGAACTCAGGTCCTCCTGACTCTAGGTCTGGTGCTCCAGCCACTGTACCACTTAGCTGTCCCTCAACATTTTATTTTAAAAACAAAGAAGCTAAGGTTAATATGTCTAACTGAAGTCTTATAGGTGGCAAGCAGCAGAGGTGGATTTGATCCCAAGTGAACTGATTTGATATCTTTCACCCATGCTGTGTCTGGGCACTTAAGAATCGCTTATCTCTGAATGTTAAAAAATTACAAAGAAAAGTTTCAAAGAAGAACCCCCTCCCCACTCCTTTGCACAGGTGAGAAATCCATATCTTCAGATTTTTTATTTTGCTGATTTTTTTATCTCTTCTTTTAAAAATATTATTTTTTAATAATTTTATAATTTATAAGAAAAATTTCTGGGACTGGAGTGGGGAGAAATTGTAAGGGTTATGGGATTTAAAGATCTCCCATGCCCCATGGACGTGCTGACATAGCAGAGCAAGAGAAAGTGAAAAGCCGAGCTAACGGTCCTGCGGTTGGCAGTTGGCGGCGGTTGCCTTTTTTTTTTTTTGAGTTAGGACCCCTGCTGAGCACTGCCAGCGGCCGGAGCTGCTGGGAGCAGGACTTTCTGCTAAGGACTCCTGCTGAGGACTGCCAGGGGCTGGAGCTGCTGGGAGCGCTCTTCCAGGACACTGGGTGGTTGCTGTGAGTGGGGAGAGGAGGACCTTTGCCTGAGGTAGCCTGTTCTGTTTTAAAGGCTTGAAAATGTGGGTGCTTTCTACTTTATCTACCTGTGCCAATGTCATAACTACTCTGATGGCTTTCACTTTCTGGTTTTGGGATTCAGTCTTTTGGTATCTTAATAAATTTTCTAGTTTATTTCCCCAAATGGCAAACCTGACGTATTTTGTGATGGATAATTATATCAGCATATTTGTAATCTCTATAGGCATTGTGAATATGGCATTGCTGATACAGAAATATAGGAGGAAACTTAGGTGATGTAAAAAGCAAAAATGTCAACGTTAAAAAAAAAGTCACCTGGGGGTGGCTAGGTGGCACAGTGAATAGACCACCGGCCCTGGAGTCAGGAGGACCTGAGTTCAAGTCTGGCTTCAGGTGTGTGACTTTGGGCAAGGCCCTTAACCCCAATTGACCTGTCATCCCCCCTTCAAAAAAGAAAACAAATTTTTAAAAAAGTCACTTAACCTCTAATAGTCTCAACTTTCACATCTATAAAATGGTTATAATAATAGCACTTACCTCAGAGCATTATTATGATCAAATGAGATAATGGCTATAAAGCTTTGTAAACCTTTAAGTGTTATATAAATGCCAGCTATGATCATTGTTGCCAAGATATCTCAAGAAGCAAGTCAATTATATTAAAAAGAACAATGAAAAATTTCAAAGCAAGAGTGTCATGGGAGGCTGAAGCTTATGTTCACATTTTGAAAGCAAAGAAGACTTGGGTTTTTTTGGAAACTTCAGGCCGTGGGGAACTGGGAATGAGGCTTACCTTCCCCTTCCCCCCCAGCCAATCTCTCTATATAGTTGGGAGACACTGGGCTGTTTGCTGACTCTCACCCCTCAGTAGCTCTCCATCATTTTTTGTTTTCTTGTTAAGGAGGTATTTGCTTGGTGTTGCTTAACATTCTGCAGTAAGAGCCTTCCTCCCATTTTCTTTCCTTAAAAAGAGGCTTGCTCAAAATGAATTGGGCATCTTAGACCACCCAAGGGCAAACCTTGCGGCTTTGCCTTATTTGACCTTATTTTGGTCTTTCTGGCCCAGAAGCCCCTCCTGTATATTTAGAGGAACAAGACTGAAAAACTGTCCAGCTCCCTTGGCCCTCCTCTAGGCCTTCAGCTGTGATTCTATTGTGAGAACAAGATGATTTGCATAGAGTTGGCCCTCCCACTGTTACCTAGCCTTGCTTCCAGGCTGCTCCCTGGCAACAGCTCCCTGCAGTGGGATTTGAGGAGGAAATCTCCATGGTGACAGGTGATCTTGGAGCATAAACACTTCCCTCAGAGGACCATAGATGAAACACAGTGGCCCCTCCACCCAGGGCTTCTGGCAGGCATTTAACTGCCTTGTACAAACACTGAGCGAGCTTGCCCCCAACTGCTTTCCCCACCCTTTCCCCTTCCCCACCCATTCTGACTTGAATCCCAGCCTGACTGTCCCAACCTCATCAGCACCTTTACCTTACTTCCTCCCCAGTCCTTCTATCTTAACATCACAGAGTCATAGAAAGTCAGAGCTGGAATGAAACACATTGTTATAGTTCAGTTTTTGACCCCTTTTGGGATTTTCTTGGCAAAGATATTGGAATGTTTTGTCATTTCCTTCTCTAACTCATTTTATAGTTGAGGAAACAGAGGCGAATGGGTTAAATGACTTGCCCAGGGTCACAAAACTAGTGTCTGAAGCTGGATTTGCACTCAGGTATTCCTTCCTTCTCTCTATCCACTACACCACCTAGCTGCCTGGGGAGACAGGATCAGAGATATTAAGGAACTTGCACAAGGTCATGCAGCTTCATAGTAGGTGGGACTGAGACTAGAACTCAGGTCTCCTGATGGTCCGATGCTTTTTTAACTATTCCATGCTTCCTTTTATCAGAAGCATGAACTGGGTGAGAGATACCTGACTTAGGAAAGTGACTGCTAGACTTAAAGGCAGAATTTGTTCACATATGGAGACTAACATTCCTTTTCTGCCTTTGTATCCTGGCCAAGGTGGCCTTTTTGTAGTTCTTCCTGTAAGACATTCCCTCACCCACCTCTGCTTTTACACAGACTAACCTCCATGCTTGGAAAACACTTCCTTCTCCCTTTTGCCTCTTGGAATCCCTAGCTTCCCTCAAAACCAAGGGCTTTTTCCTACATGAAGCTTTTCCTTATTTACCCCAAATGCTAGTAAACCATAAAATTATCTTGTTTTATTTTATTTTTTTTGGGGAGGGCAATTGGGGTTAAGTGACTTGCCCAAGGTCATATGGCTAGTTTTTTTGTGTGTGTTAAGTGGCTGAGGTCACATTTGAACGCAGGTCTTCCTGACTCTAGGGCCGGTGCTCTATTCACTTCGCCACTCTTGTTTTATTTTATACACATGTTGTATGTACAGAAGTGTAGGTGTCGATTCTCTCAATAGAATGGAAGCTCCTTGAAGACAATGTTTCATTCCCAATGTCTAGCACAGTAAGGTGCATAGTAAGCATTAATAAATACTTGGTGATTGATTTTTGACTTGTATCTAGCACAACCGTGTGATTTTCACCTTCATTTCCTTGCCTCCCCAAAGAACTGTACCCCTGCGCAAATTCTCTGAGCTGTCCCTCATGTCTCTGTCATGCTGGGCCCTTGCTCTATATGCCAAACCAAACACCTAGAATCAAGCAAGGACTGGCGAGTTTCCTGATCACAACTGGTTGTGCTAGCTCAGGGTTGCCACCCTTCACTGGCCCCTGGCTTTCTGGTGAGTCACAGGACTCACACCCACGAGGCCCAGCTCTCACTGACACAGCAGAGAACTCAAGGCAACCGTCTGAGTGGACCATTGACCGTGCTCACCGTGAACAGGGGCCCTGGGCTCCATGCTTGGCCTCGGTCCTTCCCTTCTGTCTGTAGTTTCAGGGCCTGAGTGCTGAGCTCAAGGAACTCCTCATTCAGCTCATCCAGGGTGTCTTCCAGCTGCCAGATCTTGTTCTAGAAACAAGAGGGGGGACACAACCTTACTATCCATGCCTAGTGTTGGCATTTCCATCCATCTTTGTGTTTCTAGAATGGGGCTGTTTGCTGACGGCTTCACAAGTCAAGAGCTCTCCATCACTCTTTGTTTTCTGGTAAAAGGTATTTGCTTAGTGTTGCTTGAGGTATCTGCAGTAAAAGCCTCCCTTCCATCTTCTTTTCTTAAAAAGAGGTTTGGTCAAAATGAATTGGGCATCCAGACCTCCCGAGGGGAAGCGTCAGGGCACAATCATGTTTCATTTTGACCTTTCTGTCTTCAGCCAGGTCCCAGAAACCTCTCTTACATATTTACAGGAACAAGACTGAAAAACTGTCCCACTCCCTCGGCCCTCTTCTAGGCTTTTATCTAACTCTTTGGTGTTATTTTTTAAAAATATATTTTTATTTTGTCAAATAATTCCCAATTACATGCAAAAAATTTAACATTTATTTTGAAAAATTATGAATTCCAAATTCCCTCTTCTCCCCCTCCTCCCTCCTTGAGAAGGGAGGAATTTGATTTGATTATACATGTGAAGTCATGCAAAACATATTTCCATATTAGCCATGTTGCAGAAGAAAAGACAGATCAAAAAAAAAAAAACCAAGAAGAAAGTTAAAAAAAAGTATGCTTCTATCTGCACTCAGAGTTGATCAGTTTTTTTCTCTGGAGGTGGAGAGCACTTTTCATCATGGGTCCTTAGGAACTGTCTTAGCTCATTGTCTTGATCAGAATAGATGTAACTTGGGGTGGCTAGGTGGTACAGTGAATAGAGCACCGACCCTGGAGTCAGGAGGACCTGAGTTCAAAAATTCTGTCTCAGACACTTAACACAAATACTAGCTGTGTGACCTTGGGCAAGTCACTTAACCCCAATTGCCCTCCAAAAAGCAAAAAACAAAGAATAGCTGTAACTTGATTTTTGTATAGAAGGAGCACATTCTACAATAGGCCAGCATTTCACTGGTTTTTTTTTGGGGGGGTGGAGGGCAATTGGGGTTAAGTGACTTGCCCAAGGCCACATGGCTAGTAAGTGTGTCAAGTGTCTGAGGCCGGATTTTAACTCAGGTCCTTCTGACTCCAGGGCTGGTGCTCTACTCACTGCACCACCTAGCCACCCCCACTGTTGTTTTGTGACATGGTGTGCATGCTGTCATTGAGGAGATGTAAAACTGGTTAAAAAGGTGGGGGAGTCACATGGGAAAGTCAGTGATAACAGACGCTCAGCTTACATGCTGCCCTGGCACCTGGGAAGTTAAGACCTCGAAGAAAGCCCTCAGCATATGGGGAGGATTTATGGGAGAACAGGGTCGAGAGGAGCATATGATAGAATCTACACCTTAGCTACTTGGGGTCACTGCACTGATAAAATCAGCAGTCCAGAGCAGTGTTTATGTTATATGTAAGCTGAAAGATCTGAGTGACTTGTAACCTACAAAGACAACAGTAATCCTGTGAGGTAGGCAGTACATGACTTTTTAGCCTTGTTTTACATATTGGGAAACTGAGCCTCAGAGTGGAGAAACAACGTTGAACTTAATGTAACTAGAGCCAAGATTTGAACCCAGATCTCTTCATTCCAACTGTAGTGCCTTTTCAAAAAATAGTGTTAATAACTTATTGAGAGCTTTGAAGTTTACAAAGTTCTTTTCTAACAACCTTGTGAGGTAGATCCAGCAAGGTTTATTATTACCATTTTACAGATGAGGAAACAGCATTAGAAAGATCAAATCACTTAGTTCATATAGTTTGGGACTCTAAGGGGTCTAGAGAGCATCTTGTCCATCCCCTTATTCCTCAGATAAAAGAAAATAGGACCCAGAAAGACAAAGCGACTTGTTTCAAGTTATGCCAATAAGTATTAAAGGTGGGACAGAGGCAGCAGCAAGGTACCTGTTTTAGAGTCATAGGACCCGAGTTCAAATCCTGATTCTATCGTTTACTAGTTACGTGACTTTATCTATTTTTCCCTTTTTTTGACTTGATCTTTTTTAATGAAAGTTTTCTCTTACCAGGGTGCAGGACTCCACCCTACTCCCTACCTTTCTCATCACCATGGCCCTATTCTCTGGTGTTCTCTTACCAGGGTGCAGGACTCCACCCTACTCCCTACCTTTCTCATCACCATGGCCCTATTCTCTGGTGAAACAAGAGCTCTTTCCCCTGCTACCCTGGCTCTGAGAGGTGAACTCACATCTTATAGGCGTCTTATAGGCCTTATAGATGCCTTATAGGCATCTAGGCCTTCACCATACTTCCCACCACCTTTATGGAAGGACCTTCCTTCCCTTCTCTCTCTCCTTTCTAGAACCCCTTCAATGCATTGTTTTCCTCTATTAGAATGTGGGCTCCTTGAGGGGAGGGACTGATTTTCTTAAATTTATATACCTAGCATTTAGTACATTGCCCCTCCCCCTCCTCTCCTTTCTTCTCCCTCCCCCCACTTTCCTTTTTCTCTCTCTGTCTCTCTTCCTCCCTCCTTCTCCCTGTTTCTGTCTCTATCTTTCTTTTTGTCTGTCTGTCCCTTTCCCATCATCTCCCCCTCCCTTTCTCTCTCCCTTCTTCCCTCTTGGTCTTGCTGTCTCTGCCCCCACCCTCCTGGGGGCCGAATCTCAACTATAGCACACTTTGTGCAACAACACACTGTGGATTTTTTTTTACAAGACATTGTCTCTTCAAGCTTTTTCCTACTCCCTTCAATCCCTAACATGAGAAAGTGGGTGATGTTGTATGAAAGGAAGGAGGAAAAAGGAAGTCTAACCCTGATTTAGGAAAAATCATCATCATCATGTTTCTTGTCTCTGCCTACTGAATAGAATGGGAAAATACCCACTGGTAGCTAATTAGGGTTCCTGCTTTTAGTCTTTCTTCCTCCAATCCCTCCTGCATAGAGCAGCTAGAATAATCTCTCTAAATTGTAGTTTTGATAATGCCACTCTCCTATCTATAGAGCTTTCAATGGCTCCCATCTATATAATACAATTTATACTTTAAAACATGGTATTCAAGGCCTTCCACAGTTACAGGATGACAGATACAGGATCACATGACTGTTGCTATTCAGTCATTCAGTCATGTCCAACTCTTTGTGATCCTGTGGACCATAGCACACCAATACTGTGCATGGGTTCTCTTGGCAAAGATACTGGAGACAAACAGAAGTCAAGTGACTTGCTCAGGGTCACACAGCTAGTCAATGCCTGACACTGAATTTAAAATGAGCCACTGAGCTGCCCACAAAGGACAGTCCTTTAGATTTATAGATTTAGAAGCAGAAGTGATCTTGGCATTTTGCCAGTCCTTTTCCAGTTAAGGAAATCCCTCATTTACTGATCAGGAAACTGAGGCCCAGAGAGGTTAAGTGATTTACCCCAGGGCACTCAGCTATTAAGAGACAGAGAGGATTTTAACTCAGGTCCTTGACTCCAAATTCAGAACACTTCAACTGTATCATGCTATTTCTCTATCTGACCCCAATTTACCTTTTCTAGTCTTATCTTTCACGCACCATAAAATTCAGGTACACCAAACTGTCCATTGTTCTCAGAACCTTCTTTATTTAATTGAATTGAAGTGAATCCCTAGTTATTTTCTGTTTTAATTTTTTTTTTCACTCATACCTTTCCCTCTACTTGGGATGCCTTCCACTGACTGAATTCTCACTAAGGTCAAATCCCTTCCCGACCCTTCTCCCTATTCCATCTACCCAAATTGAAAGGTATGTGCTTGAAGTAGAGTATCAAATTAGGGGTCAGAAGAAACTAAGATCCACATTTTACCATTGATATTTATTAGGTATGTAGGCTGTTTCTTCATTGCAAAATATGAATAGCAATGCCCACTGTTTTGACTTCAAAGAACGTCGTGGGGACAGGATGAGGGACCATCCTCATTATAAAGGTCTTTTAGCAAAGATTAGGTAGATGACCACTTCTTAGACATGTTGGAGAAGATTGGCTTGTTAAGATGTGGACTATCCTGGCCCCAGGTGTCCTTTCTAACTCTGAGAGTCTGTGATTCTGTAAGGGCGTCATAAACTGTAAAGCACTCTATGAAGTGCCAGCTATTATTACTACCTATTCTTTGGCTCAGTTCAAACATTACCTCTTTAATGAAATGGGCACAAATCTCCCCTCCCACACTCAGAGAGGGAAGGAAGAGAGGGAGGGGACAAAGTAGGGATGGAGAGTCCTTGCCCTTCCATAATGCTATTTATCTCTTAATAGTTACCCTTTGCTTTGTTTCATCATCATCATCATTATCAACAGCACCGCCATCACCACCACCACCACCACCACCACCACCACCATCATCATCATCATCATCATCATCATCATCATCATCATCATCATCATCATCATCATCATCATCATTCCTAAGGGTCACACAGCTAGTGTCAAGTTTCTGAGGTCAAATTTGAACTCAGATCCTCCTGACTCCAGGGTCAGTGCTCTATCCACTGCACCAACTAGCTGCCCCTGTTTCATCTTATTAATAATGAAAATTAATCGCACTCCTCACTCTGGTTACAATGAGGCATAGGTATAGTATATGAGTTTTATCCTCTCTGTGTGAATGTTAAACTCTTAGAAGGCAAGGAGTATGTCTTGTCCATCTTTGTAAAACCTGTAAGGCTTAGCACAGCCCTTTATTTATAGCACTTAGTTGCTCAGTAAATCTTAACCTTTCTTCTTCCCAGGAAGTTGTAAAAGAACCCTGTGATAACATGGGATGTAAGATCGGGGCATTCTGTGGCTGAGTCTTTGGTCTACCAGCAACCCTTAAGGTTTAGCTAGCTGGCTCCCCCTTTTGGTCTCTTGCTATCACTATTCTCTGGTCTGGGATTTTTGCCACACACTAACCTGTTGACAAGGACACAAGGTTTTTTTCCCCTTCTCTTCCAAATCTCACTCTGTGTAAATAATACCTAATCCTTCCTAGTTTACGTATTTTTTTTTTTTGTTGCTTTTTGCAGGGGGGAAGACAGGGCAATTGGGGTTAAGTGACTTGCCCAAGGTCACATGGCTAGTAAGTGTTAAGTGTCTGAGGCAGAATTTGAACTCAGGTTCTCCTGACTCCAGGGACAGTGCTGTATTCACTGCACCACCTAGCCACCGCTAGGTATTTTTTAAAAAGGGCTTTATTATAAAGTTAAGGAAATATTTAAGTAAGGTCAACAATATATAGGGGGTAAAGATAACATGGGGAAAATTATAGCATTCTTACAGAATCACAAAATCTTAGACCTGGAAGGGACTTTATAAGTTATCTTGTCCATCTGTCTACCTAGTGTCTGAAGTCCCCTTTTACATCATCCATAAACTACTATTCAGATGCTAATTGAATAAATGTGCTGCTGTAGTTGAGTTGTTTCAATTGTGTCTGACTCATTTGGTGTTTTCTTGGCAAAGTAATGGAATGGTTTACCATTTCCTTCTCCAGATCATTTACAGATGAGGAAATTGAGGCAAACAGAGTTAAGTTATTTGCCCAGGGTCACACAGCTAATGAGTGTCTGAGGATGGATTTGAACTCAAGTCTTCCTGATTCCAGGTCTGGTGCTCTATCTACTACTTTGTCTAGCTTCCCACTTGAATAGATTTGGTTTTCTTTAATCCTGGTATGCCAAGATATATTATCTTGGACATAAAGAATTAATTTTTTTTAAACTCTGACTTTACATGATAATCTTTTCTTGCTAGGACTGATCATTGTAATAGCCTCTTAATTGACTTCCCTGCCTCATTCTTTTTTTGTTTTTTTTTTTTAATCAATCACACTAAATTTATTTATTTACTTTTAGTTTACAACATTCAGTTCCACAATCCCTTGAATTCCAAATTTTCTTCCCCTCCCTTTCTTCCCCTCTCCCCACCCTCCCCATGGAAGCATGCAATCTGATATAGGTTCTACAACTACCTTCATATTAAACATTAGTCAAGTTGTAAAGAAGGATTATAACCAGTGGAGTGAACAACAAGACAGAAGGAACAGAACAAAACAAAACAAACAAAAAAATTGAGAGAGAGCAAGCAGTTTGCTTCAACCTGCATCCAGACTTGGTAATTCTTTCTCTGGATGCGGATAGTCTTTTCCATCATGAGTCCTTTGGAGTTGTTTTATTTGCACTGCTGAGAGGAGCCCGGTCTATCAAAGTTAGTCATCACACATACGACGGTCTGTAATTGTGTACCGTGTCCTCCTGGTTCTACTCTTCTCACTGAATATCAGTTCATATAAGCCCCTCCAGGTAAATGTGAAGTCCATCTGCTCCTCGTTTCTAATGGCGCTATAGTATTCCATAACATTCATATACCACAACTGGCTTAGCCATTCCCCACTTGATGGGCTTCTTTCCTTCTTTCTAGTTCATCCTCCGTATAGATACCACAGTGATTCTCCCTTGCTCACTAAGGTCCAGAGGATCCTGGGGTTCAAACACGACCTCCTTTGTTCAGCACTTACAACCCTTCACCATGCATCTCCAGATAGCCTTTCTTTTGTTATGCCTGGAGAGGCCTCCACATTCTCTCCTCAGTCCAGCCAAATGGGCCTTCTTGCTGGTCCTAACATACAACACGCTATCTCCATGCCTTTGGATTATGATAGTTGAGCAAAATTTTGCATCTTCTTACCATTGAGCTAAGCCTCATTTCCCAGCTCCAACCTCTCCTCTTCCAGCTCCTCTCTGTTCAAGAATAAACTCCTTGAAGGCAGGGACTGCCTTGATTGCTTCTATTTGAATCTCCAGAGTACAGAGAAGTGCCATGACATAGTGAGCTCTTAATAATCACTATCTTCTTTTCTGTCTGTCTACCTGTCCATCCATCTATTTATCATCAATCCATGCACTCTCTCTTCACTCCCACCTCTTAGAATATCTCCTTCAAAGTTCAGATCAAGCGCTACTTCCTATAGGAAGCTTTTCTAGTGCTCCACCCAGTGCTAGTGCTCTCCAAATTACCTTGTGTACACTTTGTATACACTATACATGTATATGTGTGTATATACATACATACACACAGGTATACATATACATACATAGTTAGCTAGCTAGATATCTCATCCAGGTGGCTCAGTGGATAGAGTGGATAAAGTGCCTGGAGTCAGGAAGACCTGATTTCAATTCCAGCCTCACACACTCACTAACTGTGTGACCCTGGGCAAGCTACATAATGTCTGTTTGCTTTAACCATTGGAGAAGGAAATGGCAAACCCCTCCAGTATCTTTGCCAAGAAACCTCCCTGGACAGTATGGTCCATGGGGTCATAAAGAATCCAACATGACCAAATAATTCAACAACAAATTGTGTGTGTGTGTATGTGTGTGTGTGTGTGTGCACACGTGAGCATTAAAGTGTCCATGTTGATTCCCTGATAGAATGTAAGCTCCTTTAAAAGAAGAGACTTGAATTTTTATCTTTGCATCTTGAGTATATAGCACATAGCAGACACTAAATAAATAAATGCTTGTTAATTGATAGAGCTTTCCACACTGAGCTGATTTCTGAGGGGCAGCACGGTAGAGGGGTTTTTAAAATTAGGAGAGACACAGATTCTAATCCTGCCCAACATTTACTTACTGTGTGGCTATGGATATGCCAGCTTCTCTGAGTTGGAAGCTCTCTAAGCCTCAGTTTCCTCATCTGTAAAAATGGGGATAATCATATCTCTAAAACTTACCTAACAATGTTGTTGTGAGGATCATAACCTTGTGTGTTGTTAAACTCTTTACAAGTTTGTGTTACTACATGTAGCATTGATACTTCAGTGTGTTTGTAAACTTATCCAAGTGGTTCCTCTGTAAATATCGAATTGTTACATAACCAACAGCAATTATTAGTGTTATCATCTCCCTCTTTGGTCTCTGACACCTTCCACCTGTGTGTCTATGGAAAAGTGATGTAGCCTCAGTGCTCTAGGAAAATCTCTAAGTCTGTAAATTGCAGAGAAAAAAAGTACAGACCTTCATTGTTGAAGGGAATTTCCTCATCTCCGAGTACCCTGTACCAATGAAATGACAGCTCTAGTCCCTACCCTATTTCTCTTTCATAAAGATAATTATCAAGGTCCTACATATAAATATCCCAGATGTTAGGCCATCACCTCTCTTAATTCACCTCTCTGGCCTGAATCTCATCTCCTCTTTGGAGTGGAATAGTTCAATCCTGTCTGACCTGGATGTTGGAAATTCCTGGTGTTTAATTGATGGATCCATTTGGAGAAAGAAGAATCAATAGGTACTTCAGTCCTTTTACAATCTGCTTCCCCAGCCTCTCCAAAGTCCCTTCCAGGCCTTCTTCCTAGAATCCATATCTCTGGGCAGAGGCATTCAAAGCATGGAGCTGGACCTTTTACAGGGACACGGTTCGCTTGGGCAAATCAACAAGACTCTACAAGTGTACCAAGGGGGCAAACAAACTGTTAGCATGCTTCTCTCTTCCCTCCAGGCAGTTTGGACTTGCTCGGCTTTCCTGATACATTTGTCTTGTTCTGATGTCTTGGTTTTGGCCCGGTTTCCATTCCTGTTGGCTCAGCCTAGCCTCAGGGATTGGAGGCTGTTATCGCCACTGATGGAGATAACTCTGCTCTCTATTCTTTCAAAATGATTTTTGCCCTTAGTTTCCTACATTGACCACTGCTTACTTCTTTCCATTTCTGATACTATCATCCATTGATCTGCTCCCTCCAGCTAGTCTCTACCTCTTGGTTCCATGTAGTACAAAACTCTCTCTGTCTGGCTGTAATACTCCAGGCCTGTAGCATGGTCCCCTCCCCCCCAACTACTTTTCCTGGGCTTTTGGCTAGCTAGGAACTCAGAGCTGCATCCTTCACCCTACATCCTCTGACCACGTGATCTTGTCCCCTGGTTCCCCTGGGGGAAAAAGACCCTTTCCTATAGCATCCCCAAGAATTTACCATCATGGGCTTTAGCCTCCTTATACTGCTCTATGTAGATGCCAGCTTTGGAAGCTATTTTTCTCCTTTTGGATTCATTCCTTATGTCTTGGGCTCTAGCTATAATGACTGGTTTTGCTCTTATGAGTGAAGTTGGCTCCTCCATCCTATTATCCAGACAGTGTGGAATAGTGAGATAATATTTGTCAAGTGCTTGGCACAGGGTCTGACACACAGTAGGTACTATAGTGCTTATTATTATTATTGTTATTATTATTTAAAAGGGCAGTGAGACTAGAGTCAGGAGAAAGCCAGGTACAAACTCTGGCTTGGACATTTACTAGTTGTATGAACTTGAGCCAGGTCCTTAACATCTCTGAGCCTCAGTTCCTTCATCTGTAAAATTTGGACAATAGTGAACTTTCTATTTCTTAAAAAATGGAGAGTTGTTATTATAATGAGGCCATGGAGTGCCAGGAGAAAGAGTGTTGGTTTTGGAATCAGAGGATCTAGATTTTAATCCTGAATCTGCTAACTATGAGATTTTGGGCAGGTGTCACTTAACTGGGAACTGGATCGTAGTTTACTCATTTGTAAAATGAGAGTGTTGGACTAAATGATTTCTGAGGCTCCTTCTGGCCCTAAACCAATTGAGTCTATGATATCTACTTTCCTCACTCCACCTTCTTTTCCAGAGGCTAAGAGACCCTGCGTCAGAGGGTTGGTCTCCATGATTCCTTTCTCTTAATCTGGCATCCCTATGCTGTCCTGAAGACAACACCTTCTCCCAGTTTGAACTCCTTTTTCCTGTTCTGATCCCATGCTTGCCAACAGACTTCCCCAGTCTCCCAACTAATTGGAAGATAGAAGACAGACATATCAGAGGTGTTGAACAGTTGTGGTCCTATAAGGGACCCCATGTTTTATTCTACAACTGAAAGTGGTTTAGAGGGACCACCATCTTCCTTTGATTTCCAGAGTTTTTTTTGATTGCTTGGCTATAGGAAAGATCAGGACTTCTTTTGTCCCTTCTCCCTAAAAAGAGCATACAACTATTTTCAGGCTATATTGCTTGAAAGGGCTTTGCTGCTACGTGCTACAGAAAGATAAAACAACAGGAAACTTTTCAAGAAGATAGTCTAGTAGTTAATCCAGGGGCTGAATATCTTTGGACTGGGAGCTCATCCTCGTTTCTCAATTCTTCCTCCTTTGGCCCTTCTCTTTCATTTCTCCTCCACCCAAAAGCTGAAGTACTTCTGGACATCTTCTTTCTCCCTTCCTTTGCAGCAGGAATTAGAACCCTCCAGTATCCTTGTTCTGTATCCTGTTTTCATTTTCATAATGCAGGGGATCAGACCCTAGGGTGGTGAGCCATTGGGTGTAAGTGTTGTACACCCAAGGCCAGACAGAGTAGTTTACTCATCAGAGAGTCTTGTGGTCCAGCAGAATTAGGGATCCCTCTGACTCCAGGGAGGAAGGAGGTGAAGAGATCATAGATTTAGCGCTAGGGTTCATGAACTCATTTTTGGTACATATATGTATATGTATGTGTATGTATATATGTATCCATTAACCCACCTACCTATCTTTATCTCCATCCACTCATTTATTCATGCATTTATTTATTTGTCTGTCTATCCATTTATTTATTTGTTCATTCATTCATTCACTTATTTATTTAGTTGTTTGCTGGTCTCTATTCAAGCATCCATTTGTTTATTTCTCAACTCATCTATTTCTCTCTCTTTTTAACTTTCATTGTATTCCTACCTCTTAGCATAGTACCTGGCACACAGTAAGTGCTTAATAAATGCTAGTTCATTGATTACTGTATTTCAACAGTGTTGGTTTCCATTGTAATCTTTTTCTTTTTAAGCAATTGGGGTTAAGTAACTTGCTCAAGATTACATGGCCAGTTACTTTGTGTGGGTGTTAAGTATCTGAGGCTGGAACCAAACCCAGGTCTCCCCACTCCAGGGCTGGTGCTCTTACTCACTGTGCCACCTGGCGGCCCCTTCCATTGTAATCTTATGTAATTTTATTCATTTTCAAATGTTATTCTAAAAAGGGGTCCATAGGCTTCACCAGATTTCAGATTCACCAGATTTCCAGAGGTGTCCAGGGTATACAAAAAAGGTTAAAAAACAAAACAACTCTGGACTAGTCTCACATCCTTGTTTTTAATTAATTCATTAATTAACTTTTTTTTTTTTCAAAAGAAGCACTTGAAGTTCAGAGAAGTTAAGTGATTTACCTAAGGAAACACAAGAATTAAGTAGCAGGGAGAAACACCAAATCCATGGTTCTTATTACTACTTAGGAATAAGTGCTCATTTCCATTGCTATTCAGTCATTTTGGTCATATCTGACTCTTCATGACCCCATTGGAGTTTTCTTGGCAAAGATTCTAAAGTGGTTTGCCATTTCTTTCTCCAGCTCATTTTACAGAAGAGGAAATTGAGGCAAACAGGGTTAAGTAACTTGTCCAGGGTCACATAGCTAGTAAGTGTCTGAGGCTAGATTTGAACTTATAAAAAATGTCTTTCTGACTCCAGGTCCAGCTCTCTGCTTAGCTGCCATATGATAATGGCTACATATTCCTGGCCTAGAAGCTATTTATAGTCATCTGCCTGCTGCTGTATCCTGGATTATGCATCCTTCCCTAGGGAGTGGCTTATTGCATTCAAAATTAGAAAAAACACAAATCTTCAACTATCCAGGAAATGACAGAATATCTCCCACCCTAACCCACAAGAATAGGGTTTGATACCACAGATTTGTTCAGTTGTGTCCAATTCTTATGACCCCATATGACCTTTTCTTGGCAAAGATATTGGAGTGGTTTGCCTTTTCCTTCTCTGTAGACTAAGGCAGGGTAGCTAGGTAGCACAGTGAATAGAGCACCAGCTCTGGAGTCAGGAGGACCTGAGTTCAAATCTAGCCTGAGACACTTAACACTTACTAGCCATATGACCTTGGGCAAGTCACTTAACCCCAATTACCCTGCCTTCCCTCCTCTAAAAAGCAAAACAAAAAAAAAAACCCAAAACAACTTGTTAGACTAAGGCAAACAGAAGTTGTGATTTGCCGCTGATCTCAGTTAGTGATCACTCAATTAGTGAATGTCTGAGGCTGGATTTAAATTCAGATCTTTTTGACTCCAGGTCCAGTGCTCTATCCACTGTGCCACCCAGCTCTCTTCCTGATATCACAAATATATTCTTGGCTGACCACCTGACTTAAGTGTTACACATGTTAGAGAGTGAGTCCTGGCAGGGACCTTATGTTCTCTTTGGACTACATCCCTCAGGTCACATGCAAACATCATTCATTGTGTGGCAATATTATCCAGCACAGACTCTAATCATCTGGATATGCTTCTAGCACAAACAGTTCAAATGATAATGAGAAACTCATGAGTATAAAAAAATGATGTGTAGATGGATAGGCACAGGTATAGTGGGGAGAGATGAGAGAGAAATCATAGTGACAGGAAGAGATGTTCAACCCTGTGAGTAAACTGTACAATGAAGGGAGAAGATTTTTCACTTGCTATCCTTACAACTTCTAATAGTGCTAGGTATACGAGAGGCACTTAATACTCAATGAATAAACAAATGAATCAATGAACCAGCAAATAAATAAGCGAAGGTTTATCTAATGCTCCCCTTTCCCAGGATGTGTCCCCAGCTGCCTCTCCTTTTGGCTTTCAGACCACATGAAAGAATAATACAAATTACTAGTAATAAGATAAATGCAAATTAAAACAACTCTGACATTTCACTTCACGTTTATTAAATTAGCAAAGGTAATGAGACAAAAATGGGAAATATTGGAGGAGTTGTGGGAAGACAGGCACATTAATGCATTATTAGTGGGAGCTGTGGATTAGTTCAGTTATCCATGAAAAATTTGGAATTATAATTGTCACAAAATTGTATATACCCTCTGATTCAGTGATATAATTACTAGACATATAACCCAAGGAAGTCAATAACAGAAGTAAAGGTCCTATATAAGCAAATATATTTATGGCAACCTTTTTGAACTGGAAAGAAAATGGGTACCCGCAGATTGGGGAATGGTTGAACAAATCGTAGTATATGTTGGGATATTATTATGCCATAAGAAATGAAGACTATGAAGAATCAGAGAAACTTAGGAAGATTTGTTTGAACTGATGTCGAACCAAGAGAACAATTTACATGATGACCACAATCATGTCAAAGAAAATAATGCCTAAGGCATTCAGAACTCTAATCAATGCAGTGACCAATTGTGTCTTTTCTGGACTGAGCATAAAACATGCCTCCTGCCTGTTGCTAGAGAGGTGATATAGAAATAGGCACACATTTTTGGATATAGCCAATCTGTCTTAACTGTACTTTTTTGTTAGAAAAGTGTTGGAGGGACTGGGATAGTGGGAAATCACTGGAAAGTGATGTTGAAATGGGAATAAAAGAACATCCATAAAATAATAAAAAAAAAGAATTTTCTTTTTCTTTCATTACAGATGAGGTAAATGCTACAAACAGAAGTTAAGTGACTTTCCCACTAGACACTAGTAAGTGTCTAAGGCTGGTTTTGAATATAGGACATTTTCTTTGTTGTTGTTTGGGTCCTATGATGTCATTGGTGTAGGGAACTCTCCATGAAGAAACTTACAAACCTAGATGGCACCTATTCTGCAAAATGTAGTCTCAGAGAGCATTGTCCTGCTATGGGCAGTGGAACCCTGGACCTACCTGCAAGTCTGGAAATGCCATATCCAAATTCCTTGTCACTGTATTCTGCTCTCTGAGACTTGAACTTTCTGTATCTCCTTCCTTTGTTGGAACTTCAGTGTGGAGAGGGACGTTCTCATTTTGCTGTGGTCTGGAAACAGGAGGAAACTGAAGATACAGCTGGCATTTCCCTCTTGGGATTGTCTCTGGTGTCTTCTCTTGTCTTAACCAAAAGAGAAAGAATATGAGTTACCTTTACTTTCTCTTCTGATATATGAAAAAACAAATGCTCAGGTATTTAAAGATGATAACTTATTTGAGTTTAGATAGTGACTTTCTTCCCAAAGTCTTAAAGCATTTTCTCTTCTATGATACTACTTGTCCTTACAATGTTCCTGTGTAGAGGAGGGAAAATCTTTGGTTTTGAATTGGTGGAACTGAGGTCCAAATGAGTTAAGTGGTTTCTCTGCCAGGGACAGAGAAGGCAGCGAGGTGGTACAGTAGATAGAGTGCTAGCTATGGAGTCAGGAAAACCTATATTCGAAACCAGCCTTAGACACTTACTAGTGTCTAGTGGGAAAGTCACTTAACTTCTGTTTGTAGCACTTACCTCATCTGTAAAATGGGGATAATAATAGGGTTATTGTGAAGATCAAATGAGATGACACTGTGGAGTTTAGCACAATGCCTGGTACCTAGTAGGTACTATATAAATGCTAACTATTGTTATTAAGAAGGTTTCTTAGAAATCTACAGCTATCCCTTCCACATTGAGACTTTCCCCATTATATTTTGGGTTGGCATAAGAAACTGAATGGGAATTTTTTGAGAGTTTTGTGGAAGCCAAAAACAACATATGAAGGCCAGGAGATGACATTGAAAAAGTTTAGAAACTCAGAAATTCATAAACTATATGTATAATATTATGTAATATCAACATATTTTATCTTTTAATACTATAAACATCCATAAAAGAAAAAGAAAATAATTCAGATTTCTGTATGAAGAGAGGGTCAAAAAATTTTACAAGGATTTTCCAGATTGTGGGAGCACCATGCCCTAACCCCTGTGATATGGAAGTGGATAACTGTATTATTATCAGTTATTATTAGAAGTAATAAAGGTTATTATTCCACAAATATTAGACTAATAATAAAAGGTTATTATTAGAAAACTTATAATATCTTCTATAATTAATAATTTTATAAGTATAATTATTCGGAAGAATACAACTAAGAAGTTAGTTTCCAGTCCTCTTACATCCCAGTCAAACACTTTTTTTTAACAGGACAGAGCCTCTTAAACACAATCTTTGAACTGTTTAGGATTTGGAATTAGCTCTATTTAATAGGTATACTTTGAAAATATCTCCAAGCATGGTATCGAAAAATTAATAAAACTCTCTTCAAAGTCTTGCATGTAGACTCAGTCATAAAGCTGAGGGGATCAGAATTTCATTACCTTGCTTCTGAGCATTCCTCACTGGAGATGGGCAGCTCCTCAGCTGCCTGCTTGGGCTCCTGCTGACTGGCTGAGAAGGATTGGTCACCATCCTGTTCAGATCTCTGGAAAGAGGAGAGAGCCCTGGAAACAGTATCCCTCCAAAGCAGGGACGGTGTCTTAATTTGAGGTCTGTGAACTTGTTTCAAAAAATATTTTGTTAACTGTATTTCAGCACTCTTCCCCCCCCCCTTTATAATCCTATATGTCTTATTTTATTAATTTAGGAACATTATTTTGGGAAGGGGTCATAAGTTTCACCAGACTTCCAAAGGGTCCATGACACAAAAACGGTTAAGAAATTCTGCTCCAGACACTTATATCAAGACAGTGCAAGAGAAGAGGAGGGGCAGTGGTGTGTGTGTGTGTGTGTGTGTGTGTGTGTGTATGTGTGAGACAGGGGAGCTCCAGGTTTCTCAGTAGGATTCCAACTTTTTGTTGGTATGGACTTGGGCATGTGACTGGCTTCAGTTTCCCTGGAAACTCTATCCTCCTATCTTGATTCAAGGGAGAGGTCTAAAAGAAATAACTCCATCATGAGATGGGACCAAATAGACCATATTCATTTGTGTCCCCTGTAATCAAGAAACCACTAATGCTATGTGGCTATTACTCATTAAAGATAGTGTTCCTTTATGTGATTTTTAAAATTGTGAATCTCCATGATGAATTTATCATGAATATGACTTATCTCCTTTATAACGTTGAGGTCAGAGAATAATATCTTCTTTCTTTGTGCCCATAAAAAGGTTCTGACCTTGGAGGAGACTTGGTTAAGACCCTGGCAGAGGCTTCCTGTCTGCCTCATTGGCTAAAACCTGAGCAGCTTGGTTTGATAGAAAATGAACAAACAAAACAAAGGAAACTGTTCTAGGCAATTATCTTGGACCACAGAGGGGTGTATGTGTGTGTGGCTATAATGGAGTTATTGATAGGAGTATTGAATTAGAGGATTGTATGCATATCACCAGAAAGATTTGTCATATCTTCATGGCATAGAAAGTGTGTGTGTGTGTGTATGTTTAATTTGAGGGGGCAAGTTAAAGATAAGTCAAAACAGTCACAAATGGACCAACCTGTGCTTTATGATCTAATGAGGTAGCCTCATCAGTTATCCAGGATGAGAGGGAAAGGGCATTCATCAGGACTGCAACA
Source organism: Petaurus breviceps papuanus (assembly GCF_028583685.1). Classification (NCBI taxonomy): domain Eukaryota; kingdom Metazoa; phylum Chordata; class Mammalia; order Diprotodontia; family Petauridae; genus Petaurus; species Petaurus breviceps. The sequence continues at coordinate 51,667,505 of NW_027187419.1, read as the reverse complement.
GCTCTGTTAAGTTCCATCTGAAAGTCAAAGGTGGAGGCAGTAGGGACACATCCTGGGAAAGAAAAACATTGGAGACATTCATTCATTTGTTTGCTTGTTCATTCATTCATTCATTCTTACGTACCTCATATGTCAAGCATGGTGCTAGAAATTGTAGGGATACCAAGGGAAATATTAGTTCTCTGCCCTTTAGGAAGACTCGACTGTCCACTTGACTCACAGGCTTGTACAGGGAAGATCTCAACAGGTCATCTAGCTGATTCTACTTCCTCCCAAAAGGATTGTACCTACGCATTCTTTTGCTCACCTAGTCATATTTTCCCCCAGTTACAAACATATGTAGGCAAGCAAAACAAATTCCCACATTGGTCATGTCCAAAAAAATTTGTCTCATTTTACATTCTGAATATATCATCTGTCAGGAAGTCAGTAGCATGTTTCATCATGAATCCTATGGAATCATGGTAGGTCATTGTATTAATCAGAGTTTCTAAGTTTTTCAAAGTTGTTTGCTTTTGCAATGTTATTATTGTATAAATTATTTCCCTGTCTGCATTAGTTTATAGAAGTCTTTCAAGGTTCTTCTGAAACTGTCTCCTTCACTTTTTAAAGCACAATGATATTCCTTCTCATTAATGTACCATATCTTATTCAGTCATTCCCCAATTGATGGACATCCTCTCAGTTTCCAATTCTTTGCTACTGCAAAAAGAGTCACTATAAATATTTTGGATATATGGGTCCTCTTCTTTTTCCTTTGATCTCTTTGAGAGTATAAGCCTGTAGTGCCAACACAATATTTACAGCACAAACAGATACTATGAATATGCCAGCACAAGTCTGAATTGAAAATATAATAGACTCTTCATATAGAAGACAAAAGTAAAGCATTTATTCAGATGCCAGAAAACCAAACCCCAACACCAGAAAGTCAAATCCATCATAGCAACAAAGAGTTAATAAACAGCAGGGAGTCACCCCATCCTTTAGCCTTCCCACAAACACTTACAAACCTAGCCATCTCCTTAGCTGTATCCTTTCCTTCCCCCAGCTTTGACTACTCTAACTCTCAGCTTCTTTGGGCTCTTCTCTACCCTTCAGCAAACTCCCCCCACCACAGGCTGCATGTGATTATTCAGCCTATTAGGGGGCAGGGAAGATCTTCAAATTCCCTTAGGCCTATTTAGGGGCAGGGAAGATATTCAAATTCTCATTACCATTACAAAGCCTGGTATCACTGGGTCAAAGGGTCCCAGGAGCAGAACTCAACTTTAAAAGTCATAAAATAGACTAAAATTGAGTAAAAAACAGAAAAGAGTTCTGACCATAGAAAGGTACCATGGTGACAGGGAAGATCAAAACACAAACTCAGAAGAAGACAACAATGTCAAAATATCTACATGTGAAGCCTCAAAGAGTAAGATGAATTGATCTAGAGACCAAAAAGCCTTCTTGGGATAGCTCAAAAAGGATTTTAAAAATCAAATGTGATAGGTAGAAGAAAAAAATGGGAAAACAAATGAGAATTATACGAGAGAGTCAACAGCTTGGAAAAGGAGGACAAAAATTGACTGAAGAAAACAATTTCTTTAAAATTCAGTTGGTCACATAAAAAAATCCACTAGAGAAATCAACTTATTAAAAAGTAAAATTGACCAAATAGAAAAGGAGGTACAAAAATTAACTGAAGAGAATAATTCTTAAAAATTAGAATTGGACAAGTGGAAGCTAATGACTCTATGAGCCATCAAGAATCAGTCAAATGAAATAAAAAGAATGCAAAAATAGAAGAAAATGTAAAACACCTCATTGGAAAAACAACTGACCTGGAAAATAGATCTAGGAAAGATAATTTAAGAATTATTGGACTGCCTATAAGCCATGATTAAAAAAACAACAAAACAAAAAATAGCCTGGACAGAATCTTTCAAGAAATTATCAATTAAAAGCTGCCCTGATATCCTAGAACTAGAGGGTAAAATAGTAATTGAAAGAATCCACTGATCAACTCCTGAAAGAGATCACACAAAATGAAAACTTCAAGGAATATTGTAGCCAAATTCCAGAATTTTCAGGTCAAGTGAAAATATTGCAAGCAGTCAGAAAGAAACAATTCAAATATCAAGGAGTCACAGTCAGGATTACACAGGATTTAGCAGCTTCAATAGCAAAGGATTAGAGAGCTTGGAATATGATATCCTGGAAGGCAAAAGAGCTTGGATTACAACCAAAAATCATCTACCCAGAAAAATTGAGCATAATTTTTCAGGGGAAAAAATGGAAATTCAATGAAATAGGGGTCTCTCAAACTTTCTGGATGAAAAGACCAGAGGTGAACAGAAAATTCAATCTCCAAATACAAGGCTCAAGAGAAGCATAAAAAATTAAACAGGAAAAAGAAAACTCCAACAACATATTATTCAATAAGGTTAAATGTTTACATCCCTTCATGGGAAAATGATATTTGTCATTCTTGAGAAATGTATTTCTATTAGGGCAGTTAGGAATATACATAAACAAAGGGGTGGGTATAAATTGACTTTGATATGATATAAAAAAATTAAGGAATGAGAAAAGGATGTATGGGGAGAAGAGGAAAGGAAGAGGCAGAATAGGGTCTGAGATCCAATTAGAACTCAGATTTTCCTGACTCCAGGCCCAGTGCTCTATGCACCTAGCCACCCAGCTGCCCTCTAACAATTAGAACTTTCCAAAAACTGTAATAGGTTACAAGAAAAGCTAATAAATTCCCTGTGACCAAAGTGTTAAGTGGGAGCTGGCTGATTATTTGTTGAGAATATCATATTGATGGATGCCTGCTCAGGCATGACTTGTAGAATATGAACTATAGTAGGGGGGATTTCTGTTCAAGCATCCATATGGGGAAAAGGTATTAGTCTTGTTTTACTTGGTGTTACAGGGCTGAACTAAGAATAATTGACAGAAAATATAGAGACAAATTGAGACTTGATGTAAGGAAAAATTCCCTAATAATTGTTGTTCAGTGATTTCAGTTGTATCTGACTCTTCATGACCCCATTTGGGGTTTTCTTGGCAAAGATACTGGAGTGGTTTGCCATTTCCTTCTCCAGCTCATTTTATAGATGAAACCAAGGCAAACAGAAATGACTTGCCTGTAGTCATGCAGCTAGTAAGTATCTGAGGTCAGATTTGAACCCAGGAAGATGAATCTTCCTAATTTCAGTCCTGGAACTCTATCCATTGCACCCCCCTAGCTACCCCTACTTTCATAATTAAAGCTCTTCAAAAGTGGAATGAGCTTTCAAGCAAAATATCCACTAAATGTCCACTTGTCAGGTTTGTTGTAGGGTGAGCTATTATTGTTCATATATTGGTTGGAATCATGGCCTCTGAGGTCCTTTCCAAATCTAAAATTCTATGATTTGCCACCTAGAGTGTTTACATGGAAATTTCTGGATTCCATCTGGATGCCATCTTTTCTTAGGAAGGACAGTGGTTAGCTGTGGAGCCTCCAGAGGAGGAGGGACAGGATGGCAAAAGACTTTGAGAACATTGCCTGTGATGACCGACTAGGCTAGAGATGCTGAGCATATGTGCCTTATGGGGGAAATAATAACTTTTTTCTTGTGTCTGAAAGACTGGTTCTGTTTAGTGCCAGAAGGCAGAATTGTGTAGAAGTTGCAAGGAGTCAAATTTAAGCTTAATGTAAGGAAAAACTTTCTAATAACTCAAGCTTTTCCAAAATGAAATAGCCACCCTTGGGAGGGAGGGAACTCCCCCTTGAAAGAGGGTTTCAGGCAAAAGTTGGTTGGGGGTGTTGTAGGAAGGATTCTTAGACAATTTCAGGTTGGACTAGATGGGCTTTGAGGTTCTTTCCACCCCTGAAATTCTGTGATTCTGAGAACCAAGTTCTTGGTATTAGATGAGTGAAAGAAAATAGATAAATTATATATGTAAGGCCATTTGATTCTGACTGAGTGGTGATCTCTGAGGACCCTTTCAACTCTGAGATTCTAGGATTTTGCTACTCTTTTGCCTGGCAGCCAAATGAGTACATCTTCAGGACTGGTACATAACTGATACGCTTGAAGCACAGTGGCCAGCTCCAGGTATTTTTACAATCCAAAGTCCTTCCTTCCCAACTTTAAGGTTATCCCTGAAGGAAGATGGGGATTCTGAGAGGAAACAATGAGTAAGGTGAACATTCCAGGCATGCAAAATGGCCTGTGTAAATGTACAGAGGTAGAAGAAGGAACATTGAGTTTGGGAAATAGTGTAGTTTGGCCAGAACATTAGAGTTCATTAAGGGAAGTAAGACATTCAAGGGTATGAGACAATCTACATGTTAATGAAGGTCAAAGCTATAAAGGGAGCAAAGTGAGTTTGGGTCAGATGGACTTGGAGAATAGGAAACAGGCACTGGAGGTTGTATGAGGACAAAATATTGATTCAGGAAGAATGAGGAAGAAATAGAGATGAAAAAAAGGAGATGATGATTGGGGGGAGGTTAGTTTTAGAATTCTCTATCTTGGAGGTTGCAAAGTGATGATGAAGCACCATTTCTATAAATATCTGAGGCAAAGTGAACATGTAGGTCATGGGAATTGAAGAAGGTGATGCACTTGGGAGGCCTAGGTCTTCAAAAAACCAACAACATGCCTGTTGGAGGCCCTAGGCAGGAGGGCAGAGGTTTGGGTAGAGAAGAAGAATTATGAGTCAAGTTAGCAAGTCAAGTCAACAAGCATTTATGAAGCACTTATGCACCAGGCACCTTGCTTGGTACTGGGCATACCAAAAGAAAATTAGTCCCTGCCTTCAAGGAGCTTAATTCTAAAGGGAAGACAGTATATTAAAAGAAGTTGAAAAGTAAGAGGCTAGGGAGCTTCTTAGGAAGGGAAATCATGGAGAAAGAAGTCTGGAGACTCAGGAGGAGAATCCAGACAGGAATGAAGGAGTAAATATGGACTGCCTGGTCCATATTCCTTAATATGAAAGTTCTGGGAGGAACTGATCAATCAGGGGAAGAAGCTTCAGGGGTAAAGTGCTCTTTCAGGGTAAGAAGGCTACTGGGTATTGGTGGAGAAAGAAGACCTGGGAGTCAGGAGTGGATCCCAGAGCTAAAAGTTAGCCAAGAATGAAACTCCTATAGCAAGGAGGGAGAGTAGCCTAAAGGTCAATGGATTATAGCAGTTGCAACACCTACTGGGTAATACAAAGATGGAGTGAACCTTAAATGAGGGGAAGTTGTGGAATGATGGTTGCAGGAGGATCTGGAAATAGTGGTAAGAAGTGAGACCTATGCCTCCTTTCCTTTCCAAGTGTGTGTGTGTGTGTGTGTGTGTGTGTGTGTGTGTGTGTGTGTGTGCGTGTGTGCATTCATGAATGTATATATGCTGGGGCTTGTAGGAGAGCAATTTGTAGAAAGCCAGGCTTCCATGAGGATATTTAGGTGGCTCAGGGGATAGAGTGCCAGATCTGTAGTCAATAGGCCTCCTCTTCGTGAGTTCAAATATGACCTCAAATGCTTACTGATTATGTGACCCTGGGCAAGTGACATAACTCTATTTGTCTCAGTTTCCTAATCTGTTAAAAGAGCTGGAGAAGAAAATGGCAAACCACTCCATTATCTTTGCCAAGAAAACCCCAAATGGGCCCACACAGAATTGGACACAGCTGAAACAAAAACAAAAAGCCTTCCATGAACTCAAGAAAATGGATGTGTGAAAAGAAGAATTCTTTCATGTTTGTTAATAATAGAGTAAGGGTTCTACAGAGAATATGGAAAAAAGGAGGGAATGGGAGGGAAGATTAGGGTTGAATTGGATGGTGAGGAGAATACAAGCAGAAGGAGCGGCAGAAGGATTTCTTTTTGCCTTAGGAGATGCTAATGCAGAAGCACAGGGATGAGGGGAATAGGAGATGAAAATTTGCCAGCCACAGAAGCGGGTTAATTCCAGTTTACTGGAGCCCCACACTGTAGTGTCTTGGAGATTATGATCAGAGGGGAGTTCTTAGCCAGAGTATAGTGATTATGAGATCTAAGATGCTATTCCCATAAGTGTCTGAGGTGAAACGAAGATAAAGGTGGTGTGAACTGAAGAGGCTGATGACCTAGGAGGGCTGTTCAAAGGAACATCAGCACATACATATTGAACTCTAGTAGTAAGTAGGAGGGCACAGGTTGGTTGGAGGAGATCACAACTCAGGTTTCTGGAGGACAGAATTGGTAGAGGACAAACACAGGAGAGTTAGAATGAAGGTGCTTGCCTGGAAGTCTGATTCAGTAAATACCTAGTGATTGGGGCCTCAGAAACTAGACAGAGCTTCCTTACATCAAGAGTTTAGTGCTAATTTTGTAGCTTCATCTCAAGATGTTAAGGAATGGAGCATACCCAGAAAGTATGCCATACATGGTGTATGCCTTGGGATACCTTGTCCTGACCAGGCAACATTTGGTCTTGTTTGAAGCTCAGAGACTTTGGAAATTTGACTTGGTGCACAATGTTTTTGGGAGTAATCATGGATTCTAAGTTGATTAATTCAATCCCTTCATTTTACAGAAGAGTAATTAATCAATAGAAACATCTTCATTTTATAGATAAGGAGAAGGAGGCTCAGAAGGGCTAACTACCCATCTAAATGATCTTGGGGCACATCTCTTAAACGTAAAGAGTGATGTTCCCAAGGTCACATAAGTAGGTAGTAAGTGGCAAAGTTGGGATTCGAACCTGCCTTATGTTCAAATCCATTTCTCCTTCCACTGAACCATGGTGTTTAAGACTCTATCTGGTGTAGCACTGGTTTTCTAATGGGTTCTACTTGGCTAAAACTTACTCATTGAGTCCAAAAATAGACCACACATTTCCTTCTAAATGTGGTTAACATATGATCTGAGAATGACTTAGAAACACATTTGTGTGTGTATGTACACATACATATACATATATATATATATATATATTTTCATTTTATATGTAATCTATATTCGGGAATGCCCTATATTTGCAATACTGTAGTATATTTGGAGCTGAACAATGGAAGTATTTTGGGGGCAGGGGAAGAGTGTTTGTTGAGCCCAGTAGTACTTATCCACAGGAAGGCAGAGACCCTAAGAACATTAATGTAATCAGGTAAAAGGTACTTACAAATGGTTTCTTCTGCCTGAGAAAACCTAAATATCTACTGTTTCATCATAGAAAGCTTGAGTGTTAAGACAGATGCAATGAACATGCATGCCAATAGACTGTCATCGTGAGTAACTGGGAAATGATGAGGAGACTGCCAAGAAGAATCATTTACACACCTGGCTGGTGAAAGTTGCCAAGGGGTGAAGTAATTTGAGTTTTGTTTGACAAAGTTGAACCCTGTATTTGCACTAGACATGCATTTCTTTGCCCAAGGATCCCAGAATCTCAAGGATCTTGAGAGATCAGCTAAATATGTCTTTCTTGTTACTAAGAACAGTTGCAATCAAAGAACTCCAGAAAGAAGGCGATAAATCCTTGGTACTATTAGTCCAAGATACTTAGGTACTGACCTTGTGGAAGTGGAGGGAGGCAGTTAAAGACATAATTTTGATTATGAAGGAGCTTATAATTAATTAATTGCAATTAAGTTGTGGTGATATATTAAAACATAACTAAGATTATAAGGTGATGTAGGTACTAAATGAGTGGTACATACAATCTCTGTCCTAAAAATTCAGAGAAGTGTGTGCTGGGGTGTTCAGAGACAGTTTTTAGGAAGAAGTAGGGAAGGTCATATTTTGTAGAATGTACTTTATAGAATGAATAGAACTATCTCTACTACAAATTTATGGTACATACTGTCAATGGGGCCCTTACTATGACAAGGCAATCCTTTTACACCTCTCTAATTAACTCTCTATCACACTCATCACAATGTTTCTTCCAAATCTTTTCATTCCTTCTCAAACTTCCCAGGCTCTCCCTCTCCTTACCCTCTTAGATGTCAACCTGGTCTCATATTTCACTGAAAAAAATTGAGAACATTTGCTAATACCTCCCTCTTCTCTCCTTATTTTTTTAAATTAAAAAAATTTTTTTGCTCTTTGGAGGGCAATTGGGGTTAAGTGACTTGCCCAAGGTCACATGGATAGTTTTTGTGTTAAGTGTCTAATTCTGGATTTGAACTCAGGTCCTTCTTACTCCAGGGCCACTGCTCTATTCACTGCATCACCTAGCTGCCCCTCTCCTTATTTCACACCACTCAAATACCTTCTGCTACTATTTCCTTCACCCCCATCTCATTGGAAGAGATGCATCTTATCCTTCCCATGACAAACTCCTCTATGAACACAAGTGGTCCCATTCCATCCTGTCATCTTCAGTAGCTTGCCCTCTCTTGTCACCTCAACTCTTTCATTTTTGAGTCTTCATTGGCTACTGACTTCTTCCCTTCTGCCTACAAATATTCACCCTGAAAAAACCTTTGTTTGATCTATCCATCCTGCCTAGCTATCATTCCCACATCTATCCTCCTTTTGTGGCTTAACTTCTTGAGAAAGTCATCTAAAAGAGAAGTCTCCACCTTTCCCCTCTAATCTCAATTCTCTTCAGCCTGGCTTACTACCTTATTATACTGAAACTATACTCTCCATTGCCAACAGTTTTCTTCTTAATTACCAGACTTAAATGCTTTTTTTTTCAAGATTGATCCTTCTTGACCTCTCTGTTACCTTTTACCTTGCCTATTGGATATTATAATCGAATGTCTTATAGATGTATTAAACTCAACATGTCCAAAACTCAACTCAAACTCTCCCCTCTTCTGACTTTTCCTTTTATAGTCAAGGGTACCACCATCTTCTCAGGCACCCATGCTGGAAACCTAGATGCCATCTTCTCTATTTTTTTTCTTGGATCATTGTATTAAAATTTTTTTTCTAATTTATTTTATTTTATTTTTTAAAGCAATTGGGGTTAAGTAACTTGCTCAAGGTTACACGGCCAGTTATTTCTGGGTGTGGTGCTAAGTATCTGACCCTGGATTTGATCCCAGGTCATCCTGACTCTGGGACTGGTGCTCTTACTCGCTGAGCCACCTGGCCGCCCCTTCTAATTTATTTTTAAGTTTATGGGATAAAGAAAGCATTTCCATAACACAGTATGATAAAAGTAAAACCTAGATGGTAGAGAGAAGGCAGAGACTTTCCTGAGCTCTCTCCAAAACCTATGTACTTTTAAATAATGCCCTAAAACAAATTCTGGAGTGGCAGAACCCCAAAAGGATGGAGTGAAATAATTTTCCAGCCAAAGAAAACCTAGAAAGTTGGCAGCAAAAATCTGTTGTACCAGGGTGAGAGTGGAGTGGAGTCCAATGCAAGCCACACCAGCATAGACTAGACCCCAGCAATCTAGGAGCAGGCCTTGGGAGTCACTGATTCAGCAATGGCAGTGGAGTTTCTGGAGTTCTCAGCCCACAGATGGGAAGGTGGTTGAACAACTTATCATAAGGACATTATAGGGGTCTCTTTGTTATCACTGAGGCAGCATGTTGCTTTGCCCATACTTGTATCAAGGTTACAGTATGGGTGGCAGTCCCAGGGCAAGGGGGAGCACTAGTACACTAGAGTTTGTGGCTGTAGGGGAGTTGGGACCCTCATCACAGTTCCATGGCAGAAAAGAGTGCTTATAGTTGCTCATAGATCATGGCACAGGCCAGGAGAGTAGTAAAAGCCTCTCCTTGAATCATACCACTTTGGAAGAACTGAAAACTTAGAGGTCACTGGAAGTACCTCTGAAAATAGTTACATAAAATCCCTAAAGCTTGGGACAGTTCACCCTCCACCCTGGAAGCAGAGTCCTACTTTAACAAAGACTTAAAAGTAAAAAAAAATAGGCTGGGAATATGAGCAAGCAACAGAAAAAGATGATGACCATAGAAAGTTACTATGGTGACAGGGAAGATTAAAAAACACACACTCAGAAGAAGATAACAAAGTCAAAACTCCTACATCCAAAGCTTCCAAGAAAAATAGGAATTGGTCTAAGGTCATGGAAGAGCTCAAAAAGGCTTTTGAAAATCAAGTAGGAGAAGTAGAGGAAAGATTGGGAACAGAATTGAGAGGGGATGCAAGAAAATAATGAAAAATGAGTCAATAGCTTGGTAAAGGAGACCCAAAAATATTGAAGAAAATAACACCTTAAAAAACAGACTAGGCCAAATGGTAAAAGAGGCACAAAAAGTTAATGAGGAGAAGAATGCCTTAAAAAGCAGAACTGACCAGATGGAAAAAGAAGCACAAAAATTCACTGAAGAAAAAAAAAACACTCCTTAAAAAGTAGAATTGGTTGCTCGCTTTGGCAGCACATACACTAAAAATTGGAATGATACAGAATAGATTAGCATGGCCCTTGTGCAAGGATGACATGCAAATTCATGAAGCATTCCATATTTTTTAAAAAAATCAAATTTTAAAAAATATATATATACAATTATCATTATTATTTTACATGTAATTGGGAAATAAGATATATAGGCACTGGGGCATAGAGATCCACTGTGCCCTACTGGAAAGTTGGAGGGGGGATGGGGGAAGATATGGGAAAGAGCAGATTGGGGGTATTCAGTGGGATTGCTGTTTTTGGGGTGGTGGATAGGGGAAAAATGGGGAGAAAATTTGTAACTCAAAATTTTGTGGAAAAGAATGATGTAAACTAAAAAATAAAAAAGAGAGGGGAAAAAAAGTAGAATTGGCCAAATGGAAAAGGAGGCACAAAAGGTCACTGAAAAAAATAATTCCTCAAAATTAGAATGGAGCAAATGGAAGCTAATGAGTTTATGAGAAATCAAAAAACACTAAAACAAAACAAAAATATATAAAAAATAGAAGACAATGTGAAATATCTCATTGGAAAAACAACTGACCTGGATAATAGATCCAGGTGAGGTAATTTAAAAATTATTGGACTATCTGAGAGCCATGATAAAAAAAGAGCCTAGGCATCATCTTCTAAGAAATTATCAAAAAAATCTTCCCTGATATTCTAGATCCAAAGAGTATAATAGAAATTGAAAGAAATCATAGATCACATCTGAAAAGAAACCCCCAAGTGAAAACTCCTAGGCATATTATAACTGAATTCCAGAGTTCCCAGTTCAAGAAAAAATAATAAAAGCAGACAGAAGAAATAATTCAAGTATTATGGAGCCACAGTTAGGATAACATAAGATTTGGTAACTTCCAAATTAAAGAATTGGAAGGCTTAGAATATGATATTCTAGAGGGCAAAGGAGCTTGGATTACAACCAAGAATCACCTACCCAGAAAAACTGAGCATAATTTTTTAGGGGAAAAATAGATATTTAATGAAATATAGGACTTTCAAGTATTCTTTTTTTTTTTTTGGCTTTTTGGAAGGGGAAGGTAGGGCAATTGGGGTTAAGTGACTTGCCCAAGGTCACGCGGCTAGTTTTTATGTTAAGTGTCTGAGGCCAGATTTGAACTTAGGTCCTCCTGACTCCAGGGCCAGTGCTCTATTCACTGTACCACCTAGATGCCCTGACTTTCAAGTATTCTTAATGAAAAGACCAGAGTTGTATAGAAAATTTGACTTGTAAACACAAGACTCAAGAGAAGTATAAAAAAGTAAACAGTAAAGGGAAATCATATAGGAGTTAATAAGGTTAAACTGTTTATATTCCTACATGGGAAGATGATACTTGTAACTCACAAGAACTTTCTTATTATTAGGGCAGTTAGAAGGAAATTATATATATATATATATATATATATATATATATATATATATATATAGAGAGAGAGAGAGAGAGAGAGAGAGAGAGAGAGAGAGAGTACAAGTGTGAGTTGAATATGAAGGAATGATATCTAAAAAATAAAATTAAGGGATTAGAAAGAAATGCACTGGTAGAAAGGAAAAGGGAAAGGTAGAATAGGGTAAACTATCTCAAATAAAAGAGGCAAGAAAAAGTTTTACAGTGGAGGGGAAGCTAGAGGAGGTGGTGGTGGAGACACTTGAATCTTACTTTCATCAGAATTAGTTCAAAGATGGAATGACGTATATATTCAATTGGGTATAGAAATCTAGCTTACCCTACAGGAAAGTAGGACAGAAAGGGAATTAAGAGAAGAGAGGGGGGGGTGATAGAAGGGAGAGAAACACTTTTGAGGAAGGACAGGGTGAAAGGAGAGAGAGAGTAGAATAAATGAGGAGGGGAATAAGATGAGGGAAATGCAGTTAGCCATCATAACTGTGAAAAAAATTTTTGAAGCAAGATTCTCTGAAAAAAGGTATTTTTCTCAGATATTTAGAAAATTGAGTCATATAAAAATAAGATTCATTCCCCAACCGATAAATGATCAAAAAATATGTTCAGTTTTCAGGTAAAATAATTAAATCTATCTGTAGCCATATGAAAAAAAATGCTCTAAATCACTATTGATTTGACAAATGCAAATTTAAACAATTCTGAGGTACTACTTCACAGCCATTAGGACAGAAAAGGAAAATGACAAATGTTAGAGGGGTTATGGGAAAATTGAGACATTAATGCATTGTTGGTAGAGTTGTGAACTGATTCAACCATTCTGTGGAGTAATTTGGAACTATGCCTAAAATACTACAAACCACATATGCTCTGACTTAGCAATACCACTACTAGGTCTGTATCTCAAAAGAGATAAAAAAACAAAAAGGAAAAGGACATATATGTAGAAAAATATTTATAGCAGCTTTTTTTTTTTCTGGTGCCAAACAATTGGACGTTGAGGGGCTATCCATCGATTGGGGAATGGCTGAGTAAGTTGTGGTATATGATTGTGATGGAATTCTATTGTGTTATAAGAAATGAAGAGCAAGATGCTCTCAGAAAAACCTCAAAAGACATATAAACTGATTCAGAGTGAAATGTGTAGAACTAGGAGAACACTGTAGACAGTAACAGCAGTATTGTAAGATGATCTGTTGTGAATGATTTACCTGTTCTCAGCAATACAATGATCCAAGACAACTCTAAAGGACCTACAATGAAAAATGCTATATATCCCCAGAAAAAGAACTATTGGTTCTGAATATAGATAGACTTGCATCTTTTTTTACTTTATTTTTCTTGAGGGTTTTTTTTATCTGAGGTTTTTTTTTTACAATATGATTAATATGGACATGCTTTGCATTTCTACGTATATGTAACCTATATCAAATTGCTTGCCTTCTCAATGAGAGGGGTGAGGAGAGAGGAAGGGAGACAATTTGGAGCTCAAAATTTTAAAATTGAATATTAAAAATTGTTTTTACATGTAATTGGGGCAAAATAAAATACTAAATAATTGGAAAAATATGGTACAATAAAAACATTGCACATGTAATTGCAAATATATTATGTACAATTTCTCATTTCTTTAAAATATATAATAAAATTATCATGTAAATTCTTTTCCTTTTTTCCCTTTCCCCTCTCCCCCAAGAGATGGCTGTCATTAGACACAAATACACACACACACACATATATATGTATGTATATATATGTAAAATCATTCTATACATATTCATTAGTTCTTTCTCTGGATGCAGATAGATCATTGTATTGCTGAGAACAGCTAAGTCATTCACAGTTCATCATCATACAATATTGCTGTTACTGTATACAATGTTCTCCTAGTTCGGTTCATTTCCCTTTTCAACCTGTATGAGCTGATGCTTCTTCAACTCTACTATCTTTAACTTCTCCTCCCTCCCTTACCTTGTAATATCCAATATGTTGCCAAGGTCTGTTAATTTTACCGTTGTAACATCTTTTTCATATACTCCCTTCTCTCCTCTGACACTGCCACCACCCTAGTATAGGCCCCCAACACTTCATGCCTGGACTTTTGCAATAACCTGTTGACTGGTCTCCCTTGTCTCAAGGCTTTCCTCTTTCCAAGCTATCTTCCATTCAACAGTCAAATTAACCTTCCTAAAGCACAGATCTGACCATGTCACTCTCTTAGTCAATACATTTCTGCGGTTCCTATCACTTCCAGGATCAAATATAAAATCCTCTGTTTGAGGTAACGAAAAAAAAACCAAACCCTTTACAACCAGGCCCCATCCTACTTTCCCGGTCTTCTTACAACTTACTTCCCTCCACATATTCTGTCAACCAGTAGCACTGGCCTCTTTGCTTTTCCTCCCATAAAGCATTTCTATCTCCAGCATTTTTACTGGCTGCTTCTATGCCTGGAATTCTCTCCCTCTTCATCCCTGTCTCCTGGTTTCTTTGGCTTCCTTCAAATCTCAGCTGAAATCCCACCTTGTATGAGAAGCCTTTCCTAATCCCCCTTAATTCCCTTCCCTTTGTTGATTATTTTCAATTTATCATACACACATGTATATATACACACACATGCATATACATACATGTATATGTGTATGTCTCTCTCTCTATATATACATGTACACACACATATAATTTGTACATGATTACTTGCTTTTGTATCCACCATTAGAGTGTGAACTCCTTGTGGCCCAGAACTACTTTTTTTGCCTCTCTTTGTAGTCCCAAGAGTTAGTACAGTGCCTGCCACATAAGGTCCTTAATAAATGCTTATTGACTGACTTATCAATAACTTTCTTAAACTATGGCACCCAGAACTAACACAATACTATTGATGGTATGATGAAGGCAAAGTAAAGTGGAATTATAAGCTTCCTATTCCTGGAAACTCTACCTCTTTTAATGAAGCTTTGGCTTTTATTGACTGCCACATCACCCTGGTGACATATAGAGTTGTCTATCAGTAAATTAACATCTTTAAGGGACCTACTAGCTACCAGACATTGTGCTAAATTCTAGGGAAACTGAGAAAGGCAAAAGACAGTCCAAACTTTCAAGGAGCTCATAGTCTAAAGGAAGAGACAACATGCAAACAGCCATGTGGAAACATCATATGGTCACCAAAACCCATGACATCTTTTTCAGAATTGCTTTATCCACAGCTCCCATTTTGTACTTGAGAATGTGATTTTTTATATCCAGGTGTCAGGCTTTACATTTATCCCTACTGAATTTCATCTTATGAGATTCAGCCCAATTTAAGGCCCTTTTGGATCCAGTGTGTTAGCTATCCAACCTACCCTTGCGTCATCTACAAATCTGATAAGCATGTGCCTTTATCTCAGGCATTGATAAAAATGTTAGATAGTAGAGGGTCGTGGATAGAATTGGATAGTAATCCACTGGGGGCCTCCTGCCACACTGACTTTGAACTACCATCATCGAGTCCAGCCATTTATCCAGTCTGAAATCCATCTAGTAGTAAGGTTGAATTCATAACTCTCCATCTTCTCCACAAGAATTGCATGAGATACTTTATCAAAAGCTTTGCTAAAATCTAGGTAGACCAGATCCACAACATTCCCCTCATTCACTGGTTTAGTAATACTGTGAAAAAAGAGAATGAGGCTAATCTGGAATGACCTGTTCTTGCTAAAGTCATGTTGGAGCATGGTAATAACTTTCTAGATGTTCCCCAGTCACCTTTTAAATGAGTCATGGGTTTCACCCCACCAAGCCTCAGTAATTATTAGGAGGTCAAATTTGCACTAAAACCTCTATTATTTCTTGTTTGTTGCCTTTACTTTGGGCATTTGTATATAAACATTTCTGGCCATGATCTTCACTATTCTGGATTCTGTCTCATGGGAACATCTGGCTGTATTAACTGCCATTCTTCTTCCTACTATATACCCTCCCTTGAAGTACACACACACACACACACACACACACACACACACACACAGTCTTCTCCTTTCCCCTATTCTTTTTTTTAAACTTAAAACCCTTTTGATTAAATTTGAAAGGCACTCAGTACATACATTTTCACCAGCCTTTGTTAGGTGTACTGTATCTGTGGCCAGGAATCTGTTATCCCCCTATTTTAAGCCATGGTTCAGGAGCTTAAATCCCATTCTAACATAATACCTTCCCTCCTAAATTATTTTTTTCTCTTTTATATCTCTTTCCTTGAATGGGAAACAGTGAGTAAAACCCATTCTGTGTCCCTGTGGTTTTTAGCTTCTTGCCCAAGCACCATAATCATTGCCAATACATTGTTAGGTTTCTTGTGGTAGCACCATTTGTGTCCCATATGACTAAGAAATAATAGGTAGTTGTCATTCATTTGGTAAGTCTTAGAAGGTCCTGTGTTATGTCTTGGAGAAGCCAAGAAGCTGACGATCAGGTCAACAAATAGTTGTCTGAGTATCCCCGAATCACTTCTTTTCTCTTCTTCCCTTAACCCTAACTGAATGGTCCTTCAAATGATAACTTCTGTGGCTTTTCTGATTCATTCCTAGGAGGACAAGTAGTTTCCTTCACCTCAGAATTCAGCTCCCTACTCTTTAGGAAGAGCTTTGAATCTGTTTTTAAGCTCCAATTATATAACTTTTTCCTTCCCTTTCTTCTTGTAATACTCTTTGACTCTCCAACAACCCGACAAGGATAAAGTCAAATCTCCCCTTCTCCACCTCATACTTCCTTTCTTCCCACTGAAGCCTTCCTTCTGTTTCCTTTAGGAACACTCCCTAATAACCGGAAGCATGGAGACTCATTCTTTGAGTTCCTTCACCTTTTCCTTTAGTAGAGAGATCAGCCTACATGCGCAGCATGTAGAAGAAATATAAACATCACTCAACGCAAGTCTTTGCACAATTTCCCCTACTCTTCATACTGTTTGTAATTTTCAGTCTTATATTTTGAACTACTTGTAGGTAATTTACATGTCAACTCTAAGCACCTGGTTAAAACTTTAATAGTTAATTATGACCTCTTAATAGCTTAACAACCGCAGTTAACTTCCTTTCCTTGGACTCAATAACAACTCTACAGCAACAGCCTCACCCACCTGCCCTTTCAACCTTGTAATCCTGCTTCACCAACTTGTACTACCCATCAGTCAATTTGCTTCAACCTCCTATCATTCCACTTAGCTTTTCCTGCCAACTACCTTCTCATTTTCCTTCTTGAATCTACCCCTTTGGGTTCTACTTCCCCAGTCTTCTTTTAGCCTCTTTAATCCTTTTATGTCCTCAGTTGTTTTTGATTGTTATCTTCTTTTAACCAAGCAATAAGAATCTAGATTATTTATCTTAGTCTAGAGACTCCTTAAGATCTTCTTCAACTTCTTCCAAATTTCTTTTCCCCTAAATTCAACCTATCTCCTATTTACTAATCCAAACCTCTCTGAGTCACCTATATGATTTTCTTCTCCTTATTTGGTTTCAGTCTATCTTCACCTGCTCCTTCTCCCACAAAATCCAGAATGAGAAAGGAGGACTTCTTATTAAGTTCCTAGGCACAAGGAATTTACCCAGAATCTGTGGGGGTGATTTGAATGCAGGAGGAAGACATGGGTATGTACAATTCGTGGATTAAAAGCTCAGCTCTCCCTGTGCTCGTTGGTCTCTTTAGTTGCCCAATGGCTGACTTGTTTGGGTATGATTTGCAGCAGTGTGAAAGAGCATGGAGAATGGTAGTGGTGGTGGTAGTGGAAGTAGGTGATGCTGGATGCACAAAAGAAGGACCTAGATTCTAACTACCATTTCATCAGGTAATGATGCAAGCACCTTTGCCTTCTCAAGTCCCTAGAAACCATTTTCTTGTTGAGAGCTATGTCCAGGACAGGGAGTTTTATCTCAGGTTACCAAAATTTAGAGGATGTTATAAATCACTTGTCCTCCTTCTGCAGGTAGAACAATTGAGATTAGCACCCATTTATACAGAATAATTAATTAAATATACTAGCTGGTCTGTTCCCTCCCTGCCTGCATCTCCTCCTCCTCCTCCTCCTCCTCCTCCTCCTCCTCCTCCGCTTCTTTACTCCCATAGCAGAGGCTTCCCCAACAGTAATTTCCTGGCATCCTCAGGTCTCTGTCTTCTTCTTCCAGTTCCAGCCATTGCCTGGCCACCATAGGGATTTATGTTCTGACATGTGGCATCTCAACTTGAGGTCTCCCACTTTATCTAGATCCGTTTTAAAATGTTGAGTTGAGGGAGCTTTTCCTACCACTTTCCCCAACCACGTTTTGTGATTTTCATCAAAGAGGACTGAATAGTTATAGTTTGGAAATCACATGTCTAGGGGCCCAGAAAGCAGAGGATAAGATGTGACAAAAGGAAAAAGGATATTGTTCCTTTCTGTCATAAGCATATATTGCTTATAATCCTTTTCCCCACCCATCTACTGAGGTCCTCACTCATCCTTACTAAACACCATATGGCATGTCGCTGTGTTTCCTTTTCTCATTGGCTCTGCCTCCTGCCTTCTGCCAGATGTTTTCTCCAAGCATACTTGCTAAAGATCTGCTGGCATTGGTAATGTGGTCTGTCTCCCTCTGCTCCCAGAAGCTCAGGGAGGGGATGGTGGATATCCATAGGAAAGAGGAGGATGTTGATAAACATTCTAGCATATAGAACCTTAAATGCTTAATAAACATTTGTTGATTGCACTTAGGAATTTGCTAATTGGTTATTATGTCGTTTCCTGGACTTCTCCTCATCAGCTTCCAGGAAGATTGAACTCTTTTATGCCTGGAACTCCCATTCTGGGGCCTGCTGTCTTAAAGGATGGCTGCTTCAATCCTTCCCTCCTCTCCCCATCCTAGATTAAATTTAGCACACAATATTAAGATACCAAGTAAGTACATATTGGTGCTGAAGACTTCTTGCTAGGTATTCAATGATAAATGAATGAATGAATGATGAAAAAACATTTATTCAGATCTAGGCTCTAGCCATGTTTCAGGATTCATTTCACTCCCCTGATTTCCCTTCACCAGCTGGCAAGATTAACCCTGCTCCCCTCTCTTCTTTACCTTTTGCTCCTATGGTCCCATTCACTATTCCTATAACTTTCCAAACCAAAATCTCCATCCCACTTGTCTTGAATGCAAACTTCTTGGAATATTTTTGGTTATTGTATTTGTATCCCTAACTTGAAAGAGAATAAATTCTTGGCACTTAATAAGTAATTAATAAATGCTTTTTCATCATTTATCTATTCACCCTTGAATACCCAGCAAGTAGTCTTCAGCATTAATAATACTTATTTGGTGTCTTGATATCATATATTAAATGAACATAAGTTATTATTGAATTAGAATGCTCAGATATGTTTGGTAGCATTTTTGCAAAGCTAGTGGAGGTACATATTTGGCTTGTTCTGTGCATCAGTATAGTGTGTAGGCTTCCAGAAATAGAAATTTAGTGCTAAAGATGAAGGCATCCCATCTTTCCTACTATTGTATCTTCCCTCTTCCCTCTTAGACCTCCTAGCCATAGCCTTCAAGTTTTCCCTTTCCAAAGTCTCACCTAAATGATGCTGCCTTTTTCCCTCTGGAAAGTCTATAATGTTGCTTCTTGGGAATTCTTCACTCTGCTCAGTCTCTTTCTGCAACTTGACTTTGCTTTCACTTTCAGGGTCTCCACTCCTCTTCAGTCCTTGAAGTTCAGTACGGTTCAGTTCTTGTAGAAATTCCTAGAGAAAGGAAATGATAACCTCTTATATTTTTTTTTGGAGGGGAAAAGGTAAGACAGTTGAGGTTAACTGACTTGCCCAAGGTCACACAGCTAGTAAGTGTCAAGTGTCTGAGGCTGGATCTGAACTCACATCCTCCTGACTCCAGGCTGGTGCTCTATTCACTGCTCCACCTACCTGGCCCCCTTAGCCTCTTATAACAAAGATTTCCTTCAACATAATGCCACCCCTTTTTCTAATCAAGGCAATTTCCACATGGTAGTGAACAAGTGTTAGGGGAACATATTTCTTTCTTTTGGTCTTTTTTTCCCCTGAAGGCAATAGGGGTTAAGTGACTTACCCAGGGTCACATAGCTAATAAGTGAGTAGTGTCTGAAACTGGATTTCAATTCAGATCTGCCTGACTCCAGAGCTGGTGCTCTATCTACTGTGCCACCTACTGTCTCAGGAACATATTTCCTAGGGGACTATGGATAGGGGAATGAAGAGTAGGAATTGGATCCACTCCTTTTGTTGGTACTATGAGCCAGGAGTCTCTTGAGGCCTACCTTTAGCTCTTGGATCTGTTGGTCAATCCCTTTGTAAAAGGCAAGGGCATCACTCCTATGCTTGCTCAGCTGTGATGCCAGATGTAAGTTCTGGTCCTCAAGCTTATCATACAAAGTGCGGACACTGAAGTCCTCCAGGGTCTTCACCAGAGGTGGCCCCCCTAGAAGAATGGGAAACAAAAAGTCCTTCAGAGTTTTATCCCCGGGGGACCCAGAAGACTAGGAGTCTTGGAAGTTTAAGGAAGAGAACTTGCTAAATGATGCATTTTTTCTTTTTAGAGCAGGACTCCCAAAACTCACATGCTCAGACTTAAGAATGCTTTTTACAGAGCTGAGTAAGCACAGAGAGGAAGGGAAGGAAAGTAGGGATAAATGTGGGAGAGCTGGCCCATTTTCAGAAGATTCCACCTGACAGTTGAAAAGTATCCCACAAATTCAGAGGGAGAAGGCTCTTTTACCCAGGCTGGCAGGGAACAAAGGAAAATGCTAAATGGGTATGAGGGAGAAAAAGTAGCTGATGTGGCTGGTTGATTCAAGACTAAGATGAACTCTGCCTTCTCATATGAATGCTGCAAAAAGAGCTGCTCAATACCTGTCAAGTTACCTAGATACTCTCTTGAGAGGAATGATCCTGCCTCAGGCTTCTGTTATCAACCACTACAACATAGTGAGTATCACTTCATAAACAGAGAACCACCTTCTCCCTGCTAGTCTTCCATGGTGTTTTCTTTGGAGAAAGTAAGGCTACTTTTGTCTGGGTCTATCTGGAATTTGTCTAACCACCTTGTGACCTCTAAACACCAGAGCAGATCAAGAAATTTTTGCAAAATGGAAATCTGGAATATGATTCTGAATAAAATTTTCAGGATCCAAGTATTAGAAATCAATAGGATAGCATTGGGATGAGATATATGATTGCCCTTATACCTCCTCCCCCCAGGGGATTTGGGAACAGTGGAGCAACTGCAGAAAGATGAATGCTCAAATAAGATAACAGATATGAAGCCCTTTGCAAACATTAAAGTGCTATATAAATGCTAGCCATTATGATTAGTTATAATGATTAGTATTAGCATTATGCCTGTGAACAATTACTAAACCCTAACTCTGCTGAAAAGAGAAACCATTTGAGGAGAAACAGTGAAGACCAGAATCAAGGTGCTCATATGAATTCTGTTTGATTTGGTTTTTTTTTTTTTGTTTGTTTGATTCGTGATTTTTATTTTTGCTTCAAAGTCTTTTCCACATAAATTGCCACCCGTGTTGAAATCTTAGCTGTTAGTTCCTTTCCTCTCTAAGGCTACTTTCTAACTACATATGTTTGTTCATGAATATATTTTCTCTCCATTAGAATGTAAATTCCTTGAGGGCAGGGATTATTTTGCTTATTCCCAGTGCTTAGCAGAGTTCCTTAAAAGATGCTTGGTGGCTATTGAATAATGAACACCTCCTCTGTAAGACAGAAAAAAAAAAACAGTTAAGCGAAACCAGAACAATTTAGCTACTCAATCTGACAATGTATACAGCATTCTGAATATATAGTCTACTACTCTAGAGGAACCAGTGTTTCATCCTCTGTTTTCTGGGGATAAGATAGGTTCTTACAGTCAAAGTCTTCTCATGTCTAAGAGACACATGGGAAGTGTTTGTTCTGGCTGTATATAATGCTTTTTTCCCATTTACTTTGAGTTCTGTCCTCATTTTTCTAGGATAGCATTAACAAACATCTCACCTCAGGAAAGAGCTCTGGGCACTTCCAATCCTATCCAGCTTTCCTCTCTAGCTCTTCTCTTTCCCTTCCCTCTGACACACATTTATGGAATGGAGACACTGTCATTCTCTAAAGGTATTTTTTTTTTTTAACCAAAGGACACCTGTTACCCTAGATTAGGTGTTGTTTGTCTTTCATTTTCAGGAGGACCAATGGCATTACAGGGTGATATCTTGACTTGCACATGAATTGGATTCAAGTCAGGCAGGGTTGCACAAAGTCATCAGCTTCTCTCTTCCAGAATCATCAAAGTCCAGCGGCAAGACAAAAGTCAAGACCAGTGATGGCCCAGGATGTAGTAGATGGATGACCGTGGTGTCTTAGATATCTGGGCCAAGCTCTAAGCACTCCACAACACCTGTTTCAACAGCTTTCATGACTGTTGGAACAAATTATTCTCATCTGCTCATAGTGGGAGGAAGTCTTCACAAGCTTGGGGTAGATATCCCCCTAACTCACTAAATGGGTTTGAGGCTTGTTACCCTGTTGCCCAATAAAAGCCAGGTGGTTTTATTGGGCTATGCATTTTACAGTTTCTTACACCAGGTGAGATTGGTGAATAAGCAGTCCTGAAAAGGACTAGGCAAGCTCTTACACTAGAGGCACTAGTCCTCCCTAAACACCCTATAAGACCCCATTCCCACCCCATGTTAGGTGGCTCCTGCAAGGTAGTTTCTAATATTAGATAGAATGGTGTGTTTCATGGAGTACTGAGCCTAAGCCAAAAAGATGAGTTTCAATCTACTTCAGATACTTATTGACTGAGTGGGCCCAGACAAATAATTTAAATGTCTCAGCCTCACTTTCCTCATTTGTAAAATGAGGATAATAAAGGCACCTATTTTACAGAAATGTTGGGAAGATGAAATGGGGAAGAGGAGGTAAAGCACTTTGTAAACCTTGAAGTGTACTCGAAAATCAGTTATTAGCATTATTATCTAATACTACCTCCAAGCATTGTGCCTCGGGACACTATGATTCTAAGCAATTCACTGAATTCTCAGTATCTCAGGCAAGTCTAAGACTATGAATATAGGGATTGGGGGAGGTGGGAGGAGCGTCAACTTGTGCTGGCCATGGGAGTCTCTCTTGCTTAAGTTCCCAATACCAAAGAAATCACGGGTCTGGATCAAAAAAAAAAGATTTAATCATAGGGATTATCTGCTCGAATCAACCACTTTAAACAATTCCTGACATATAATAAATGCTTAATAATCGCCAAAGTGTTAAATCTTGTAGAGAGTTCAAGAAGGCAAATAAAATGTGCAAAATAGGTTTTATAAATATATATACACACATATATATATTATGTGTGTATACAATAACAACAATATTATTTAAGAACAACTTTGAGGAAATAAGTCATTTTGACTATTATAAATACCCAAATTAACTAAAAAGGACATATGAAGGAAGACTCTATCTGCATCAAGTGAAGGAACTGATAAATAGATGTATAGAATGATTTTACATATATGTATGTGTATATATATATATATATATATATATATATATATACATATTTGTGTCTAATGGTAGCCATCCCTAGTGTGGGGGAAGGAAGGAAAAAAGGGGAAAAAATTACACGATAACTTTATTTTATGTTTAAAAGGAATAGCAAAGTATACATAATAGATGTGCAGTTTCATGTGAAATCATCTTTTTCTTATTATACTATGTCATAGAAATGCTTATTTTATTCCATAAATTAAAAATTAAATAAAACAAAAAATAACATATCATTAATAATTTTGGAAAGAGCAGTTTCAGTTGGAGGTTGAGGTTAAGAAGCAAACTGCAGAGAGTTTAGAGAAAGAGTAAGAGGAAAGGAAATGGAAACATTGGATAGAGACTGCTTTCCTAAGGAATCTAGTCTTGAAGGAGAGATGAGATATATGGTTATAGCCAGCATGGATGGTCAACTCAAGGAAGGGGTTTTTAAAAGGGCGGGTTTATACCCAGGAAGATAGAAGCCAAGAGATAGGGAGAGATGGAAGACAGAGAGAGGGTGGGGATGATAAAGGGGGGGAAATCCAATAAAAACACTAGAGGAGAGGAGATCAAGAGTGCATGTAAAGAGGAAAATAGAAGAAGGAAAATAGTCACCTCTTCCTATGAGACAGAAGTGAAGGAGAAGATTGTGTGGGAAGATGAGATGAGAAGAAGAGGAGAAACAATATCTTTTGGAGAGTAGCCTAATTTTTTTTCATGGAAGTATAAGGCAAAGGTTGGGGAGATGGAATTCCATGGGAGACTTGAGCAAAGATGAGAAAGTCTGAAACAGGTGCTTTGGAGAACGGGATAACAAATTGATGAAGAGGAAAGTAGAATGATTGCCTTGCTATAGTGAGGGCCCAGTTGAGGTTGTAGTTTAATTCTTTATGACCCCATTCAGGGTTTTCTTGGCAAAGATACTGGAGTGGTTTGCCATTTCCATCTTCAGCTCATTTTATAGATGAGGAAACTGAGGCAAACAGAAGTGACTTGCCTGTAGTCATGCAGCTAGTAAGGATCTGAGGTCAGATTTGAACCCAGGATTCAAGAGAAGAAGGCAGTGGCCACCAAGGCCCTACTGCCAACATGGTCCCAGATCCTGCAAATTAGAAAGAGACTCGGAGGGGGAGAGTCATGGGCTTATGTTGTGGGGATGAGGGTGTAAGAGGCCAACTCCTCCCCACCCCATCCCCAAAAGATTATTATCAGGAATATCAACATTCCTGTTGGGGTTTTCAGTTCTCAGAGCATTTACCCAAGCAAACAGGTGTTAGTGACTGTAGCTAATCCCCTGAGCTAGTCACAGCCTTGGCCCAGAGAGCCAGTACACCAGGGCTAGGATGGGCAAGGGCTTTGCCAAGGAGCAGCAACTTTGCCTCCTACAATCTTCTCTTCTACCCCTTTATTCTTCCATGGACCTCCTGTCCTAGACAGGGTTTCAGATGGAGAAATACCATCTTAGCCTCAACTGGTCCAGCCACCTGGAGATCCCTAACAGTATCATACATGCTAAGTGGTGCCGGGGCATGGAGTCAAGAAGACTCCTTTTTGTAAATTCAAACATGGCCTCAGAAACATACTCGCTGTGTGACCTTGGACAAGTCCCTTAATCCAGTTTGCCTCAGTTTCCTCATCTGTAAAATGATCTGGAGAAGGAAATGGAAAACCACGCCAGTATCTTTGCCAGGGCTCATAAAGAATTGAACACGATGGAGGCAACTCAACAAAAATAACATTATACGAGCTGAACCAACCACAGGAGAGACGAGGCCTCTGGGGCCTCCAGAGCTCATCTCTATTGCCCAGGCCTCTGGATCCCATCTGGGACTGCTTTCTCCATGAGTCACATGTTGTCAGCTCTTCCCTACCAGGTGAGGCCTGACAATCCAGTTAAATGCCTGGCTTTTCCTACCTGTAGAACCTTGTGCACAGCAGACCCTCAGTAAATATCGAATGAATGAATGAAGTTTACCTTCCACTAATTGCAGTTTTTCAGTGCCTTGTTCTCTACACCTTCCACAGAGCATTCTGGTTATTGGGAAAAAGGACCATCCCTATTCTAGGGGCAGCTAGGTGGTGCAGTGAATAGAGCACTGGCCCTGGAGTCAAGAGGACCTGAGTTCAAATCCAGCCTCAGACACCTGACACTTAATGAGCTGTGTGACCTTGGGCAAATCACTTAACCCCAATTTCTCTGCCTTCCTCCCTCTAAAACAAAATTAAAAAAAAACATCACTATGTTCCTCTCTTCCTTTTCATAGAACAAAGGATGTGTTTTTTAATGGTGGCACTCAGGGGGAAAGTCCTATCCATGCTGTCTAACCCAGAAGGAGAGAGAAGCCTGGTACAGACTGGAAGGGTACTTATGCAATATCTCTTGTGCCATATTATATTGGTGGCTACATACTTGGCCTCTCTTTAGGGTCAGACCTGCCTAAATCCCTGGTATTGCATTTCAACCAGTTTCCCCTTATCATCATATACTTCATGCTATGAGTATTTATTTAGCTTAGGTCTTAGAAGAGCTTCTGCAACCCTTAACTTACATTTGCCAAGAGAGATCTACTCACTCCTTTGTTGTAGCAAAGGAGAAATAAAAAAGCAGGAGAATAAAATATGTTTTTATTGAAACATGTCCAATTTATTCTGAGTATCTGTACTCAGCATATCCATTCTGCCTCTTGGGTATCCTTTATATCTTATTATCAGGGATTTAGGGATATGACCATCACCTTCCAGGAATCCTACCTAAGGGGACTTCCATATCTCTTAAGCAGGAAAAGGGAATTTATGTGTGTGTGAGTAAGGGGTAGGACAAGTGGGTACCATTTGGGGATTGAGCCCAGGGACTCTCACAGGCTCATAAAAAAGTAGTTTTCAGAACAAACTGAATGTGTTTTCCCAAGAGAGGTGTGTGTGTGTGTGTTTGTGTGATATAAGCTATGTAAATACACATATGTATATGTGTGATAATAATAGCCAATATTTGTATAGTGCTTACTATATGGCAGACAGTGTGCTAAGAGCTTTTACAAGCATTATATCATGTGATCCTTATGATAACCCTGGGAGGTGCTATGACTTACCCAGGGTCACATAGCTAGTAAGCATCTAAGTCTGGATTCAAACTCAGGTATGAAAACATATGCACATAAATATATACAGATATATCTATATCTGTACACAGATACATACATATACATATATATATACATACCTATATGTATAGACATACACACAGAGGCACAAACATGAGATGAAAGAGTTGTACATAGGCAATAGTCTGTGTGAGATATCTGTATCCAGAGAAAGTATTGGTAACTTATAGAATAATTTTATATCCATCTATCCATCTATCTATCTATCTATCTATCTATCTATCTATCTATCTATCTATCTATCTATCTCTATCTTCATCTATCTTCACATATACCTATTTGTGTCTAATGGAAGAAAAAAACAAATTTATATGATAACTTTGTTGTATATGTAAAAGGAATATCAAGCTGTACATAGTAGTTTTGCAGTTTCATGTGCATCATCTTTTTTATTATACTATATTATAGAAATGCTTTTTTATTCCATAAATTAAAAGTAAAATAAAAATTTAAAAGACTAATAAATAAATATATACACATAAAAAGATATTGGGAGTTTTAGTTGACTATATACTCAATATGAGTCAACAGAGTGATATGGTAGTTTTAAAAAGCTAATGCTATCTTAGGCCACATCGAGAGGCACACAGTGTCCAGGATGAGGGAAATGACAGTTGCCTTGACCTATGTTCTGGCTAGACCACATCTATACACTATGGGGGACCACCTCTTCAAAAGGATATTGACAGACTGAAGAGAGTGAGGGACCAAGACAGTGAAAGACCCTGAGATCATCTGAAAGAAATGGGCAGAGAAGCAGGGGAGAGAGGTCAGTTCTTTATTACTCCAGTAAGTCCTGTTATAGGGAAGAGGAATTGAGTTTGTTCTACCCAGCCCAAAGTGGCAGAACTAGGAGCAAAGACAGGATGTTGTAGGGGGACAAATTTTGACTACAGGTAAGAAAAACTTCTAAGAGTTAGAACTGCCCAAAAGTATAATGGGTATCTTGTGCATTAATGAACAGGCCCTCACCTGAGATCATTATGCAGGGCCTGAATAACCATGTGTCAGGTGTGTTATAAAATGAATTCTTAATCAGATACAGGTGGGATAAGGCAGGGGGTTTAATTTTGTGTGTGTCATGAATTCCTTAGGCAGTCTGGTGAAGGATCCCTTTGGACACCTAAGAATCATATTTTTAAATGCATAAATTTAAAAGAATACATAGGATTACAAGGGAAACCAATTATACTGAAATAAATATGTAATTACTTTTCCCCACATAATGGACCCCATGAAATCATGGACTTTAGACGAAGAACATAAATGATTTCCAAGGTTCATTCCAATGCTAGTGTCTTCTCTGTGTTGCTTATCTATAATTCAGGTGGAAGCACGTTCTTATTTATACATTTTTTTCATGTTGTCTTTCCTTTAGAGTATAAACTCCTTGAGAACACAGACTGTCTCTTTTACCTTTCTTTGTATTGCCAGTGATTACACAGGGCTGGGTGCATAGTAAGGTACTTAGTGACTGACTGACACTGAGCTTCTGTTCATCTGTGAGATGTGAGTGGGGGTAGGGGACAGGTGGAGAACTAAAGGAAAACAGTGATATGCTGAATACCTGGAATAGTACCTGCGCCTTGGAAAACACCCTTCTCAGTGGTAGATGGTCCTTCCCCAGAGCCCCATGTGCTGAAAGCATCATAGAATGGGAGGCTGGCAAGAGAGAAAAAGAATGAGGACCTAGCACTTTGTCTGTGTCTTCGGGTATACTTTCAGACTCTTACTGCCATCGGCTCTTGACCACATAGGAGATGGCTAATTTGTTTTCTTCTGGGCCAGAAGGGGAACCCCTAGCAAACAACCTCTAGCACTCCCTTGTTCAACACCCTTCTGTGGCTCCCAAATAAAGTTTGAACTTCTCAGTCATCCCTAAGAACCAGTGGGCCTTGCCATTTGCCTTGCATTATACCCCTCCCACCAGGTCTTCATATCTTAACCCTCCTCCATGTGCAGTCTCCCCCTGTAGGGATGTAAATTCCTTTAGAATAAAGACTATCTCTATTTTCTCGTTGTATCCTCAGTGCTTACCATAAAGCTTGGCACAGAGTAAGTTCTTAATAGATGCATTTTTATTCATTTATTTACTTATTTGTTCATTCATTCATAGCCTCCTATAATATGGTCCTAGACTATTTTTCTAGCCTTGACTCCTGTGTAGTCTAGGCTCCAAATTCATTGTTTCCTGAACACACTCTGCATTTTTGCCTCTGTAGCTTTGCTGATACCCTGCCCCTCACCTACACACCCTCCCTTTGTTGATCAGAACTTTACCCATCCTTCAAGATCCAGGACAGATGTTAATTCCTTCATGAAGTCTTCTTTGCTTCCTCTCAAATCTCTCTCCCTTTGATCCCCACCATATGTGGGGGATCTTCCTCTGAACCATCATCTATTATTTTACTTGTTTCTGTCATTGGCACTTAGAGTATTTTATCTTATACTTTAACTAGCTGTGTATATGGTCTTAACTAGCCTGATCTCCCTACCCTACTAGCTCCTGGAGAGTAGGGATTGTGTAACTTCATGGAAAAAGTGATGGATTTGGATTCATAGGACCTGAGTTAGAATCCCAGTTACGTTGCTTACTTCCTATGTGGACTTGGAAAATCTCTTAAACTTTCTAGGCCTCAGTTTACTCATCTGTAAAATGAAGGGGGCCAAGATAACCACCAAGGCACCTTCTAGCTCTGGTTTTATGATTCCTTATGCTGATGATGTTTTCTCACTCACATTTCCTGGGCCTAGAGTATCTATCTATGTAGTATAGATCTCTATGCAGAATAAGCATTTCATACATTTTTTGATGCTAGAGACCAATGTCAAGCCCAGATAAGGACAGTTTAGTATAATTCAATTAAATTCAGTAAACATTTATTAAGTTTACCCACAAGGGTAAACTCTTACTTGTACTAGGGGCAAGCCATAACATGGCCAGGAAGTGGAATAGGCAATCCTAGCTCATTTTTCCCAAAAGGATTGGAAGAGGGTGGGAGAAGGGAAGGCTCACCTGTCTCTGATGAGCACATACTGGGGAGGGACGTGGGGCTCCCCAAGGCTCCTCCATCGTGGCTTCCAGTGTTGCATGGGGCAAACTGCAGAGAGTGAGGGCTTTAGCACAAAGGCCAAGATAGTCGACACTGCTGTTCCTAATCCAATAACCAGCAGCACCCCTGAAAGGAGAGAAGGTCAAAGAAAGAGATCAGAGAAGATGTAGGGGAGGGTATTCAATGTACTCAAGTGCATGCCAGGATGTATACAATCCCAGGCCTGCTAGGGACCGTCTGCATTCTGTGCTTGCCAAGGGCGACCTGGCATCTCTGGCTTGATTCTGACCTTCCCAGAACTTGTATGTATCTAATTGTTAAAGATTCAGCACTTTCTTAGTTGATTTTCTTAGGGGGGGAGGCAAGTCCAGGGTTTATTAGCTTATCTATTCACCATCATCAAGATATCCAGAAATTTCTTGTTCCTACCTTTTTGCCTTTCCATGTGCTATGCTCCTACCTTGGGAGACACTCTGTAGTGATCTATAGCCTTCTCTTTAAAATCTGTCTCCAGAGTCACCTCCTACAGGGCGACCTCCAGGAAGAATCCCACCCTTTCTGACCACTGCTCGGCTTTGTCCTAGACCAGAATGACATTGATTTATTCTTCTTGATGTGGTTGTTTTTTAATCTCCAGGTACTACAGTGATTTCATCTGTGTGTTCTTTCTCTGGCTAGAAGAATGGAACCTTGTCTCCTCATTCCACTCAGCTCAGGGCCTAGTCCAGGATTGTTTCACATGGATAGACTCTATGAAAAGAGTTAATTGATTGATAGGGACAGGAAGGAAAGTCAGGAGAAGCCTGGAGAAGTAGGATCTCCTCTCTTCTGTTTCTGTTGGCTTTGTGGTCCATTTATGCCCAGACAACAATAGTCATACTCCATGGATGAAAGGATAGGATAAAAACAAATGGGTGTATAAACCCAGGACAAGAGAAGAGTGGTAAGATAACACATGGGTGGTGTCAATGAATTTGGTTTTCCAAGGACTTTTCCTCCTCAAAAAATGAAAACCTAAACCTAAACCTAGGCACTGAAAGAAGGATGGGTCTCATTTATGAGTCTCTGTGAGAGATTATTACAAAATAATAATGAATGGGAGAGATACTTCTGGATTGGAGAAGGGCATTTTTTGTTCTATTTCTTTAAAAAAGAGAAGAGAATTTTCAAATTAGAGGTCAGTGAGTTTTAATTCCTGAAAACATTCTAGAATAAGTATTAATTAAGGGATAATTAATGAACATCTAGAAAAGGAAGCAGCAATCCCAAAAAGTCACCAGGGCTTCATCAAAAACAGGTCTTGGGGCAGCTTGGTGGTACAGAGGATAGAGCACCAGGCCTGGGGGTCAGGAAGATTCATCTTCCTGAGTTCAAATCCAACTTCAGACATGTACTAACTGTGTGACCCTAGGTAAGTCACTTAACTCTGATTGCTTCCCCCCCCCCCCAATAGGCTTTATCAGAGTGACCTCACTTAATTTTTGATAGGGTTATTAGACTGGTAGATAAAGGGATATTCTAGACTCAGTATGAATTGATTCTAGCAAAGCTTTTGAAAAAATGTGTCTTGTGAAATGGTGAGACTGACTGAGTTTAGGGCCAGGCCTTAGTGTGTGTATTCTCAATTTGCAGTATGGAGGCTGCTGATCATGATTCCAGAAATACTTGATGATACATAAAAGAGGGAATGTGCCCTCTCCTCTCACTCCAGCCCCTAAAGTTTACTCTATGGTGAGTGGAAAATCTTTAAGAGGCTTCTGAGTCCAAACTGAGTCTGCATCCAAAAGGCATGAACAGATGTATACTCTTTTTTCCTGGTGATTTTCAAGCGAGGAGGAAGAAATGCTCTAAGTTTTCAGTTTGTCATGTAGTCACAAACGTCTTTGTTTCTTCTCTGTTGTGTTCCTTCTTTTCTGATCTTAGGTGAATGAATGTTGGAGATGAAACTGAAGATCATGACCTTGTGAAGTTTAAAAGGTTGGAGATGCTAATCACCAGAGGTCCAGGAACTGGAAATTCACAGTGGAATGTGCTGGCAGCCTTGGGAGGAGCCAGCCCCAAGGATTGACCTGCTTTATCCAGCCAGGAAGAGGGTTGACCTGGCAGTTGACACGCTGTGTCCAAAGGAATGACGTCCATTGGCTATGCCACACCCATAAGTGAACTTGGTAGGAAGAATGTTTTGTAGCAACCATTTAAGTTGGAGTCCACAGAGGTGGTGGTAGAAGAGAGTGGGTTTCTTATGCGGGAGATTTATGTGCTTTGTTTCTTTCTCTGTCTTCTCAGTAAACATATATTTGTAAAAGCTAATTGGCACAATAGGTTAATTGATGTTGAGAAAAAAGAAAATAGTCAAATTGGGAAGAAAATAATGTTTGTTTTTGGAGAGGAAAATATTAGATTGGGCTTGAAACAATAGCATTAGAAAACCCCCAAAGCCCTTCAGTGGTGCATGGAACAGTAGTCTTACTATGAGGAGTGGTATTGAGGTTGAGAGAGTGAACCCAGAGCCTATGTATATGCTACACCTCTAGACAGGATGGACAGTTAATAGCTAAATGATAATAACATTAGGTTGATTTTAAACTGGTTCTATGATTAGACCCAAAGAGTCTACAATAAATGGGCCATTGTAAATTTGGAGGGAAGACTCTACTGGCATTCTCTAGGGATCTGTCCTTGGCTTTGTAATGTTTAAAATGTTTATCAATGAGTTAAATGAGGACACAGATCAATCAGGTTTTCAGATTTCACAATATGAGATAGACAACTGATAGTAACGAAGTTAGAGTACAAAGATGTGGAAGGAATTTTGGTACAGGGTAAAGGATACTGACTTTGGAATTAAAGAACTTGGTTTTGATGAATAATTGATAAATCAACAAGCATTTATTAAGTACCTGTTATGAGCTAGGCATTGGGTAAATAAATACAAAAAACTCAAAACAATTCATTAAATGATATTGGGGAGATATGTATATCTATATATATGTAAAATATTTTTATGCAGATTATATGTAAAATAAACACAAAGTAATAGAATACAAGGTAGTTGGTGAGGGAAGGCATTAGCAGTTAGAGGGTCTCAAGAAAGGCATCATGGGCTTGAGCTACATCTTGAACAAAGAGATTCTTTGATAAAGAGATGAAGGGCAAGTGCTTTCTAGGTGTGGGAGGTGATCAGTGTAAAGACACGGAGTACGTGTGTGTTAGGAAAAGAGAAAACACGTTTTCAAACGCCCTCTATACTAAATACTACCTGTGTCGAGCCTTGGGTAAGTCCCAACCTTTCTGGACCTCAGTTTTCTCATCTGAGAATGGACTGTTACATGGGAGAAATAATGCTTGAGATTTTTGGGTCTCATAGAGGGAGGAACGAAGAATAATGGATGTAAGCTGCAGGTACAGATTTCAGCTCAGCATAAGGAAAGTCTTCCTAACATAAAGGGAGCAAAAAGACATTGGCCTGCCCCAGGTTGTATGCTCTCCATCAATGGAGATCTTCATTAAAAGGCTTTTTGTTGTACAGGGTCTAGACCCATTTCGGGTCTAGGTTAGAGTAGATGGTCTCAAGTCTCTTCCACTCTGAGGTTCTGTGATTCTGTGATCCTCAGGCAATTATAGAATGCTAAAGTTTAAAGAACCCTGAGAAGGCCTCTAGTCCAGTTCCTTTATTTGTGGAAAGCATGTGGAAATGGAGGACCAGTGAATGCAGGTGAATTGACCAAGATCTTATTTTTTTAATTGAGAGGATAAAACGAGAACCTAAGTCTTCTGACTCCTAATCCACCCATCTTTCCAATGCACTACACTGACCCCACTCATTCTGGGAAGCTCTGGGAATAAGGAAGGAGGCACCTTCTTCTATAGGCATAAAAAAGAAGATAGCAAGAAACATATAATCAAAGATGTCTAAATGATCTCTTTTACCTGGGAAAGAAAAGCGTTACAGAAAAATAAAAAGTAAATAAGTCCTCAGACACAGGTGTGTCCCCAAAGGCCTCTTTTGTGAATATGTCTATGCAAAAATCAGGTGTTTGTGGGTAACCTCTCTGATATTCAACTTTCTCATCCATGAAATGAGATTATTATGCTAGATGGCCCTTAAGGTCGTTTCCAGTGGTCCTATGATCCTGTGACCTGCCTCATTTGGAAGAAGGTGAGTCTAGAGAACCATAAGCAGTGTTGGGGATGAAGATCCAGCAGATTGGACATTAGGCTGTCCATTGCTGTCCCCCTAGATTGTTGTCCCTTTGTCTTCCCTATAGACTGTAAACTCCTTGAGGTCAAAGACTATTACATTTAGTTTTTGTATCCCCAGTGCAGAGTAGGTGCTTAATAAGGCTTTGTTATTGATTGTATAGTGGTTCTAGATGTGAAAAGCTTTCCCTGTCAAGGTGCCTGTGGGCCATCTGTAATCCCTGATACTGAGAAGACTGAAGATGAAGGATTGTTTGAGTTTGAGAGCTTAGGATTACAGTAGGGCTAATGCTGGGGTGTCTGCACTAATTTTGGCACCAATATGCTGAACCTTTTGGAGCAGAGATCCAGGCCAGAAGAGGAACAGGGTAAAGCCTCAGCACTATCAAGTAGTGGGATTGGACCTGGAAAGGACCATCATATTTCCAGTTTAAAGGAGATATAGGTAGATCTGGTCTTAAGCAACCCAGAAACCTGCCCGTGTTCTGTGTAACCCATCTTCTTCAAGGACACATACCTGTAATTGTTGCCCAGTCAGGAGCTAAGTTCAGTGGCTGATGTTTAAGGATCCCATGTCTGGTCAGTTGATATGGGGAGGAGGGCTGTATGGGGGATGTGCCAGGGTCACAGGTCACACCTTCCTCTTTCACCAGCACGATGAGGATGCTTTCAGGCAGTCCATTGTCCTGGAACACATATGTGCCTGGGTCCAGGAACACATGTGCAAACCTGTGGAGTAGAAAGGCTCATGGCCTACAGAGCAATTCACACCCTGGCTGAGTTTTGCTGCTAGAGCCTTGCTCTAGGTAATGTGGGTATGCTTGTAGCTGCAGTAGGACTCCATTCCTGCCTCTCCTGCCCCACCCTACCTCTACCCCTCCACTCCCACCCCTTCTCCAATTTTCAACCACTGTCACAACTTTTTTTTTGTCAAGATATGTGATTATATCAGTAAGAATCAGT
Source organism: Petaurus breviceps papuanus (assembly GCF_028583685.1). Lineage (NCBI taxonomy): Eukaryota > Metazoa > Chordata > Mammalia > Diprotodontia > Petauridae > Petaurus > Petaurus breviceps. The sequence continues at coordinate 51,632,838 of NW_027187419.1, read as the reverse complement.
CATTTAACTGTAATTTGCAATCTTCCAGAGTTTCTTGTAAGTATATGTCAAAACCAGGATTTTAACCCAGGTCTGCCTGACTCCAAGGCAATTCTCTATCCATTAGCCCATGTTGTTTCTCTGGTCACTAATTAACTCCCTTTAATCTATACATATTCATGTATGTGTTGTATTCCTCAATAGAATGTCAACTCCTTGAAGATTGGGACTGTTTTTACCCTTTTCTGTATCCCCGGCACTTAGGACATGCCTGGTTGATTGAGTGATAGTCTGAACCCCTACGATCACTAGTGGAAGCTATACAATCTATACTGACTTGTGCTGTGAACTCTATCTACCCACACTGATCTAGGTGTCAGCAATAGGCAGGGAGAACAAGCATTAGACCCTGGTAACGCACAGTTGGAATGATTTGTCCCGGCTCTGGGAAGGGACATCTGGCAAGTCATTCTGAAGGGGTGGTTCTTAATTTAAGGTGGCTGAAACATGGACTTCAGAGGTGTTAAGCCTGTGATGTTAACTAGACTGGCCAGTGCAGTGATGATAACTGTAATAATTATCACTATTCATATTTATGTCAGGCTTTATGTTAAACAAAATTCTCTGCATACATTATTAGAATGTAAGTTCCGTGCCATTAGGGATTGCTTCATTCATGGTCCTTGCATCCCTGGTATCTGGCACAGGGCCTGGCACAGAGTAATTGTTTAATAAATAATGGTTGATTGACTGATTGATTTTCTTTGCAATAGGGAAGGATTTAATAAATGCTTTTCCCCCTTCCACTCTCCCAGCCCCTCTTTGCAATAAAGTTCACTTGGGAGAACCATAAGGGACCTCCTGAGCGGATTGTCCAGAGCTATCACAGGGATTCTTGGGCATTCGGGGTTCCCTCTGGGGTAGGGAAATTTTCTAGGGCTCTCTGTATCTTCCCTTTGTTCTCCATTCAGTGTGTGATCCTTGAGGAGTGACCATGGGGCTGAGGAGGTGACTTGGTGAGGAGGAAAGGAATTTGGACAAAGATGACACGTGGAGAATGACAAATAAAGCTGGTTCCAGCTGTCTGTGCTCCTGTGGATCTTCCCACAGTGGCTTCCCATGAGTCCCAGGGGCCTGCCCTTTGTTCCTGGTCGGACAACCAATACCAAGAGTTCCCTCTTGAGCCTGGGAAGCCCAGTGAAATTAGCACAGTTTGTCCCTGCAGAGAGTACTGAATGGAGTCACAGGATCTGGGTTCAAATCTGCTGCTGCCATTTAGTATCTGTGTTGCTGTTTTTCAGTCATTACTTTCAGTCATTACAACCCTTCCTCATCACCAGGGTTAGCAGTGTAGTGCCCCAGAGATCTGGAAAATCTGCATAAAATTTTTGACCCTCTTTTTATATCAGAGTAGAGGTCTGAATTATTATGGTATTAAAAGATAAAGTACTTGGGTATTATACAATACTATATATATATTATGCATGTCTGAGTTTCTTTCTCTGTGTCACCTGCTGGCCTTCACATGCTGCAGCTTCTGCAAAACTCCTCCCAAATTCCCATTTAACTTCTTAGGCTGATTGGTACTATATGGAAACTGTGAAGGGGAAAGTCATGATGTGGAAGGGGTAACTATGTTCAGTAACTATGTAACTGACTTTTCATGACCCCATTTGGGGTTTTCTTGGCAAAGACACTAGAGTAGTTTGTCATTTCCTTCTCCAGTTCATTTTACAGATGAGGAAACTGGGGCAAACCGGGCTAAGTGATTTGCCCAGGGCCACACATAGTCTGAATCCAGATTTGAACTCAGAAAAATGAGTCTTCCTGACTTCAGGCCAAGTACTCTCTGTACAGCACCAACTATGTGCCCTTTTACTGCCTCTGTTGTTGTTGAATTGTTTTAGTCACGTTTGACTTTTCATGACCCTGTTTGGGGTGTTCTCGGCAAAGAGTGGCCTTGAGCAAATCATGTGCCCCTTTGGACCTCAGTTTCTGTGTTTATAAAATGAAGTGTCTGGACCAGATCAGGCTCTAAGTCTTTGATACTACCTAGAAAAGTTGAGGTGGGTCTCTTGAACCAAGTGGTTCAGTCTCCTGAAGGCGCCAAAGTCCCATTGGGGGTTGCTGTTGAACAGGTGCTGCTTCTGGTACACTGGGTAGTGGCTGGCCTGGCGATCTGCAAAAAAGGCCAAAGTAGAGTTGGGCAATTTTGAATTTGTGGCAAGACTGTATTGTTGATCCTGTCTGGCTCACAAACAGTGAGTACTGCTATTGCTGGAATGTAGGCTCACGCACCTACAACTGGGGTATTAAAAATACTTTCAATACGATTTTATAGATGCTCTTTTATATCACAGTTATTTGTCTATAAGCCCTTGCGCTTGTTGAATTCTTCCTTATAACGAAGAAGAAGAATTAAACAAAACAAAACTGAGTGACAAAATGGCCTCATTTGATAACACATTCAACATTCTGCTCCCATAGTCTACCACCCCTATACCTAACAGGAAGTAGATGTCTTTTACCATTTACTCTCTAGGAGTAAATTGAGCATTGCCATTTATCTGAGTTCTGCTGTTTTTTAGTGCTATTTTAATATACATTATTGTAGTTATTGTATGTGATGTTTTTTGGGGGGTCAGCTTTTTTTGTATTAATTTTACAAGGCTACTAACCATGGTCTTGAGGTCAGACCCATCTCTTCTCATCTCCGTTGGCCTATAAAATAACTACACCAGCTACAGCCTTGACATGGCTCTGGTCAGGATGGCATTTAAGACTCTGCCATTCCTTTATGGGCTTAAGCCCAATAGAGATGTTCTGGGTCATTCCCAAACCTGGGTTTCTATCACCTCCCTTTTTGTGAAACCTCTGGCAAGCCTCCAGGGGTTAACTTACTTTAATCTATTTTCCAAGTAGACCATGTGGCCTTATCATGTGCACAAAGGAATGATCTCTCATTCATCACCACCTCCCTGCCCTCAACCTGTATTAGGGGTAAGGCTTCAGATTAGGACAGTAAGGGATCTTCTTCAGCTTTTCACTCTCTGACCAGGTCAGGGATATAGGGCAGACAATTTTTAGATGGGAAAACTGAGGCACAGGGAGGATGAGTGCCTTGATTCAGGTTACACAGAAGTGGGAACAGAACTAAGAAGTGAACTCTGGCCTCCATATACCCAGTATGGTGCTCCATCTTCTAAATTAACTTGACCTGCCTCTCCCTCTAGCACTCATTTCCTGGGATCCCAGGGACCTACAAGTCTTGCTGCTTCCCTTAAATTCCCACAGTGAGGTGAATTCTTTGGATGTGGTCACTGACCCCATCTAGGCCCCTTCTCATTAAGGGATCTACCAGAAGCACTACTGACTCATCCCCAGGCACCAGGCCCTGCCATAGCACCATTGGAGAAGTTCCAATCACTGTATGTAAGGACTAAAGCTAGCACATAGGGAATCACCACACTTTTTGCTGGAGTAAGAAGGAGGCTGGGTTAGACACAAGGGGCAGCTGGGTGTCTGAAATAGGTCTATTAGAGCCAGAAGTCTTAGGACAGAGGCAACAAGGTGGCTTTGTCTAGCAAGTGATATATGCAAACCCCAGGATAGATAGCCAGAACCATGCCTCTTAGGTACTCCCATGGTAGCCCAGCCTTGCAGATAAGTATTTAATTTCAGGGGCAGTTAGGCTGTACAGTGGATAGTGCTTTAGGCCTGGTGACAGGTGTGATAGTAATGGCAATTAAAGATTCCCCTGTATTGGCTTGGTTTTCAAATTGATTGTATTAAAACCCAGAGTTTGTTAATCCCACCTGTGGGATGGGCTTGTTGATGTGAAAAGAAAGTCCTGAAGTGGGAGGAGCTGGTGATGTAGATTTGGAGAGACAAGAGAGAGGTGGAAGTTCTTTTTTGGAAGCAGCACCTCGTGGAGAGAGAGAGACTAAGAGATTGCTGGTGGCCGCTTTGAATTGCCCTGGACTTTTGAGACCTGCCCCCTGAGCTGCCAAGGACTGAGGAGACATGGCTGTTTTGCTGGTACTTTGTCTGTCTGTTTTGATGTTATTTTGCCAGATTTGTCCACTGGTGAAAGACTGTCCTGTTGAAGAAGTCCTGGAACCTGGCATTTGGTTAAGAAGGCCTGAGACTGTCCTGCAGACAGAGAGTGAATACTGTCCACTGGTGAGGGACAGTGCTGTTGTTGCAGGGGTCTGGAGACTGTCCTGCAGACAGAATGAATACTGTCCACTGGTGAGGGACAGTACTGTTGTTGCAGGGGTCTGGAGACTGTCCGGCAGACAGAATGAATACTGTCCACTGGTGAAGGACAATGCTGTTGTTGCAGGGGTCTGGGAGCCTTTCTGTTGGTTCAGAAGCCCTGAAGAAGGATTTTCTTGTTGTATGTTTACAGAAATCCTGGGAGAGGGCTTTGCTAATGTGTTCAGGGGTTCTAGGACTGTTCTACAGACAGAGGATAAATTCATGAAGGGACTGGCAATGTATCTTATGGCCTTGCTAAGCCTTGTCTCCCCAGGAACTAAGATTGCTGAGAACTTGCCTCGTGTCAAGATGAAGAAAAGACCTCCATTTGGGTATTAAGTGCTGTGTTTAAACTTGATGTAACTCTGGGGTAGATTCAATTGTGATCCAGGGGTGGGGAACTTTTGACCTTTTTGTGTTCTATGGTTGAGCAAATGAATGTATTTTACTTATGTTTGGAAACTAATCTCCATTTGAGAAGAGGGGCTTTGTGGTGGACTTAATTAAGGTATAGCCTAGGGGTGGAGAAGTATTTAGAACAGAGACTTTGTAATTGATTGAATGATTGGAAAGTCCTGGGGTGGGGTAGTCCTTGGAGATTATTTAATCACACTTAGTAAATGCTGTATTTTGAATGATGTCATGTTTTGATCTTCTCTGTTCTTGGTTTGTCACTGAATAAAATAGAGAGCATCTATGCTGGTATTTTGAACCTGGGAAGTTGCCTTTCCTTGGCATTACATTACAACAGGAAGATCTGAGTTCAAACCAGGCCTCAGATACTTAGCTGCTATGTGACCCTAGACAAGTCATTTAACCCTGTTTGCCTCAGTTTCCTCATTTGTAAAATGAGTTGGAGAAGAAAATGGTAAAACACTCTAGTATCTTTGCCAAGAAAACCCTAAATGGGGTCATAAAAAGTCAGACACAAATGAAACAACCGAATAACAAAAATTAATTTTTTTACTTTGAGGCAAGGACATATCTTTTCAAGCCAGGCAACTGAATATGTGATTCATAGAAACTTAGATCTGAAAGCAGGGGCCAGTTGGAGTCAGCTCTAATCTGCCCAAACTGATAATTAAATTTTCAGTGTGAACATTTATGCTCAGAAATTGGCAATCTATAGCTGGGGCTTGATTTATTGTTTTGTTGATTGTCTGGACTTAAGATAGTGTCAACAATGTATATTAAACTTAAAAGTGTGTGTACATACCCCTATTACCTGGCCTGACCTCCCATTTTACAGATGAAGAAACAGAGGCTCAGAGAGAGAGAGAGGTAGTGACTTGCCAAGAGCCACACAGCTAAGTTCACAGCTGAGCTGGTACTACACACAAGGTCTTTAGATTCCCATCTCTTTCCACTAGATTACACGGCCTTCATGGGTGTGTGTTCTGTTAGCCTGGCACGCATTGTTTCTTCCTTTGGCCCAGCAGGCACTATGAAGGTTACGTCTACTCTGGACAGTACAGTAATTTATCAGGAAGCTAGGGGAGCAGCTGCCTGGGGGTACTTACTGTTGGGGAGAATGTTAAGCTGGAAAAGAATGGAGTCACCCGCTTGCAGGCAGACCACTGGGTTAGGAATTCTGGGGGAGAAGGGGGTCTTCCCTGGGAAGGCTTGCTCTGGCTCCAGAAGATCCCTGTGGTGCCTGAGCAGCAGTGGGTCCCCCTCAAGCTCTGAGAGTAAGGAGAAGAAGACAATGTGAAAGGAGCGTGACTTTTTTCTCTGGAAGTCAAGCTGTTCTCTATCCATTCCCTCCTTGAGTTCTAGGTAGGATCCTAAGTCCTCCCCGGGCCTCCCCTCTCTCCTATCTCCATGTTCGCACTGGGGCATTTGCAGGCACCTGGGCTCTTTAGGAAGGAGCCTTTGCCTAGCTACTCATGCTTTCATTTTGTTCCAGAGCTGCATCAGGTTCCTTTAGGGGACTCCTTTTACATTTTGGCCTTGGGTCTCTTCAGATGTTTCCCTTTCTGTTTTCTGAGAATTTGTCTAGAGCTGAAGTATCCTTACCATCTCTAAATAATTGTAGAATTATGGACTTATACAGGGAGAGATTTTCCAAAGTGGCCCTAAAATCCTTGGGAGAAATTGTAGCAGCCCACAGGTAGGGATTCCAATATGGGCTAGACCAGGGGGGGAGCATGCAGCCTTGAGGCCACATGTGGCCCTCTAGGTCCTCAAGTGCGACTTTGAATACAAACTTCACAGAATAAATCCCATTAATAAGAGGATTTGTTCTGTAAAACTTGAACTCAGTTAAAAGGCTGTACCCAAGGACCTAGAAGGCACATGTGGCCTTGAGGTTGCAGGTTCCCCACCCCTGGTCTGGACCTTTCCCATTCTATTTCAGTTGGAGGTGCCTCCCCTCTGGAAGTCCCTGGTAATTGTTGAGGTTCTTGCTAGCAGAGAGGTTTCGCTGCTATGTTTCTTTATGTTCATGTTTTCCCTAATAGAATGTAAGTTCAATGAGGGGACTGCTTCATATTGTCTTCATAACCCCAGTACCTGGAACATAGTGGCCACTTAATAAAAGTTTTTTGATTGATTTAGAAAACTATGATCTGCATGCAGTATGAAATAAAAGTTCACTGAATTGAATTCTTACCCATCATGAATACATCTAACACCTCGATCCTGGAGAAGATGAATCCGAAGGTCCCATAGGGGCCAAGTTGGACTAGGTGGACCCTCTCACTCCCCTGGAAAGGCTGGTCTGGACCTACTGTGTTCTTTATTTCCTGAATAAGCCAGGATACCCCCCCCCCCCCAAGAAAGGGGGTGAGAGGTGGTGATGGGAGCGAGCTTGTCTTCAGGGCCAAAGTTTGGCCCATGCTGGCAGATGCCCTTCCTCACTCTTCCTAGAGGCCATCTCCTTCAGAGACCCCACTGTTTCTCTTACTGTCTCCATCCCTCTTCCCAGCAAATCCTCTAGGAAACACCTCCTCCCCCTCTTCTTTCGTCTCTCCTTTCAGTTTGGTTGCCCTCCCCAAGGTTGCATTTTGCAGGGACCATCACCACCTCTTGCCCTCATATTCTCATCTTCATAAAACTTTTCTCTCTATCTTCAGACATAGTCATGGAATTTTACTTTCCTTAGCCTCCTTTTCCCTCCTGAAACGTCTCCTTCCTGGGCCATTTAGCAGCAGCCCCACTGTCTCAGCTGTTCAGTAGCAATTCACACTGGGAGTTTCTCTGCCATCCCTGAGTATTACCCCAAACGAGCTGCAACTACAGATGTTCTTGTAGGACTGTCAGGTTAGCTGACCACTTATTTATCTCTTTACCTACTTACATGCCTATTATCTTTTATCTCTCTGTCCATCTATCATCATCTACTATCACCCAAGTATCTTTCTATCTCTATATTAATTAATTCATCTATTTTTTATTTTGAAATTTTAATTAAAAATGTAAATTCTGAATTCTCTCTTCCTTTCCCTCCCTCATCCATTGAGAAGGCAAGAAAAACAAAACCTATTACAAATACACAATGCAATATAATATATACATATATGTACATATGAACACACACATACATATACATATATAGACACATACACAAACACACACATATATTCATACAAAGCAAGCTCCCACATTGACTGACCCTTAAGGGGTTAGGAATTCCATTGGATCCCAGTAATAATAACTGACATTTATTTAGTGCTTTAAGGTTTGCTAAACACTTTACAGACATTATCTTATTTGCTCTCTGAGGACTCTTCCAGCTCTAAATCCTGATTCTAACATCCTTTGATAGCTATCAGAATTTATTCATTTTATTTCCTTCTCCCCAGACTCCATAGTCTAATTTCTTATATGTCCTAACTGTGTAGACATTCCAGTCTTCCTTGATGCTCTCACACCTTCCCCATGAGACAAATGGCTCTTCTCCCCTCTTACCTTATAGCAGCTTCCTCTCTCACCCACCCACTCCCCATCCTGATTCTGGATCTTCTTACCCTATGAGTCCTATCTCCATTCTGGTCCTGAACTTCGAGGAACAGTTCCCTGTTGGAACCCCATTTCAGAGAAAGCTGAGGGGCCCTGGCCAGACACAGGGTGTCACAGAGCTCTTCAGCAGAGACATATTCTTGGCACTGGCAGCTGCAGAAAGAAAAGTGTAATGGAAAGAGCATTGGACTGGGTGTCAGCAAGATCTGTTTTCGAATCTCACCTTAGACACTGTTACTTATGGAACAATGGCCAACTCACTTAAAGTCTCTGGGCTTTAGAGTCCTCACTTGCAAAAAAGCTAGCATTTATACAGTGCTTTACATATATCTCAATTGGTTGTCATGAAAATATTGTGGCATAGGTGATTAATTATCCCCATTTTACAGATGAGGAAATTGTGATTTAAAGGAGTTAAGAGAAGAATCATTCAGCTAGGAAGTGTCTGAGGCAGGATTTGAAATCATGCCTTTCTCACTGCAATTCCAACTCTCTATCCACTGTACCTCCAAGCTGCCTAGGCATACAATGAGGAGGCTGGATTTAGTGGTATCCAAGATTCCTTTCAGCTCTAAATCTATGAACCTATAAGAAAAGGGGCACAAATTGCCCCGATAAGGAAAGCAGCTGCCCAGGATCCAGAGGATCACCCTCCTGGCTGTTGTGCAGTCATTTCAGTCTTATCTGATTCTTCTTGAGCCCATTTGGGCTTTTCTTGGCAAAGATAACTAGAGCAGTTTGCCATTTTTTTCTCCAACTCATTTTACAGATGAGGAAACTGAGTCAAACTGGGTTAAGTGACTTGCCCAGTTTCACACAGTTAGTTAGTGTCTGAGGATGGATTTGAATTCAGGAAGATAACTCTTCCTAACTTCAGACCCAGCACTCTATCCATTGTGTCACCCTGCTGCCCATGTCACTCTCCTTAGGTGCTGACTCCTTAGGTTTTCTTGGGCAGGGCGGGGGAGGGGACTGCAACAACACTGTCCTGAGTCACACATTACACTCCAAAGTGATTGCCCCGGCCGTGGGATCCTGGGTCATTTGCATCCCACAAAGTCCTAAGTGATTAACTAATTATTTTAGAACACTAATTTTGGTATAATTTGTAGAATGGTTTATTTCATTCCAATTCACAGAGCATCAGTTTTAGTCCTTACTTTTTTTCCTGCCCCCAAACCTCTCAGCCTCTGCTGTATAAACTGTGACTGGTCCAGTCTAGAAAACTCCCAACTTGGCCTGCTCCTAAGGATGTCTTCCTTCCTCTGTGATGAGTCCTTGATTCATAGAGTAAGAGTACTTTTGCCCCAGGGGCTCTAGGAATCCCACTAGGCTTGGAGTGTTGGGAGCCATTCAGCACTATCGGCCTCATCAGGAAAGCCTTCCCATCCCTGGCTGTCAGAATCATGGACCTAGAACCAGAAGGGGCTTTAAAGGTCAACTAATCCAACCCCTTTATTTTCCAGATGAGGAAACTGAGGCCTATGGAGGCTAAATGACTTGTCCAATGTCAAACAAGGAGAGGCAGGATTTAAATTCAGGTGCTCTGACTACAGAGCTTTCCCCACTGTACTACGCTGGGACCTGCCCAAGATCTAACCAGGAGGCAGTGAGATGAACTTGTTGTTCACTTGTTTTCAGTTGTGTTTAACTCTTCATGACACCATCTGGGGTTTTCTTGGCAAAGATACCAGAGTGGTTTGCCATTTTCTTCTCCAATTCATTTTCTAGATGAGGAAACTAAGGCAAACAGGATGAAGTGACTTGGCCAGGGTCACACAGCTAGTAAGTGTCTGATGCCAGATTTGAAGACAGGTCCAGGTCCAATCTCTACCCACTGTTCCACCTGACTGCCCAATTCTCCTGGCCTGTCAATCTTCACCTTCACAATTCCCCTCTATTTCCACTACCTTCCTCCTTCAGCTCTGAATTGCATTCCTACCTCAATCAGCATTAACTCTGCTTTGCCTTACCTTGCCCCATTCCCGTAGCCCCACCTGGGAAGCATATCTCAAATTCTGAGAACTGCTTTCTAAATACTCTGACACTAATTCTACTTTGCATAGTTTTCTGAGGGGACTGAAACAACACCGTTCTGAGTCACTACATCTGCCAAGTAACTAGCCACCATCAGGGTTTGCTAGTTCTGCCCTAGCAAACTCATAGCCCTCTCTTCCTAAAGGGCCCCCTTTTGGTACCAAAGAAAGACTCAGGGTAGAATTACTCACATGCCCAGTTCTGCGTTGAGCTCCCCACCTGCGGGGTGACAGAAGGAGGAACAGTTATGCTGCTTGGGGGACACACATTTGCGGGTGGCAGAGAGGCGGATCTCCCCTAGTGAGCATCTCTCTTCAACCTACAACAAAGATTCCATGAGACAAAAAGGTAAGCCAAGTCATTACGGGGAGCCCCCATTTGGGCTCTTAGAATTAGAGGCCAGACACCTGGATACTCCAAGGGTGGCCCTGGAGAGTTCTGGCCTTGGCGTCTCCTCCAAGAGTTTGATCCAGCCACTCATATTTATTGAGCATTCACTGCATATATAGTGTTGGTTGGGCAAAGGTCATAGAGGCAGGTAATAGCAGAGTTGGATACAATCCAGGTCAAAGCCTTTGAATCCAAGCCCAGCATCTTCCCAGTGTGAGACATCTAAGGGACATTTAATAAACAACACAATGGCAAAATACATATTGATTTTCTGGAAATTTGGGAGAATGATGAGTAAAGGAGTTATCAGTCAGTTGAGGGTGGGGGACTAAGCAGGGAATGTTTCTTCATGGTTTCTAAGACAGGTTTTGAAGGAGGGGTAAAGCCTGGGCTGGTAAAAAGGAAAAGGAGGTCATGATAGTCACACACACATACATACATATATATAACATACACACATATAATTTTTAAATTCAAGAGAATTGAAGAGACTCCTTGAAAAGGGCACAAAAGCTGTTGAAATAAAAGGGAAGCAGGGGAACCCTGAGCAACTTTCATTGAGATCAAGTCTCTAAGTCTAGCTGAATTAATGATCTCTATCTCTCAAAATTCCTTTATTAGATTTTGTATATCTGTTGTCTTCACCTATCTGTATGCATGGTCATGGGATCTAGATATGGAAGGGACCTTAGAAGTCATCTGGTAAAACTCTCATTTTATAGGAGATTGACAGATGAGGTGATTTGCCCCGTGTCACATAAGTACCAAGTGGAAGAGCTGGAATTCAAACCTAGGTTCTTTGATGTCACTTTTTCTTTTTCTTTTGTAACTTCAACATCCCTACTCGGTAGATATAAACTCATTGAGGTCTGCCCTTTTCTCTTCATCCACACAACCATTGCTATGGTTCAGGCCCTTATCACCTATTGCCTAGATTATTTTAATAATTTTAATAACCTCCCATTGACCTTCCTGCCTCAAAATCTCTCCTAACTCCAAACTAACTTTCCTAAAGCACAAGTCTGAACAGGTTACTTCTATATAATCTCCAGTGGCTTTCTATTACCTCTAAGATCAAATATTACAAATTCCTCTGTTTGACATTATTATTTTTTATTTTAATCATTATTCATTTTGCCTTTATATCCCTAATGAAGCAGAAGCAACTAGTTGTTACAGTGTATAGAGAGAACTGGGCCTGGAGTCAGGAAGAGCTGGGTTCAAATCCTGCCTCAGACACTTACTAGCTGTGTGAACCTGGGCACATCACTTGACCTCTGTCTGTCTCAGTTTCTTTAACAGTAAAATGGGCAAAATTTTAGCACCTACATCCCAGGCTTGATGTGAGGATCAGATGAGATATTTGTAAAATTTGACACATAGTACGTGCTTAATAAATTTCTTCCTTCCTATCTTCCCTCCTTAAAACTATTTTCATAATAATGCTGAGATATTTTAATTTCTAATATGGTAAGTATAAATAGATGAAATCCACATGAACAAAAACTCTTTAGGGAGTGGGAGATTCTCAATAATTTTTAGGAATGTAACTGGGTCCTAAGACACTAAGTTTGAGAACCACTAGACTAGATGCCTTCTGAGATTTCTTTACATTTTAAGACTCTTTAACTCTGTGGGAAGGAGACATAACAGAGGGGGAGCCATCTCCATCTCCCACCCCCTCTCCATGTTGCTCGATGGTGTCTACCTGGGGCTGACAATCTTGGTTGCTGTTGCTGTCATAGCTCTCCTGGCCCTTCTCATCATAAGATACGTGTCCGGCCAGGCAGATGCAGGAACCATCAGACTTCTGAAAGGACCGGTTCAGGCCCTGACATGTACAATGGGAGGCTCCTGAGCAGAGAGAGATCATCATCAGCAAGCATTCATTGAGTTCCTACTATGGGTCTAGCATCATAGTTTCTGCCCTCAATCTAGTTAGGGAAGCAAGACTAATAAACATGAAGTGCAACTCATCCCTCTCCTGAATCTCCCTTTTCTGCTGAGGACACTCACATCCTTCCAGTGTCCCAGGTTCCCAACCATGGCGTCATGCTCACCTCTTCACACTCACTCATCCCACATATTAACTCTGTTGCTAAACTGTGTTTCTACTTCCACAACATCTCCCACGTCTGCCCTTTTCTCTTCACCCACACAACCATTGCTGTAGTTCAGGCCCTTATCACCTGTTGCCTAGATTATGTTAATAATTTTAATAACCTCCCATTGACCTTCCTGCCTCAAATCTCTCCTAACTCTAAACCATTCTTGCCATAGGTTCCTAAAGCACATCTGATCAGGTTACTTCTCAATAATCTCCAGTGGCTTTCTATTACCTCTAAGATCAAATATTATGAATCTCTGGTTGACATTGCTATTTATTTTTATTTGTAACTGTTATAATTATATTTATTATTGTAATAAAATAATTTCTTATCATTTTCAGTCTTTTCCCAGTATTACCCTTCTTCTTCCTCCTCCCTATGGTCCAATCTCACACTGACCTTCTTACTGTTTCTCATGCTTTTTACTCCAAGTCTCATCTCCATGCCTTGTGTGGCTGTTCTCATTCAAGAAATACATGACTTCACCCCTCCACCTTCAGAATCGTCAATCTCCAAGACCCAGCTCAAGTGTCCTGGTTCTCCATGATACCTTCCCTGATCCCCTCAGCTGTGAGCTCCTTGTCCTGAAAGATCCCCTTGTATCTATTTTGCATGCATCTAAATGGGCACGTACTTTGTCCCCAATGGAATATAAGCTTCTTGATAGTAGGGACTATTTTACATCTCTCTTTGCATCTTTAATGGCTAGCACAATGCCTGGCACATAGTAGGAACTTAATAAACCCTTGTTGAATACTTGCTTCATTCAACAGTCATGTATTAAGCAGCTACTATTTGCAAAAGACAAGGCAACATGGTACAGTGGGTAGAAGATCCCAATTAGTCCTTGGATCAGGAAGAATTGAGTTCAAGTTCTGCCTCTAACACATAGAAGCAGTTTGACTATGGCAGTCATACCTGTGCCCCCAGGCAACTCTGTAAGTTTAAATTACTATGAGTTGCTAATCAGAATCAGTGGAGGGAATTTCTATTACAGGAGCTCCCCATACTGATGGAACAGGTTTGGACAAAAACAATGTCATGGTGCCATCTACTGGGCAGCACATGAGTGCAAGAGAAAATCAGTAGTAAATTCAGAGGGGAGAGAGAGACAGAGAGAGACAGAGAGGCAGGGACAGAGAGAGAGGGAGAGAGAGAGACAGAGAGACAGGGACAGAGAGAGAGAGAGAGACAGAGAGACAGACAGAGAGAGAGAGAGAGAGAGAGAGAGAGAGAGAGAGAGAGAGAGAGAAGCACAAAGAGAGACACAGAGAGGGAGAGACAGACACATACAGAGTCAGAGAGGAGGGGAGGCTGTCTGGAAAGGCAGGGTAGGGTCAAATTATGGAGATCTTTGAAAGGAGAAGACTTTAAATTTTAATCTTCTAGGACAGCAGTTTTAAAACTTTTTGGTCCCAGGACCCTTGCTTTAAAATTATTGATGATTCCCCTAAAGAGCTTTTATTTATGTGAATTCTAACTATAAATATTTACAATATAAGAAAGCAAAATATTTTGTTATTATGAAAACAATTTTGGGCTCAGAAGGGTCTGAATCTTTCAGGTTTGAACTTGAAAAGGTCTCATGACATTTTCAGAATCACTGTTTTAGGCAATGGGGAGTTACTGAAGGTACTTTGAAATGGAGGGACTAAGAATTACAGATTCACTGTTCCAAAAAGAGTGGACAAGGAGGCATTGGAATAGGTGGTAGAGAAAAAGCATTTATTAAGTGCCTACTGTGTGCCAGTGCTAAGTGCTTTACACATATTATCTCATTTGAGGTGGAGATACATAATTTAGGGGTGAGGTCAGGGGACAAGAAAATCCCAGTTCAGACCCTGGCTGGCTGTTTGAGGTGGAGGCAGGGGATGGGGCAGACAACCTTGGATGATTCACTTCATTGCTGGGTGTCTCTATTTATGCTTCCTAATAAGACCTTTTAAGTATATTGGGAAAATATAATATGCACTGTATAGGAGTTAGACAAATTAAAATACAAATCTATGATGGCTTCTCAGTCATTTTCAGTTGTGTTTGATTCTTCTTGACCCTATTTGGAATTTTCTTGGCAAAGATACTGGAGTGATTTGCCATTTCCTTCTCCAGCTCATTTTGCAGAAGAGGAAACTGATGCAAACAAGGTGAAGTGATTTGCTCAGGGTCACACAGCTAGTAAGTGTCTGAAGCCAGATTTTAACTCATGAAGATGAGTCTTCCTGACTTTGAGCCTCACACTTTAGCCACTGCACCCTAGCATATGCACATGGCAAACATTTGCCTATAAGCTAACCAGGATTGCTCTTGAGCAAAATAATGAAAAACTTGATATGTGAAGTTTGTTCTCTGAATCCTTTCTTTTCATCCTTCTCTTTTGGCAATGCTCTCATGTGAGCTTCTGGCCATTTGTTCAGACTCTTGCTTTCTCTCCCACTCACCTTGGCCTGTCTTCTCTAGCAGGGACCTCTGCTCTATGCTCCTTTCCTATGTACTTCAAATCCAGCCTCAGGCACTTACTAGCTGTGTGACCCTGGGTGAGTCACTTGGCCCTGTTTGCCTCAGTTTCTTCATCTACAAAATGAGCTGGAGAAGGAATGACAAACCACTTTAGTATCTTTGCCAAGAAAACCCCAAATGTGGTCAGATACAACTGAAAAAAATGACTGTACAACAAAAAATTCCCCCTGGAGCCCTACTCCACTGGAGAGACTTAAATCTCTACCAGTGTGATCATAGGTGAGAATGGGTAAATGCATTACAACAGCCCTAGGCAATAAGTAGCATAAGTATCACCATCATCACCACCACCAGAAAGGAGCCCCGTGTTACTGGATCACAGAGTATGTGGGAGCTAGGATGGAGGATAAAAGTGTAAGAAGACTGGAAAGGTAAGACACAAGGGCATGTTGTGAAGGACTCTGAATGCCAAATAGAGGATTTTATAAAGTGTTATTTCATAGACTAGTGACAGGGAATCAGATAATGGTGGCAATGAAAATTCTGTGCACACAACACACACACACACACACGCACATACTTTGGACAGGTTATTTTTTTTTTTATCAGTGTGGAGAATTCCTGGTAGGGAAACCTTATTAGTGCTGATCAACAACTCAATCGTAACTTTTTAAGTTCATAGATTTAGAGCTGGAAGGGTCTTTAGAGTCTACCCCTCATTTTTTAAAGGAGGAAACCAAGTCCCAGAAAACTTTAGTGATTTACAAATAGTAAGCAACAGGGGCAGGATTTGAATCCAGGTCCTTTGGCTCCAAAGGCAATACTCTTTCCACCATAGTCTGTTGCTTTTCAGTATTATAAAGTTGTGTTGGGTCCTGCCTCAATGGAGAAGTTGACTTACTGGGGATCTCTTAGGATGATTCAAGGGCAGGATTTGAATCTGGTTCTCCCTGACTCTTAAGGCTGGCCCTCTATCTGTTAGGCTATACTACCTATCCAGAGAGGATAATAGTATGCCACATTCTATTTGTTAGTACTTTTTACTTATCAAACTGTATTCACATCTTTTCTTTTATCCACACACATTCCTGGGATGTAGGTAGGGCATGATAGACATTCAATTTTGAGACTCTTGAGGGCAGGGACTGCTTCTTTTTTTTCCTGCCTCTTTCCTTCTTTTTGTATCCCTAGTAGCACAGTTCCTGACATAGAGTAAGTGCTTAATTGACTGACCATTGCCATTTTCTTTTTCTATATTAAATTTTATTTTTTAATTGACAAGCATTTATTTTCTTTCTCTCCTACCTCTTCTCCACTCCCCAAGAGGGGAAAAAAGAGAAAAAACAAAGCTTGTTACCAAATATGCATGATTTTATAGAAAATTGTCATTTACCATATAGGAAAACTAAAGCACGGCATTAAATGAATAGTCTAAGAGGAGCACAATTGGTAGTGAAATAGACTCCCATGAGCCCATGCTGCCCTTGGGGATCCTTGAGAGCAAAGCCCTTTACTCCCAAGGCCGCAGGACACAGGTAACCCTGTGTCCTTGGAGAGAAGGCTTAGTTACTCGTATGGGGCTCTGGGTAAGACTTACCTGGTGGGGAGAAGGAGGAACTTGCACAGGGGAAGCAGCCAGTCTGACCGGGTAGAGGACTGAAAGTGCCAGCGGGACATGGGGGACATTCCTTCACCTGCTGGGCCTTAGTCCTGTTTCCAAAGGTCCCTGGGGGGCAGGGTATGGGGCGGGGCGTCATGGAGGGGCAGTAGTGTCCAGCTGGGCAGGGATGTCTGAGGTAACTCTCACTCCCTGGAGGAAAACCATGAGAAAGTCAGGGAGTAGAACTGGAGATAGAGAATGATAGATGGCCCAGGGTGTGTGCTTGAGGCAGATATGGCAGTAGAGAGTGAGGAAGACAATGGCATGCATGGCCACACTGTTCTGTCTCCCTATCCCAAGGGCCTTCAGTGTTCCATCCACCAGAAAACGTCACTCCTTCCTTTCCTCACACTGCAGGATACGGAATCTCAGATGGCCAAGGCAACCAGACTGGGTTTATTCTAGTACCCACATGCCTGCGCTATTAATTTGTTTGTTGGACTTCTTGCCTTGTTATTTCATCAATATTGGGAGTGTATAAACTCTTTCCACTGAGGCAAATGGATAACTTCTCTGTAATTAATAGTTTCAGAGTTGCCGAGAAGTCAAGTGGCTTGTCCATGGTCACAGCCAGTAGGTTGACATATTTGTTAGGATTTGAACTTAGGTCTTTTGGACTCCAAGACCACACCCCTATCCACTATGCCATGTTATCTCTTGAGTTAAAGGATGACAGTTTGTATCTGCATGTATTATAATTCCCATGCAGTTTTCACTTAATGCTAAGATGTACCCAGTGTTTGCCAGTCCTGAATCCTTTCTCCCTGCACACCTGTTTTATTAGATGGGGCTGGGCCAATCAGGAAAAAGTATAGGTTGGTGCTCAGATCCTCAAAAGGATCCACAGAAGCCCTGGGTGGATCCTCCACCTCTTGTGCTCCCTCTGTGCCTTTCACCATTCACCCCCAGTCTTTTCTCCCATCCAGGATCCCCTAGCTACTTACCTGGGGGACAGCTGAATCCTGCTGGGCATGGCTGGCAGGGTAGGGCAGCTAGGGCAAGGCTTCTATAGGTGCCTGCTTCACAGAGTTGGCAGCAGGCCTCTGCAGAGACCCTCAGGCCACTCACATTCAGGGCCTCAGAGCCCCCAGGGCACTGCAGGCCATGGGCACTGCCCAGCGGGCAGTAGTGTGGAAATCTACAGCTATATAAAATACAAAACAGCAGCAGGCAGGCTGTGAGGAAGATTAACATGCCTTTGCTCCTCTGCCCCTGCTCCCAAAGCGCGCGCGCGCGCGCACACACACACACACACACACACACACACACACACACACACACACCACTAGAGAAAGGGAAAGTAATACACATTTCTCAAGCATCTACTGTATGTTAGGCACTGTGCTAAATGCTTCACAACTATTATCTCAGGCCACATATAAACTCAGGTCTTCCTGACTCCAGACCCACGGGTCTATCTATTACCTAGCTATCTGCCCCTTAAAGATGTTCCTAGATGTAAAGGGATTATGTATTTGTTTCAGTGTGGTGAGACAGTCAACTTTAGTTGCCTTCTTACTGATAGGTTTCCTATTAGATTCTGTGGCCTGGATCTCAGGACTAGAGAAAGGAGGTTAGGAGAGGAAAGGGCATGGGATTAGGGACAATGCCTAGAAAGGGAGGCTGGAGCCAGGTTGCAAAGGACTTGGAGCACCAAACAGAGAAGTTTGTATTTTATCCAAGGCAAGTCATCTAGGTTTGATTCCAACTAACAAGCTGTGTGACCTTGGCTAAGTGAATTAACTACTCTGGGACTCAGTTTCCCCCTTTAAAAATGAAGACATAGGGGCAGCTAGGTGGCACAGTGAATAGAGTACTGGCCCTGGAATCAGGAGGACCTGGGTTCAAATCTGGCTTCAGAGACTTGACACTTACTAGCTGTGTGACCTTGGTCAAGTCACTTAACCCCAATTGCCTTGTCTCCTCCCCCCCCTCCAAAAAAACTCCCACAAAACAAAAACAAAATAAAACAAAAAAAAAAAACCAACAACAAATGAAAGCACAGGACTGGATGACCTCTTAGACCCCTTCTAGCTGCAATGATCCAGGAACCCAGGTGTGGAGAATATGAATCCAGTTTCAGACAATAGAGATAAGCAGATGATGAGACCTGAGCCCATGGCCAGGAAGCCAGGCTGCTTGGGAATTTGACCCCCCAAATTATCAAGGTAAATGTGGCAGCCTAGACCTGAGATACAATGGTAAAGTCTCTAACCTGAAGCCAAGTGGGCTTCAGTAGGGGACACTCACAGCTGTTCTGGGCCAGTGAATGTGGAGGAGCCTTCAGGACAGATGTAGCCACTGGGACAAGGTGAGGGGTCCCCAGTCTGAGGCCTACAATAGAAGCCAGCTCTGCACATGGTCTCATTGAATGCACCTAGAAACAGAAGAAGGGGTATGGGACAGAGGTGGGAGGGGCAACCCAAGTGTGGAAACCCTGAGGGCAAATGGGGAGAGCTCATGGCTATAGCCATATACACTGTCCCCCTCCCTCCAGAACCTCTCTGAGTCACCACCTGGAGTTAGGGATTGGGTCTGTCCTATAGGTGAGATTAGGCATCCCTGTGTAGAAGGCAAATCCAGAGTTGGAGTCAGAGAATCTTGGTTCAAATCCTGGCTTTGCCACTTAATATCTGTGTGCCTTTGGGTAAATCATTTAAATACTTTAGACTTCAATCTCCTCATCTGTTAATTGAAAGGGTAGAAGTAGATGACCTTTAAGGGCCTTTCCAAAGATAAATTTAAAATCCTATGATCCCTTGTCTCTTCCACAATGCAGAATTTCTTTTGTTGAGCCAGAACAATGCATTCCAAAAAGGGCCTGGGTAGGGAGGGAGACCCTGAGAAGAAAGGGTGAGGAGGTGGTCAGAAGCAGGGGACAAGGGCAGGGCTGAGTGGGAAGAGAACAAAGGGTAGGTGGGACTGAGGGGAGGAGGGAAAGGGAGAGGAGAAACTACCTGCTGGGCACTCTGAGCCCCCTCTGCAGGGGATCCCAAAAATGTTTGCCAAGCCAGTCAGTGCTGGGTCCGGGCAGTAGTGCCCTGGGGCACAAAGTTTACATTCTTCCCATGACGATGCTCCAGGATCTGTCCGGAAGGTGCCTGCTGGGCACAGCAAAGCACCTTGTTCACCTGGGCACCAGTGTCCTGGAGGACAGGGATGGTCTTCAAATGAAGATAGACCTGGCAAGAAATAAAAGTGTGTGTGTGTGTGTGTGTGTGTGTGTGTGTGTGTGTGCGTGCATTCTGGTATAGAGATAGGGGCAGGGGGTAGGGAGAAGTGACTAGAGACATGTAGTTTCCAAATAGAGTTCTTCCAACCAGACCCCGTTGAAACTCTTACCTGGGGAGGGGCAGTGGTATCCTGGGGGACAGGGCTGGCACTCTGTCCTGCTCTGAGCTCCAACTGCTGGCTGGTATGTATGCTCTGGACACTCCTGGGGGGCCCCAAGGTAACTCTCGTTCCCTCCAGGACAGTAGTGGCCATCAGGGCAGGGATATGTTTCTGGGTCACCTACAGAGAAAGCATGTGGGTTTCTTTCCTGCCTCCCACTGCTCTCTGGTTGGTGGGCACACAGGCATCTCTAGTATCAATCTTGTACCAATCTGGTCAGAAAGTTTATAAATGAACACACCACCCCTTCCTCTCTTCCACCACCCTCTGGCATATTACTGGCACTAGAGCCCATTGCTTCCAGAAAACTAACCTGCTTTACACCAGCGTCCAGGAGGGCAAGGCCCACAGTCCTCTTTCCGCTTGGCACCAGGGGCAGCCCCGACAGTGTGGGCTGGACACAGAGTTGGCACTTCACTGCCCTCAGGACAGTAAAAGCCTAAAGTAACAGAAAGGGTCTCTCTCACTTTCAAGTGAGACCCAGAGTAGGACTGGTACCCAACATGGGGTGGAGTTCTTTTCCAGAAGGTCATTTCTTGGTAGTGTGGTCTTCAACCTTTAAACGTTACTTTAACTGTTTCTTTAGATCTCAGAGGGCAGCTCAGGGGATTGGAAAGACAAATGTGCTTAGAGTGAGAAGATCTGGGTTTGAGGTCCAGTTCAGCATGTTACTATCAACAAGCATTAATTAAATGCCCACCATGTGCCAAGCACTACTTGAGATGCTGGGAACACAAAGAAATATTCCCTATCCTTGAGGTGCTTACTTTCTAGGGTTGGGGTAAGATGAAAACAACAAGTACTTTGAAATGAAAATAACAAGTACTTAGAAGAAAGATACAGACTGGTACCAGGTGAAGCGAATGCAGGATTTCAAACTTTCATCTCAAACTTTCTATCTAAGTAAATATAAAATATTTGTGCAATATGTATGAAGCAATTTGGAAGGGAGGGATGGGGGAGTCAGAAATTGATGGGGGAGCTGGAAAAGACCTCATGAACTGAGCTTTGAGGAAAGCTAGGGATTCTGAGAGGAGTTATTGGAGTTCTATTATTTTCAGTCATATCTGACTCTTCATGACCCAATTTGAGATTTTCTTGGCAAAGATGCTGTAGAGGTTTGCCATTGACTCCAGCTTATTTTACAGATGAGGAAACTGAGGCAAACAGGGTAAGTGACTTTCCCAGGGTTACACAGTTAGTAAAGTCTGAGGCCAGATCTAAACTCAGGAAGATGAGTCTTCCTGACTCTAGGCTGGACATTCTAATTCTCTGCACCATCTAGCTGCCCATCTAAGAGGAATAGGTGAGTGCATTTCAGGCACGAGGATGGGGGGAACCTGAGCAAAGATATCTCAGGTAGGAAACAGAATGTTGTGGATGAGGGACACTAAGAAAGCCAGTTGGCTAGAATGTCATGTTCATGAAGGGGACTGCTTCCAAGAAAGGTAGATGGAAGTCAGGTTTTACAGGGCTTGAATGCCAAACAGAAAAGTTTGTACTTAATCCTGGAGGCAAGTCACTTATCTTCAGGACTGAGTTCCTTCTACATAAAGTGAGGGGGCTGGACCAAATAGTTTCTAAGATTCCTTTCACCTTTAGCATCCTTTGCCAAGAGGCATTAGAGGGGGTCCTGGACCTGGGAGTCAAAGAACATGGGTTTGGGTGCTGGCTTCACCACTTACTGGTTATTTTACTTTGGCTTGTCATTTAAACTTTCTGCCCCTGTTTCCTTATCTGTAGGATGTAGGATGTAGGGGTTGAAGTAGATAGTCTTTTAGGTAGAAAATCTTTCAGTATTCTTTTAGTAGATAATCTTTCAAGGCCTCATGGTCTGCTATAGACACAGACCTGGACAGAACTTGGGTGAGAGGGAATAGGGGAGGCAGTCAAGCACTGGGACTTCTGAGTCCCTAGAAATTCTGCTCCTCTGGTCCAAGGAGAACCTAGGTTTCTTGGTTCATGTTAATCCCCAATAGATCACCCTGCCTCCTATGGGTAAGAGACTTCATTGATGACAAGAAGCAGCATAAGTTACCTGTTGGGCACTTCCTTGCACACAGTTGTCCCATAGGGCATGAGGTCAGGGACTCCCCTGGGTCTGGTAGCTTCAGATCAGAATTCCCAGTTGGGCAGAAATAACCAGCAGGACATTTTCCATGTAGTCTTCCACCCCTGACAGGCAAAGAATGGGGAAAGACCATCAGAGGCTCTTAGATCTTGAGCTAGGCAGTCTCCAGAGGCTCCTCTCATTTTACAAATAAGGAAACAGAGGCCCAGAATGGTTAAACAACTTTCTGAGGTCATGCAGAGAGGAGGTAGTAGGGGTAGGATTTGAATTCAGCTCCTCTGACTCCAGGGCAAGTACTCTTTTCCATTATACCATACTGCATTTTTTCCTTTATACCATACAGATCTAGGTATGGGACCTGGATATATCTTTGGAATGAAGAATTCTAGGGTATAAGTGAACTCAGAAAGGTCATCTAGTCCATCCTCCTGTCTCAGAGCAGCACTAGCTCAGAAAGATAGCAATACACATTTGTTCCTGTTGTTCAGTAGTTTCAGCTGTGTCCCATGCTCTGTGACCCCATTTGAGGTTTTCTTTTTTTTTTTTTTAAAGCAATTGGGGTTAAGTAACTTGCCCAAGTTTACATAGCCAGTTCTTTTTTGTGTGGGTGTTAAGTATCTGAGGCCGGAACTGATCCCCGGTCCTCCTGACTCCGGGGCTGGCACTCTTACTCACTGCACCACCTAGCCGCCCCTTGAGGTTTTCTTGGCAGAGATACTGGGGTGGTTTGTCATTTCCTTCTCCAGCTCATTTTACAGATGAGGAAACTGAGGCAAACAAGGTTAAGTGACTTGCCTAGGGTCACACAGCTAGTAAATTTCTGAGACCAGATTTGAACTCAGGTCTTCCTAACTCCAGGCCCTGCATCCTATACACTGAGCCATCTAGCTGCCTATTTTGCTCCTATAGATTTCCTTAAAAGATGACAGTATCTCCCTTTGGTTCTGGCAATTTCTGGTACTTACCAGGTGGAAGTTCTACCAAATGTCTAATCTAAATCTTTCCTTTTGTAGCTTCAGCCCATTCTCTTTTGTTCTGTGTTCAGTAGACACGCAGAGCAGCAGCTCACCACCCTCAGCATGGTGCAAGGCACAGAAAAGAAACTGAGTATACATTTGTTGTGTGACTGAGCTGGTTGCTGTGTGTAGGTCTGAAGACAGTTTGGTGCTGTTACTCTGCACTGACCATACTGATCATAAGGTGGGGTCAGGCTTATTCCTTGCACTCACTTTTCTCTGTTATAGTAAAAGGCTCCCCTCTTCTTTCCCCTCCTTATACTACTAAGAGGGCCACATCTATGGAGGTGGGGAGGGGAGAGAGAGACAGAGAGAGACAGAGAGAGAGACAGACAGAGACAAAGAGAAAGAGACAGAGACACAGAGAGACAGACAGAGAGACAGAGAGAGAAAGAGAGACAGAGAGAGAGAGAGAGAGAGAGATGAACAGAGAGACAGAGGCAGAGAGTTGGAGCTGTCTTTGAAGGGCTGCCAGGCTGAAAAGGGATCAGATTTGTCCTGCTTATCCTTATGGAGGTGAAACAGGGGGGATGGGTGGGAGTCACAAAGAGGTAAATCTAGACTTGCATGTCAAATCCTTGCATGTCTAACAATTAGAGGTTAGGTTAGCTTTCAGAGTTCAGGGGGTTCCTCTGCCTTGGAAGTCTTCAAGTAGGGGCTGGTTGACCATTTCCTAGGTATGTTATGGTGGGATTTCTTTCAGGTATGGTTTGGATTAGATGGTTCCTGAGATTGGGGAAGGGAAGGAAGGTAACAAGTAGATGTTCCCTACTATGTGCCAGGCACTCTACTAAGCACTTTAAAAACCAAAAACAATTATTTGATCCTTACAACAACCTGTGAGCTAGGTGCTACTTTTCTCATTTTACAGTTGAAGAAACTGAGACAAATAGAAATTAAGTGACTTGCCCAGGGTCACACAGCTAGCAAGCATCTTAGGCCAGATCTGAACTCAGTTCTTCCTGATACCAGGCCCAGTGCTCCACAAGCTGCCTCAAAGGGCTGTAAGGTCCCTTACAACTAACATTCTGTGATTCTGTAGTCATTCACCTAATAGCAGGTCAATAAGAGAAAGACAGACAGGAATAGAGACAGAGAGAGAGACAGAGAGACAGATTTAGACAGAGACTCAAAGAGAGAGAATAAAACCAAAAATTCCCACACATTCCCAACCTAATCCTTTAAACCCTGCTACAGTTCCTTCCACCATCAACAAGTCAATTCCTTTTTCTCTTAGCAAAGACTAAAGAACATAGAAGTAGGCTCTGGGCTGCTTTCAACTGGAAAGACCTGTCTCAGAGCTATGAGCACCTTTCTGTGCTATGAAAACACAGGTGAAGTGGACAGATTTTCCCAGCTACTTCTTGTACCAACCCCCAGAAATACTTTGGAAGGGAGTTTCCAAGTGTTGGGAGAACTCACCAGTTTGCAGAATATCACAATCATGTCCATCCACTTTGATGGACAGATGAAACTAGCTACTCGGGATTCAGGGAGGCAGGAAGTCAGGAGAGGGGCTTTCCAGTCTAGCTTTATGGTGGAACAGACGCCAGCCAGACTCAACCATGGTAAGAACTTCCCAAGCATGTAAGTTGTTAAATACCAATTCAATTAGAGAAAACAAACATTTATTGAATGTCTAATGTGTTCAAGCTAGCTGTTGAAGATACAAAGACAAGTGAGACAATGTCCCTACCCTTATAAGAAATCTTTAGGGAAAAGATGAACTCTCCCATAAACCTCAACATAGAAAAACATCAACTCTGAATCTAGTTTCAAAAATCCTGGACTCCTCCCATCCCAAAGGTGTAGTAACCACCCCCACCTGTATCTGAGAGAGCACATGGAGAGTCCCAGCCAGACACAAAAACTTGTGAATCTTAAGCAGAGATAACAGATAAAAAAGAGAAGTTATTAAATTTCTTTAAAACTCTCGTGTCTGCTTTATGAGCAAACTGATTTTATCAGGGTGGTGGATGGAAGGGAAACAGGCTATTTTATTTTGTCTGCATGTAAGGCATAGGTCACCCTCCCTCCCCCTACTTCTGGTAGGGCTTAGGTGTAATCCTGCTGGAGCTCAAGGGACTGGTCTCTGAAAAGTTCTTATTCTGGGGCCTGGAATATCCTGATTTACTTCTGTGAATCCTGTGATTCTGGTTGGAATATCTTTGTTGCACAAATGGGGATATTGGGGTACCAAGAAGTTAACTGACTTGCCCAAGTTACTTCTTAAGCTAACAGTGGAGACAGACAGAACTAAGGTATCCTATGTTCCACATTGCACCTTCAGCATCCCTTCCAAAACGGGAGAAGCTTCATTTGGAAGCTCAAAAGAATTTCGACTTCTCTGTAGGGAAACTTCCTCTTCCCCTCCTGACTTTTTTGGATTAGCCAAAGTCCCAAGGGCAGGGAATAGCTTAAATATCTCTTTTTTAGCTTTTGTTTTGATCTTTCTAAAGGCCCAGCCTGATTTCTTTCAGGCCCCAGGTCATTTGATCTGCTCTAATTTATGTGGTGGCAAATTGTCCCCGCCATCAAATTGACCACTGCCCATACATTCAGCTGAGGTACAGGACCACTCTTTCTGAGCTGTCACCTTTGCCACAGAGTGGGGTGGGGTAGGAGCCCAGTCTGGTCTCTTACTAGTTCTTCTTTGCCAGGATGCTGTCTTTTCCTGTCTTTTCTCTGGTCTAGAGCCAGTCAGCTAAGTGTTCCACCAGGAAAGGTCACTTTTCCATGAGACTGTGAGAAAAAGAAAATGGCCGAGGCTGCCCAACCAACCTGCAGTAGTGACCAGGGGGGCAGACAGAACAGTCTCCCTCTTCCTTGAGGCCCAGTGTGTCTTGGGAAGTGAAGGTTCCTTGAGGACAAGGAGATGGTGACTGTGTCCCTAGATGAAACCAGAATGGGGGAAAAAAAGGAAAAATAAATAATGAGAATGACAGCTAGCATTTATATAGTGCTTTAAAGATTGCGAAGCACTTCATAAATATCATCTCATTTTACAAATGAAGAAACTGAGGCTGAGAGAGGTTAAATGCCTGACCCAGGGCCATGTAGCTAGTAAATATCTGAGACCATATTTGAACTCAGGTCTTTCTGACTCCAGGCCACCCACTATGCCACACAGTTGAAAACAAACATCAGCAACAATAAGCATTTTAAAATGCCTGCTATGTGCCAGGCACTGTGATAATTGTTTTACAAATATCATCTCATTTAGTCCTCTCAAAACAACCCTGGTGCTATTTTTATCCCTATTTTACAGATGATCAAACAGGCAAATAGTCTAGAGACCAAGAAACTTGCCCAGAGGGTCTTCCTGACTTCAGGTCCTGTGCTCTCTCAACTATGTTACCTAGCTGTGAATAAAAGCATTAACAATAATGATAGGCATTTTTAAGTGACTGCTATGTTCCAGACACTGTGATGAGGGGATGGGCCCTTTAGCTTGCACAAATATAAGTACAAAGTGTATTTATACATGAACATAAATCCAGGGTAAATTCAGTATTAGAATTTATATTAATTAAATTAAATTAGAATTAGGATAGACAGCAGTACTAAGAGTTGGGGATTCTGGGAAAGGTGTCTTATAGCAGGGGCCATTTGGGCAGAGGCTTGAAGAAGGGTTCCAAGAGGCAGAGAGAAGGAGGGACAGCCTTGTAGGCCAAGGGACAGATAGCCTACACAAAGGATCTGAGGTTGGACATGGAATATTCATTTGTGCTTGTGAAATTGTGAATGTGTCAGTCTCTGGGCTATGACAGCCAGGGTCCCATGTCAGGAGATGCTCACCCCCAGACAACCAGCCGACAGCAAATATCAGACAGAGAAGTGATCCTTATCTGGGCCAGCAAAACTCACTGCTCTCACCAACTCTGAATGAAACTGTGAATTGAATAAGGTTTGGGTATTTCTGCCTCTTTTTCTGTGTTTGTCACAGCCCTCTGAGAATCCTTCCTCCCAGAAACCCAGCATTTCAAGCTGGTTCTACCCTTGTATCAGGAATGGCTGAGGTGTGGGGGAAACATTGGATTTGACACTGGAGCCCCAGACTGGAATCCGAACTCTGCGGTTCATCACATATTTGATCTTAGACAAATGACATCACCTTTCTAGGTCTTGCTTTCATTAGCTGTATGACAAGGGCATTCAGCAAGCTGGATGTTAAGATCTCTTCCTCCTCCAAATTCCATAAAAGCAAGTAATTCTGTGTCTAGCACCTTAGTGTGAATGGGCTGCTATTATCCCTTCCAGGGGCTTTTACATTTTGAAAGTCAGTTAACTACTTGCCTATAAATGAAAACCAAGTGAAATAATATGTGTAAAGTACTTAGCACAGTGCCTGTCATACAGTAGATGTTTAATAAAAGTTTCTTTACTTCCATAGCCCAAATAAATTAATCTCTAATGGTGGAATTTTAGGTACTAATGGAGAAGTGAGGGATTTGTGGAGGGTAAAGAAGCCTTCTGAATGGTTTTTCAAATCATTGTCATGTACCTGGCTACTTAGCTCTATCTATCTTGGGATACACATAGCCTTAGTGTAGCCTAGAGACAAGCTACATCCCACTGTTGGCCTCAGTGCTATGATTCACTGTCTGCCAGTGTAGTAATTTCCCTTCTCTACCCTCTACTTCCCCTACTGGGGAAGGGACCCCAGCCACCTCTTCCCTCTGCCTTTCTTCTTTGGGGATTCATGTCCTTTGTCCAGGATATACTCCTAGCTCATTTTCCTCTTCCCCTATTCTATCTGTTTGAACAAAACTCTTTTTTTAAACTTTGTACTTAGAGGGGGCCATTGGTGTACAGCCTCTGGGTCTCTTCTTTAATTTCTTACCCCTAAAATTCCTCTTTGCATTTTTGTCAATTCTATTACTTACAAGATTTTACCACATTCATCAGTTATCAATTGTCACTGTCCCCTGGTCATCTACTTTGCTTTGGTTTTTTTGAGATATTGATACTGTGTAAAATGGTACATCCTTGGTTGAAAAATCCTATATTACTATATTTCAAGGACATGGTATTTCATGAGTCATGTATGAGACCTCCCTTAACTAGTACATATTGCAACCCCTCTACAGCTTTGGTCCATAAGAGTTGATGTTCCTGAAATTTCTTTGCCAGTCTGGTGATGATGAGTCTTTCTTGGCTTAGTTTAGCTGGTCCTCAGACAACAGACATATATCTGACACAATATCCTATCACTAGGTAATACTTTAAAGCCTTTCCGGCTTGGCAGGAACTGCCAGAAATTGGGATTGGCTCAAAAATATCTCAAAGATAGAATATGAGAACCCAGGCTGATGAAAGGCTTAAATGGATGAGATTGGGGACTGGAAATCAGTGAAAAGAATCTTCCATGATGGTGAGGAAAGTAAGGGGAAAAAGGAGGGAAGAGGTGAGAAAGAAAGAGGAGGAAAAGAGAGAGATAGACAGAGAGACACAGAGACAGAGAGAGAGACAGACAGAGAGACAGAGACAGACAGACAGAGACAGAGAGACAGACACAGAGAAACAGAGATACAGAGAGAGACAGAGATGAAAAGAAAACAGCTTGATTCCATTTGGGGCTTTGATTCAACTCAACATTTGTAGAGTTCTTATTATATGCAAAGTATTTGATTTTCTGACTCATTGTTTAAACCACAGAGCGGAGACAGGGAAGAAAGATGTGTCTAGCACCAGCAAAGGCAGGGAAAGGGATCCCAAGGGTACTGTGAACTCAGAGTGTCTGGGAGAATCATGCTTTCCCTACATCCATCTTTTACTAGAGATAGCCATTTATAGACAATTACAAATTAGTTTACTGAATATGAATTTAAATTGAGCATATTTAATACATATATTAACTAACTCACCCAATCAGGACAAAATGTATGCTCAGGAAATGGACTTCAGCACTAACATCTTTGCCTAGGAGAGTTTGAGGGCATAGCATGAATTTACAAATAGAGGGGACCAAGAATTCAATCATCTCACTTAACAGATGAGAAGTGAGTCATCCTAAGTCATACAGGTGGTTAGTGGCAGAGCTGGAATTTGAACCTAGAAATTCTGGCTTCAAATCCAGAGGTCCTTTCTACCATACCATGTTGCCTTTTTAAAATATTTTGTATTTTATTCTGGAGGCAACAGCGAACCTGGTAAAAAGGGGAAAGATAATTGAAAAAGACTCCTATACATACCAGCAGGACAGTAGGAGTGTGTTGGGCACAACCTGGGCTCTTTTGTGGCATATTCTTGGCAGTAGAACCCTGGAGGGCAAGGAAGGCAGCTGGCTGAACCCTGGTTTGGCTGGTATTGCCCTGGGAGGCATGGAGTAGGATGAGCTGCTCCTGCCTGGCAGAAATGACCCTGGAGAGTAAACACAAGTCATGCAACCCTAGAGGCCTGGAGGTGAAAGGTGGAAGGTGCTGAACTGAGGAGGTTAGGTCCACAGTGACTGTTCTGGGCTAAACAAACTGCACAGAAGGCCTACAGTGACTGCATAGTAACAATGCATGCATGACTAGAGTAGAGAAGCCTTGGGGGGAGGGGGATTGGGGTTGTCTTAAGGTCCAAATGAGATAACATAGGTATTGCTCTTGGTAAATCTAAAAGTGTTATATAAACACTAGGTATTGTCATTGTTATTGAATGAGGGCATCTTAATCTTAGTGTTAATGGAGGACTCAAGCTTTTGTGTTTGCTGCTTTGAGTTGTTGTGAGCTCCTTTGCTCTGAACATTACCCTTGGAAGCAGAGCTTCTGTTTCTCTCTCTCTCTCTCTCTCTCTCTCTCTCTCTCTCTC
>NW_027187419.1:51588350-51602609 GCF_028583685.1 Petaurus breviceps papuanus | reverse complement strand
TGTCTCTCTGTCTCTCTGTCTCTCTGTCTCTCTCTCTCTGTCTCTCTCTCTCTCTCTCTCTCTCTCTCTCTCTCTCTCTCTCTCTCTCTCTCTCCCTCTCTCTCTCTCTCTCTCTCTCTCTCTCTCTCTCTCTCTCTCTCTCTCTCTCTCTCTCTCTCTCTCTCTCTCTCTCTCTCTCTCTCTCGCTCTCTCTCTCTCTCTCTCTCTCTCTCTCTCTCTCTCTCTCTCTCTCTTCCTTCTCCCTCCCTCCCTTTCCCTCTCTTCTCCTCTCCTTCCCTCCTCTCTCCTTCTTTCTTCTCCAGGGGAAGTGAGTGGTGGTACCTGAGGGCACAGGAAATCTGTGGAATTGAAGGACCTGAGGTCAGAAGGGCAGTAGAATCCAGCTGCACAGGATCCCATTGGGGAGCTGAGGCCTAGGGCAGCGCAAAAGAATCCAGCTTGGCAGGGTAGGCAGCTGCCCTCAGAGGAGCCACCTAGGAAAAGGAAAACATCTCATTGCCAAGGGGGCATCTCGACTGGGGCTACCTTTGGGGCATCAACAGCTAATAACATTGAACATCTAATTAGAGGGCTCTGCTCTGAGATACAGAGAAAGAGGGAATGTAGTCGTAGGATAATAGATTTAGAGGTGAATGAGGACTTAGAGGCTATCTAATGTATCCCCCTAATTTTACAAATTAGGAAACTGAGGCTCACAGTTAAGTATCTTGCCTAGGGTCACCTAGCTAATATCAAAGTCAAGATGGGAACTCTAGTCTTCCTGACTTCATGGTAGCTTGGGCAAAGGAAGGACAGATACAGCTAAAACAAATACAATGAAACAGCAAATGAGGGAAGATCTGGACAATTTAAACTATAGATATACTATCACATGGGAAAAAAGGGACTGGGATGGAATGACTTCAGAAAGACTTACTGAGGGAGGTTCTGAGCAGCAGCAGAAAGGGTAGGGGCATAGCTGGAAATTAGTTAATAGATATAAGGGAGATAAACTGACCAGTCAGGTTTCTTGGAGTCCCTGGAGGGGAGGGCATGGGGTTAGGAGTCCCTTCTGGGCAGTAGTGCCCTTTGAGGCAGGGCCCATTGAGAGGGAAAGCTGTGGTTCTCTGGGGGATGGTCCAGGCAGCTCCTCCTTCACAGTAATAACCTGCAGAGCACAGACCTGGGGAATGAAGAAGAACCACAGAATTTCAGAATGAGAACAAAGTCTGCACAGACCTCATGCCTATGGCAAGACTGTAGTCTCAGCAGCCATGACCCTCTTCCCCAGACTTGGACCCTCAGTTCTAACCAGGGGAGATTTTAAAGTACTTTCTGTAAAATAATCCTTGCCCACAAGGCTGGATTTATTCCGCGGTTGAGGCCACAGTGGTCATACCATCTATTGCTTTCCTGGACATGCCTAGCTTTGGGGGTTGGGGTAGAAAAGAAATGTACCAGTACTACTAGATTAGGAGGGATAATAAAAGAGAAAGACAGATGGGAGGGGTTTTAAGTGCATACAGAAGCAGGGAACCTGTTCTCCTTTGCTATTTCAGAGTTCTGTCCCTGGCTTCCAAGGTGAGGGGTTGGGATAGAGCCAAGGCCAAGATGGCTGCCCTTCCCTATTTTTGCAGAAGTTCTCCAAAGAGCATGGGACCCAAAGAAAAACAGGCAGCTAGACAGCAAGCCCCTTGAGAGACCAAATAATTGCCAAGTACCAGAAATTTCTGTGATGGGGTGAATAAGAGCCAATGAGAACCTGAAAGGGGAGGATTCAGGATAATTATTGAAGATGCTTCCAGAGTATTCTTGCCCTGGGATCTCTTTCACAACATGGGGGGACTTTGTGAAATTTTCCAGATGGGGAAGGAATAACATGAACTTCTGGACACTTGACCAGACCATAGTTCCCTCACCATGGAGGTTAGAGAGAAAGAAATGGTTCTGCTAGTTGGTGTTACAAAGGAAAACACCCCTACCCACACCCCCCACATGTACTCCTTACACAGTCCCCACCTAGCTGCTTCTTACTTCTTTCCTTCAGCACTACAGCTGATATTCACTTTAACATGGTACTATTGGTGTAAATATTATTGGAGGGCAGGATTCCCCCCCTTCCCAACCCATCAAAGGCTTGACTGACTCAACAGGTCTGAGGAAGTTTGCCCATCTTTTCTTCTTTCATCCTTCTGGTATGCAGATCCTTTGCCAAAAAAACCATTGGAGTCCTCTTCAGGAATGGCAACACTTACCTCTAGGATGCCAGCTGCCTTCTCTTGGGCAGTACCTTCCCACTGGGCATGACTGGCAGGCATTGAGAGAGAGAGCCCCTTCCAGGGAGTTCAGGGTCCCCTCTGGGCAGGGCAGAGCTGAAGCTGAATGAGCTGGGCAGTAGTGACCTGAAGAGGAGAAAACTGGAATACTATACATAGTATAGTGTAGAATACTATTCTAGAATACTATGCACAATATTGACCAGTCCTGTATTGTCCCTACCCCCCATTATATCCATGCCAATAGTATCCAGTTAAAGTGAACATCAACAGTAATTCTGAAGGAGGAAGTAACAAGAAGCTAGGTAGGGACTAAAGTAAGGTAGGTAAAGTGTGTTTGTATGTTCCTTTGTGGCATCAGCTGGTGGAACCATTTCTTTCTTTCTAACCTGATGCTCCAGCCCAGTCCCACAAAGTGCCCTACATTTCCTACTCACTTATGCCCTTGGGATTGGTTCTGCCCATATCTCTGTAGAACCATTCAGTGGTTTAGTGCAAGTTCTTTCCTTTCCATCACTATAAACAGCATCTTCGTGGCATTATTGCCAGGGTAATCATACCCATTTCGTGGGAAAGAAAATTTAAAGGATAGATCAAATAGCAGTTAGTTGGCTAGGTAAAGGCACACAGAGACAAATTCAGAGTCTTCTCTGTTATGCAATGGTGAGTGTTTGACATTAATATTTGCCAGTCCTATCTACTTGTGTAGATCACCCCTCTCCCCTCTTTACATTCCATCCAGATAGATTGGCATACATTATGAGTCAGTTGACACTTTTCAGGGGTATTTAGGTGGGGATAATTTTACTGTTTAAAAAATAGCTCATTTTTAGACTCTTTTCTTAGAACAATATTTGAATCAAAACTACCATTACTTTTGAAAAAGGCATGTCAACCTCCTGCTGTTTGGTTTTACTCAACAATCCTGGTGACTACTTAGACTGAAACTCCATTTCCCTATATGTGTTGTTTTTTCTTATAAAAATGTAAGTTCCTAGAGGGCAAAACCAATTCCTTTTAACCCTTTGTGGGTTACATGTTTTTTGTCTGATTAAGTAGAGCCTGTCCTGTATTTGATAATATGTTATCCCAGGTGTTTGCATGGAAGATGAAGCTCCTTTCCCTTCTGTTGTAGAAATCTAAACATGAACATAGACATGAACCAAATTCTAATGTCCTTGGGGAAAACCTTGGATAAGGCCTTGAGCCCCAATCTTTTTTTTTTGCCTTTTGAAGGGCAATTGGGGTTAAGTAACTTGCCCAAGGTTACATGGTGAGCCCCAATCTTTTTTAAAAGGCAGATTCAATGGCAAATCCCTTACTTTGGAATCAGAGGACCCAGGTTTGAATCTTAGCTCTGGTATTTATGGCCTGCCCGACCCTGGGTAAGTCAAAATCACTTCAGCTATGTATGTGGGCCTCACTTTCCCTATCTACCAGCAATTTTTCCTTCTTCTGTCATGGAAAGCTAACAAGAAAGATTAGCCATGGAGCATGGATATTACCTTTGGGGCATATGGTGGGTTCCACAGAAGCAGCCTGTGGGCAAAAGGTACCTGCTGGGCAAGGAAAGCAAGTACTCATCCCGGGCATTGGGCTGAAGGTGCCAGGCTCACAAGGAAGTTCCATACTGGTCCCTGGCAGACAATAGAAACCACGGGGACATCTATACCCCTGGATCCCATCTGATGGTGAGGGGATGACACTACCTCCTAGGCAGATGTACCTGAGAAAACAGAGCATAAAAACCAGAAAGTTCCCAGAATTATGAGGGCAATATCCTGGGCTGCAGAACTACTTTAGAATGGATCTTGTTGCCAGGACTGGGCTAGGTATCAGGCTCCTATGGTCACAACCTTTTGCCAAGAACTAGATGGAAGCTGACATGGTTTTGATAGCTTCAAAAACATGCCAACATTTTTTTCTGGGTCCTCAGCTGGTAATGTTGAGAAATGCCCCCAGCCCCTGGCACAGGAAACTAAATCACAGGGCCAAGAGCACTGAGAAAGGCAGCCTTACCACAAGGTCAGAGCGCCCTTATTCTGACTACTCCAAATTACTACTAATTGCTTTCCTCTCCAGACTGGCATTGATGGCCAGGTTCATGATCATGGCCCAAGGAGGTCATGCCCATATAATGTGGGTGAGGCTGGGAGCTCCCTGGAGGGAGAGTCTCCAGCCTCCATTGAAGTTACAGGGTTGGTCTCCATTTCTCTTCTCTACCTGCCAGGTGGGATGAGAACACATGACTTTCATTGGTACCTGTCATCTCCTGCCAATGTATGGATTAAGTCAAGGTTTCATGAGATGGGGACAGGAATTATAGAGGGTTTGGAGGTAGCCCTAAGTCAGGTGGGACAACTATTCCCAAACAGGTGTACAAATCTGCTATGGTGTCAGGCCATTAAATAGTTTCTAGGGCCTCTTTTTTTTGCTATTGTTTCATCCAAAAAAAAAAAATGTGGCCTTACCATAGATATTGGAGAATTGTTGAAATTTAGAGCTGGAGGTAACCCTCAAGGTCATTGAGCCATAGGATCTTGGGAATTTTGAACTACAAGAGACCTTCATGACCATTTTATGCATGAGGAATCTAAGGCCAAACTTGTGACTTGCTCAAGGTCACGCAGGTAGTGAGTGGCAGAGCTGGTGTCCTGATCCAGGTCTTTTGGTTCTAAATCCAGTGCCCCTTCCACTAGATCATACTGCCACACCTTTCCTTTTACAGATCAGGATACTGAGGCTCTAGTTCCCTTTGAACCTCAGGTTTCTAGAACTCTACCGGGGGAGAATTATATTCTTCTGTGACCCAAAGAATAAGAAGCCTGTGGCCTGGGCGGCCCCTAAGCACTTTAGGCCATTAGTGTATGGCTATCTCTCTCCAGAAGGACAAGCTGAGAACTGTCAGGGGGCAGGGGTGGGTGGGGGGTGAGAGGTTGATGGTTTCTGTACCCAGGGCTGCAGGGGGCTGCCTGGGAGAGACTGGCCAGCCCAGACTCACTGCAGTACTTCCCTCTAGGGCATGGTTGGCACTGTTCTTCAGTTTCTAGGCCTGGGGAAGAAGAATAAGATCCTGGAGGACAGGGCACAGGAGAATGGGTCCCATTGGGGCAGAAGAAGCCAGGGGGACAGACATCATTCCCTGAATATCCTGGAGTTTCCACCTGGGCAGGAAAAGGGAAAAGGAAAAGGAATGGATTATTTTTTTATGTCTAAGATGAGAGTGCCTAGGTTTATGTATTCAACAAGGGCCTTTTTGCCTGTAATTTACCTGGTGATAATTTGCATAGTTCTCACCTGAAGTGTGAATATTATTCAGGGTTTTGTTTCAAGGTTCTCTCAGCAGAGGTGTAAACTGAATGTAGGGAAAGGAGCCACTGAAGCAATCTCTTGGTATGAAGAAGGCTTCTAATTCTTAGATCATGGAGCTGTTTTGCTAGCTTTGCTTTCTTTTCATTCTCCTCTGGCCTGTTTTTCCTGTTTTCCCCAGAACTCTCAGAGAAGAGAGAAGCCTCATTCTTAATAAGGAGAAACTGAGTTCCAGAAAGGAGAAGGACTTGTTTAAGATTAGCTAACAAATGCACTGCAAAACTGGGCTTGGATCCTTTGACTACCCTTTTGACCACCTCCTTAAATGTAATCATCTGGAAGAGTTTCTGACCTGGCTTGTGGGCTTAGACTAATTTGCATGGGTGCTCCAGGGCAATCACTCATTCCAGGGTAGGAACCAAGACACATACCTTATGCTTGATGGGGGTAGGAGACAGTGCTCCCCCGGTGCAATAGTGACCTGAGTGGCAAAGGCCAGATGGTTGAGACAGTCCTTCTGACAAGCAATACCTCCCTAGAAGAAGCAGACATAAGTAGGATCAGGGAGTAAGTGAAAGCCCCCACACCCCTCTCCTGTTAAGATCCTGCTTTATCTCCATTTGTGTGATTGAAGTCCTGGGTTCTTGCTGAGTGTTTGGTCCACATGGAGACTACTCTCAGGCTCTGAATCAGGGACCTTCAAAAAATATAGCCATCTATGAAATGAAGATGTTGCAATAATAATAATAACTGGCATTTGTATAGTTCTTTAATTTGCAAAGAGCTTTACATATGTTATCTTATTTAACACTCACAACAACCCTGTTTGGTAGATGCATTATTATCTCCATCTTACAGATAGGGAAACTGAGGTTTTAGAAAGGTCTTGTGACTTGATCGGGGTTATATAGCTACTAAGTGAGGGGGCTGGGCCTCAAACCCAGTTCTTATGGTTGCAAGATCTGCCCTTTTATCAGTTTTTGAAATTAAATATTAGAAGAGGGAACAGGAGGTACAAAGTGTGCCAGGTACCCAGGGAGTCAGCAAGTCTCCCTAGTTAGTCAAATGGGGGTAGGGGGTGGGCAGGGACTTGTCCCAGTTCCATGGACTTAAGCACATTTTCTTTCTATGCTCATGTCTCCAGGGGTTTAGGAGACATTGTAAAGTTGGTGATGCCTATCTCTCATCCTCCATAGTTTCTTATGAAGAGAGTAGGCAACTTTGGAATTCTCCTACACTGATTTGGTTCCTTTCTTCTCTCCTTCTCTCCCTCATCATTATACCCTATCCCTTAACTTTGACTTCACTTCGGGTCTTCTGACCCAGATTCCGCTTACCTGCTGGGCACGGCTCACAGTCCAGTTCACTCATGGCCCCTGTCCTGGGTCCAAATGTACCCTGAGGGCATGGATGCTCTGTAGGTGATTGGGTGCCAGGTGGGCAGAAGTGGCCCTGGGGGCATGTTTCAGGACCATGGACAGTGATATCTAGGCGATCAATAAGGGTAGTCAGAACTGAGACTATTTGACTCCTGAAATGCAGGAGTCTTATGGAACCAGTTAAACTCTTCCTGTCTTTGCCCTCCCCACCTTATGTCCAGCATGTGATTGTTCACTGCTCTCAGTTTAAAATTTGTATATAGTGTTGGCTGGGAGAGGTGTTTTATTCCAGAAGTACCATCACTGGAAAGACAGGTGAGAAAGGATTCTCAACACTAATATCAGAAAAACCTAGGTTCAGATCCCACCTTTGCCATCAACTCTTGGGATATAATAATAATAACCACAATAACCAAAATCAATATAGTGCTTTAAGGCTTGGAAAGCTCTTTACATAGAATATGTCATTTCATGCTCATGACAACCCTGTAAGGTAGGAGCTACTCTTATCCCTATTTTACAGATGAAGAAACTGAGATTGAGAGATGTTAAGTCGTTTGTTCAGAGTCACACAACCAGTAAGTGTCTGAATCAGGATTTGAATTCGGTCCTTTCTGTCCCCAAGTTTAGCACTCTATGCACTCTTCTACTGAGTTGCCACCTAATTTAACCCTTCCATTTTGTAGATGAGGAAATTGAGGTCCAGGAAAGTTAAGGGACTTTCCCAGGGTCACACAGATAATAAGCATCAGATGTGGCATTTGAGCCCAGGGTTTCTGACTCCAGAGCCAGTACTTTTCCCACTGTAGTTGGGGTTCAGATTTCCAGGGTAGGTATTATGTCCCCTCCCTGATGGCTGTACTTTTTTTTCTGTGTACTTTATAGTACAATACATAGATCCAGAGAGAGAGAGGGAGAGAGACAGAGAGACAGAGAGACAGAGACACAGAGACAGAGAGAGAGATCTTATAGAATGTCTTCTTTTCCCAAGATTAGTACATGCCATTCTTACAAGTTAGTAGCTGGTGTGAGCCAGGAATGGTTGAGGTTTGGCCACCTGGACAGTAATAGGACACTAAGTATGATTACTTGGGCAGTTAGGTGGTGTAATGAATAGAGTTCTGGGCTTAGAGTTCAAATCTGGCCTCAGTCACTTTCTATGTGATCCTGGGCAAGTCACTTAACCCTATTTGCTTCAGTTTTCTCATCTGTAAAATGAGCTGGAAAAGGAAATGACAAACCACTTCAGTATCTTTGCCAAGAAAATCCCAAATAAGATAACAAAGAGTCAGGCATGACTGAAATGACTCAATAACAACAAATATGAGTATCAGGCAGCTTTTTCTTAGTCTGCAAAAAGCTTGTAGTTTGACTGTGACATAGTAAGGGAGTAGTCCCACCTTTCTCTCTTCCATCTCCCTCTATGAAACTTTTCCCAAGCTTGGCCATCTCTTTATTGACAGACCCAACCCTATTTGAATCTGTGAATAAATTTTATGAGAAGTCAGCTAACCCACAACATCTTGACAAAACAATTGACACCTTCATTATGTGCTTAAGTTTCCTATTTGAAAGAGGGACAAGTGCATGTTCAAAATGAGAGTTTCTGTCTTATTCTAGAAAAGGAAAAGTTACAAAGACTCTAGTTACCTGAATTGCAAAACTGCCCTGCTGGACAAGGTTGGCATTCCTCAGGGCTGCTTGCCCCTGGCCTTTTACTAAAGGTACCACTGGGACAGGGATGTTGTGTGGAGGACTGTGTGCCTGGTGGACAGTAGTAGCCAACTGGACAGTCCACTGGCCAAAAGGGATCCTCAGCTTCTGATGACTGGACTCTGGAGGGACAGAACCTGTGAACACAAAAGATATCAGGTCTGGAGGGGCTGGATGAGTTATGGAAGGGAAACTGACTTTGCCCAGGCATTCTGACAAGTGCTGCCACAAAAAGGGCCATTCCAAGGGGCTCAACCATAAGGATTGGAAGCAGTATTGTTGACAGGAGTAACCCTGAAGAAGCAAGGTGGAGTGGTAGATAGAACACTAGACTTGCAGTCAGAAGACTGGTTTAAATCCTACCTCAGACACTTACTAGCTGTATGATCCTAGTCCACTTACTTAACTACTTCAGGTCTCAGTTTCCTTATCTATAAAATGAGGAGGTTGGACTCAATATAGGTACCTTCTAGCTTTAAAATCTATGATCTTATAAACTCCTCTCTCCTATGAATTTTGAGGCTCAAAAGATACTCAGATGAAAGGCTTAACAAAGGAGATGGCACCCTAGGTGGAAACCTAAGACTCAGGCTCTTGTACCAAATGTTGCCCTTCCTTGTGTAATCTTTAACTTTCAAGACCTATAATTTGCATATGTATTATAGAGCAATGGAGAGGTATATGGTGGGTGGGAGCAGGATATGACACATGCCCATCGAGGAACTTTGAAGCTGAACAGGAGTGAAAGAATTCCTTAGGGGAATGTGTGCTGTAAAGAGAAGTAGGCTGGACATGTGGTGAGGGTGAGAGATGACTGGTGGACAACCAGAATGCTTCATTTGTGCCATTTCCATGTGAGCAGAAAATGAAAAAGGCCTTCAGGACTCTGGGTAGAACCCTTCTGGAAAACTTAGGAGAGGTCACGGACCAGGGGTGCCCAGGATGGAGAAATGACTGTGATCTCTTCATCGTGGGAGAGAACACCCATTGGAAAGCATCTTTGATGCCAGTCCTGGCTTCATCGTTTCCTGAGGGGTCCTAAAAACAAGTGACTTACCAAGTCTCAGTTATTCATATGCAGCATGGAGATGATACCTGATTCTTGTGGGATTAGTGAGAAGGTCAAATATGAGAAAATGTATGGAAGTGGAAAAAGCTCTGTAAATTGTAAAGTGCCAAACCAATGAGAGTTACCATTAATACATGGCCATCCTTCTGCTTCTTTTGAGAAGGGTGATTGCAAAAATGTTTCCAGGCTCATGCAGATGAAAGTACTACTTACCTGAAGGAGAAGGCTAGAGAAATAGGGCAGAAAAGGAAAGTTAGAGCTTGGAGGGAGAGACAAGGTTTGAAAAAGCCCAGGATCCACAACCTCTTACTTTCCAGCTGGGCACATCTTGCATTGTCTCTGTCCAGTTTCATCTTGATACTGTCCAGAGGGGCAGAGCTGGGGCTCCGGGCTGCCAGGGGGGCAAAAATGGCCAAGGGGACAGAGATAACCTAGGAAATAAAAGACAGGAGGTGCCCTTCCTGCTGTGGGAATCCTTCTCTTCTTTCTAGGGAAAGCATTACAAAGACAAGAGAACAATGGTCATCCTAAGGGCCTTAGTCCTAATTGTCTTCCTTTTAATTGTTTTTTCCCTGCTCACTGGAAAGAGTCTGCATACATTATATATAGGTCTATACTTTTCTTAAATAATTGGGTCCATTTTCATCTGAGGGTACTAAACCCAGAAAAGGGGTGGATCTCTGTGGTTCAGTGGAAGGAGCACTGGATTTGTAAATGGAGAAGCTTCAGATTCTAATTCTGCTATTTACTGGCTATATGACCTTTTCTGAGTTTCATTTTCTTCATCTGTAATAGGAATGGGGTGAGGGAGAGTGGTTTCAAGGGTGTGGAACCTGTGGCCTTGAGGCCACATGTGGCCCTCTAGATCCTCAAGGGTGACCCTTTGACTGAATCCTATTCTTTTATCAAGGGGATTTGTTCTGTAGTCTGGATTCAGTCAAAGGGCCGCCCTTGAGGACCTAGAGGGCCACATGTGGCCTCAAGGTCACAGGTTCTCCACCCCTGGACTCACTAGATGTTCTCTAAGGTTCTTCTAGCTCTGTCACTCCCATGAACTTTTCCCCAATATCTATGTCATGAACTTGGCATGTATGGCTTGAGAGGAGTTCTACC
Source organism: Petaurus breviceps papuanus (assembly GCF_028583685.1). NCBI lineage: Eukaryota > Metazoa > Chordata > Mammalia > Diprotodontia > Petauridae > Petaurus > Petaurus breviceps. The sequence continues at coordinate 51,591,771 of NW_027187419.1, read as the reverse complement.
TTTCCATGGATGGTAGTCAGTCAATAAGTAGGTCTTTATTAAAGACCTACTATGTGTCAAGCACTGTGCTATGTGCTAGGGATACAAAGAAAGGTGAAAGACAACCCTGCCCTTGGGAAGCTCCCAGTCTAATGGGGGTGACCGGCAAACAGTGTATGTACAAACAAGCTATACCCAGGACAAACAGAAGGCAGGCAATCAACAGAGGAAAGGCACTAAAACTACGAGCTATCAGGGAAGGCTCCCCGCAGAAGGTGGGATTTTATCTGCAGCTTGAAGGAAGCCAGAGACTGCAGGAGGTAGAGATGAGAAGGGAGAGAGCTATTCTAACCATGGAGTCAGTGGAAATTCTCAGTCAGGACATACAAAAGTCATGGTCAACTCAGGTGGGGCGAGGGAAGGGGATTTCATCGGGCTGATACTGAAGGTCACACAGATAGTAGCCACACCATACCCTTTCCTTCAGGCATGGAGAAGATGCTGGAGTCTTACCTGGGTTGTGTCCAGAAACTGAGGCAATGGGGCAGAACCAACCTCCCTCACATGCTGCTTCTGGGAAGCTCAGGCCTTGCTGGGAGCAGAACCAGCCAGCTGGGCATGGTTGGCAGTCCTTCACTGATGGGGACCCTGGGAAGGGCAGGAAAGAGCCTGCAGGGCCATGGGATGAGAAATGACACATAAATCAATGGTAATGATGTAAGACAAAGGGAGATAGAATTTCCACAGACAGGGCCAGGGAGCATCTCCACTAACTAGGCTACTACAGAGGCAGCCAGGCTTTTCCCACCATCTCTCTTCAACACTTCTCCTCCTTGCTGATGTCTCACCATTCTCCTTTCCCTTTACTCCCCTCTGGGGAGTCTTAGCTTTAGTTAAGAAAATCTTATCCCCATATGCAGCTTACTCAGTACTCCCTTGGGCATTTATATAATTTTTCTCTCCTCCAAGCACTCCATCTCTTCATTATTCCATATCTGTCCCCTTCTTCAAACTCTCATTCAAGATTCACTATCTTCATAAAACTCTCTCTAGCTAATTTTGCTAGACTCTGGGCATTCCTTTTATTCTGTCCTTTTAGTTCTTATTCATTTACACTTGTGTCTTGTAAAATAGGAATTCTCAATTTATTTTCTTGAGAAAGAAAATGCTCAGATGGAGACATGATCTATAAGACTGGGAACTTCCTAAGGAACCATGTGCTGTTTATTAGATTGGAGGTTCCCAGGGGCAGAGACTATGAGTTCTTCTCTTCTATTAGCTGAGGAACTCCCTAAGGGGCAGAGACTCTACCTTCCTCCATATCTCTCCATACTGCTAGTACAGAGCTCTATAGACCATGGGTGGACAACCAGCAGTATTAAATGTTTGAGAAACAATTTTTGGACTCACCTGGGGGACAAGGAATAGGTTCTGGGCTGCCCTGGGGACAGCTATGGCCAGAAGGGCAGAGATTTCCTGTGACTCCATCAACAGGGTTGGGTAGGAAGGCTCCTCTGGTGCAATGGAATCCTGCATTGCAGGGCCCACAAGGTTGGGCCAGTGCAGGCACAGGACAATACATGCCTGTAGGGAAAGTTGAGAGGAAGAGCTGGAGTTGTAAGAATAAAATTCGTGTCCTGTTAGAGTAAGGATTCACTAAGTCCAAACCCTACCTCTCTACCCTATTGGTACCCTTGCCACTTAGGATTCAAACAATAATTATTTATTTTCCAGTTGTTTCAGTCATGTCCAACCCTTCATGACTCTATTTGGAATTTTTTTTTTTTGTCAAAGATCCCAGAGTGGTTTGCCATTTCCTTCTCCAGTTCATTTTACGTTTGAGGAAACTGAGGCAAGAAGGGTTAAGTAACTTGCCCTTGTAAGTTAAGTAACTAACTTACAGCTAGTAAGCATCTGAGGACAGATTTGAATTTAGGAAGAGGAGTCTTGACTCCAGGTCCACTGTGCCACCTAACTGCCCATCTTATTCTACTTAAACTGTTGATAATTTGTAACATAGCCTTGGCTTTTCTTCCTAGGTATGTATAGCTAGGTATGTGCTTTCTTCTCCCTGACTCCCATGTGTCTTTTCTCTCATGAAGTCAAATAACACTCCACCACCTAGCTGCCCTAATTATTTATTTAGTGTCTATCATCTCATCAGAAATCCCAGACAAGTTGCTTATTTTCCTCCTGGTTTACTCTCCATCATACCCCACCTACACATCAGTAGTTCTGCCTCAGGAGGATTCTACCCTGAGGCAGACTAGAAAACTGGTGAGTTTTTGCACTAGGAGTCCCAGGCACGTGCTCACTTCCCTCCCAGGCTGCACTCTGACCTGCTCTATTGTTTCACTAGCAGGCTACTCTCAAGTGGGTATTCCCCTTCCATCTTCCCCCCATTAGAATGTAAGCTTCTTAACAGGAGGAACAGTCCTATTATTTTTGTAATCCTCGTGCTTAATATAATAAAATTATAAAAATTATTTAAAAAATTAACATAAAAGTGCTTAATAATCTGTCTGTCTATTTGTCTGTCTTTCTCTATCTACTCACTTATCTACCTAGAGGTATTCACTCTCTCTGTCTCTGTCTCTTTGTCTCTGTCGCTGTCTGTCTGTCTGTCTCTCTCTGTCTCTGTCTGTCTGTCTCTGTCTCTCTCTCTGTCTCTCTCTCTCTCTGTCTCTCTCCCTCTGTCTTTCTGTCTGTCTCTCTCCCTCTCTCTCATGCTTACATATACCTCCCAGCCTAGAGTGCAGTACAGAAAAGCCTCTAGACTTGGATCTCATTTCAAGTCTGGCCTCTGTCATATTATCCATGTGAACAGAGAGGCAGTGTGGCTTAGCAGAAAGGATACTGTTTTTCAGACACAACCCTCCATCTCCCATTTCCATGCCTTTGCATTGACTGTTCCCCCATGCCTGGAAAGCTCTGCTCCCTCACTTCTGCCTCTTTGCTTCCCTGGCTTCCATACAGACTCAGTTTAAATCCCACCTTTTATAAGAGGCCTTTCCATGTCCTTCTCAGTTGCTAGTGCCTTCTCCTGTGAGATTACTTTCCACCTACTCTCTCTATATCTTGTATGTACCTAGTTATTCACAGTGGTGTCTTCTCCATTAGAATGGGAGCTTCTTGAGGACAGGACCTGTTTTTGTTTTTCTTTGTATACCCAGTTTTTTTCACAGTACTTGGCACATAGTAAGCACTTAACAAATGTTTGTTGATTGACTTGGAGTCAGGGAGACCTGACTCCTGAGTTCAAATGCTGCTGTTAATACTATTGATACTGCTATTGATGGGGAAGTCACTTAACTTCACTTGATAGGTTCTTCATCTGTGAAATGGGGATAAAAATACCTGCAGAACCCCCTTCACAGGCTTTCATGAGATAATACACAGGGTGTCCCAAAAATCTTAGTGAGAAATTCAGGATCTTTAAAGC
>NW_027187419.1:51521836-51588340 GCF_028583685.1 Petaurus breviceps papuanus | reverse complement strand
TATTTTATTATACTAAGCTAACTCTACTTTAATTGACCAGGATAATACTATTCCCTACCTGCAGGGTTAATAAAGACAAAATGGGGCTAAGCGTTTTCGCTGTTCCTCTTACCTGGATCACAGGGGATGCAGTCAGATAGCTGGCCACTGCCTTCCTGAGGATTGTAGGTCCCTCTAGGGCAAGGGAATTGGGAGGCGGAGGCTGTGGCAGAAGGACAATAGTGACCGGCAGGACACTCATTCCCAACCAAGGAGGAAGAATTTTCTGGGCAGAAGAAACTACATAGGGGAGAGAAGAGAGAAGATTCTTCCAAACTCACTGCCAGCTTAGGGGATGCCCATGGAGAGGTGAAGGGTTCTATGGAGTCTAATGCCACCATACGATGTAAAATGGAGGTGAGATGTCCGAGTAAGGCCTTAATGATAGTCTTTGGGGTTTGTTGATCAGCTGGGGAGCAGTTCTCTATTTCCAAGGAAGAAAGGATAAGCTTACATTTCAGTGAGAAGAGAGAGCATATTGATGTTGTGAAGAGTTCTTTGCCAACCACTAGGCAGACTGTGTGATATTGGGATACACTGCCAGCGGAACTTGTGACATTTCCTTCTTTGAAACTTTTTAAGGAAAGAGAAAACCACTTCCCGTACCCCAGGATAGTATAGATGTATGAATGGTAGCCTTAAGGATTTCAGATACCATTTCTATGTATGGACTGTAAAAAGAGGGGCTGATTTTTGGGAATTTTGGTAGTGAATGGGATGCCAAGTTGAATTATTCCTTTATTTTTTAAAAGGGAATGGGCACAAATAAGGTAGCATTCCTTTATAGAGTTCTTCTTTCCTCTCCTCCCTTAGCATGGTGGATGGGAGGTAACTAGTTAGCCCAATGACTCCTCCCAAAAGTATGGCTGCAGTGGCAAAAGCCTAGTAGAGACCAAGCCTTTCCCTGATTGGCTGAGAGTGAGCCAGGACCTATTTGGGTGAATTACAATTTGGCAATTGAGGATGAATTGGCATGAAGTGGAGAAGAGTGAAATGGGTGAGGAAATGCCATTGTGCTAGATGAAAAGAGCATGTGAGAGTATGAGTCTCATGTCTAGGGAATCATGGGGACAAGCTGTTTCTGAAACACTTCAAACAGAAAATAGCTTAGCAAACTTAGGTCTAGATAGAAATTTTTTTTTCTTTTTGGAGGGCAATTGGGGTTAAGTGACTTGCCCAAGGTCACATGGCTAGTTTTTGTGTTAAGTGTCTGAGGCTGGATTTGAACTCAGGTCCTCCTGACTCCAGGGCTGGTGCTCTATTCACTGAGCCACCTAGCCTCCCCTAGATATAATTTTAAAAGCATATTTTCTCTCTATTATCTTTGTATTTTTTTTGGAGGGGAAAGGCAAGGCAGGGAAATTGGAGTTAGGTGACTTGCCCAAGGTCAAACAGCTAGTAAGTGTTAAATGTCTGAGGCTGGATTTGAACTGAGGTCTGTCTGACTCCAGGGCCGGTGCTCTATTCACTGCGCCACCTAGCCACCCTTTCTCTCCATTATCTTAAATCCTATTCTTGATATTTATGTATAGGTATACCTCATTTTATTTTGCTTCACTTTATTGTACCTCACAAATATTGTGTTTTTTTTTCTCTACAAATTAAAGATTCTTGGAAACCTCGTGTTAGGCAAATCTAGCAGAGTCATTTTTCGAACAGTACCTGCTCACATTGTGTCTCTGTGTCACCTTTTGGTAACTCTCACATTTCACACCTTCTTCATCATTATTATATCTGTTGTGGTGATCTGTGAACAATGATCTTTAATGTTTGCATTGTAATTGTTTTGGGGCACCATGAACCCCGCCTATATAAGATGGTGAACTTAATTGATTAATGTTGTCCGTGTCTTGATTGTTCCATCTACTGGCTCTTTTCCCCCATCTTTCTCCTTCTCCTTGGGCCTCCCTGTTTCCTAAGACACAATATTAAAATTAGGTCAATCAATAAGCCTACAATGGCCTCTTAGGGTTCCAGTGAAATGAAGAGTCTTATCAATGTGGCAAACTTCATTGTCTTGTTTTAAGAATTGCCACACCCACCCTAACCTTCAGCAATCACCACCCTGATCAGTCAGCAGCCATCAACATCTAGCTGAGACCCTCTACCAGCAGAAAGATTCCAGCTTGCTAAAGGCTCAGAGGATGGTTAGCATTTTTATAGTGATAAATTTTATAGTAAAAACATTAATATTTTATGGCAATAAAGCATTTTAAAATTAAGTTATGTAAATTTAAAAATATATTTTAATTTAAACCTAAATTTATATTTATATAAATAGGTTTAAATATAAATATAAACAAATTTATATAAAATAAATTAAATATATTTTAAAATATAACACCATTGCACACTTAATAGACTATAGTATAGTGTAAGCATAACTTTGATATGCACTGGGAAACTAAAAGATTTGTGTGACTCACTTTATTGTGATATTTGCTTTATTGTGTTGGTCTGAAACCAAACCTGCAATATTTCTGAGGTATGCCTATAATTTATTCTTTCCTCTTGTAAGTAAGCAAACAGAAAACTACTTCTGTGTTCTTGAGCCTGGGAAATATGAGTAAGAAGGTAAATGGGCAGGGAGATTAGGAGCCAGGATAGCAACTGGTGATGGTAGAGGACAGTAACTGTCACATTAATGCTTACCCCTGGGGACAAGGCTTACAGCTGCTCTGGGCTGGGAGAGGGTTGTAGGATCCTGCCAAGCAGGCCTGAGGGGCCACACTGGCCCTGGGGCAGAAATGTCCTGCAAGGGAATCAGGCAGCAAGAATATGAGAAATTAACACGGGGCTCCACTCCTTATATCCCCCCAAAGACCCCAGGCTGGTGCTTAGGTGCAAGGTTTTCCCAGGGGGCAGTCAGGCCTTCAAGTCTGATTTCCTTCATTTCCAGATGGGGAAGGAGAAGCAATGATTGAAGTTTGTTGAAACTCAGGGGAGGGACCTTGCTGGCCTGAGCTGGGGCAGGTGTCCTACCAGTCTGGGTTCTAAATCAAGTCTCTGGAGACACTAGACTGTCATGGTGGAGAGCATTTACCTTTGGGGCAGGGTCCACCCCTGTGGTCCCCAAGGGAGCTGTTGGGCATGATCGCTCCCCCTAGGCAGAAGTAACCTTCGCTGCATGTACCAGATGGGGTTGTGAGGCCCGTGGCGTTGCAGTAATGTCCAGGGGGGCAAGGGGAGCAGTCCACCTGCAGGGAAACCACCAGCAGCATATGTGTTGTTACTCACCTCTCCATGACCCGTGCTAATCAAAGGGAAGAACATCCCAAGCAGCTGATAACCACATAGTCATCTGTATTTGTTTTAGCAATTCATACCCCTACCCCACAACATGTACACTTTGTGTTAGATAAACAGAGTATAGGCAGCTAGGTGGCATAATTCAGTCAGGAAGACATGAGTTCAAATCCTGCTTTAAATTCTTACTAGCTGTGTTCCTGGGCAAGTCACTTAACCCTTCTCAGTCTTAGTTTCCTCATCTATAAAATGGGATAATAATAGCACTTACTTACCAAGGTTGCTCTGAGGATTGAATGAGATAACATATGTTGAGCACTATGTAAAGGCTAGCTATTATTACTATACTGGTTTGTGGTTCAGTTGTTTCAATCATATTCAACTCTTCGTGACCCCATTTGGGGTTTTCTTGGCAATGATATTGGAGTGGTTTGCCATTTCCTTTTCCAGCTTACTTTACAGATAAGGAAACTGAGGCACACAGGGTTAAGTGATTTGCCCAGGGTCACACAGCTAGTAGGTGTCTGAAGCTGGATTTGAACTCAGGGCTTCCTGACTCCAGGCCCAGGGCTCTACTTACTATGCCACCTGACTGGGTCACTATACTGGGTAATGGGGCATTAAAATATCTGCGTCTATTGAGCTGCAAATTTTCACCCGGATAATTAAGAGTTGATGGTGCAGGGGTGGCTAGGTGGTGCAGTGAATAGAGCATCAACCCTGGAGTCAGGAGGACCTGAATTCAAATCTAGCCTCAAACATTTAACACAAAAACTAGCCATGTGACCTTGGGCAAGTCACTTAACCCCAATAGCCTTACCTTCCCTCCTCCAAAAAGCAAAAAAAAAAAAAAAAAAGTTGATGGTGTTAAGTCTGTTGCAGGTTGAGTTATCCTAGAACCCTGAGAGGGGCAGTCGTTTTTGCGCTCTGACAAGCTAACCTGCTAGTCATGTTCCAGTTGGGAGAGGGAGCCCAGAGGGAGTTCTTTGCTGATGTTCAGTTCTTTACACATCCGTGACTCTGGCAGGGATTTCCTCCATCCCCTGAACATTCCCCACTTTCCAGACAGGGAAATGAGAAGATTTTTCCCCAGCGTCATGAGGATCATAAATAGGAATTAGGTCTTTTGTACTTCCTGCTCTGCCCCTTCGCAGAATGGTGGTTAAACTGGTTCGGATTGAAATGCCATTACCAACCAACTAACCGAATCTTGGTCTTCCCATGGCCTTCGCCTGGTTTGAGTGACAACACATGAAGAAGCCCTATTTCCTCTTAATTTTCTGAGATCCTCTTGGCTTCTCCTCGCTCCTGTCTCGCTTCTCTTCATGGTGTTTCCTCTAGCTATGGGTACTCAGCTCTACATCTATGATTCCATGATTATCTAGTCCAATCCCATTGTTTTACAGAAAGGGAAACTGAGATCCAAGTGGGGCACATGACTTGAGTAAGATCTCATAGCCATTAAGAGGAAGAGCTGGATCTCATCCTATCCTGGTTCTAGGTCCTGGGCTCCTTTGGTCCATGACCCTTTGCAAACTCTCCGGGACACCAGAGAGGTGGATAACTCACACTTGACCAATGGAGAATGTCCAAACAATGAAAAGCTCTATTCAGTAAATGAGGAGTCGGGGCCCATAGTCTTGACTTCTTAGCCTCTGTAGGAATGTTTAGCTGGAGATGTGAACTTTTAGAATACAATTGTTCCTACACATTTAGAACAGCGCCCTCATAACCCAACCTGGCCCCCTCCTCCTTCCTTTCTCAGGTTAATAGTTTTCCTACCTCTGAGCTTAGCTTGATTTGCTGGCTGAAGGTGCCCAGAGGACAAGGTTGGGGTGAAGCAGAGCCTCTGGGACAGTAGTGCCCTTGAGGGCAAGGACCAGCGGCACCTGGAAAGGAGAAACAAGGTCGTCAGCCTGACAGCTGGTAAGAGCCAGGGTCATTTCAGCTCCTGCTCCCCTCTTTCCCCTACTGAATACTAAAGAAAATCACACTGCTGGGCATGGGAAGGAAGTGTGTTGGAGTGGAAAGAACAGCAGAGTCAGAGTCTGGGGTCTGTCGTTAACCAGCTGTGTGACATTGGACAAACACACAACTTCCATCTCCTTATCTGTAAAGCAAGGGGTTTGGGTGAGATGACTCCCAAAGTCCCTTCTTCTGATATTCTCAGCACCCCTTAGTAACTAATTAATTGGTTTAGCAACATAAACAAACAGGCTATAATAACACCTAGCATTTATAGCTTAAGGTTTACAAAGCATTTTACAAACAGTATCACATGTGAGCCTCACGATAGTCCTGTGAGATAGGTACCATTATTCTCCCTATTTCACAGATGTAGGAACTGAGTCCACGAGAGTGAAAGTCACACAGCTAATACAGTATCTGAGGTAGAATTTGAATTCAGACCTTTCTGACTCCAGGTCTGGAGCTCTACCCACTATGCCGCCTGGAAGTCAAACAAGGAAATTTTTCTTAACAGTGGGAACTGTTTAGTTGGAGGGGACATAGTGGTAATGGGGTCTCCTTTGCTCAAAACAGAAGAAATTTTTGGTGACTTGGATGTGAGTTGTGTGTTTATTATCAAAACCAAGAGCGATAATTAAATGATCTCTTAATTAGATTTTATTTTGTTTGCAGTTCTGAATTCTCTCCCCCTGTCACACTGAGAAGTCAAGAAAAACAAAATCTGTTATAAATAAATGTCTCTCTGTGTTATATATGACTATACAAGTGTAAAGTCAAGCAAAATAAATTCCACAAGTTAAATAATCTTTTCAGGCTCTCTTTCAGCCATGAAAGTTATGCTGTGATCAACTGGTCATTTGAAAGCCTGGTGCCCCGGGGAGCTGTCCTCAGGATTGTAATTTCTCCTCAACATAATCACCTTGTGGGATAGTCAGTGCCATGGGGCCGCTTTACCCACCTTCCCTTCTTATTGGCTTAGACTGGAGTCCCTTCCATGTGCCAGGCTCCAGGAGAACTTGAATCATTGAACAGCACAAGGATGTAACCCATATTCTATTCTGTTCTCTCCCTTTCCCAAACCTCCTACATGCTGATTGACGCAGTAGAACGACAGGGTAGAGATCAGGAAGAAAGAGCTGTCCATTTAGACTGGGCCTTTGGGTCCCTCCCACCCTGTGGTGAGGACAGGGAGTTAGTGAGTACAATGAATTGAGGGTATGAGGTAAGGTTACTAAAATCCAGAGAGCCTGGATAAAGACAGTGACAGGAACTGTAATAGAAGCTAGGAGGAGTTCTTTCTGACATCCTGCTGAAGGCTTGCCTTACGTTTTGCTTTCAAGCCTGGGTGGGGAGGAAGAGTTGGGTGGGAAGAAGAACTATGACAAAAAACAGAAAGGAAAGCTTTCCCCAGCCCAAAGGGAAGACCTCTCCCCCAAGAAGGTTCTGGTTTATCAGGAGATCCACTCAGTGGATAGTCTGGGAACATTGAGGGCCCACTGGGATGCAGATGCTTTGAACAGAACAAGTTCCCTGGTTCTTTATGCGGTGGTTAAGTGGGGGTTGGGGGAGTGGCCTTGCCTTTCCTCAACCAGGAAGCTAAGGTGACTGTGTCCTAGAACAAAGGCCATAGTACCGTCTGTGCCAGGTTCTGGGTTTGGCCACCTTGATCCTCCTGGGCAGAAGTAGCCTGCCCAGCACTCTCCACTCACATCTGTGGCATTGGCCTTCAAGCAAAACTTGCCCTTATCGCAGACTCTGCATTCCATCAGGCTGCTTAACCCAGGCACGGGACTGTAGGTGCCTGTGGGGCACGGTTGCCAATCTTCTCCTGTCCCTTCAGGGCAATAGAAACCTGCAGAGGAGCAGGGATAAGAATAGAGGATAGGGGAAAAGGAGGAGGAAGTGAGGCCAAGATGCCCAACTTGGTTCAGACTTCTTCTGACCTGGTCCTGGTCCAGGCCCTTGGTCCTCTGGCTTTGACACCGTTCAGCAGGATTCCTGCCCCCATTCACAGGTTATCTTACTGGGGAAAGGTGGCACTAAGTACAGAGTAGTAGGGAGGCCTGAGTTCTAGTTTTCTGTCTTCCCTTCCCCCTTTACCCTTGGACAAATCATGATACCGTTCTCCCCAACATCTCCAGTAAAATGGAGGTAATGATACCTATTCCTCAAAGAGGTTGTGGGGTTAAAATAGTAGATACTATGATGATAAGGTCATGGACTGAAAGCTGGAGGGAACCCAAGGGGCCATGAAGTTCAGCTCTCCGATTTTACAGATGAGAAAACTGAGACTCCAAGGCAATTAAATGACTTGTGCAAGGTCACACAGCTGGCAAGTTTAAAATGTGACATTTGAACCCAGGTCCTCCTGGCAGATGTGAAAACACTCTGCTGGGGAAACTTCTCTAAAACACAGGGCTTATTTAGGATTATTATTTCATCATTCAGAGCTGCTGAAATTGTCTCTCAGGGATATTGTTCTCCTGAGTACCTTTCCTCAAGTGCTCCCCAAACCCCAGAATCTTCTCCAGTCATCTCAGTCTATATCTGGTCACTGGACCCAGATGGCCTCGGAGGAGAAAGTGAGGCTGGTGACTTTGCACAGCCCTGCCTCACTTAAATCCAATTCACTTTCAAGTCATGACATCGCCTTCCTAATGTTATTGGTCCTCTTTGAGGATGAAGGACAAACAACAATCTGAAATCCTAAAGAGCAAATACTGAGGGCAGAGCATCATCAGAGGGAAGCAAGAAAAAATCCTCATCCTCCATCCCCTGCCAGGTCGAGTCTAGGACACTCACCTTGAGGGCAGAGCTGTGGCTTCTGACCTGGGACACAGTACTGGCCACTAGGACAGACGCGACATTCTGCTGAATTTTTGAAAGGAGTGTAGGAGCCAAGGGGGCAAGAGGTGGGGTACTTCATTTCCTGAGAACAGAAGTATCCGGTGTAGCAAGGTCCCCCATCTGTGAGATAGACCAGGAGAGCCTCCTCGGTGCAGTGAAACCTGGAACAGTGTGAATGGAATTAAAAAGGAGTTTAGCTGCGACTAGCCCCATAGACTGGGTACTTCTACTTTTAGGGCAGCCCAGGGCAAGAAGGGAATGACTTACATCTGGGGCTTGGAAGTCTCACCATCTCAATCCAGCTAGTGAATGTTTAGGGTGGGAGGGGAACCCTTTAGATGAGACTTGGGGCTTTGGACAACCCACTCCAAAGTGGCCTGCTGATTCTTTTCTGCCTTATCTTGTCTTCCTGATCCCTTCCATAGGAATCTAGAGTAGGGGAATGGGGTCAGTTTTGAGAAGAGAAATGCTAACCTGAAATGATTGACACTCTAACCTGCCTGGGAAATGATGACTATGCTTTATTGCTACACACAAATCCTTTGAAAATTAGTTGCAGACACATTAAGCTCCTCAATATCACTTGCCTAAATGTGATTCTTAGAGACCCTTTCAGGAATGGATCAGAGAGGACTAAGGTAGCTCTTTCTTTCATCTTGTTCTTAGGCCTTTGGTTAGAACTGACTCAGAGTTCATTCCTGCTCTGATCCTAGGACTGAGGAGAAAAGAAGCTACTTACTTCAGGTTACAGGGTCTGGTGAGAGCTAGCTGGCTGCTGCTGTTACAGGAAGGGCCCTCAAGGCAGGCTTGGCACCCATCTAGGTTCCTGCTCCCTTCCTTGGACCATGTGCCTGGTGGGCACGTGGCTGGCCTGCGAGTTCCTGCAGAAATCAGTGAGGCAAAGAAGAAAGATCTAGACAACTTGCAGTCTCTTTAGAGAAAGAGTCGTTTGTGGAATGGAAGTTTTTTCTTAGACCAGGGAGGAGTTTGTAACTTTTTTTGTTATCCCATATCCCATATATATCTAGTAAAGTGTCTGGACATCTTTTCCGAATAATATCTTTAAATAATTGAAGGAAACATTAAATTTCATTTGGAAGTTAGCAAAAACAAAGACATGATTCCTCCTATCCTTTATTATGGACTTCCTGAAATCAGTCTATGGTTGGGGTCCATAGGCTCTGGATTATGAATCCCTGACTTGGTTATTTTTTTTCTTTCATAGCTTCTCTTCTCTTTTCCTTTTCCCCTTTGAATTTTTCTTCTCTATGTGTATTGACTGTGGGCAGAATTCTTTCTTGAACATTGTGGGAAGAGGAAAGCCCATGTCCTTCAAAAACTGAGTGTCTGATGCAGGAGACAAAATAGATGCATGTGGAAGAATGGTTAGAAAACAATAGTTTAGCTAGTAGGGACAAAGCATAAACCATGGAATGAAGGCAGAGGGAGGGAGTGAGAAGAATTAGGTTAAATAAGTCAAATAAAGTTTCCTGGAGATCAGTTTTGAGTATATTTTTTTTGGAGGAGGCCTGGCAGAAAACAAGAAGGTAGGGCATCCCAGGTGGCTCCAGTGAATGGCCTGTCTAAAGACCAAATATGCACATCTATACTTCATTAATGGGTACTTAACAAAGACTTTTGGATCATAAGATAATATTTGGAAGAAAGGCTGATGGTCCATACAGCCATACCTTTGCCCAATGACTAGGTGCTTACAGAGGCATTGCCAATCTCCTTCATCAGAAATCTCTTTCCATTTGGTCCTAAGAAGGTTGTTGTACCTGTGGGACAGTAGTGCCCTGCGGGGCAGAGAAGGCCTAGCACCCCATCTGTAGGATTCTTCACAGAGGCTCCTTCCTTGCACCAGTGACCTTCAGAGCAGTCACCTAGGAAAGAGGACATTCACAAGCTTTGTACCTTGCTGCTTTCCCCTCTTCTTTACTATATTACACACCCATGGAGACTGTAACCAGCTCTACCCACTATTCTCCACCTAAAAATTCACACCAGACCTGCCTTTTCTTCTCTCTTCATCTACCATGGAGGAATTGTAACATCCCTTAATTCACTTCTAGGTCAACATAGTTCATCAGGGGAAAGAACACTAGGAATAAAGTTGAAAGACTTGGGTTCAAATCTCTCCTCTAATACTATGTTTCATTTTGGGCAAATCGTAACCTCTCTGGGCTTTAGTCTCCTTATCTGTAAAATGAGGGCATTGGACTAGCTAACCTTTGAGATTCCTTCCAGCTTTAGAACTATGACATTATGAGGCACTGGGCCCTTCCAGGGATGTCTAAGGGAGAGAGGGAAGTCCCTAAATTCTGGAAATATGCTTCCCTCTAAAGAATCCCCATGCTCTGGCAAGGCCTATATAAACTGATGCAAAGTGAAGTGCAAAGAACCGAGAGATTATTGTGCATATTTAGCAGCAATGTTGTAATGATGCTTAACTGTGAAAGACTTGGCTACTCTCTGAGCAATGCAATGATCCAAGACAATTCCAAGGAACTCATGATGAAAAAATGCTGTCCACTTCCAGAGAGAGAGAGAGAACTGATGAACTCTGAGTTCAAATTTAAGTGTACTTTTCTCACTTTTTTTATTTTCCCTGCAATATGGCTAATATAGAAATGTTCTTCATGATTTCACATGTATAACTGATATATTGCTTGCCTTCTCAGTGAGTGGTAGAGGGAAGGAGAGAATTTGGAATTCAAAATTTAAAAAGAAAAGAATGTTTAAAATATATATATTTATTTAAAATCAGAGAATCCCCATGTTCAAGGCTAATTAATCCATCCTTTCTTGGTGAGGAGGAGGAGGAGAAAAGGGCTGAGGCTTTAAGGCTTGGCTTGTGTAGAAACTAATAATTGTGAGGACTGAATTTTCTCTTATGGACCAAGACATGTCTTCTTTCTTCAGCCATTGAACTTTACATGGGAACTAGCAAATCAAAACTTTATCTTGCAGGTAATTAAAGACCAGTTTTTTGGTAGGCAGAGAAGTCTTCAGCACCTGTCTGTAGGAGCCCCTGGGAGATGTAGGAAATGAGTGAGTCTTTAAAAAATATCATTATTTCTGTTCCCCTGGAGGAGAAGCTATCTTGAAAGATGGTGATGTATCTGGGACACTTGTGTTTTGGAAGAAGAGAGAGATGGATGGGAAAGCAGGAGAAAAATGGAGAATGCACTAAAGACAGCTGGCTGGTACAACCTCTGGTGAGTAAGTGCCTCTGTTGCTATTGGTTCTGCCATCACAGTATCCACTTATCAGCCCTCCAGGGGAGAGTCTGGCTGGAACAAATTAATGATTGTGAAGTTTTTTTCTCTCCAGGAAATCTGATAAAGGATAGGAGATATGAGAAAGGCCAGTAATGTGCTCTGTCTCTTCTTTCCCCTCCTCCTGCTTTTCTTAGCCTTAGAGGGCAGATATTAAATCTAAAATTTTCCAACTCTTTTCAGTTACATCTGTAATTTCTGTTTCAGTTAGTACTGAGGCTGGCTTGCTCTAGATAAAGATTTGACCAATTAAAACTGTTTCTGATCTGTGTGCTTCCTTGTTGTGAGGGGGAAACCAGAGAAAAAAGTACATACAGCAACGGCAAAGCAGATAGGGAAAAGTAAAAGTAGGTATTCTGTTTAAATTATCAGTAAGAAGAGTAAATCTCTCTGGTTGGAGCTCAGGAGCTAAATGAAACAGACTCTTATTGATTTCCTATTTTTATAAACCTCCCAAAGTGGGGTGAGCATGGATCCAGGTCTTCTTCCCTGGGAGCTAAAAATAGCAGTTGGTTGTTTCGTATAGAGGCCAGGCACTATTGTCATTATATTGCCTTCTCCATGGTTTTCTTTCTTTCATGAATAGAAAAATCCCTCTATGAGGGTAGAGTTGAGGGTGTATTCTAGAGACTAGTTATTCCTGCTGGGAGGAGAGTCAGAGCTCCTGTCTTTAGGAGGGGGCCAGAGAAGAAAGTGAGCATCCTTCCCTTTCTGTAGTAGCCTAGTAGAGATATTTTTCCATTTCTACAAAATAATACTGCCATATATCTTCTACATTCCCGCTGGAGCCACCAAATAATGCAGCAACAATTTATGAACCCCTTTCTCCAACTTGATCTTAGGAAGTTCAAAAGATCACAGAATTCCATAAAATCATGGATAGAATTAGAAGAGACATTGGAAATATTTAGTGCAGCCCTCCAACTCAAGTTACAGATTGAGAAACTGTAGCTCCAAGATCTTGGTGGTCAAAAGGCTGTTGAAAACAGGAATGAATTTCCTAGAGAGGCTGTGGAGTGTTTTTGGAGATGTTTAGGGTGAACCAGTACAATCCTGCCTAAAAGCAGGTGGAGGGATTAGGTAACGTCTGGAAGATTTTTCAGCCCAAAGGCCCTATTATGAGATATTGTAGACCTTTGCAGTTCAGTCTTCAATTTCCTAAAGATTTCTATTTTAAAGACTCAGAGATTGTAAAGCATAGATTTAGAGTTGAGCCTTTGGAGGTGGTTCAATCTCCTTTGTTTTGTAGATGAGGGGCCTTTTGTGGTTTCTTCAAAGTCTCAAAGGAAGAGACAGAGGTGGCATCTGGGTACCAGAGCTGACTCTTAAGTTTTGCTTTCTTTCCACTTCACCGGCTGCCTCCCTATATTATTCCCTTTGCCCTTCCCCTCCTTCCCCCTACCTTCTCCCTACCTTCTCCACTCTTCTTTTGTGCTGGTTGTATTTGTACCTGTTGGAGATGACAGCCCAGCCAGGGCACAGTATTTCCCAGCTGGGCACAACTGACACTCAGCAATGCCCTTCAGTCCCTGCCGGGGTCCATAGGTGCCCACTGGGCAGCTGTTCTGTCTGCTCCAGGTTGTGCCCAGTGGACAATAAAATCCCTGAGGACATGGGTAGAGGTGAAAGTCTGTGACTGGTCCCAGCATGGAGTCACAGTAATAACCTACAGGGAGGGGAGGGGAGGATAAATGAGGAAGGTTCCACCAGTGGACATCAGTAACCTCTTCATATATAGAGAAGTCAATGATAACAATAATAATCCCAGGAATTTATGCTATCACGAACAGGTCTTTTATGCATTTGTGAAACGGTCCATAGAACATCAAAGATACATGAATTACAGAATAACAACTTGTCCCAAGACTCTGTCTGAACTTTATCAAAATTATGAGAATGACAACAATAACAATAATGCTGTAATTTTTAAAATGACATTTTCCAGTTTACAAAGTAATTCCTCACATGTTATTTCATTTGACCCTCACAACACCTCTGTGAAGTAGGCAGGACATTACCATCCCCATTTTATAGGTGGAAGAACTGAGGTCCAGAGAAATTAAGTGACTTTTCTCAAGGTCATAGAACCAGTAAATGTCTTCAGGACTTGGACTAGAGTACAGATCTTGTAACTCCTACTCTAGGATTCTCTCTACTGAATACTGGGTTGAAACAGTAAGGAATCATTGGGTTTTAAGGAGGTAATAATGGGCACGAGTCTGGCAGCTTTGGAGGCCTTGACATCTCCAAAGTTTAAGCTGTTTAATATGTTTAATGAGCTAGCCAGGATGCCTTTTCAGTAGGGAGATTAAGGCCAGACCAGTACTTTGGAGATAAATCAACGTTCTGGTGGGATGAACTACTTTGTTGTCCAACATAATCTGCACCTGTGTATTGGCAATGGGCAGTGACTACTGGGGTTTTGGCCCAGATGCTCACTTCTACTTCTGAACAACTGGTCAGCTCCTTCCAAGGGAATCCCATCCAATGATGGTACCATTTTGGACACTGAAATAGTCAGAAGCTCTTCTGCCATGTGCTGAGACAAAGCCACATTTGGAAGAGACAAACTAGGGCATGCCCAGAAGAAGGCAAAACTGGACAGGGGAGGGGACAGAAAATTGTCATATGAAGAACATTTGAAAGAAAGGAGGATACTAAGGATTAAGGGCAACTGAATAGTTGTCTTTAAATATTAGGAGGGTTGCTATAGAGAAGAGGGAGTAGATTTGTGCCTCAGATGGAAAAACAGACAAACAAAAACTGGTGCTATTTGGGTGTAAGTTATGGGGAAACAGGTCTAGAAATCAGAATCGACCAGCAAAAGAATAGGTTGTCTAATAATGGTGATGTTGTCTTATTGTGGAAGGGATTAATGCATTGGGTAGGATGCCTCTAGGGACTTCTAAGGTTCTATGAATATTTTAGACTACCTGGTTGATTTAGTGTTGGCAGCAGGTAGTTGGGAAGGAAGGATTTCATGGTGATTTTCCTGAATGTTCAGTTGATCAGCTGTTTTCTCTCTCTACTTTTAGGGAAACAGTCATGATGTTGATGGGGTTGAGGGTATTTGGTTGAAATGTGATCTCATTATTTATTCCTTGGTTTCTTGGTCATTTACTGGGGCCATTTTCTTTTCTGAGATCACCCATGGTAGTGCTATGCCAAATAACAACAAAACAGAAAAAATGGTGCTCCTAAAAGAGCTCCCACTTCATCTAACATGATGTCATATGTTGATTATTCATTCTTCACATCTCACCTGGTGGGCACTGTCCACTTGGAGCCTTGAGACCAGCATCCTTGCAGTAAAAGCCTGATGGGCATGTGTGGCAACTAGAAAGTGCCACTTGCCCATGGATGCTGGAAAATGTCCCTGGTGGGCAAGGGGTGGGTCTGTGAGATCCAGCAACTGAAACCAAAACATGAGATGTTTAGAACAGTTTCAGTATTTAAGGAAATCAGTGAGGTTGGAAAGGGTTTAAGGTCAAGGGGTCAGCAGGAATGTACTTGAACCTCACCTTAAATGGAGTGAATCTAAGTGTGAGTAGGTTTGTGGACCTTAGCTGGCCCAGGCAGTCCAATAACCTCTTAGTAGGAGGCACTAGAGGAGGGTTATTTATTTTTCAACCAGGTACCTGATTCCAATCTGCCCCAGAGAGATTGCTTCAAATGTGTATCTCTGCTTATCCTGTCCCTCTGCAAACAGCACCCCTCCCCACCCCACTCCCTAGAAAACAATAAAACCAATACCCTCTGGCACCAAGTAGTCCAAAATATACCCTTTCTATGTAGCATGGGTAGAACAGCGAGAATTAAGACTATAACGCATGACTGAAGAGTTAACAAGGACTCAAGTAAAAGGGACCAGATACAGGGCATGCACCATCTTCATCTGTAACATGGTTCACAGACCGAAATCTCATTGGAGTTCAAAAAATTCAAAAAATGGGAAAGGGAAGGAGAATTGAATGGATTGGATGATTCACCAAATAGGAGACTAAGCACCAGTGATCACACAGAACAACAGTACATCGATACTCACGGCAGTATGTCCCTGCAGGGCAGAGACCTCCAGTCACCCCATCATCTGGGTCTGGGACAACTGCACTTTCTGCACAGTAATAACCAGCCTGGCACTCTCCACTGACAGTGGACAGACCTAGGGCAAAGAGAATGAGGACCAAGACCTGGCCACTGATATTGCAATGAAATGAGACTGAGAAGGTTTCTTAAAACTTCTCTGGACAAGGAAGAAGGGATGATACCTTTCTCCCAGAGGGCAACACAGAGAACATCTGGTTCTTACACAGAAACCTCTTTGATATGTTTGGCACTGAGTTAGAAAATCCAGGAGAGAAGGGAGGCAGGATATGGGTTAGTGAGGGGTAAGGAAGTTTCAGGGTCTTCCATGGGGATCAGGCCATTGTGGTGTGCTGCTAAATGTTTAACAACCAGCTCTATGAAAAAAAGTACCCCTGACACACTCTTCAGTTTAACTTGCATCATTAACATTTTCTCCTTCACTTTCTTAAGTTTAGATAATCAAAAGAACAATAAATCAAAGAGGTTCTTGCCAGTTTCTGAGGTGT
The DNA here is from genome assembly GCF_028583685.1 of Petaurus breviceps papuanus. Lineage (NCBI taxonomy): Eukaryota > Metazoa > Chordata > Mammalia > Diprotodontia > Petauridae > Petaurus > Petaurus breviceps. Next base: position 51,572,367 of record NW_027187419.1, on the reverse strand, counting down.
CAGGTCATACTGAAAATTTAACAATTGGCTCTCTGGTGCCTATTTGAACTAGGATCAGTATACCATGGGGTCAGGATATATTTAGGTACTCTAAGCTCCAGGCCAGAACCAGGGCTACAAACTAATATTTCTTAATTCTGGTCCTAAGAGGAAGGTTTGCCCACTCAAAGTTGAGTACCAATGAGAACAAAATCACCACATCTTCTGAGATAGGGTGGAATGGATATCTTTGCTTGGTTCTGGGAAAAGTGCCCTGGGCACTAATCTCTCCACTCCCTGACTCTTTTTCCCTCCTTAGGAGTTTTTTCCTTACCATCTTGTTCACAATTCTACAACTTGCTGGAATAAAGTCACCTTTTCTGCCAATGTATATTAGCGATTACTGCAATTATACATTTCTATTTAATTTTACAGGGTAATTCAATCAATCAACCATTAAGTATTTGTTAAATGTCTGCTCTGTGCATGGTACCGTGCTAGGCACTGAGGATAAAAAGACAAAAATGAAGCTGTTCTTGCCCTCATGGAGTCTACAGGAAGAGCAACAGCAAACTATGAAGTTTACATACAATATATACGGCATAAATACAGGGTAATTTGGGAGGAATCATAGGACTGGGGGCTAGAGTTGGGGGGGATCATTTAGACTAACTTCCTCATTTTACAAATGAGGATCTAAGTGCTTCATAGAGGTTAAATAAATTGTCCCGAGTCTAGACAACCAACAGAACAGTAAATCAAACCTTGATTAGTAGCATTTGCCTATTTCTGAGTTATAAAGTCTAAAAGTGATAGAGCCAGGATTGGAACCCAGGTCCACCGACTCCACATCTTTTATTTCCTCTTGGTTTCACCCAATAGACCATTATGATCCTCCAGGGCAGCAACCATGTCTAATCTCTAATGTGGCATCATGGAAAGAGTGCAGAATTTCTAGCCAGCCTTGCTTTACATCCTGGTTCTGTGCCTTGCTACCTGTGTGCCCCTGAGCAGTCAGTCACCTGATTCTCTAAGCCTCACTTTTCCCATCTGCAAAATGAAGGGATAAAATTAGATAATTTCTCAGGTCCTTTCTAACTGGAATTCCTATGACTTCAAACTCTCCTTCATAAGTAACATCTCTTGCGTGCCTAATAAATACTTTTTTGCAAGATGACAGATTCCCCTTACCAGAAGCATTGCAGTAAGAGCCTGGGGAGCAAGGGATGGGTTCAGGGCTGCCCTCAGGACAGTAGGAGCCAGAGGTGCATTTCCCTCCAGTGGCAGTGGCTGGGCACAGGCAGTTGGTACTAGTGTAATTATCCAGGTCAAAGGGGCGGGCAGCCCAGGCAGCCAGCACACAGAACCAGCCTGGAAGACAGGAAAAAAGTCAGGAGGGAGAGAGAGTCACAGAAAGAAAACAGCATAATATTATAACATCCCAAGCACTGTCTATCATGAAGTTCACATAGGCCACAGAATTTTTCTCTTCTCTGACCTACTAGAAACAGTTACAGAAAGATCATCTGTATCTTCTTGCTCCCAAACATGGTATAGTCTGACCAGGGGAGAGTGCCCATCCTTAGGAATTAGAGGTTTGCCACATAATTACAGGGTCACAAGAGTCTAGGGGTCTTTAGAGGGAAGGCTATCCACTCACCCAGATAGCCATCACATAGCCACATACTTGGGTACAGACTACACCTGGGAGACATTACATGTCTGCTTTTCTTGGGAACCTCCTGGGGGAGGCGGGACTTACCAGCATCACATTTCCCAGATACTTGGGTTAGATTCTCTTTCCCACAGTAGTAGCCAGGGGGGCAGGGCAGACAGCTGTCCAGACTCTGGGTCAATGGGTCTGGGTTGTAATAACCTCGGGGGCAAGGGAACTGAGTGGCATACTTTGTACCTGAGAAGTAAAGCAAGGTTCTATCTGTAATGTTAATGGGATCTTTCCTCTCCCCTCCATTAATAGACCTCGTGTGGAGGCTATTAAGGGAAGCTTCCTTAGGGGAAACTTGCTTGTAGGAAGGCTTTCATACCTTTTGCTAATTTCTGATTAGGCACTGAGACATGAGGGTTGTGATGCTTTCTGGCTCTGAGAAGTGTATATATACTCTGAGTTGGTATTTTGCTTTGGGGGATCGCTTATGAGAAGGATCTTGTGATTCCTTGGTCGAGATTCTGGAAGGCAGTATGTTCAGAGCTCCCCAACTGCTCAGATGCTTTCTAGATCCAGGGATGTATGTAAAGTGCATAGTAATATTGCTTTGATTCAGGCAGTCAGAGCCTTGTCTGTTGGCTTTTCTTTCTCTGTTTGTATTTTCTCTGAAGTTCAGGGTACTGACTTTTCCCTTGAACCAGTGAATGTAATTAAAAAAGATTATTGACCCCTTAAACAGCTATCTTTCCTAGTAAAGTGGATCTAAGAATCTGTGCTAGCAGCCATCCTGGGTATGTCAGTGTGGTTGCCGCTACATTACCCTAGGTTAGTGACACTGGTTTCCAGGGCTAGAGGCCCCATCACCTATAACAAGCCTTTCCCCCATCCTTTATTGACCTCTCACTCCTCTAGGGGTGTACTGGTTAATGTTTAACAACTGACTCTCTGGGGGGAAAAGTACATACGGGATACATTTTTAAGTTTAATCTGTATTATTAATATTTTAGCCATTACTTCTTTAAGTCTAGACAATCAATAAAATAATAAATTAAGTCTTAGGGTTTATTAGTATTTGCTTATTTTGGGGTTGTAAAGGTTCATACTAAGGTTTAACAGTTGGCTCTCCACAGCCAGTTAGAGCTGATTCTTTTTCCCTCCCCCTGACCTCAGCTTATAGTTAGCTTCTCCTTCAGAGAAACTATGGGGAATTAGAAAGCTGGGGAGAGGAAGGGACTCCAAAGCTCACTCTTCCTTGTGCCTCTCTCTCTTTCCCTTGGTAAATCCTATAACATACTATTTTATTTTTAAATTAAATTTAATTTTATTCTCAGTTCTGAATTTTATCCCTCCCACCTCCCCTTGCCTCCACCCATTGAGAAGGCAAGGAAACATAATCCATTACAGATATGTATAGTCAAGCAAAATAAATTCATGCATAAGTCCTGTACAAGAAAGAAAGAGAAAGTAAAGAAGAAAGAAAGAAACTATAGAAAATAAAATATGCTTCAGTCTGGACTCTGAGTTTATCAGCTCTCTGTTTGGAGGTGGGTAGCATGTTTCATGTTGAGTCCTTTGAAATTTGGCTGGTCATCTTATGAATCAGAGTTCCTAAGTCTTTTGAAATTTGTTTATCTTTACAATATTATTGTTACATAAATTGTTCTCTTGTTTCTTTTCACTTCCTTTTGCATTAGTTCATAAAAGTCTCCCTAGGTTTTTCTGAAACCAAGCCCTTCCTTATTTTTTAATAGAAAAATAGTATTCCATCATATTCATATACCATGTTCTGTTCAACCATTCCCCACATGGGGAGCACCCCCTCAGTTTCCAATTCTTTGCTACCATGTGAAGAGTCTCTCTGAATACTTTTGTGCATATGGGCCCGTTTCCTCTTTCTTTTGCTGGGATTTAGAGCTAGTAATGGTATGACTGGATCAAAGCATATGCCTTGTGCTTCTCTCAGCAGGGTGCTTGAGTCTGACACAGCTGTATTCTCTCTTCCCTTCTCAAGCTTATTCCTCCAACCTCAGTACTTCCCCTCTCCCACCCTTGAGCCCAATAATACCCAGCCCATCTCTCCACCCAGTCATGACTTTCAGAGCTGCTGTTGTGCTCACCTCGAGGACAGTAAAAGCCAGGTGGGCAGGGGTGTGCACTATAGTCGCTAATGTTTTCAGGGCAGAAGTAGCCAGCAGGACAAGGGAAGCAGGCCTCTTGACCAGATAGGTTGTTGTAGGTGCCAGCCAGGCAGGGCTGGGGAAGACTGGATCCTTTGGGGCAGAAGTGGCCCAAGGGGCAAGGACCTCCTTCTTCAGAGATTCCTGGTTTTGGAGTGAAGGGGCAAGATTAGCCTTCTGGGCTGTTCAGTAAGTGGAGATACTTTAATTAATTTAAGTGAGGAATCAAACCAAAAATATGATCAGTTAGCACTAATGTAAAAGGAAATTTTGTTACTCTGGCTGAATGATTTAATAGAGAGTTTTGAAATGGGAAGTAGGCAGGAGATGTGAATTCTAATTCAAGTTCTTCATACTAACCAGATGTGTGACCTTGAACAAGTCACTCAACATTTGTGGACCTTAGTTTCTTTATCTGTAATATGGGTGGGACATCAGATTCAATAGTTCAAATCAATATTAAATACATTTTATGTGCAAGACACTATACTAGGGATTGGTGCTACAAATGTGAAAAAAATGTTAACAGTTCCTTCCATCAAGAAACTTACCTTCTACTAGGGGTAGAATATATATACAAGTATAATAAAGCACAATATACATAAAGTCACACAAAGTAAGTCCAACAGGCTGAGAACATTAACAATGGGAATGGAGGAGGGAGGTTTAGGACAGGGCTGGTGTAGGAGGAGACACCTGAGCTGGACTTTGAAAGAATGTAGGGATTCTGTGAGGTAAAGGTGAGGTAGAAGGGCATTCAAGAGACACAGGGAATCATTTGTGTAAAGACACAGGGGTGAGAGGAGGCCATGTTTAGGGAAAAGCTAGCAGGCTGATTTGGTTAAAGAATGATTGAAGGGGAATTAATATGAAATAAGATTGTAAAAGTAAGTGGGAATCAGATTTTGGATAGTTTTAAATTCTAGACTGAGGAGTTAGTCTAGAGACAATAGGCCATTCAAGATGTGTGTGTGTGTGTGTGTGTGTGTGTGAGAGAGAGAGAGAGAGAGAGAGAGATACAGACACAGAGAAAGAGGAAGACACAGAACCAGAGGTAGACAGAGACAGAGAGAAAGAAGAGAGAGAAGGAAAAAGAGATGGACAGAGAGAGGGGAGAAAGAGAGAGGGGAGAGAGTGAAACAGATGGAAACAGACAGAGACAGAAAGAGAGAGAGACAGCGAGAAAGACAGGAAGGGGGAAAAGAGGGGAGGGAAGGAGGGAGGGAGGGAGAGAGAAACAGAGACAGAGAGAGAAGAGGTCATATCTATATTATAGAAATGTTAATTTGGTTATCTGTATGGAGAATGGATTGGAGGCAGGGAGAGATTGGAATCAGAGAGACCGAGGTTATTGCAGTAGTCCAGGAAAGAAGTAAAGAGAGCCAGAATGAGGATGGTAGCTTTTGCAAGAATGAGATAATTATAAGATGTGGAGGTGGGATTGACAGGATTCACCACCTGATTGGATTCTAGGTTTGTGGAAGAGAGAATTGCTGAGGATAAGAAACTAAGTGACTAGAAGTATGTTGGGGTTATCAACAAAAATAAGGAATTTAGGGAGAGGTGGATTTGAGGGAATTAGAATGAGGTCTGTTTTGGATCAGTTGAGCTTGAGACGTCTATGTGACATCCAAGTGGAGCTGTCCAACAGTCAAGGGGTAGGTAATATGGTACTGGAGTTCCAGAGAGATTGGGGCAGAGTATAGATTTGAGAGTTGATGTCTAAGGCTTCTAGCTGTGGAGTTTATAGGATTTAAATTCAGAAAGAATTTTACAGATCACCTATTCCAACCCCTTCAGTTTAAAGCACAGGGAAATGAAGGCAATTATTTGCCAAATCTTACAGTTTTTACCTACACAAAATCTCTCCTTCTGTGGGTCCTTCTCTCCACTCATAGCCACCATTCTAGTTCAGGCTCTCCTTGCTTCAACCTCAAGTCTCTCCCTACTCCAATCCACTCAGCTGCCAATGTTTGCCTGAGTTTGACTTTGTTATGCCTTCTCTCCACTAGCTCCCAAAGTTAATAAACTCCAGTGGCTGCATACTAATTCTTGGATCAAGATATTTAATATTTGATCTTTAAGCTCTTTATAAGCTGACACATTCCTTCTTTTCCAGTCTTCTGACACTTTCTTCACTTCTGCGCTCTTTATGATTCAGCCATAGTCATCTACTTGCCATTCCTTGTACATAACACTCCATCTCCTGCCCGATGCCTGGAATGCTTTCCTTTTTCACCTCAGCCTCTTGGAATTCCTAACTTCCTTTGTTGTTTTCAGAGGACTAATGACAACATGATGGGATGGGTGATATCTTGACTTGCAATGAATTGGATTTAAATGAGGAAGTTGGGCAAAGACACCAGCCTCACTTTCTCTTCCAGAAACTCAGTTCAAACGATACCTCCTGTAGGTCTTTCCTGCCCCTTTCCCCCAATCCCTTCTAGTGCTTTCCTTTCTAAGGTCATCTTCCATCTACTTCTCCTTTATCTTGTATATACTTATTCACATACTTGTCAAGGTAGGCATTGTTTTTACCTTTTTATGTATAGAAGGTACCTGGCACATAATAAGACATTAATAAATGCTTGTTGATTGATTGCCTGACTGAAGTAGCTTGGACAATGTCACACAGATAGTAAATGGCAAAGCTAGAATTAGAATCTAGGTCCTCTGAATCTATTTCGTTGTCTACTATGCCACAGTATGGATAGGTGTTGAATGGCTGGTTTGGGACTATTTGAAAGGTCTAAGTCCTATATTTGCTCCATGGGAGTACAAGCATGTACCATTTGTCTTAGACTGTGGAGAAGGAGATTATGCTCGTAGAATGCGTAGTGTTGTGCCTGACACACAGTATTTACTTATTAAAGGCTTACTCTCTTCCCTTCCCTTACTCTTGGACTTTCTATCTCTCTAGAGATATCTTAAATTTCTGTTTCTGTTTCTCCTTTCTTTTACCCTCTCCCTTTTTGCAGAATCTCTGTATAAGGCTAATCTAGGAGAAGTTCATCTCAAGACAGGGATAAAGTTCTAGCTAAGGTCACCTTCTATTCTATGGGAAATAACTTCAGTGGATAATTGTTTGTCCTTCATTATCAAAGAGGATCATGACTTTGGGAAAGTGACATCCTGATTTGCAAGTGAAAGGGAGTTGAGTGAGAATGAGGCAGGTCTCTGCAAAGTCACTAGCCTTACTTTCTCTTCTGGAGTCATCTGGGTCCAGTGGCAAGTTCTAGATCAGGATGACTAGAGGTGGCCCTGGATGCAGTGGGAAACCTTGGCCTTTTTAAGCTAAGGTCTTTCCTAGGTCTCATTTTGTTTGGCCTCAGTGGAAGCAACCCAGGCAACCATATAGTATATCAATTTTAAAAAATTAAGAGGTATAAGAATGTCCTCCCTAAAGTAGGTAGCCTGGGATGAGCGTAATCCTCTAGAGTGGAAATATCACCTTCCTATTCTTGAGTTCTGATTTTCACTGTATTCTAAGCTCCCTTGAACTCATCTAGCTGCCCCCTCACACTTCTGACTCTTTCTCTATATTGTAGTCTACCAGCCCTAAGGTGAAGATTGCCCATTCTATCCACAAGGACCGGTTTTACTTTTTGCCTTTGTGTCCCTAGTGCCCAGCACAGTCCCTGACACACACAGTAAGTGTTTAATAAATGCTTGTTGAATTTAATTGTGAGGAACTTTGATAGAAGGCCTAGGTGCACTAGGGTCTCTTCCTTTGCTGAAGCTAGGTAGTGAAGAATGAATTAAAATGGCCACTGGAGGGAGACAGATGGCCACAAAGCAGCTTGAAGCCATACCCTCTCCAGCCCTCTGCCATACCCTCTCCAGGCCTTCCACAAACTTTTCTTGGCTCAGCTCAAGCCCCTCTTCTCCTGGGGCCCCCATGGAAGACCTAGACTATATTCTTTAGCTTTGGCTGCATTCCCTGGGAAGCCACAGCCTCTAGTTCTAGCCAACCCTAACTTAGCTTGCTGTAGTAACAGGGGCTCCCGGAGATGCCAAGTCCTGGTGAAGTCTACTCTGCATAGACCAGGCCAAGGTTGCCAAGGCACGTTGACTCTCTACAAAGTTCCCCACCCCCAAACCCTCATCAGTTTGGGAAAGTTCTGGACCTAATTCATTCTATGAGGAATAAGCAGAGATGTCTAGGCCCCTGATTGAAGTTTGGAGATCTTTTAGCATAACTTACAGGACATTGCTTCTCATTTCCTCTTATGAAGTCATTGCCACCTCAGTAGTGGTTCCCAAGGAGGGTTCCTTCTTTGCTGCACCTCTCCCTGCAGCTTCCTCTCCCTCCCCCCGTCCTGAAGGACTCTTACCTGTGGGGACTGGAGAGGAAGCACCTGCCAGGCAGAAGTAGCCAGCAGAGCAGGGTCCTGAGGGAGAAGAAAGGCCTGAGAAACCACAGAAAAGGCCAGGGGGACAAGCTAGGCACTCAGATGCCATGGAGAGAAAACACCTGGAAGACAGAGAACATTAGGAAAAGTTATTCAATAAGTATTTATTAAATGCCCTTTATGTGCAAGGTAATCTATTGGTAACAGGGGATAGAAACAAACAAAAAAAAATGAAGCAGGCTTTGCTCTCAAGGAACTTACCTTCTGCTGGGAGAAAACAACATATGCAGATACGAATTGGGACAGCTAGGCAAAGTGGGTAGAGTGCTGGGCCTGGAGTCAGGGAGACTCATCTTGAGTTCAAATATCACCTCAGACATTTACTACCTGTGTGTTGCTGGGAGAGTCATTTAACCCTGTGTGTTAATATATGTTTATGGAAATGAACAAAGGAATGACATAGTCAGACCTATGTACGTTCTTGCTGTTCAGTCATTCTTCAGTCATGTCCGACTCTTTCATGACCTCATTATGGGGTTCTTGGCAGAAATAATGGAGTGGCTTGCCATTTTCTTTGCCAGTTCATTTTATACAGAAGCACTGAGGCAAAGAGGGTTAAGTGACTTGCCTAGGATCACTTCAGTTTCCTCATCTGTAAGATGAGCTGGAGAAGGAAATGACCAACCACTCCAGTGTCTTTATCAAGAAAATCCCAAATGGGGCCACAGAGATATGACTGAAATGACTGAACAACAACAGATACAAATTAGTTTTACTGGAAGTAGGGAAGGTTGCCTCTAACAACTGGAGAATCAGGAAAGAACTTGATCTTGAATTGAGCTTTGAGGGAGTTCTAAAAAGCAGAGCTGAGGAGGGGTCACATTCTTGGCATGGGTCACATACAGTCTATACAGAGGCAGAAGCAAGGAGGCCAGTCTGGCTAGAACACATGAGAAGGAATATGTGAAATCAGTCTGGAAACACAGGCTTAAGGGTGTAAATCCCAAGCGGAGGTAAGAAGGAGCTGCAGGAACTTGTGCATGTAGCTTGCTTTGTAAATATGCGTTTGTCTGTTGTCTCCCTCATTAGCCCGTAAGCTCCTTGAGGTCAGGGACTGTCATTTGCTTCTTTCTGTAACCCCAGCCTTTGAAGAGTGCCTGACACATCATAGGCACTTAATAAAACGTTTATGGAAATGAACAAAGGAATGACATGGTCAGACCTATGTATGTTCTTCTTGTTCAATAATTTTTCAGTCATGTCCGGTCCGTCATGACCTTATTAAGGGGTTTCTTGGCAGAAATACTGGAGTGGCTTGCCATTTTCTTCACCAATTCATTTTATAGAGAAACACTGAGGCAAAGAGGGTTAAGTGACTTGCCTAGGATCATGCAGCTAGAAAAGATCTGAGGCTGGATTCGAACACAGGCGGATGAGTCTTCCTAACATTATGCCTGGCAATCTATCCATACGACCACCTAGCTGCTCCCATACCTATGCTTAAGAAATATCAATTTGGCAGCTGTGAAGAAGATGGGGAAGGTAGAGATTAGAATCAGAGAAACTGAATATTGTGAGAATCCAAATGAGAGGTGATGAGGGCTTGACCTATGGTGGTGACCATATGACTGGGGAGAAGGGGGTAGATGAGAGATATTGTGGAGGTAAAAGCTATAAAACTTGTCTAGAATTGAGGATGATTCCAGGTTGGGAATTTGTGTGACTAGAAGGGGGTTGGTGCCCTCATCAGAAATAGAGAATTTAAAAAGAGGAGTATATTTTTTTGGGAAAGATAATAAGTTCTTATAGGGCATTCAGTTGGAGATGCCCAATACACAGTTGGTGACTTGGAGCTCAAAAGAGAGACTTGGGCTGGATAAATAGCATAATAAGTAGGATAAAAGAAAGTAATCGAACCCATGAAACTGATGAAATCACTAAGAGAAGGTGTAGTTTTGGGGGATGCCCACCATTAGGAGGTAGGTAATAGATGATGATCCATTAGAAGAGACTGAGAAGGACTAGTCAGGTAGTAGGAAAATCAGAAGAGAAGAGCACCACAAAGAGAAAAAAACCCAAAGGGCTTCTAGAAAGACTCGGTTTTCTAGAAAGACTGGATCTAGAAAGATTTGGATTTCTAGAAATCCAGAGAGTGTCTAGAGAGGTAGTAAATTGTTTAGTGATGCAGAGAAATCAAGAAGGATGATGACCATTGGATTTAACAATTAAGAGATCATCAGTAACCTTGGAGAGAGCAGTTTCAATTGTTTGTTGAAGAGGGGAAATAAAGACAAAGAATAATTTTGCTTTCCTGGGAGTTTGGAAGTAAAAAGAAAAAGAGTTTATAGGATGATAGCTTGAGGGAGTGATAGAGTCAAGAAAAAGGGTGGGAATTATCATATCACAGGTATAGAACTGGAAGAGTCTTTAGAAACCATTTAGTCCAATCCCTCTTGGGAAACTAAGGAACCTAGAGACGTCCAAAGGTCACACAGATAGTTAAATATCAGAGTCAGACTAAAGCCCAGGTCATTTACCTCTAAATCCATGAACTTTTCCATTTTGCCATGTACCTTTGGGAGATAAAAAGGTAGAACCTTGGAAGATGGGCAGATGAACCTGGGCAAGATGAAGAAGCTAGTTTCTAGGGCTGGTATAGTGGGTGAGGGGCCTAGTTACATTGGCAGGGAAATGTAATGGAGTCCCTAGAAAGGTGGAGGGCTAGAGGTTCCATATCACAGGGAATTAGAGGCCAGGGACCAAAAACCCTGTTTCTAGGCCCCTCTAACTGCCTCTTGCTTGTGGCTTCCCTAGGATGAAGAACACCAACTGTATTTATTTGGAAATCTGCTATCTAGCTGGTTTTGATTATAATTATAGATGGGCAGGGAAAATGGAGGTGATTCTTTCTCTTGGTAGATTCCAATGTGGGCAGCTGAAACACTGAATTCAAGTTCCCCTTTTCTCCCTCTTGATTTCCAATCCAAGCTCACCCAGCTGTCATGATCCTGCCTCCCCATCCCACAACCTTCCCCCTTACCAGGCACTTAGATGATGGTACAGTAGATAGAACACTGGTCCCCGAGTCAGGGTGACCTGAGTTCAAATCCTACCTTAGACACTGGCTAGCTATGAGACCCTGAATAAGTCTTTGCCTCAATTTCCTTAAGTGTAAAATGGGAAAAACAATAGCATTTACCCTTCAGGGTTGTTGTGAGGATCAAATGAGACAATATTTACAGAAAGCACTTGCCTCAGTGCCTGGCATATGGTGGGTGCTACAGAAATGGTTATTCTCTTTCCTCCCTCCCCAATAGCTCCAAAGTAAAAACAACCAGCCATCCACTCATCCTCTGGCCTTTAATTTACTTTGTATGCCCAGATCTGTCCTGGGAGACGGTGAGACTAAAAAAAAAAGAAGGAAGCTTCCCCTCTCTAATGGGAGAATTGGACCACCCACCTCATTAACCTTTATGTTACTTGGACACAACTCAGAGGATGATCCGAGTCTGTCTCCTTCAGTAGCCCTGGCTGGAGAATTTCTGATAAACAGAACACCAGAGAGCCCTATTAGTGTGTGTGTCTAAGGCACCACCTGGTGGTGCATGCAGAAATAGCATCTCCTGAAGGACACAGCTCCCTAATGATCTCTAGTAATAATCATAATAGCTAACATCAAACAGTGCTTTAAAGCTAGAAAATTGCCTTATATGCAGTATTTCACTTGATCCTTATAACAGCCCCATAAAGTAGATTCCCCAAGTCATATTATATTCCCTATTGTACAGATGAGGAAACAATCTCAGAGAAGTTGTTTATAGTTACACAGTTTATGTCAGTGGTAGGCTTTAAAACTAGGCCTTCCTCCTTCTACATCCAACATATCAAGAATGCGGGAAAGGGACAGGAGATAGCCCATGGGAAGGTGACTCTGGGTTCAGACTTCTGAACTCCAAGAGTCTCACTTACCTGTCTGAGAAGGTACCCGCCGGACAGGGCAGGGGGACACTTGTGCCTGCTGGGCAGAAATGACCAGGAGGGCATGGGCCCCCTGTATTCCCATTTCCTCCATCTGGGCTGGAAACTTTCTCTCCTGTTCTCAAAATGAGAAGGAAGTAAGAGGAAGGAGCAAGAAGTCTCTCCATCTCCTATCTCTCCTCCATCACTCCTCTCTGTGCGTTAATACCATCTCAGAAGCTGGTGATCCCAAGTCTTTGCTATACAGCATCTTTCTCCTGACAGGACCATCCCCTCCCTGAATCGTTAAGTAAACTTAGGGGTCTAATGAGGTTTTTGAATCAGGTATGGGGTGGACTAGATGGCTCCTGAGATTCCTTCCCATCCTGAGATTCTGTGAATCTGTAAACTAGTTCTGCTCTTAGCAGAACCAAGAATATTGAGTTACTTTAATTGACAAACTCTACATGCATAAAGACAATTATTAAATCATCTTTCAGTGGCACAATCCTGGCTATTTTGACTTTTCCACACAGTTGTTAATCTTTATCCTGATTGACTGGGAGGGGTGTCTCAGTATGTGGTTGTTATCGTAGGTCTAGTGAAGAGATTCTAATTACATGACCTTGACCTTTCATCTCTGCATGATACCCATCACCTGGTGTTAGCACATAATTCTTTACCTACAGGATATGGCTGGCAGTCTTGTATCTGACTCAACCCAGGAAATGGATCAAATGTCCCTTGGGAACAGGGACAGGGAGAAGTGTTGCTCCCCTTAGGATAAGAGCCACGGGGCAGATCTGCTTTTGGCCACCTGGGCAGTAAGACCCTGCTGGGCAGAGAAGCAGCTCTCCTGGCCTGGTAGACAAAATACACCTAGCCCAGCCTCCGCTTCAGCTGCAGAAGCATTGCACTCATATCTTAGCCTTCATCCTTTTTACCTGTACCATTGCTATCCAGGCAGGGGGTGGCAAACGATGAGCTTTGGGGGCAGGCATGACCAACGGGGCAAGGATCTCCACCCACTCCACCAGCTGGCCTTGGGGTCTGTGTCCCTCCTGTGCAGTAGAATCCTAGAAGTAGAGAATGGGTACAGCTTTTTGCCTTGTTCTGGGGGTTGCCACAGATTGCCTTGTAAGAGTGATTGTAAGCCCTGAGCTCACCTGTCTCACCCTCTATGTCATACCCATATCTCTGGAAAAAAAACAGAATGGATTTAATATAATAGCAGTTCACACTTTGATAGCCCTTAGGTTTACAAAGTGTTATCTTCCTGACAGGCCCATGAAGAAGGCAGGTAAATATATCTTTTAGTCTTCATTTAGCAAATGGGAAAATAGAGGCACAGAGAGATTGGATGATGTACTGGGATCACACAACTGGTTAGCGAGTGTCAGAGATGAGATTTTAACCTGTGGTTCCAAATCTAGTGATATTTCTACTATATTGTGGGCAAAGAGTTATAACTAGAGTGAGGTCACTGGGACTTTGCTCCAGGGTGCCAAAATTAGGATGACATTGGTATCCAGGCAGGAACACTTAGGCTTAGTCTTATTTAGGAGTACTTATTTAAAATAGGAAATCATAAGAGGATGTACAACTTCTCCCCCCTTAATGCCTGGAGGCAGCTAGGTGGCACAATGGTTAGAGCACTGGGCCAGGAGTTGGAAAGACCTGAGTTCAAATTCTGCCTCAGACACTGTGACCTTGGGCAAGTCACTTAAATGCTATTTGCCTCAGTTTCCTCAACTGTAAAATGGCTATAATGATAGCACCTACTTCCTAGGGTTGTTCTGAGGATCAAAGAGAATATTTGTAAAGCACTTAGCACAATAGAAGATGCTTAATAAATGCTTGTTTTCTTCCTTCCTTCCTGAATGATATGTCCCAGGTGAGCCATTGCTGTGTCCCAGGGTCTGTCCAACATTCCCAAACCCTTCAAATAAATTTACTTTAAGAGTTAGTCTGAAGGTGAATTTCCTGTTGCCTAGGCATGTAGGAACATAGATTTAATGCTGGAAGGGAACTTCCAGGCCATTTTTTCACAACCCTTTCATTTTATACAATAGGAAACTGAGGCACAGAGAGATTAAGGCATTTGCCCTGGTCTTATTATGTAAAACGATCTCTAGGTATGGAAAAATGCTGGTAATGGCTCTGAGTGGGCATGACCTTAAGACTTCATTTCCCACAAAGCTTGGGCTGGTTGCAACACGATGATGTTATTAGACTATGGACAGATCACAGCCTTCTAGGAGATGTAGTCCAATGAACTTTCCCAATTAGTCGTGCTCTCTAAGTTCCATTAACTGTGCTCTCTAAGTTCCATTAACTATAGGGAACACGGTCCTGGAGGCTGACTTCCTTGGGCATGCCTTCCACACTGTGGGATCTCCATGCTGAGGTAGGGTTCACAGGACTCTGTCTGCTCTCCTTGGAGTCTGGGGGAACATGGAAGCTTTTCTGCTTACCCCACTATCATGGCACTTCCTTTGCTCTTTCCAACTCTTTCCTCCCAGGGGTTATGAGTATTTTTAGCTGCTGTCAATTAATCAAGTGACATTTGAAAAGAAATCTTCAAATGCATTTAAAATCCTCCAGGCCTGAGATGTCCTCAACTGCCCCTATTGCTCATAGCCATGGATACATTTGGTCATTCTCTTAGTAAAGCATTGATAGAGGTCTGCACCTTGGGAGAGTCTAACAATGCATTCTTTGCTATATAAATATGAGATGTTATTATTGGGAAGAGGGTTTGGTGTGATATAAATCCTTTGGAGCTTAATGTTCATTTCATTCTTCCTGTGAAGCTGCTTGAATATTCCACATAAGTTACTTGTAGATAATAAGATAATGATCTTATAATCTGAATGCCAAAGGCATGAAGCTGACTTTGAGAATGTGAGATTGGTAAAAGTCATCATAGAATAGAACTATATTCTGGTTTCCCAGGGCAGGTCCTACCTAGACTCACCTGGGGCACACAGGCCTCCTGGGGCAGCCCTGCCTGCCACATCACAGAAGAAGCCAGGAGGGCAGGATAGACACCAGCTAATATCCTGTGCCCCCTTCTTCTCATTCCTGGTGCCAGCCGGGCAGGGTGTCTCTTCTGGGGCTGTAGTGCCAGCAGGGCAGTAATGACCCTTTGGGCAGATATCACCAAAGGAAAACCCCACCTACAGAAAAAGATTTAGTGAGACCTGGAAGAGGGATGAGGGGAAGGGGAAGGAAGTTGGGCAAAGCAAGAATAATTCTCTCCACTAAGTTAACTCCTTAAAAAATCTTGATCAGTGAGGAAGCTAGGTGGCACAATGAATAGACCACCTTCCCTAGAGTCGGGAAGACCTGAGTTCAAATGTGACCTCATACACTTAACACTAGCTGTGTGACCTTGAGCAAGTCACTTAACCCCAATTGCCCTGCCTCCCCCGCCCCAAATCTTGATCAGAACACTCTCCCTTCTCAGCTTTGCTTCTCTACTTTAAGTCCCAACTAGAAGCCTGTCTTCTACAGGGAGTTATTCCAAACCCTTCTTAATTCTAGTGCCTTCTCTGTGTTAATTATTTCCCAGTTATCTTGTATATAGTTTGCTTTGTATATCTTTGTTTAAATGTTGTCTCCCCAATTTAATTATAAGTTCCTTGAAGGCAGGGATTTTTTGGGGGGTTCTTTTTGTATCCCTAGCACTTACAGAGCCTTGCACATAGTAGGTATTTAATAAATGTTTGTGATTAATAATTGAAAACTTATCTCCTTTAGGAAGTTCACTTCTGACCTCTCCTTCACCTTTTATGTATATTAACTACATGTATTCATATATACATATGCATGCATAACATACATATCCAGGGACATATGCATACATGTATCCACACAGATATCTATGTGTGCATATACATATGTATATAACAATGCACACATATATGTACATATACATATTTATATATGCATGTATCTATCTATATGTCTGTCTGTCTATCTACCTCTATCTCTATTTTCTTTTCAGGCAGAGTGGCTTAATGCATAAAGAGTTGGTCTTGTAGTCTGGGAGACCTGGTTTAAGTTTTAACTCTGATATACATTGACTTGTGAAGCTCTGGACAGCTCCCTTTACCACTAAGCATTCTAGGCAATTTTCCTCAACATTAGAAAACCAGTGAAATCACAGGTCCTGTGCCTCAGGTTTTCAACACTCCCAAAGAGCTATGATTTGATCAGCACACATTCTCTCAACCAATACAGACTGAAATATTCCCCATTTTCTTTGACTGTCCTTCTACTTTCCCTGCTTTTCCCCTCAGTTGACATCCCAGAGAGGAGCTTGTTATATACAAGTAACTTACAAAGAATATTCAAGCAGCTTCATAGGAAAAATGAAAAAAAATTAATTAGCAAAGATTTCAAACTCTCTTCCCAGTAATAACAATTCATATTTGTATAACAAAGAATACATTGTTAAACACACAGATGTACATTTTTGTATGGTTGCAACTCATATGCACATATTGTATTGTACTCTTTTTTCACTTAACATCATTTCACATACACACACACAGAAGTCCATATGCTAAATAGTCTTTGTCAGAGGTGTCAAAAACTTGGGACACTGTGTAGAGGGGGCCAAGAAGATTAAAATGTGATTGGGAAATGATTAACAAAATAAATAAACATATAATACAATATAGATGATGTTAATTTATGGTTTTCTGGGTCAATATATGGCCCATGGTCCTCTTTTGTTTGAGTTTGACACCACTGGTTTATATGCTTTTCATATTTAATTACTTTGTTTTAGTCTGGATCGGATTTCATGCATGTAGAGAATTCCCAGTGTGGAAATTACCTCTACCGAAGCAGATCAGAAATTTAGGCGTAGCTCAGTCTTACAGAGTTGTCTTTGGCACTAAGAGGTTAAGTGACTTTTTCTTGGTCAAACAGCAATTGTGTCAAAGGCAAGACTTGTACGTTGGTCTTCCTGACTCCAGGATTGACCCTCTATCCACATGCCCTATCACTGTATAGTATTTCAAAGAGAGGAAGCAGTCATAGAACATTAGATATTATTTTATAGAAGGGGCAACTGAGTACTACTAGTGATTTGATTAAATCACCAGCTAATTAGTAACAAAACTGATTCTTGAACCTAGGACTCCGAAGTCTCATTTGGGGGTTCTTTTCATCACCCTTTACAGTACTTTTTGGAGCCTCTATTCTGCCATGGCAGAGCACTTGGGTAGTTGCCAACTTTTTGTTAATACAAATAGTGCTGCTATGAATGTCCTTGTAACAAATAAATTTTTTTTTCTCTTGGGTTTGTTTCCAGGAGCACATTCCCCAATGTAGAAATACCAGGTCAAGGGGTCTTAGTAGTTTTAAAGATCTTCTAAGACTGTGCTCAGGAAAGATTGGAATAATTTACAGGACCACTGGCAACAATTACAAGCACATACAGTACCTGCTTCCCCACATCTATCTCTGGGTTTTATTATCTCCTCTTGTTTTTTCTAGTTTAACAGAAGCATAATGGCACCTCAAGGTTATTTCATTTTGCCTTTCCTTAATTGCTAGCAAGGCTGTGCACTTTCCGTATGATTTATCATCCTGTCCATTCACTCCTGAAAAGCATTTATTAAGCACCTACTACATGCCATCCTCTGTGCTAGGTGCTGTGGAGGAATATAGAGGTCAACAAGGTGTCTATTCTATGCTAAATGAGTTTAGAACTCAGTTCAAAGATTAAGTAAAACCCAGTTCCTGCCCTCATGGAGCTCCTGATCTGTGAAGTGAGACTGAAGCAGGGGAGGTCAGATAAAGAGATAAAGAACTATCAATTCAAATATATCAAAATATTTGATCATTTATTGACCCCATATGTCTGCATTAATTCTTTTCATATTTTTCGATATATTTTCACATGAATAAGAAACTTTTATAATTTATTTTTAATAATTAATTTTCCCAATCTGTTTTTGCATTTAGTTTTTAACTGTCATCTTCACATGTACGTGTCCTGCCACCTCCTTTGGACTGAATTAACAGAGGCCAGTGACTGTTTCCTTTCTTTGTTTCATGGGCCCCTTCCTCCATCACTCCAGGGTTCGGTATAGCAGGGTTCCTTCTGTCTTCATGCGCCACACACTGACTAGACTAGAGACTCCTGGAGGAGTGACTTTAAAAAATGGGCATGCTACAGTGTCTGGCAGAGTGTTTTCCATGCTTAATAAGTATTTGTTGAGTGAATGAATATAGGAAGGAGGGAGGAAGGAAAGGAAGGAAAAGAAGAAGGGAAGGAAGGGAGGAAGGAAAGAATGAAGAATGGAAGGAAGGACAGAAGGAAGGAAGGAAAGAGGGAAGGAAGGAAGGAAGAAAAGAATGAAGAATGGAAAGAAGGACAGAAGGAAGGAAGGAAAGAGGGAAGGAAAGAAGGGAGGGAGGGAGGAAGGAAGGAAAGAAAGAAGGAAGGAAAAAAGGAAGGAAAAAAGGAAGGAAGGAAGGAAGGAAAAAAGGAAGAAAGGAAGGAAGGAAGGAAGGAAGGAAAGAAGGAAGGAAGGAAGGAAGGAAGGAAAGAAGGAAGGAAGGAAGGAAGGAAGGAAGGAAGGAAGGAAGGAAGGAAGGAAGGAAGGAAGGAAGGAAGGAAGGAAGGAAGGGACAAATGAACAAACTGGGGAGAATCAGACCATAATGAACCAGAATAGCTTAAGGCCATATTCACCGGAGATGAAGTATTAGACCCAGGTCCACAGTAGTGGCCAGGATCACATAGGCCTTCTGGTCCTGTCAGGCCAGCTCTGCCACAGAACATGCCTGGGGAGCAGGGCCAGCATGAGTCTATGCCAGCTGCACCTGGAGCTTCTCGGAAAGTACCCTGGTGAAAGGAAAAGACACACACTCACATACACATACCAATATACCTCCTATCCTAAGCACTTGAAACTAGTGAGAGGATGGGGAGGAGTAATGGGCACAGTCTTTCCTGAGGTAAAGTAGAGGATGGCTGATAGAATTGGTGTGGCTGAAGGTGCTGAGTAGGTCCCCTTCACTACTACCCTCTATACCCCCAACCTGCCCTTTGATGCCTGAAATTTCCCTTGTAGGAGACAAATCCTTCAAGGCAAGAGAAGAGAGCATTTTGAGACAACTTCCCCCTACATTTTGAAAGACTCCTGCAATATCCTTTCCAGGGAGCAGGCTTTGGTAGGGAAAGAGATCAACAGACCACTCTAATGCCTGAAGGAGGATGGAGAGTGGATAGAGGGACCCCATAAAGCTAGTGAACACAGAACATGGCGATGGATTTTCTAACTTCACAGTTCTATCTAGGCTTAACCCTGGCTTCATGTTACTATTTCCCAGCTCACTGACCTCTTGCCACAAACCGCACCTCTTTTTCCCTCAAATCTAAAGCACCCCAACCCCTGTGACCAAGGGGTGGCAGAGACATCTTGCTTGCTGTTGACCCAACAGGAAGGCCTAGACAAAAAGGATGGGCTGATTTGATGGCCAGGGATGGAATGTTGGGTGTCCAACCTGGGGACTTTTAGAGGGTGGGTCTTTAAACCACTGCCCCCATCTAGAAGGCCTTGAAGAAGCCTAACAGAACTAGATCTTCCTGGGATTTTTTCCTGATCAGGACAAGGAACAGAAGTAATACCTGTCTGCTTGATATGAGTTAGGTGAGGGTTATAGGATGAGAAAGAGGACTTTCTAAGAAATCTAGTAAGTCAGTATGAAAGAACAGACTTTGAGGATATCTGCCAATCAGACTGAGTAGAAAAGCCCTTTGTGAATAAGGTAGTCTCTAGGGACCCTCCCAGCCTTCTAGGCATGGCAGGGTGGGTATGGGGCAGACTGAGCACCCTTGGCTAGGTCCCACCTGGGGTTCACCTTATAGTTACCTTCTCTAATAGAAGCTACATAAAGTAGGAAAGGAAATTACAGACTTCTTACCACTGGACACAGGCTGGGGACTATACTCTTTGCTGGGCAGTAATGCCCAGGAGGACATGCTGAAGGTTCAGCTAGCCCAGTGCTGTTGCAAAATTTTCCTTCTGGGCATTCCTGGCATAGTAGCTGACCAGGGCTCTGTAAAGGAAGAAGTTGGGAAAAGATCATCATTCCTGCTCCCCTCTCCAGCAGTAATCTTTTTGTTTTGGCATAGATCACACTCTGTGTGTGGCAGGCTAGAGAAAGAAACAAGGGAAGGAAATGTTGTGGTTTACTCAGGTTCTAATCATAGAATTGTGGAGTTGGACAGGCCTCAGAGATCACCTGGTTTAATTCTTCCACAAAACATGAATCCTGTCTGCTATATCCCCAGTATAAGTGGTCTTCTGATTGAATCTCAGGGTGAATGAGGAAGCTCTTCTCTCAGGGACAACCCATTGAATTTGGGAACAGCTGGAGTGATGTAATAATAATAATAATAATTAGCATTTAAATAATACCTACTATGTGCCAAGTACATAGTAGGCTAAATGTTTTACAACATTATCATATTTAATCTTAACAGGGAGGTAGTTGTTATTATTATTCCCATTTTATGGTTAGGGAAACTGAAGCAAACAGAAGTTAAGTGACTTACCCAAGGGCACGTAGCTAGTAAGTATCTGAGGTGGAATTTGAACTCAGGTCTTCCTGCTCCAGGTTCAATGCTCTATCCATTATACCACCTAGCTGCCTCTAATCATAACTAGAGTTCTAATAAGATTAGAAATAACATTTGAACCCAGGTGTTCCAGATTTCAACCCTAGTATCTATAATGTTTTACACTGCCTCAATTCTACGTGACAACCCTTCAAATGTTTGGATAACTACTGTAGCATATCATTTTATCTCCTGTTTTGTCCGCTGATTTTCATAGGCAGTAGATTCTAGTCCCTTTCCTATCTGGTTCACCCTGCTGGGTACTTGCTTTAGCTTGTCAGCGTCCTTTCTAAGAGGTAGTATTAGATCTGAACACACAACACTTCAGCTATGTTCTGACGAAGGCAGTTGTCATTTTCTTTGCTCTGGGTCCTGGTTTCCCATAAGATGTCCTTAATGCAGCAGGAGATCATGGGAGCCTTCTGAGTAGACTCTGTTTGCTTGAATTGAGCTTGCAGAGCCCAGTGGGACAGCCAGATGCCTGCCGAAACATCGCCACAGGCCCTATAGGGGATCCAGGAAGAGACTGGTCCCTCTCAACCTTCGAAGCGCCTCCTTTTCCATGAAGCCCTCTGTAGCTCAGTGATGGTGCAAGTCAGAATTCCCACAGGACCTAACCTAAGCAGGGGGACCTCAGAGCTGCAGAAAACTGATCGCTTTCTAGCAAGAGAAATGATGGGTCTCCCAGAGTACCCCTGTTTGAGTGAAAGGTCTCCAAAGGAAAGCCTTGTGCTCCCCCCACCCCTCAGTCCCAAAACTCTTAAAGCGCTTGGAAGACAAACACATCCTCATTGCTTAGGACAGAAATAGGACCCTGGAGCAGTCCTTTTCTACCTCTCCACCACCCTTTTTTCCCTTTTCTCCCCTAAAAGTAGCAGCATGATGCAATGGGTCAGGCACTAGACTTGGAGTCAGGAAGCCTGGGTTCAAATCCCACTTCAGACACTTAGCACAGTGCCTGGCACATATAATAGGTACTTATTCCTTTCCAAGTCACTAATCTGTGTCTCAGTTTCCTTATTTGTAAAAGGAAGGGGTTGTACTAGATGATCAATCTTTAAACACTTATTAAGCACCTATTACTATGTACCAGGCACTGTGCTAAGCCCAGGAGATACAAAAAGGGGCAAAAGACAGTCCTGGCTCTCAAGAAGTTTATAATCTAACAGAGGAGGCAACAAACACATATATCCACACAAGCTATATATGGGATAAGTAGGAAAGAATTAATGAAAAATAAAAGGGGTTGGGAAAGGCTTCTTGAGGAAGATGTAGAAGATTTTAGTTTAGATGACTTTTAAGGTCCCTGCCAGCTTTAGATCGATGATCCTTCTGGGGAAGGCATGGTCCCCTCAGTGATACAGGGGAAATCGTGATGCCTAGGTTGGAGAGTAAGGCTATTGATTTGGTGGAATGTAGAAGGAGGAGGATAAGGGATCTAAATCCTTTTAAATTTTAGGTCTCAGGGAAACAGACAATCCACCTGCTGGAAAGTCACTCCTTCCTTGAACAAAAAGCCGACTCTCTCCTGAGCACCCCACTGGCCCTCCAGGATGGGGCAGGATGAGCCGAAGGAAAAATGGCTTAGGGCTTTTGACTTGTTATTCATAACTCCCCATTTGTCATTTATCTCCTCTCGGATCTTAATGAACACTTCCCAGGATAATTACCAAATTTTCCCATTGACAGAGGGCTGGGCTGGCTAGGTGGCAGAAGGAAGCAGCAGGGCAATTAGCTATTTATAAAATGCCACTTTCCCATCAATATGGAAATCTAGCAATTATCACCCGAATTATTCATGACAATTGAATGCCACATAAATAAGGAAGAGAAAAGGGGGAGGGAGGGCACCGATTGCTTATTAGGATCCGCAAGAGAAAGAATATCTCTCCCATTGTCCCCCTGATGCAGCTTGCTCATTGTTTTACCTACTAGGGTGAAATGAATGTTTGATACCATGACAATTGGCCTGTCCTGCTGAGCAGAGTCTAAATGGAGGGGGCTCATGCCAGTCTCAGCTCCACAGTAATTACTAAGGAGGAGGAGGAAATCAGGGCAGGAAGAGCAACCCTGCACATCCACTGGGGCTCCGCTGAGAAGCAGGAAGCCAGCCTGGTGGGTTATATGGCTCCTGGTTTTGCACAGGCATGAGTCTCACAGAAGCCATAGGAGCTGGTGTATAAGCACACCCACAATACCTCCTCCCCACCCCCCATCTGAAACAATGGGGGGAAGCGTCGGGCTTCTGGTACCTACTGTCCCTCTCTCCCATAGGAGAAGGGCCACTAGGCCTCACCCATCCCATCCATCCTGCATCTTGGAACCTGGACTAGAAGGCTGAGGATCTTAAGAGACTACAGGACCTGAAGCCTAGAGCTCCCCTGAATCCAAAGGTCTGGGGACCTTTCCTGGAGCAAGAGCTATGTAGAAGACATAACTGAGAATAAGGAGTCGTTCCACAGTCAGGACTCCTGAGCTTTGAGAGAAATGGATTTAGGATCAAAGGAGTTACCTTTCTTTTTGGTTTTAGATGCTTCATTCTTTCCCCTTCCCCCAATTTGTTTGGTAGTCATTGTGATACACTTCCTGTAGAGCAAGGAGTTCTTAACCTGTTTAGTACCATGGACCCCTTTGCCAGTCTGGTGAAGCCTATGGACCCCTTCCCAGTATTATGGTTTAAATGTAAATATATATATGTGTGTGTGTATGTATGATTACAAAGGGAAAAATTATTTAAATAGTTATCCAAATATATATATATATATATATATTTAAAGTTCATGGTTGAGCTTAAGAGCCCCCACTTTGACAGGAAGCAGTAGAGGCCTTGCTTCACAGAAACTCTGCTGAATGACTTGGCATCCCAGGAATGTGCCCTGGGGAGTTTGTCACCCGCTGCATAAAAATGACTGGGTAATGTTCTTCCCTGTTCCTGGGCAGACCCCTTAAGTGAATAGGAGGTATTTCCCATGTCTCCTGGGATGCTCTGGACAATGCTGGGGTCCAGAGGCCCTCCCTGAGAGGAGACTCTTGCAAGACTTCTCTTCTTTCCCTTCTAAATTCTAGGCTTGTCTATACCCACCTCCACTCCCTGGGGTAGAAACTTACAGAGTACCTGCCAACAGCACAAGGCAAAGGAGTCACAGTTCCAGGCTCAGGGCAGTGATGTCCATTAGGGCAAAGGGCACAGTCAGCAAGCCTCCAAGCCTCTGGATTAGGGCGATATGTCCCCCTGGAAGAAGAAAGAATTGAAGAGTATCTACATCAGGGCTGGGAAAGCTGCGGCATTGAGGCCCCATGTGGCCCTCTAGGTCCTCAAGAGCACCCCTTTGACTGAATCCAAACTTCACAGAACAAATCCCCTGAACAAAATAATTTGTTCTGTAAAACCTTGACTCAGTCAAAAGGCCACACCTGAGGAACTAGAAGACCACAGCTTCCTCACCCTGGTCTACATTCTGCCCATGGAGGAGTCACCCAAAAGGGGAACTACTGCCTCAGCAGAAAGGCCCTTGACATACAGGACCCGCCATAACAGGCACCAGCAAAGGAGGAAACCTCCAGGTGATACACTCAGGCCTCTAGGTCCTCAAGTGTGACCCTTTGATGGATTCTGTGGCAGGGCCACACTTGAGGACCTAGAGGGGCACATGTAGCCTTCAGCCACAGGTCCCCCATCCCTGCTTCTAGACCCTAGCCTTCATGTCACCCAAAAGATAGAGAGGAAAGGTTTCAGTTTCTGGGGCTGAGGTCAGCACAAAAGTTGTTCTCAAAGTAGTTTCATTTGGGGCATGGGTCATTGTAAACCCCTCTTCCACTCCCATTCTCTCTATCCCCATGCACACTTAAAAAAACTTTTATTTTTCACTTCACTCAGACACTCAGTCAAGAGGCAGTGTTGTATAAGCCTGGGATTTGCAGTTAGAGGATCTGAGTTCAAATCCTTACTCTGTTAGTTACTATCTGTATAACCTTGAGCAAATCAGTTAACCTCCCCAGACCTCAGTTTCTCTATCTGTAAAAAATGAAGTGGCTGAACTAAATGCCTTTTGAGATCCTTTTTTTACCTCTAAATCTAAAAGTCTAAGGGAATAGCTTTCCTTTTTTATTCAATCCATCAACAAATATGTATTAACTATCAACATGTTTCAAAAATGAAGTAGTCCTCGCTCTCAAGAAACTTACATTTTATTGGGGCAAAAATTCATGTACACATAAAATTGGGTGTGTATAATATAAAACTCTACCCACATAAAACAATTCAAGGGTTATTTAGTAAGCATCTAGTACGTGCCTAGCATTGTGCTAGATGCTGGGAGATATAAAAGAAAAAAAAAGGAGCTAATCATCTTTAAAGGTCAAGGGTCAGTGGATAGCATATTCTACCTGAAGTCAGAAAAACTTGAATTTGAATCCTCCCTCAGACACTAGTTGAGTGATCCTGGTCAAGTCACTTAGCTTCTCTTTGCCTTAGTTTCTTCTGCAAAATGGAGATAATAATAACACTGACTTTGTGGGGTTGTTAGGAAAATCAAATGAAACAAGAGGTAAAGCTCCGCAAATCTTAAAGCACTGTATAAATGCTAGCTTTTATTATTATTCGGTCAAACTTGGGTTCTTCCATGAAATGCTGCCCCTACACCCACCATAGCCCAAACAGTTTTTCCATTTTCTGCACTCTACACCACCTAAAGTTTGTAACACCGTCTAGGGCTTGACAGTGGTTGATCTATGTTCTCTCTTTAGCAAGACCAAGAAGCAGAGATCTTTACCATATTGGTTACACAATACTGAGCACGTGGTATGCAATTCATACTTGTCACCTTTCTTTGTTTTGATATTGATATAGCACATGGGTCTCACTTACCCTGGGCAGAACACAGGTTTGGGGGATCCACTGGGACAGTAGGCTCCAGGGGGGCACCTGGTACAGTTGGTTGGTTGGTCATTGCCCATTTGGAAACTGTAGGTACCAGGTGGGCATGGAAATTGGGTACCCCATTGTGAACCTGTCCCAGAAAAGAGGAAGATTTCTAAATTGAGGGGTGTGGTAGGGATACAGTTACACTGTCGCTGGGTAACCCCATGGGGATAAGGCTAGGGAAGAAGAAATATTACCTGACCACAGGGATTGTCCTAGCCAGAAATCAGTCTTTTGCTTGGGTCATTTTTGGTTCCTCAGAAGGTCTCAACTCACCTCTGTTTGTCCCCTGCAAAAGCCTTTGCTGTCTTATCAATCACAGCGTTATCATTAGAGGTCACTTCATTCATCTCTTTGCCTCCAACTAGGACATTACTTTCTTCCCAGACAGAAAGAAATAATTTCACAACCTTCTGTGATAATATCCCAAAGTATTCTTGGGTCGATCAATCTTTTTTTTTTTTAATTTTGCTTTTTGGAGGGGGGAAGGCAAGGCAATTGGGGTTTAAGTGACTTGCCCAAGGTCACATGGCTAGTAAGTGTTAAGTGTCTGAGGCCGGATTTGAACTCAGGTCCTCATGACTCCAGGGCCAGTGCTCTATTCACTGTGCCACCTAGCCACCCCATTGGGTCTATCAATCTTGACCATCAGGAAAGTCTCCATGTCTCACCTCTGCACCTTCTTCTGTGATACAATCCTTTACTCCTCTTATTTCTTCCCCACCAGAACTAGTACAGTGGGCGTGCCAATTCTTGGAGTTCACCTTTACTTCCTCTCACCTAGTCTGTACCCAATGATCCCAGTGAGCATGTTTACCTGGGGGGCAGTAATGCCCTGCAAGGCACCGTCCCGATGGGGTATGAGCTCCAATGGCACAGAACCAGCCAGCTGGGCACAGCATACACTCTTTCTCAGAGGTTAGACCTGTCTTGTTGCTCCAGGTACCTGGTGGACACTGGAACTGGTTCGGGTGCTTTGTGCCCATGGGGCAGTAGTGGCCGGTGGGGCATAACCCAGGAGGTCTATCCACACCCCCAGTTCCTGAAAATACAGTCCCCAGATGGGATTACTGGACAGTGAGGGCATCTCCCTATCAATCTCTCCTAAAGACAGAAGGTGGGTAATTACAGAGCTCAAATGGAATGTAGTACAGTAGAAGGGAAATTGGTTTTAGAATCAGAGACCTGATGGCTCCTTACTACTTAAACGACCTCTTTGGGTCTCCATATGTAAAATGGGGAGGGATATGCTAGATAATCTTTAAGGTTCCTTCCAGGTTGAACTCCTGTGATGTGATTAATATTAATTTGACTTCACTTATCCAGAACTCTCAGTCTGAACAAGGGAGAGGGTAGGAGGGATCAGGTTTTGGGATAAGAAGGTTAACAGCCTGGGATTAATAATTTGCTGCAGGTAATTCACCCTGTAGATCAACCACTGGCAGGTAATTGAGAGGGCCTTGTTTTCTTTGATGGGAAAAAAAGGGAAGGAATCATGACCTGGGCAGGACTGGTTTTTTTTTTTTTTTTTTGGCTTATTTACCTAATTAGATTGGATCCACATAATGGAGATCTACTGGGCTTCTGTCCCACCAAAGGTTGGTTCAGCAATGGGGCTCTGATGACCTGGGTACTGTCTAGCTTCTGCCATCATTTTTACTCACCCCCAGGACAAACCAGTCCAGCTGGACAAGACTCACACTGGGACGGGTCAAAGAGTTCGGTGCGATTGCTGAAGGTTCCTGGGGGGCAGGTGTTGTTGAGGGAGTGAGGACTGGAGGATCCACTGGGACACACATACCTGAAGGATCACCAATAATACAGTCTGAAATTATCCACATTGTACTATAATATGGACCAGACACTTCCCTCTCAATAGGCTTGTGGTGTGAGTATTATTCACCCCAGGATAGGGAGGGAGATGCTGAAGATTAGAGAGGAGTGACACTACACAACAACCCTGTGAAGTGGGTACTATTATTATCCCTGTCTTATAGTTTAGGAAACTGAGGCAAAGAGAGGTCACGTGACTTGCCCAAGATCACACAGCTAGTACTTATCTGAGGCTTAATTTGAACTCAGCTCTTTCTGACTGCACACCCAACACTTTATCTAGTGGGTCACTTAGCTGCTTAGGGACTGGGTTTCTCATTTCACTTATATAGAGCACTTCCAAGTGAAGTGCGACTTTACCAACTACTAATGCAGACCAGTCTTAGAGAGTTTTTCAGAGACTAAATGGTCAAAGAACTTTTCCAGGATCACAGTTGGAATGTGTTAGAAGCAGGCCTCCCAGGATTCAGTCATTTCTCTATACACTGTGACATGCTGCTCCTCATCCTCCCCTAGGGGTTTCAAACGAGGCCAATTGGAGAAAAGTAATGCCTTAACCTGAGGCATGACCCTACAATGGTAGAATTTCAGGCAGTGTGGGGGTGTTGGTGCACCCTGTCAGAGCACACTAAAAATGTTATTGATCACCAGCTCTACCCAAGAATAAAGTGGGTGGGCCCTGCCTGGGATGGGGAAGCAGTACTCACCCTGGAAAGCACTCTGAGTCTGGCTGGGTCAACCCAGTCTGAGTACAGGCTCTGCCTGCTGGGCATGGAATGCAGTCTGTAGCTTCATCCTGTCCAGTGAGAGGGCTGAACGTGCCCGCTTGGCATGGGCTAGGGTAGGTGGCTCCCTTGGGACAGAAATGCCCAGCTGGGCATTGTAGACACCTTCTCAGGTCTGAGGAAAGAGAAGCCCAGGACCATGACCATTCCAGAGCAGCGCTGCAGAGAACCACTGCAATCTATTCCCTAAAATACCTGGGCAGTTGACTCTAAAGCAAATGATGCCAACATGCCTAGAAATTGTAGGTTTGTCAAGGGCGTTGAAATATCTCCTGATTCCTGTGTCTTTCCTTATGTGCTCAGAACGTGACAAATTCTCCAAAGCAGGTGAGAAGCATCACAATAAGCACAGATGGCGTTGTCTCAAAAATTCTGTTATTCAGAAGGGAAAATACAGGGCTATTATTCCCATTTAACAGATGAGCAAAGTAAGGCACAGAGAGATTGAATTTTTTCCAAGCTCTTATAGTTCACAGCAGAACCTGGATTATATCCCCATTCTTTGAACACATAGTCCACTTTCCTTTACTGTAGGCTGCCACAATAAATTCTCCAGGAGCTCAAGAAATGCTGTTCCCTCCCTCCCTTTCTTTTTTTAAATTAATTTTTTGCTTTTTTGGGGGGCAATTGGGGTTAAGTGACTTGCCCAAAGTCACACAACTAGTTTTTTGTGTTAAATGTCTGAGGGCAGATTTGAACTCAGGTCCTCCTGATTCCAGGGCCGATACTCTATTCACTGCACCACCTAGCTGCCCCTGTTCCCTCCCTTTCTATTCACCATTAGAGGATAAAGAAAGCTCAAGTTCTCCCCATCAGGGGGGATTTAATTTCTTTCTGGGGATCTCTTCCTACCAGGTGAGATGCTGTGCTGTGGCTGATCTAGTCTGGAAAAAAACAAAAACAAAAACATTAGTACCTAGTTCCCACTGCACTGCTGGGCTGACAGACTGAGGGCTTGGGGAATGGGTAAGAGAGACTTACAGGTTTGAGTTCAAATGCAGCCCACTCAGGACTTGCCCCCAGGGGAAGCTAGGTGGAGCAGTGGATAGAGCAAAGGCCCAGGAGTCAGAAGGACCTGAGTTCAAATTTGACCTCAGACATTTGACACGTACTAGCTGTGTGACTCTGGACAAGTCTTTTCATTTAACCCCAATTGCCGAGGGGGTGAAGGGGAAGAGACTTGCCCCAGATGAAGCTCTCTGAATTTTAAGAGGACAACAGAGTCACGGCTGCTGCTATGCACTAGCAGACTGTGCTATTAGGTTGCTTGGCCAACATTCTACCCTTCAAGAAGCCGAGCAACTCCCCATGGGTGTCCCTAATAGCATTGCAAATGCTCCATTCCTAATAGAACCATGTCGATTTGAGAACACATGTTGACACTGGGCAAACCAATGCCTCATTTCAAGTCACTTTCGGGGACATCTGGGCCCCATGCAGTGGAGGGGATTTGACCAAAGACATTTACACCCTGCAGACAGCATATTGGAGGCTGGAGATGGGCATGGATTCCTCTCTGAAGCTACGATAGCCAGCTCTAACCTTCTTTGCCCTCATTGCCTCCTTCCCACCCCACCCCATTCACACACAGATGGCAAATATTCCTACTCTCTTGCAGCGTTCTTGGCTCTGCTTGACTTGAAGGGACTTCATAAAAATGGATGAAAATTGTGTATTCAGAGCTCCAGGGGAAAGAAATGAAAGGGAGGCAGTGTGAAAGGAATACTGCAGTGCTAGTTAGAACTGCCTTGACACTCATTTGGAGTATGGCCTGGGGCACTCAATGTCCTCATCCGTAAAATGAGGAGGCAGGAGGAGCGGTGAGCCTAGGATAGGGGAAAGAACACTGGATTGGGAGCTGGAGGGTCTGGGTTTGAATCCCATCTCAGACGCTTACTAGCTGTGTGATCCTGAGAAAACCTGGCTTCATTGTTTGTTAAAATTAGGGAACTCTTCCCCCTCTAATTCCTGGGACCCCAGGACTGTGCTTTCTGAGGTCCATTTTAACTCTACCATTCTCTGAAGTGACATACAGTTCTATGACTTACTGACATCTTATTCTCTGCATGGGCAGTCAGTGTCGTTGGATAATGAACCTGGGACAGATGTCAGGAAAAGTGGTGACATGGGCAAAGCCTGTCTTTTCCTTAGAGTCCCCCCAGGATCGAGTGCCCCCATTCTGTCTCATGGCTGCCAAGGGACTCCAGCTGAAGACCTTCTTCCATCAAAACTCCACTGTCCTAAATTTTCCTCCTTTATGACTGCAAGGGTTACTCTACTAAGTGAAGCAGAACTAAGGTCTCCGCGGTGAGGAAGCAGATGCTGTGCAGGGAAAAAAGAATGGTGAAATTAAAATCAGGAGACCAGGGCTGAAATCCTGGCTCTGGCATTACAAACTCTGAGGTCTCTGGAAGGTCCCTAAGCTTTCCTCTCTGAGCTTTGTTATTCGGATACAGGCATACCTCAGGTTTCTTACACGTTGCTTTATTGTGCTTTGTAGATTGTGGTTTTTTTGTTTGTTTTTACAGATCGAAGGTTTGTGGCAACCCTGCATTGAGCAAGTTTGCTGGCGCCATTTTTGCAACAGCATGTACTCACATTGTGTCTCTGAGTCACATTTTGGTAATGCTGGCAATGTTTCATTTTTTTCATTATTATTATATGTGTTATATATGTTTTCATTATTATTATATGTAATTGTTTGACGGACCCACAAACTGCGCCCATATAAGACAGTGAACACAATGGATAGATTTTGTGTGTTCTGACTGCTCTACCAATAGGCCCTTCCCATCTTTCTCCCCCTTCTCAGGCCACCCTATTCCCTGAGACACAACAATGTTGAAACTAGGTCAGTCAATAACCCTGCAATGACCACTGAGTGTTCAAGTGAAAGGAAGAGTAAGCTGATTTGGCAAACCTCATTGTTTTCTTATTTTAAGAAATGGCCACCCTAACCTTCAGCAATCACCACCCTGATCAGTCAACAGCCACCACATTGAAGCAAGACCCTCCACCAGCAAAAAGGTTACAACTTGCTGAAGCCTCAGATGATAGCATATTTTTTAGCAATAAAATATTTTTTCATTTAAGGTATATACATTGTTTTTTAGATAGAATATTAGTGTATACTTAATAGACTTCAGTATAGTATAAACATAACTTTTATATGCATTGGAAACAAAAAAATTAGTGACTTGCTTTATTATGATATTCACTTTATTGCTGTGGTCTGTCACTCAATATCTCCAAGTACTGCCTGGAAGAAGGGTAGTAGTATTTACAGTACACATACATACCACACAGGGTTATTGTGGGGGTGGGGGTGGAAGCACTATGTAAAAGTTCAGGGCTGTAGATAAGTGAGTTGTTATTAAAATAATGACACGAACTTCGATTTTGGCTTGGCTCCCCACTGAGGCAGGTTTTGAGTAGTAGATAAATCCTAGTTAGTTATCCAAGCCACAGTGGTGCAGTGACTACATGATTCAGGTCTTCCTGATTTCAAGGCCAGCTCTAGCATCTTTGCATGCAAGCAACAGCTTTTAAGACCTTCCTTCATAAGTAAGCAATAATATGGGGATTTAATAATAATTAAATTAGTAGGTGGTGTGGTGAGCCTAGGACCTGGAGTCAGAAAGAGCTCACTTCAACTCTGGTCTCATCTAAGCTACTAGCTGTGAGACTTTGGGCAAGTCACTTCACTGTCTTTGTCAGCTTCCTCATCTGTAAAATGGTTATAATAAAGTACCCATTTCCCTGTTTGTTGTAAGGATCTAATGAGGTAATGTTTGCAAAGTGCTTTATATAAATGCTAGTTATTTCATGATAATGATGATGATGATGATGATGATGATGATGATGATGATGATAAGAGAGTAATAGACAGAGTTTCATCCTCAGAGTCAGGATGCCTGGGATTCAGGTCTGGCCACCAACACATATTGGCTCTGTGGCCTTGGGCAAGTAACTTAACCTCTCAGCTGCCTGTAGAGGCCCATGTCTAAATTTCAGACCCTGTACAGATAGATCTGTGTTGATAGAGGGAGTTCCTCTTGAGGAGCACCCTACTCAGATGAAATCACAGGGCTGGTTTTAAAAAAAAATGACACCAGGAGACAACCTCAGAGTCTTCAAGATGTGGGTTCAAGTCTCATCCGTAACAGGTGTTGGCTTTGTGTGACCCTGGGCATGGTGCCCCCTGGCAATTCTCTAAGACTAGACATTGTAATAGTTGCTGACCTGAATTGTGAAAGGAGGGCTTCCACTCTGGGGATGGAAATCACAGGTCATGGATCATGAGATCACAGATTTAGAGCTGGAAGGGATCTTAGTGGTTACCTAATCCAACTCTCCCCCATTTTACAGATGAGGAAACTGAGTTTTAAAGTTAACTCCAAAATTTGCTAGGGGTAACACAGCTAGTAAATATCTGAGCCAGGAGTCTTTCTGACTTCAAGTCCAGGGTTCTGTCCATTGTGCAAACTAACTCTGCCACCACTGATTCTTGCTCCCCATGCCCCACCCCCAGGAAAAAAAAAAGATTACAGTTTACATTCATAAGGTACTTTACAGTTGACTGAGCACCTTTATGTTTGTTATCTGTCAGATCTGAGCTTCATGCTAGCCCTAGGATGGACAGGCATTATTATCTCATTTTTCAGATGAAGAATACAAGACGGAGATGTTATAGAATTTACAACTAGCTGGGTGACCTTAGGCAAGTAACAACATTGACACTCAAACCTAGATCATCTGACATAAAGTCCAGGGCTCATTTCACATCATACTGGGGCAGGGCCAGAGGGGAGATTTTTTTTGGGGGGGGGGAGGTTAGGGGGAGAATTCTTTTCAAAAATACAGTACATCTCAATTCACCCATTTTACCTTGAATTGAGGAAGAATTTAAAATTGAATTTTTGGTAACAGATGCCCAAGGAAAAACCACATGAGATCTTGAGTTATTGGGGTTCAGGATGCCTTGGGGTACCAGCACAGCATGTTATTCCTTGGTGAAACTTCCTGTTCAAAAGTTCTGAGGTATCAGTTAATGAAGAGGAGAGCCCCAGCCCTGAGAGCTCTGGAAACCTAACCCCTCTCTACCCCCACTTCCCAGACTGAGTGGTGTGGCCATTGACATTGACTTTGGACAGTAGTAGCCTCTCTCACCTGGGGCCTTGTTTTTATTTGAAATCATCTATGTCTATTGCTCATTGTCCCTCTTCTTTCAATGCAGAAGAGTAAAGATACTTTGCATGAAACAGATTAATAGGCACATAGCCAAATAGTAATAAAAATGGGGTTACCAGAATAAAAACAAAGCCCTGTTACTTCTACCTTCTTAACATATCTCATATATTCTGTCTTTTAGCCTCTGACAATGCCACCACCCTGGTGCAGGCCTTCATCACTTCAGGCCTGGATTATTGCAATACTCTGCTGGTGAGTCTGTCTGCCCATGTCTCTCCCCTCTCCAGTCCATCCTCCATTCAGGGGTCAAATTGATCTTAAATCACAGAACTGACCATGTCACTCCCTTATTCATTCCATAAACTCCAGTGGCTCCCTACTATAGACAGGATCAAATATAAAATTCTCTGCTTGACTTTTAAAGCCCTTTATAATCTGGTCTTTTCCTGCCTTTCCAGTCTTCCTATACTTTATTCCTTCCTTCCCCCAAGTACTCTGCAATTCAGTGATACTGGCTTCCTTGCAGTTGCTCAGAGATGAAACTCTAATTCCAACCTCTAGACATCTTCACTGACTGACCCTTGTACCTGGAATGTTCTGCCTCAGTTCTGCCTCTGGGCTCTCCTGACTTCCTTCAAGTCTCACCTAAATTCTCACCTTATACAAGAAGCCATTTCTGATCCCTCTTTAAAGCTAGTGCCTTCCCTCTGGGATTACCTTCTATTAACACTGTATATGTCTTGTTTGTACATAGATGTTTGCATCTTGTCTCCTCGGTGAAACTGTGAGCACCTGAGAGCAGGGATTATTTGTTTTCTTTCTCTTTTCCTTGCATCCCCCAAGCTTGGCACAATATCTTGCTTCTGTTGTTTAGTCATTTTTCAGTCATGTCCAACTCTCTGTGACTCCATATAGGGCTTTCCTAGGCAAAGATACTGGAGTGGTTTACCATTTTCTCCTCTAGCTCACACAGCTAGTAGTCTGAGTCCAGATTTAATTCAGGAAGAGGAGTGATCCAAGCCTGGCATTCTATCCATCAAACCACCTATGTGCCCTGGCATGTAGTAGGCGCTTAATAAATGCCTTTTGTCTTAACTAATGGAAAACATTGTGAGGTTCTAAGAGACAAGATAACAATAAATATGGGAGAACTGTTACCACTGAAATAACTCCACTTTTGCCATGTTCCTAAACATTCACTGCTAAGAGTAATTTGTCGGTGAGTATCCAGCAATGGCATAGCTATAGAATTTGCCTTGAAATTCGTTAACATAATATGCATAGAAGGAGTGGTCATTCCCACAGCCTTAAAGTTTCTCATTCCCCTTTGACTGGACTCTATTCCTCACTCAGACATTTAATTTCCTGTCTCTTTGCCTTTGCACTGACTGTCCCCTCTTCCTGGGATGCTTTCCCTTCTGACCTCCCCCTCATCGAGTTTCTTCCTTTAGGCACTATCTTCTCCATGAAGCCTTTCCTGACCCCTGATCCTGCCTTTGAGAGAAATGATTATTAATAACCAATGATTTGGGGAGATTCAGATTTCCCCCTTTTTCTATTATCCTCATTTCAAGACCTCAGTTTCTAAAGGTTGAGCTGACTTTTTCCTCTATCAAGCCCCCACCCAGGTGGGACAACTATCGTGTTCTACTCAGGTTTGAATAGACTGGCCAAGGCTGGGGCTAATTTAGAAGTAAATGACATAATCAAAGTTCAGGTTCAGTCCTTCTTTGTAAGATTCATTCTCTCCTTAATTGTTAGTCCATCAGAGTTGATTGCCACCCTCAGGAACACTCCTCTTCCAAAAGTACCTATAAGACATGAGCCCCACTGCCATGATTGTCTTTTGTCTAAGACAGAGATGGCCAAATGACCATCCTTTTATTAAAGTTCTGGCATTATTAATAAAATGATTAAATTACCTAGAAATTCTGTCTCCTGAAACTCTTTAAATACCACACCTTCAAATGAACTTGTGTTTAACTACTTTGTAAATGTTTGTATTTCTCTACTTTATATTTCTGCTGCATATATTTTTATATGTACGTGTCTTCCCCCCAACCCCACGTTAGAATTCAGGTTCATTGCCAGCAGTGATCATTTCCTTCTTTCTGCTCTTCTATTCCTTCTGTGCCCTCCTCTGGCACACGTTGCTTGCGCAATCCCCTTTGGTGCTGTTGCTCTGTTCTTCAATTATTACATAAATCTGTCTCTGTAGAGGCTCCCAGAGGGAAGAGGTTGGGCCGTGAACTTCTCCTAGGTCTCCTACAATGCCTATCACCATGTCAGGATCAGAGAATTAGATCAAGAGTTGTAAGAGACCACAAAGGCTGTCTAGCCCAACCCCCTCATTTTAGAGATGAATAACTGGGTTATGTGAGTTCCGCAAGATCACACAGGTAGTAATTATCAGAGCCTCTGAGTCAAAAAGTCAAAATTCTTTCTACTCTACAACATTGACTCTACAAATCTTTGTTGGATTTAATTGGATTCCCCTTCAGCAAAGTGACAACCGAGTCAAGGAGGGAAGGGTGACTGAGAGGGGAATGTGGCTGGGTGTGTGGCATAGTGAAAAGAGTGCTAGATTGGAAGTCAGAAGATCTGGCTTTTATTCGAGCTTCTACCACTTGCTTGAGCAATTAGTTTTCTCTTTCTCAAGCCTCAGTTACTTTATCTGTAAAAATGGGAATAATAAAATTTGCATTGTGCTTCTCCCAGAACTTTTATGAGGAGCAAATTGAATGATATGATTAAAATGCTTTGTAACTCTGAAGAGTTCTGTAAAAGCAAGCTCAGGAGGGGTAGGTGGGGAGGGAGACTGTTTCTATTGAGACTCCTCTACTATGTTACCTTGAATCTATGAGGAGAGACTTGTGGGGAGGCCAACAGATGGGACACCTCCACTAAATAAGTCTGAATCAAATTTGCTTCTTTGGGACTCCCATACTACAAATAGTCCTTCTAATGTTAGAGAAGATAGCTATCAGACCATTGCTATAGACCATTTGAGTGCTCCGCTAATGTATTGTTGGGAAGTTCTACTTTTTAATCTAATTTAATCACATTCTTCAATTTAATATGTTCCCTTATTTCATTCCCAGCATAAAAGATCACTACTCTTTGTCGAAGAATGCTACATTTATCCAAAGAACATTATCATTTTTCTTGAGATGAATAATCTGATTTCCCTTAGGTTTTCCTACTCAATTCAATTTGAGCATTTTGTTAACATCTATAGTGATCTAGGCTCTGGAGATACAGAAAAGAAGAATGGAAAACTGTCTATACCCTCAAGGGGCTTACATTTTATCTATGATTTCTCTTTCTATGAGAACTTGTGATTTAGAGTATAAAGGGTCCTTAGACAGTACTTAATACAACTTTTTCAATTTACAGATCAATAAACCAGGGAGGTTAAGTAACTTGTCCCAAGTCACTGGGGGAGCAGAGCCAGGACTTTAACTTAGATCTGTGGATTACAGAGCCATGGGTTCTATTCTCTAGTTTTTGTTTACTTATTTTTGCAGGGTCCACGTCTCCTCTCTCAGTCCTTCAAATGCCGTTTCTGAAACTGCTCAGTGGGTTCAGATTGGGGCTGTACTAAACCTTGGCTGCACATCTGAGTACATCTTCCCTGGAGTCATTTTTCAGTGGTCTCTTCACTCCCCTCCTATATGGGTGCTGGCTCAGCCAGAAAGCTATCAATAAGCTCCATAAATGTCATCCTCTGGATAAGCACCTAATTAGCAGAATTATTTAGAACCAAAATTATCTTCCCCTCATTGTGCAAAATGAGACAAAATCCAGAACAAACCTGTTGAACAAGAGATGGTCTTGATGAGCTGTGGGCTTTCCTTCTGGACTTGAAAGCTCCCAGATGGACATGGAGGGATGTTGATGCCATCAGGGCAGAAGTGACCTGTCCAAGGATGCAACTCTGGGGTAAAGGGTATCAATTGGGAGCCTTAGAAAGTCTGAACACCCCAGGGCCTGTGAAAAGGATGGCCTTTGGAAAGATCTTTGCACATTGAATAGCATAATGCCCATGGAAAAGATATTAGGGATGGTGGAATATCCTGGGCAAAATATTTTTCATAGTAGGAATGGGGGAATTTGAAATTTTGGTTTGGCATCACATCACTGTGATACTTGTGTGTCATGATTCTTGAAAGAAAGTTATCCTCAGGCTCCAACTTCTCCCCATTTCTTCCCACTGCTACTCTTCTCCCTGACCTTGGCCAAGTAGTAGATTTCTATTCTCTCTCCCAGACCTCTCAGAATGCTGAATATTGTTCTTTCTCTGATTCTCTTCCCTTGACACTTCTTTTCCAAGGTGCTGGTGCTGAGGACATACATCTTACCTGATGGGCAAAGTAAGCACTTATGCCCTTCTTTTTCTGATGGGGGTGGCTCTGAAGACTGAATGAACCCTTCTGTTTGGTGTCCACCATCCACACAGTGGCCCCCCTCTGCACAGTCATGGCATTTGGTTAGTCCAGGAGTACCAGCAGAGGAGTT
Organism: Petaurus breviceps papuanus; assembly: GCF_028583685.1. Lineage (NCBI taxonomy): Eukaryota > Metazoa > Chordata > Mammalia > Diprotodontia > Petauridae > Petaurus > Petaurus breviceps. The sequence continues at coordinate 51,534,342 of NW_027187419.1, read as the reverse complement.
AGGTGGGCACAGGAGAGGCTGGGTGGTGCCAAGGTAGGGACAATAATGTCCTAGAGAAGACAAGAAGAAAGAAGGGGAGAGCAAGGGAAATCCCAAGTGCAAGTGTGGAAAGTTGTAGTGCCCATCTATTGGCTAAAATGTATATGGTGTCTAGAAACCTTGAAAGCCAGGGTGATGATGGAGGAAATATGGAGCTAAATTAAAGTCTGCTCCCACACTGTCTCCTATCTGGGCTCCTGGACAAGTTGGTGAGAGTGCACTCTAGTCACTGAGTCAGAAAGAGGCAGGGATAACATAATTGGAAGACCACTGGACTCAAAATCAGGAGAGTTGGAGTTGAAGCTCTGACATATTTGAGTCTAGGTATGAAAATGAAAAAAACAAAAACAAACCCACTACTTGATTTCTCTTGAATGTTTCCTGATTCAAGTCAACAAATATATTAAGTGCCTACAATGTTCCTACTAGGTAGTGGGTTAGGGTAGGGGGGATACCAAACAGTTCCTGGCAGCCCTCAAGGAGTTTATATGCTACTGATATGTTCATCTGTAATAGTGGCAATTAGAAGAGCTCCCTCTAATGCCCAGACTGGGACATTTCTCATAGAATAGGTGTGCATTCTGGTCCCTTCCTTTACAAACCTTCTCATAGTTAACATTGCTGCTGGAAGGTGAGGGAAGATAAATCTCTTCCTTTCCCCTTTGCTGGAATTCCAAGGGACTTATCCATAGATCTTAGATTTACTCCAGGGACAGAGGTGAGAGAAAATTATAGCACCAGAGTCCATTCCCTCAGAGTGGCCAGTCTTCTCTGACATAAGCCCCTGTTAGGGGGGACACATGGGAACCAATCAGGAGCTGCTATATCATTTCAGCCAAATGAAGTGCTTATATCCCAATAATAAACCAATGCACATATCCATCCCCCCAGATCCAGAATATATGTTCCATGGCTCATCCCTGCTCTACTGGAAAATGGGGATAATAACACACACATGGCCTCTCACAGTACAGTTGTAAGGAAGTCACCCATCTTTTATAAACCTTCAGTATTTCACAGATCTGTGATTTCTTTGGTGTACAGTTATCCCTTCCACATTACTGGGATTAGAGGCATCATATCCCCTCGATCTGGAAAAATCTGTGTAAAATTTTTTTCAGCCCTCCCTTCATACCAGAAATCTGACTTTTTTTCTTTTCTTTCATGGGATATTTACAGTACCTTATTGTAAAATTTAGGTTAAGTATCTGGTCATAGGCTCTGTGTCATCTGTGGCTTCCTTAAAACTCCCCCCAAATTCCCATTTAATTTCTTATGCCGATCAATGATAGATATCTCGAAACAGTGAGGGGGACGGTAATGGTGTCGAAGGGATAACTTTAAGTATCCCACTAAAGAAGCTCACATCCCCTATTAGAGCTGGGTAGGCAGGTCTTTGAGACCTATGGCTGAAAAACTAAGCCTCCTATACCTACCCTAGTTTGGAGTCTCTTTGAATTTAGCTAGGTCTTCTGATGGCAGACACCCAGTCCATTATAGGGCTCAGACTTAAAGTCTTTCTGGCATGGTAGGGCCAGTCAACACCTTTTGCCCCATTAGTATAGACTGTAAGAAGTACAAGTCACAATGGATATTAAATAAGAGACATGAAATCTAGAGTGGGAAGCAGCACTGGATTTGACCAGAGAGGACCTGGGTTCCAATCCTGCCTTTTTCTCAATTATAACCTTTTCCCTTTGGTAAATCTCTTTATCTCCCTGGGCCCCACTTCCCTCATCTGCAAAATGGGGGAATTGGATTAGATAGCCTCCAGCTATAAACCGGTGAGCTTTTTGGTCAGGCTTTAATAAAGGGCAAAACTTGAAGGGCTCTGTAAATGTGAATCATTATTCTTTTTACTTAGGGCTTTTGGCCGGCTGTCTACAGAGCATCAGGCTTCCCAGACAGAGCTTACAGAGACATAAAGGACCGGCTCTTGCTCCTTTCTCTCTCCTTGAGCTGGAGAAATAGTTTGGAGATGGAAGGGTGAAAATACGAGCTAAAAAAAAATACTCATTTTTCATATTGGCATTAGTTGTTGGAGGCAGGGTAGAACTCATCTTACAATAATCAAGTCTTCCTTGTCCCCCAAAGCTCAGGTGGGTCTTTTCCTTGGGTTGATTTTTTCAGATAAAATCAAGGGTAGAGGAAGAATAGTAACTCTACTTAGGGTCTAGAGGGGCATTAACTGTCTGGATGGCTGCTCACTGTTTGGGGACAATATTCAGAGTTCAATCAATTTTTGTTGTTCAGTCGTGTTCAGTCTTGTCCGACTCTTCATGACCCCACTTGGGGTTTTCATGGCAGAGATATTGGAGTATTTGCCATTTCCTTCTCTAGCTAATTTTACAGATGAGAAAACTGAGGCAAATGGGATTAAGTGACTAGTCCAGAGTCTCATAGCTAGTAAGCATCTGAAGCCAGATTTGATTTCAGGAAGATGAGTCTTCTGACTCCAGGCTCACAACTCTACCCACTGTGCCACTTTACTGTCCCTGGCCAATCAATTTACCAAGAGACATTTATTAAGCATTTACTATGTGGAAAGTTATCTACTAGGTGCTGGGGATGCAAATAGAAAGAAAAAAACCAGTCCCTGGTCTAAAAAGAGCTTATGTTCTAATGGAATATGTGTATATATTTATTCATTACATATGCTCAAGTTACAGAAAGCAGACACAAGATAATCCTGGATAGAGAGGTGCTAGTAGCTGAGGGCAACAAGCTTAACCATGAAAACTAGCAATAATCTTCTAAACATTCTTCCAGGGCCCAGCTGCAAACAAGGTCATCAGACATGACCTGTTTCTGCTAGGAGCTTATGCTCTGGGACAGATAGAGAGTCTGGCTTGTTGCTATCTCAGTAACTCAAGGAACAAGGTCAGTCATTAAATGAATTGTGCTTTTCCCCATTAGATTCCCTGAAAAAATACCAGTTTATTTTTCAATCACTGTTTGGCCTGACCCTGACCCTGTTCCTGTCTCTGCCCCTCTCCTTTTTCCCTTCCCTACCAGCAGGTCAGTTCTAATCTACATCTATATCTATGATTCTAATTTAGCCATGCAGAACAATTTAGTCCCCGGATATGGCCAGCCAACAAAGGAATGAATGCCCACAAATGACTCCCCATTGCCTACCAGGTAAAATGCAAATGCCTTACTTTAGAGTTAAAGACAGCTGGTCCACAAGCATTTATTATGTGCTTACTATGTGCCAAGCAATTTTGTACCAAGGCTGGGGATACAAAAAGAAATCAAAGACAGATTTTTGTCCTCCAGAAGTTCACAATCTAATGGTAGAGACAACAAGCAAACAAATATGTACAAACAAGGATAAACAGGAAATAATTTATAGAAGAAACACACTAGGAGTAAGAAAAATTGGGAAAGGCTTCCTATAGAAGATGGGATGTTAGCTAGGACTTAAATGAAGCCAGGAAAGGTAGCAGGTGGAGATGAGGAAGAACATTCCAGGCATGAGGGACAGCCAGAGAGAATGCCCATAGCCAAGAGTCTTATTGGTAGAATAGGTTAGTAGGAGGCCAGTATCACTGGTTTGAAGAATATATGTTGAGGAGTAAGGAATAAGGGGTAAGAAGACTGGAAAGGTATTAAGAGCTTTGAATGTCAGAGCATTCCTTATTTGCTCTTAGAGGCAATATGGTGCCAGTAGAACTTGCCATGTGCGTATGAGTGTGTGTCTGCATGTGCATGTGTGTGTATGTGTGTGTGTGAGACAGAGAGAGAGAGAGAGAGAGAGAGAGAGAGAGAGAGAGAGAGAGAGAGAGAGAGAGAGAGAGAGAGATATGACTTGCTAGTTAGGAAAGTCAGTTTAGAGGCTGAGTGGAGGATGAATTGGAGTGGGCAGACCCACCAGCAGGTTACTACAATAATCCAGATGTGAGGTGATGAGGGTCTGCATTAGAGTGGTGGTAGTGTCAGAGCAGAGAAGGCTACATATTTCAGAAATGTTGCAAAGGTGATTTCTGTCATGGAAGTGCTTGTTTGATTCTGTAAGTTAAAAACAAAATAAACAAATGTGGGGAAAAAGAGGTGAATTCAATAGATCTTGGTAAATAGCCTGGATATGGGGGGTGGGAGATAGGTTGTGAGCTAGGTTGTGAGCCTGAGGGACTAGGAGGACCATGTTGCCCTCTACAGTAATAGGGAAGGTTGGAGTGGGGGGATTTTTTAGGGGGAAAGATAAAGATAATTCAAGGCAATCTACAAACTATCTATTCCTTGCCAATTTTGTTCACCACGACACTAACAGCCTCTCCTCCCATCCAGCCAGATTGGTTCAGTCACTGTCCACAGCCCCTTGCTCATCTGTCCCTTCTCTGTTCTCAGATAAGCCATCGCCTCATTTCACACCCTCATTACCTCTCAAAGGGATTATATTGCCATAGCCTCCTAATTGGTCTCCTGGCCTCCATTCTCTCCCCTTTATAATTTAATGGCTTCCAATTATCACTAGGATAAAGTACAAATTCCTCTGTTTGGCATTTAAAGCATCACAATCTAGTTTGTTGTTCATTCGTGTCCAACTCTTCATGACCCCATTTGGGGGTTTCTTAGCAAAGATCCTGGAATGTTTTGCCATTTCCTTCTTCAGCTCATTTTTACAAATGAGGAAACCAAGGCAAGCAGAGTTAAGTGACTTGCCCAGGGTCACACAGCTAATAAGTGTTTGAGGTGGGAGTTGAACTCAAGTCTTCCTGACTTCAGACCTGGAAATCAATCCACTGTGTTCCAGATTGATATCACATTTCTTCAATTCATACAGTCCTTATTTAACACTTGGCATTCCATCTCCGCTTTTTTGTAATTTTATAGTCTGTCTTAGGTCCTGGAGACCTCTCCCTCTTCAGCCTTGTCTCCTAGAATCCTTTGCTTCCTTCTAGGTTCAGGCCTAGTACTACCTCCCACAAGAAGTCTTTCTCAATCCCTATAGTTATTGACACCTAGAACAATGAGTTAGGTGGCACAGCAGACAGAATGCTGTGCCTGGAGTTCAAATCAGACCTTAGATACTTACTAGTTGTGTGACCCTGGGCAAGTCACTTAACCTTGTTTGACTCAGTTTCCTCTACCCTATATTGTCACCTAGCTGCCTTTTTTTCCCTGGTGATATTTATGTGATATTACCTGACTTGCCCAGGGCCTGGAGTCAGGAAGACTTGAGTTCAAATGTGACCTCAGACACTTACTTGCTGTGTGACCTTGGGCAAGTCACTTAACCCTGTTTGCCTCAGTTTCCTCATCTGTAAAATGATCTGGAGAAGGAAATGACAAACCACTCTAGTACCTTTGCTAAGAAATCCCCAAATGGCTTCATGGAGAATTGGTCATGACTGAAAGGACTCAATAACAGAAGAAGAGATATTAAATAAGTTGCCCTGGGTCATGCAGCCAGAATGTATTAAAGGCAGGATTAACTCTGAGGATAGTCACCGCCCTCCTCCCCCAATCCCAGGTCTCCTCAATGTTGATGTTGATGATCACAATAATAGTAATGATGACTGATATTAAAGTTTGCAAAGTGCTTTGCTCTATGTAATCTTATTTAGCCTGCCTTGAGTTGTGCTTAAAACCCTCCTCATAAATCTCCTGTCCACCAGCCTTCCGTAAATTAAATATGGCTTGTAATCAGTTTTTATCTCTTTAAGTTATTAGCTATGGAGACCATTATGAAGCCCTGGTTAATTCTTCTGCTCTTTCCCCAGAAAACAAACCACCAAGGCCTATAGGCCATGCCTGTTTATATTTCTTGCCTCTCACTCCCAGTAGCATCTTTGTCCTGTGAAGCAGAGCCTGAACATGGCAGGGTAGGGCCACCATGACCTATGGGGCTGTGGGAGCTGCTGCAGATTCCACAGACTTCTTTATCAAGACTGTATGTGGAAGGGGCCCTGCAAAGGTCAGCGCTGATTCAACTTAATTCAAATTGACATTCAGCAAGCATTTCTTAAGTACTATGTGTGAGGCACAGTGCTTGGCACTGGGGATAAAAGGGACCTGGATCTCTGATTCCATTAGTACAAAAAATGCCAAGGTCAAGGAAACTCCATCTACAAATTTGAACTAGTGCCTTCTCTACAACTTAGTGGTAGAGAGATGCCTGAAATACAGAGAAGATAAGTGACTTGTTTAGGGCCATACTGCCAGTGTGTTTCCTGGGTGGCTCTCAAACCTAGGTCTTTCTGCCTCTGCCCCTCTGCCTCTCCTAACAAGCAAGTGCCAATGGCCTGGAAATTCATTAGCTTTTCTCCATACATGTTTATATCCTGCCCCTTGTGAAATGTACTTGAATCATGTGACTTCTTGGGACCTCAGTTTCCTTATCCATTACATTAGGGCTTTGGGGGGATAGCTATGTGGCACAGTGAATAGAGCACAGGCCCTGGAATCAGGAGGACTTGAGTTCAAATCCGGCCTCAGACACTTAACACTTACTAGCCATGTGACCTTAGGCAAGTCACTTAACCCCAATTGCCATGCTTTCCTCCCTCCAAAAAGCAAAAAAAAACCAAACCAAAACAAAAATATGAGGCCTTTGAACCAGTTGACTTCTAACACAGCTACAACTCTAAATTTGTGATCCTATGCTAAGATAGAGGTAACGGGAATATACAGACAAAAATTAAATACTACTCTCAAGGAACTTATGTCTTCTTGGAGTAGAGGAGTTATAACAGGTATGCAGATAAGTATAATCCAAGGTAAATGTGTGTGTGTGTGTGTGTGTGTTTGTGCGCTCGTGCATGTGCATGCATGTATGTGAGAGAACGACAGACACAGAGAGACACACAGAAAGACAGAAACAGAGACAGACAGTTGGAGGGAAGAAAAGAGACAGAGAAAGAGAGAGACAGAGAGACAGATGGGGGGAGAAAGAGAGAAAGGTAGTGAGAGAGGGACAGAGAGAGGAAGCAAGAGAAAGAAAGGGGGAGACAGGGAGGGAAGAAGAGAGATAGAGATGAGGAGAGACAGAGACAGAGAGGGAGAAGAGAGAGACAAAGAGAAGGACATAGAGAAAGAGACACACAGAGATGCACAAAGAGACACAGAAAGAGAGGTAGGGAATGGGTGATAGAGAGACAGAGACAGGGAGAGACTGGGACGGAAACAGATTCAGTGGGATCATAGAAATATCATTTTCTCGGGGGGGGGGGAGGAGAGGATGAGAGACTGAAGGCTGGTGGAGTGGGGAGTGATGATCCAAGGTTATTGGCCCAGCCTTTCACTTCCCATCTCCAATTTTTATGTTTCCACCCATCTTTTCCCCCCATTTCCACTTCTGTGCCCATGTTGGCATCTTTCCTAGATAATTCTTATCTCTAATTCTTTTCTCTGTTCCTCCAGTTCTCTGGAGGATTAGTCCCCTGTCTTGATTGATCTCTTCAGAATGCCATCTTCATCGATTCTCCTTTACCCATTTAATTAATGCACCAAATAATCTTCTTTCCAGGTCATTAGCAAGGAAAACAAATGAAGACAGGGCCTTGGGTGCCTGCCTCCCAGACGCTGGGCCTTCCCTGACGCTTTTCTGTCATCCCATAGCTAGGGACCATTTGGCTAGAAAGAAGACATGTGGTGTGGAAAGAGAAGAGGTTTGGGGGTGAGTTATTTACTATTTGTGTGACTATGGGCTAGTCATTTACTCTCTCAGCCTCAGTTTCTTCATTTGAGGAAGAAGGAGGGAAACAGGCACTTACTAAACTCCTACTGTGTACCAGGCACTTGGCATCATCTCGTTTGCTCCTTCCAACAACCCTGGAAGGCAGCTGCTATTATTATCCCCATTTCACAGATGAGGAAACTTGAGGCTGAGAGAGGTTAAGTGACTTGCCCAGGGCACACAGCTAGAAATGTCTTAGGTCAAATTTGAACTGTTCTTCCTGACTCCAGGCCCAGTGCTGTACAGCTACCCCTAGGAGGTTAGAACGGGTTAATACTAAAGTCCTTTGGTGGTTTAATACTAAGGTCCTTTACAATTCCAAATCTTTGGATCTGAATGAGAGGTGGCCTTTCATTGATAGACACAGGAAGGCCCGACTTAACTCTCTATACCGTGGGCTCTGAGGGGGCAATGGGAAGGTCCCTAATCCAGAATAATTCTCTCACTGGATACAAGTATCTACCCAGCTGGGCTGTGGCTGATGCAGGAAAAGTGCCATCATTTTCATTGGGTTTAACCTGTTTCTCTCCCTAATTCTTTTTGTTTCATTCATTTTTGGAAAGGGTGACCCATTAAATGGCTGGCAGGTCAGTGAGCTGAAATCAGCAGGTCCTTTTGTGAAGGAAGGAGAGGCTAGTCCCTGGGAGGAATGGGGTGAGTGGGATGGAAAGGGAGTGAGGACAAAGGAAGGAAAACAAAGAAGAGGGAGCAGTGAAAGAGAAACTTGTCTATTGAGAGGCAGCTCGGTATAGTGGAATGCCTTGAGTCTAGGGGGCTTGGGTTTGAATCTTCACTAGCTGTTTGTGACTTTGGGCAAGTGATATGACCTCAGTTTTCTTCTCTGTAAAATTGAGATAATTATATTTGCAAGGCACTTTACATACTTTAAAGTGCTATATAAATTAGTCGCTACTCCCAACCTACCCTCTCTCTCTCTCCCCCTTCCCTGTCTCTTTCTGTGTCTTTCTCTAGCTCCCTCTCTGTCCTCTCTTTCCCTCTCTCTCTCTGTCTCTCTCCTTCCTCTCTGTCTTTCCTTGTCTATGTCGCTCTTCCTCCCTCCCTGTTGTTTCTGTCTTTTTTTGTCTCTTTCTCTAGTTCCCCATCTCTCTTTGTCCTTCTCTCTCTCTCTCCCTCTTTTTGTCTCTCTTCTCCCTCTGTCTCTGTCTCTTCCTCTCTCCCTGTCTTTTCCTGTCACCCTCTCTCTCTCTTTCTTTCTCCCTATCTCTCTCTTCCTTTTTCCCTGTCTCTCTCTCTCTTCCTCCCTCCCTGTCTTCCTCTGTCACTCTCTTCATCCCTGTCTTTCTGTCCCTCTCTTTGTCTGTCTGTCTTCCTCCCTCCCTGTCTCCCTCTGTCTCTCTCTGTCTCTCTGTCTCCCTCCCTCCCTCCCTTCCTCCCTCTCTTCCAATCTCCCTGTCACTCTTTGTTTCTTGACTCTCTTCTTCCCCTTTTGTTTGTCTCTGTGTCTCTGTTTCTGTCTCTTTCATGTGGAGGAAAGTGCTTTTTCAAACTTAACATCCTTCAGAAAAATGAGCTGCTGTTATTCTTACTTCATACTCTTTCTGGGAGTTGGTCTTTAGTGAGAGAAGATTGAATAGGGCATGAAAAGAAGCAGATGTAATTTCTATCATGCATATACAGATGCCTATTTGTAGACAGCTTGGTGGTACAGTGGATAGAGTGCTGGGCCTGGAGTCAGGAAGACTCATCTTCTAGACTTCAAATCTGGTCTCAGGCACTTACTAGCAATGTGACCCTGGGCATGTCACTAAATCCTGTTTGCCTCAGTTTCCTCATTTGTAAAATAAACTGGTAAAGGAAATGGCAAACCTCTCCAGTATCTCCGCCAGGATATGGGGTCACGAAGAGTCAGACATGAGTGGAAATGACTGAATAACAAATGCATGCCTAGGAAGGCTGGATTTCTTAGATAGATTACCCTTCTGACCCAGGCCTTGAGGCTTCTCTGGCTTAAGAGAACTTGAATTTTGCTGAAGGCTAAGACATTTTCTGAACATTAATTCTACAGTGGTCAAAGACTTACAACCTTGGGCCAATCATCTGTTTGTAAAATCATCTCTTGTCCCTTAAATTCCTCACTGGCTATTAGGAGAGTAAGTGAAACATATGCAATAATATCTCTGTAAGACGCAGTATTCTAGAGTGGAAATAAAGCTGATTTAGAGTCAAATCACCTGGGTTCAAAGCCTGGTTCTGCTACGTATTACCTGAGTGACCTTGGGAAAGCCATTTGCCTTTTTTAAGCTTCACTTTCCTCATCTGTAACATTAAAGGCTTAAATTAGATGATTATTAAGGTTCCTTCTAGCACTTAGTACTTTGGAAGTTTAGGATCATAGGTCTAGTGATGGAAGAGACCTTGGAGACTAGTTAGTCCAACCTTTTTATTTCACAGATGAGGAAACTGAGGCACAAGACTGTTCAGTGTCTTTCCCAAGGTCACTCAAGCAGATAGTAAGTATTAGAGCAGGGATTTGAATCCTTGCCCTCTGACTCCACAGCCAGTGCTCTTTACATAGTACTATCCTGCACCTCTCTCTATTGGGAAAAAGGCTGTTGAATTGCAATTCAAGATACAGTCACTTTCAATTATCTGTGGGTAGATTATAGCCTGTGGATTATATCTGCAGAGGCTTTTCCAATTCAGTAAGCACTAATGCAGGAGCTACCATCCTAGGCTAGCTTCCCCTTGAACGTCTACATCCCTCTTGCAATTTGGTGTGCACACAAGTAATTCAAACAGAAAAATATAAGCCTGAGTAATTGTAGGGAAAGTGCAGGGGCAGCTAGGTGGCACTGGGCTTGAAATCAGGAAGACCTGAGTTCAAATCCAGACTCAGATACTTCCTAGCTGTGTGACCCTGGGCAAGTCACATAACCCTGTTTGTTTCAGTTTCCTCATCTATAAAATGAGCTAGAGAAGGAAATGTCAAACCACTCCAGTATCCTTGCCAAGAAACCCCCAAATAGGGTAACAAAGAATCAGATATGATTGAAAAAATGACACTGAAATATTAGAGAAATCTGCTATGTGGAAAATAATTAATTCAAAATTTTATGGTAATGTTAGGATTTTAAGTACTTTTCTCAAAATTCTATGAGATAGGAAGTACAAAAATTACCCCCATTTTATTGATGAGAAAACAGATATTTAGTAAGAGTAAGTGACTTATCCTGAGTCATACAACTAGAAAGTGGCAGAGCCTGGGTTCAAAACCAAGTCTCCTGATTCCAAATCTAGAGTTTTTCCTATTGCACTGCACTGTCCCATAGAGAGTATTTCAAAGTAAATAATAACCGACTTTGAATTTACCCGTTGCTCCTTTCTAGCAGCGCGGGTAATCCAGCATCGACTGTAGTCTTATTAAATATGTATGGAGCAGGGTCAGCTTGAAACCCAACTCCTGTGATCCTTCATCAGATCTCCTCACCTCTTGGCCTGGATAGACATAATACACTGGTTTTTGTGTATTGAATTCCCCTCATCCCCAATTCAGACGCCACAGAATGCTGGTGTCAGAAGAAAATTTAGAGATCCTCCCCGTATTAAGGATGAGGAAACAGGTCTAGAAAAGGCAAATGATTCATCAAAGGTTATAAAGCTACTGAGATCAGTCAATCAACTTCATTTATTAAGTGTCTATTATGTGCCAATCACTGGGTCAAGAATCAGCTCCAGCTCTAATGGAACTTATATTTTAAGGGGGAGATTACGTGAACATATAGTAAGGGCATGAGCAGTTGGGGAAATCAGGAGAGACATCATGGGAAAAGACACAATTGGGCTGTTTTGAAGAAACCCAAGGGCACTAATGAGGAGGAAAAGCTTTCATGAGATAATGTATGTGACACCAGTATCAGTGTCAGCTGTTGCTATAAGTGACAGCTGGGACCCAGGTCTCCTAACTCCTTGCCCAGCCAGGGCTCCAGCATTCCACCAGACTGGGCTGTTTCACTGTCTTACTTCCAGATTCCTGTTTCCAAGCCCTTTTTCCTATTCCTTGGGTACCCCATTCAGGAGGAACTCAGTGTCTCCCCTACTCCCCTCCCTTCTCACTCTATGCTCCTGTGATTCCTCTTTCTTTCCTTGTGGAATGAAGGCTTTTTCACCTTTTTAAGAGATTTCAGAGAGCAGAGCAGGTGAGAGAGACATTTGGGATGGGGTGGGAGAGGCAGATACCCTAAAATCACAACTACTTAGCAAGGCTGGTCCTAGGCAGGACCTGGGAATATCCCCATCCCACAATGCCAGCCAGCTACAACCTCCTCTCTCTGTTACTTGCTCCCCTAAGAAAGTCTGATCATTTCATTATTAAAGATGACGGATTCTAATTCCAGGCCATGGAATAGAATTACTGGGTTCAGAGGACTCAGAAGGAGGCACCTGGTGCTGTTCCAGAGGAAAAAGTTTCCAGAAGGTTGTAAGGGAGGGAAAACATCCAATTTTCTCTCTCCTCTTTCCAGCTCTAGCCCTGGCCCCAACCTTACTGGGAGAAGAATAGCCAGGATTAAAGACCACAGTGCTTGATCTAACCCATAGAACTGTCATCCTTCTAAAGCCATCCCTATCCCTAGGGTGGTTGTAATGGAGCCTTTCAATTTAGGATGTTCCTTGGTGCTCTAATGATTAAGCATTGAATGATGACTCACAGAGGGTATTGAAGGCAGAGAAGGAGGCAACTGAAAATTGGTCCATAAAAAGAAAGGAAGGAAGGAAGGAAGGAAGGAAGGAAGGAAGGAAAGAAGGAAGGAAGGAAGGAAAGAAGGAA
>NW_027187419.1:51450852-51521826 GCF_028583685.1 Petaurus breviceps papuanus | reverse complement strand
GAAGGAAGGAAGGAAGGAAAGAAGGAAGGAAGGAAGGAAAGAAGGAAGGAAGGAAGGAAGAAGGAAGGAAAAGAGGGAGGGAGGGAGGAAGGGAGAGAGGGAAGGAGGGAGAAAGAAAGGAAAGAAGAAAGAAACTGTTTTGTCCCATCTCCCAAATTCAACAAAACCAAAACCCCAAGCCCCTTCAATCAAATGTCATATGCACACATATAATTCACTCCTAACTCTATCACAATTACTGGGCAAACTAGGAAGAACTGCCCATACCCCTTTTCCCCCAATACCCCCAGTGATGTGTTTTGTGGCTTAGCCTAGTATTATAGAATCATGAAGTCTCAAAGGTGAAGAGGGCTTCAGAAACCATCTAGTCCAATCCAGACCAGAAAAAGAAGAGATTTAGAGAACAACATCCTCAATGAGTGATGACCTAGCTAGTCATTGTCTGAAGAGCTTCAGGGAATCTGCAGCCTCTAAAGGCAGCCTGGCCCATTCCACTTATGGACAGCTTGAATTGTTTGAAAATTTTCCTGACATGAGCCTAAATTTGTCTTTTTGCACTTTGTGCCTGGATCTGTCTTCTGGGACCAAATTGGATGGATTAAACCTCTTTCCCACATAACAACTTTTGTAGTTCTTGAAGCTAGCTATTATGTTTCCCTGAACCTTTTCTTCTCCAGGATAAATATCCCCAGTTCTTTTAACAGACTTTTATGTACCATGATTTTGGTTGCCATCCCTGGATGTTCTCCAAATTATCAATGTCCTTCCTAGAATGTAGAACTGGGAACTAAGCACATACTCTAATTCTCTTCTCTCTTATACATAAATGTCTTACAAATGGCTTAATTAAGGCCTAGAGGGTGGGAAGGGGCAAAGGAAGGAAAGAAGGGTTGGTTGCCAGAACCAAGGCATATGTGGTATGTAGTAGCAGGTGCCTTTGGGGATGAGGTAGATGGTGCCATGATCATTATAGGTCAGAATGTCTCAGCAGCATGGAGCCAGAGGTTAGAAAGAATCTCTAGTTTTCCAAAGGCTCTTTGGAATCAGCTCAGGAAAATAGCTGATTCCCTGGAAAACTGAAATTAGAAAACATGGGGTCTAAACTACAATTCTTCAGAAAGGGTGGGTTTTCACCTTTCTTCCTTGCATCATCTCCCTACCCTCATCATCCAAAAACCCTCAGGGTTATCTGTAGGTATGTGGGTACTGTCCAGGTCAGTTCCAACTGTGTCCTTCTTCTCCAGCCTCCTCTAATGCCCACACATTTTAATATAAGTAAAATATGGTTAAAATGACTCAGGAAAACATGGAGGAAAAGTACAACTTGGCATGGTGGAATCCTTACTGGATTTGGAATCAGAAGACCAGGTTCAAGTTCCCTTCTTCTATTTACTACCTTTGTGACACTGATCAAGGCATTGATCTTTCTTTCTGGGCCTCCCTTTTTTCATCTATTACAGGAGGGGGTTTGGCTAGATGATCCGTAAAATCCCTTTCAGCTGGGCCTAGAGAACAACAGGTGTTGGGATTTCAAAAAAAGGGAAGAGGATGGAATCTATAAATTATAGGCTAGGGACTTTGACTTCAATTACTGGCATAATTCTAGAATATATTAAAGGAATGGTGAGTAAGCAATGGTCATAAAGAACCATCATGGCTTTTATCAAGAACAGGTCATTCCAAACTTTTGGTCTTTTATGATAGTGTTACTAAAATGATAGAAGGCTATAGAAATAATTTATGCTGTAGGGGAAGCTCATAGATATAGTTTACCTAGATTTTAGAAAAGCATTTGATAAAGTATGTCATTTAACCTGTCCAGAATCCATTTCACAGCACCATTATCTAGCCCACATTTCTCCATCTTCACAAAAATCAGATGACTGAACTCAAAGAGTAGTTGTTAATCGTTCAAGGAAGCTATGTAGTACAGTGAATAGAGCACCAGCCCTGGAGTCAAGAGGACCTAAGTTCAAATCTGAACTCAGACACATAGTATGACCCTGAGCAAGTCATTTAACCCTATTTGCCTCAGTTTACTCATCTGTAAAATTAGCTGGAGAAGGAAATGGCAAACCACTCTGTGTCTTTGCCAAGAAAACACCAATTGGGGTCATGAAGTCAGATATGACTGAAACTATTGAATGGTGTGATGTTAAGTTGGTGAGTTCTTCAGGACAGGGCCTCAGGGATCTTCCCTAGGCCCTGAACCATTAAACATTTTTCTCAGTAACATACATAAAGTCATAAATGACATCCTTATCAAGTTTTCAGATGGTGCAAAGCTGGGAGGGATGGCCAACCCACTGAATAATAGGATCCAAAACAACGACCTTGACATGCAAGCACATTGGATTGACTCTAATAAGGTAAAATTTAATAACGATAAATAACTACAGTCCTACACAGAAGCCCAAGAAGTTTACTTCATACGTACAAGATAGGGGAGGCATGGAAGTTAGATATGTTATCTGAAAAAGATCAAAAGGCTTTGGCAGACTCAATAATGACTCAATGTTTTTTGACATAGACAAAAACACTAATTCAGTCTTGGGCTGCATTTGGGCAAAGTGTTCAGAAATAACAAAATCAGAGCCCCATGGTACTCTGTCCCCACTAGACCACAACGGAAGTGCTGTGTTCAGTTCTAAGCTCCATATTTTAGGGAGGGCACTGATAAACTAGAAAACATCGAGGTGAAGGCAACTAGGAAGGCAAAGAGCCTGGAGCTCATGCTCTATGAGGATTGTTTGAAAGAACTGAGTATTTTCAATCTAGGAATGAAAGATCTAAAAGAAGGGGGAAGAGAACAAGCATTTATTAAGCACCTACTATGTACCAGCTCCTTCCAGATATCTCATATGATTCTTACAACATCCCTAGAAGATAGATGCTATCATTATCCCCATTTTATAGTTGAAGAAATGGAGGTAGGCAGACATTAAATGACTTTTTCCAGAGTCACATAGTTGGTGAGTGTCTGAGGCTAAATTTGAACTCAGGTCTTCCTGACTCTAAACCCAACATTCTATCCATTTTAGGGAGGGATATGATAGCTGTCCAAAAATTTGAAAGACTTTTGTGTAGAAGACAGATTAAACTTGTTTTGCACTTTCCCAGAGGGTAGAAGGTGGAACAATGGCCAGGTGACCACTTGTGGGGTATATTTTTAGAGGGAATTCTAATTCAGGATCAGGTCTACGATTTCTGAGGTATCTTTGAACTCAGATTCTGGGAATCTATGAATTCAACTGGGCATCTCTCAGGAGTTCTAAGCTGATTTAAGCTTAAACCAGCTTAAGGTTTCCCAGGAGTGGACTCAGTCAGTCATGATTCCCCCTAGGGCTCCAGAAGGGCCTTACTTTCTCTCCCTCCATACCCCTCCCCCCCAAAATGCCATCTTCCTTCCACCTACATACCCATGATACCATTTCCCAATCACCAATGTCCCCCTTCCATACCTCCATCTGAAATTAGTTTAATTAGGACCTGGTCCATTTATCCAGGCTGCCATTCTATGCTTACTTTGCTATTCAAGAAATTTTCTGGGCTTTGTTTCTTTCATCACATCTTCCCATTTAACCTCTCTCTTAAATATTTTAATAATGACAGTTAACACATATATCTCTTTAAGATTAACAAAGCATTTTCCTCACAAAATCCCCATGGAAGTGGATAGTGCAAAATATTATTATTCCAGTTTTTATAGATGATAAAACAAAGCATCAGAGTGTCAAGATACTTTCTGGCAGTCACACTGGGCCTGTAGTCAGAAAGACCTGAGTTCAAATTCATCCTCAGATACTTAATAGCTCTGTGACCCTGGTCAAGTCATTTAACCTGTGTTTCCTTATCTGTGAAATGGGGATAATAATAATATAATTATAATAATAGCACCTACCTCTCCAGAGGACCAAATGAGGTAATTATAAAAGTGCTTAGCACAGTAGCTGGCATATAGTTAAGTGCTATGTCAATATTAGTGATGATGATGATGATGATGATGACCCAGGACTCCTGGCTTCAGGGCCAGCACACTTCTCACTGCTCTGTCACATGAACCACACAAAAAGGATAGTAGTACATAATTCCCAAGGGTACAAAGAACCCCCTCACATGGTTACAAAGACTTCCCCTAGCTTCTGGGTTACATCTTATAGCTCTCTGGCTTCTCCATCCAACTCCACCTACCTTCAGGACAAGGCTGGCAGCCTGGGTCTCCTCTCAGAGAGAAATAACCAAGAGGGCAGAAGACACAGCCTGTGAGCTGAGGACTTGGCTCCTGTCCTGGTGGGCAACGCTACAAAGCAACAGAGTAATGTGAAAAGGGAAAATTAATTATCAAGGACACGGTAATGGAAGAACTAAGTTATCTACTAGAATTTAAAGTGTTGGAAGTGCTGATTCCAGCCTGGTTGCTTACTCACTGGGAGACCTTGAAAAGTGCACTACTCAATTTCAGAGACTTGCCCAAGGTTACGTGGCTGGCAAAGGGCAGGGCCAGGATCTGATCCTGGGCCTTCATACACCTAGTCTAATACTCGATATCTCTGTTTTCTTTGTACACCTTTAGTGTGATTCTTCCGGCCCCAGAGTCAGGAGGACCTGGGTTCAGATCTGGACTCAGACACTTAGTACACACACACACAAAAGTAGCTGTGTAACCTTGGGCAAGTTACTTAACCCCAATTGCCCTCCAAAAGGAAAAAAAAAAGAGAGAAGTTTACAAAGAAGACATCTCCCTGCCATATCTTCCCTCCCCTCGCTTCTTCACCCCCTGCTCTCTCTGACTGGACTGACAAACTTTCCCTACTGAGTTAGGCAGACAGAAGAGGGCAGAGAGGGAGGTGGAAGGTCATGGTGAGGGAGAGGGAGGAGCTAGAGAGGAGGGGATGATAGACATAAACAGACCTGCCCACTCTGTGTTTTTAGAGAAATGAGAAGTCCATTCAATCACTATCAAGAGGGACTTAATTACATTTGCTCCTCTTTCAGGGATGCTATTGATACAAGCAACAATGGGCAGATGTCAGGTGTCAGGTGCCATGTCTTGGAGGAGTCAGGACTATTGGGTTCTGGACCTTGCTTCCCTACAGAATGGGGAAGTTTCTTTGAGACCCCATCCGAGAGCAGCAGAAAACCATTCACTTCCTGGCCTACTGGTGGTGGTTGGTGAGCTATCCTGGGAAGTGGGAAAGAAGGATGTCATATTGATGGGACAACAAAGGACTATCAGGTATAAGGCACAAGGCTTTCTGGATAAACATCAATACTTGTTGAGTTATATAATCATTATAAAAATATACCCTATGATTTCCAATTTCTTATTATAAATGATTGTCTTAGCAACTAATATTTCTTTTCACCATATGGCTACTCTTAAGCCCAAAGGAGCCACCTCTTCTGTAAAACTGGATTAAGAAGAAATGGGGGTAAGCTAAAGCATGATGAATTTCAGCTGGCTATAGAAAATAAATTTTAGACTGTGAGGTGAAGAAAGAAGTTACTCTTTGGTTTTCACCCATTCAGAATAGTTAAGGGGTAGACGTATCTAGACATACAAGCTTGAACTAAATGACCTTCGAAGTCTGGGGTTCCCATCATGCTCTTGGGGTTGTTCATGGAGGCTTCTGCTCCTAGGTGTATATACCTCTCTGATCCTTCCATCAGGGCAGACATGGCCGGCTGGACATGGCTTACACCACAGCTCCCCTTCAGGTGAGTACTCCCCAGGCCTACAGCTTCTCAGGACCCCAGTATGGGAGTCACAGGCATAGCCATCTGGACAGGCCCAGCAATGGCTTCTAGTCTCTGAGCTGATGTATCCTGTAGGGCAAACCTGTGGAAATTAGGAAGGAGCAAGGTGTTTGGTCACATAGAATAAGAATGATGCATTTGCATGAG
Source organism: Petaurus breviceps papuanus (assembly GCF_028583685.1). NCBI lineage: Eukaryota > Metazoa > Chordata > Mammalia > Diprotodontia > Petauridae > Petaurus > Petaurus breviceps. The sequence continues at coordinate 51,515,922 of NW_027187419.1, read as the reverse complement.
CCAGAAGGGGCTTGAGAGATTCTCTAACCTTATCTCCCTCTTTCCCCCCACCATTTTTCAGAAGTGGGAAATTAGACCCAGAGAGGAAAAATGACTAACCTGAAGTTAAACAGTTAATTAATGTGGGGTCACAATCAAGGGAGCTTTTTTGTGTCAGTTACAATGGGAAGATGATTGATTGAGAACTGTTTCTAGTCTCCTTCCCACTGGGGCCCACTGCTTCACTAGCCATCAGGGCACTAGGCCCTGTAGTGGTTTGTGAGTTGGAGGGCAAAGCCAGGATCATATGGAAGTAAATCAAGGGGATAGGAAGATGATAGAATGTAGATTTGGAAGAAATCTTAAGAGGCCATCTAGGCTGTTCTTATTTGGAGAAGCCATCTTGGCTCAGGAAAGCCAAAGCACAAAGGTTTGGGTGATGGTGAAAGTTGAGACTTGTCACCATGTAAGCCAGGTTTGGTGACTGATGCCACAAATAGATTGTTAGGGGTTCAGTCAATGGTCAGGATGGGGCAGTATCAGCTGTCTCATGATGAGGAATCCCTTTTTCATATCCCCCTTAGCCAACAGAAGTGATTTCCAAGAAGTTACTCTCTTCCAGGATCATCTGGAAGGGATTTTAGAGAAGGAAGGTCACCTGGCAGCCTGTGATGGTCCCAAGGCCAGTGATCCTGCTGAATGTTCCCACCGGGCATAATCTTGGAGCTGTCCTGCCTCCTAGGCAGCTGAAAGCCCACAAAGGAAACAAAAGTGTTAGGAAATAGTCACAAGTAGCCCCCAGTGCTGCCAAAGGTCAAGCTAGAGAGTATCAATTGCTTCCCAGACCAATAGCTATATACACCAGAAAGTTCTCTTACAAGTGACACAAATCATAGAAAGTAGACATGGTCAACAGTCTATGCTGAAGGGAGGGGAGACAAGGCCTACATAATAATAATCATATAAAAGTCATTTCATGTTTGGCTTGGGAATTTAGACAGTGACCCACATAGACAGACCCTAAGACACTCACCTTCTCTGGCTTGGCCCAAATATTAATGGTGGAAGGAGGCAACGAATAATGTGTAATGCAGGCAATTGAGTTTACTGTATATAAAGCTTTTGACTGTCAAAGAGTATTTTTTCCCTCTTTTGTAAGTTTTGGGGACACATTGGGAAGCCAGGGTCAATGTCCCATGTAGACAGAGCACATTGCTAGAATCTAAGTGTGGGATGTGAAGAGTTTCCCAGATCAACCAGTCACTCACTCGTCAGTCTTTGGGGCTAAGCGCAAAGGGCACATACCTACTAGATTAGGATCTGAGTGAGTGGAGAAGTTGGGGGATTGGGCAGAGAGTTAAAATATAGCCTCAGACACTAGCTGTGTGGCCTTGGGCAAGTCACTTAACCTCTGTCAGCCTTCATTATCTCAACTATAAAATGGGGATAACAATAGCACCTACTTTCCAGGGTTGTTACGAGGATTCAATGAGATAAATGAGGAGCAAATGAGATATTTTAAAAGTGCTTTGCAAATCTTAAAGCCTAGGTAAATGTTAGCTTTTATTATTATTATTAACAATAATTATAATTATTAGCTCATCATTGATTAATTTATTGCTATTAATTATAACATTTATTTATAATTATAAAATTAATTATAATATTATTGCAATCACTAATGATTAACCTTTCCTTTCCTGATATCAGGACCATTCTTTAATCTTCCCAGGAGGGAGGAATCACAGCTTCGTTCCTGGAGGTGGGGACAGGGGACAGACTGGCCAATGTGATAATAATAATAACTAACATTTATATAGCACGTGCTAGGGATGGTGCTAATAGAAGATTATTGTATTTGATACTCACAACAGCCCTGGAAGGTAGGTGCTGTTATCATTCCCATTTTGATAGATAATGAAACTGAGGCAAAGGGGGGTAAGTGACTTTTCCAGGGTCACACAGCTACTAAATGTCTGAGGTTGGATTTGAACTCAGGAAGATAAGTCTTCCTGACTCCAGGTCCAGTGCTCTATCCTCTTCACCATAAGTCATAATGGACTGGTCCTCTCTACCCTCAGCTGCTAGGCCCCTCTGTAATACCAGTGTTGTTGCTTTGCTCAGGAACTGCTCAATGAGGGAAGCTCTTGAGTTTCCCTGACTCCTGAAGTGGTGACCAGTCACTGGGTAGTATTCCATTGTTCTAAGATATTATCATATTCTAGATCCAAATCCCTAGGAGTCTGGTTTTGGTGGCATTAATCCCTTACTCTATTTAGAAAGTAAAACCCTCAGCCTGCTCTCCTTCACTCCCTTCCCCCTCCCTCGGGGTCCAGAATATCCTGCCTTACTAAAAGCCAACAGGGCACTCAAGGCAGTTCCCTGATGTGTAGTGGAGTCCAGGAGGGCAGTCGATAAGGCACTGGGTATGGCAGTCAATGGTCTGGGAGAGGGCAGCTCTTCCTGTGAGACCAAAGGAAAGATCAAGAACATTAAAGAAGATACACGACAGCTCCAAGCGCTCTCTACAGAAGAATGATTTCCCAGCTACTTTCCAGTTATTGTTCTATCATAATTGTGTGATATTTCTGACACTGTAATTATTGATGAGCAGTGGTAATAAATGGCAATTTCATGATAGGATACATTGGATTCTGATGAATCCTACATGCAATGAGGGGCTGGGCAATAGGAACCCCAGCCCCTCCCCCAAAGACTTTGGAGCATATATAAGCATTCTATGATAGTTTCTCAACTACAGACTGCAGGGTGAAGAAGAGGAGACTTGGCTGTCTTCTGAGCTGGAACTGTGTGTTCATTAATGGCACTAATTCAGTCTCTGTTTCCTGGTTGCATTCAAGGAGAAAGTTGAAAATGCTTCTGGGTGGGGAGAGAGAAGACTTGGGTCTTTGTCTTCCTACCCGGGCCGCCATTACACAGTGATTTAAATATCATGAGCATCATCTAGCATGGGGCAGTAGGATAGCTAAGATGCCTTCCTCTATAGGGACTAGTATAAAAATATCATAACCATCTTTTGGATGAGATCTCAAAATGTCTTCCAGTCAGTTCAAGCAGGGATTAATTTTCCCCATCTAATTGACAGGGAAGCTGAGGCTCAAAGGGAATTTATGTCTTATCCAAATTAGTAGTAGTTGGAGAGTCACTGAATTATAATGTTAGAGATGGAAATGACTTTAGAGATCTCCTGGTCCAGGCTGCTCATTTTACTGATGAGGAAGTGGATTCCCACAGAGATTTTACGACTTGCTCAATTCTGGTAAGTGGCAGAGTGTGAACTTCAGCCCGAGTCTCCTGAGTGTCATTGGAGCAGCCTTTCCCTGTTATCTCCTATTTCTATAGAGATTTATAGTTTGTGGAGTGGGCTTTTCTCATGAAAATGAGAGGTCGGTAACACAAATGTGATGATCTCCATTTTATAGGTGAGAAAGCTGAGAAATCAGAGAGGTGAAGTGAGCATTTGGCAGAGAACCCAGATCTCCTGAGTCCCAAAGTCACACAGTGATTTTCTGGTGTGTGTGTGTGTGTGTGTGTGTGTGTGTGTGTGTGTGTGTGTGTGTGTGTGTAGACCAACAACAAGAGGAGCACAGTGGCAGTTAGGTGACAAATAGTACAGAGAGTCAGACTTAGAGTCAGAAAGACCTAAATTAAAATCCTGCCTCAGAATTACTCCTTGTGTGTCCCTGGACAATCACCAAACCAACCACTCTTTGCCTCAGTTTCCCTAGCTGTAAAATGGCAATAATAATAATAATAATAGTAATTTACTTCCCAGGGTTGTTGTGAGGATCAAATGAGATAATTGTTCTAAGTGCTTTGCAAACCATAAAGTAATATAAAAGTACTAGCTATTGTAATTACAATGATTTCTTCTTCCATTTTCCTGGTGTGCTGTTGAATGCCAGATAGGCAGCCCATCAGAGGTGTGTTTCCCTGGGCAGGTTTCCAGGGCACAGAGTAGTTATGAGAAAACCAGATGTGGTGCTTGGAGCTTCATTGTTGTCATTTACTCATTTCAGTTGTGTCTGATTCTTTGTGACCCCATTTGGGGTTTTCTTGGCAAAGACAATGGAGTGATTTGCCATTTCTTTCTCCAGCTCATTTTACAGATGAGGAAAATGAGGCAAACAGGGTTAAGTGGCTTGCCCAGGGTCACACAGTAGGAAGTATCTGAGACTAGATTTGAACTAATGTCTTCCTGATACTGGGTTTGGCACTGGATCTCCTGTGCCACCTGGCTGCCTTTGGAGCCTGATGGGGATGGGCAAAAGATCTCCTTGTTGAGCAACTCATGGATGATTTACTATCCTTAATCAATTAATTGGTCCAGAAATCTTTACTGAGTGCCTCCACTGTGCTAGGACTCTTACTATGTGCTAGGAAAGATAGTTGTAAGCAGATAAGAGACCAAGAGTAGGGACTGTCTGTGAAGTCTCTGCTCTTAAGTAAATCACTGAACGTGTGGGACAGGGAGGATGGGACAAAATATCCACGAAACAACTAGAGAGCATAAGACTGAGTGTGGAGCTCAGTGTTTGCTTGTACTGTTGTGCCCCAACCCAAATCACACACTACCTGATTTGAAGCCCACCAGTAAGCTCCTTTATATTTGTCTTTGTATATTCCTATACCCTGTAATAGCTTGAAATAGCATAAGGCCTAGTCTTGGGTATTGCCCAAGTCATAGTCCTGGAGTTATGGCACAAGTTTATCTTAAGAAGAGACCACCCTATTCTGTTCCTGCTGACCAATCAGGGTCCCCATACCCTGTACCCAGAACATGACCCTAGCCTGTCCCCATCACCCAACAACCCTTCACCCCATACCCACCACCCTGTTCTGGGAGTGACCCCTTCCAAGAAAAGTTGCACCCTTGTACCCTTGCACCACCTTCCCAAATTAGCCCTGAGCTATAGATCTAACGATGGCAATTCTTGGCTTCTGTGCATCATTGTTTATGCTAGCTCCCCTCCCCAATTGTGGTTTTAGCCTTTATAAGCACTGTTTGTACCCCAATTTGGGGCTGCCTGATTTGAGTGTATACTCCAAGTAGTTGAGAGCTTGATCTATAAATCCACACCTAAATTTATCTTGAACCCAGGTCTCGGCTCACTCTTATTCTCTGCACAACAGTACTACAGATGATATGTAGGAGCTTAGTACACTGGGGGAAGGGAGGCGTAATGTGATATAGCAGAAAAAACAGTGGATTCAGAGTTAGGAGACCAGAAATCTAGACTCAGCTCTTCCATTAACTAGCCTGTATGTGGCCTTGGGCAAATCAAAGCATCTCAGAAGCTCAAAGGTCTCATCTAGCCTTAAATCTATGATCCCTCAATTTTCTCATCTGTACAATGGGCATAAGGGAAGGTATAGCTGAAAAGTGGCCTCTTATGGCTTTTGATATTCTTTGATTTTATCTCTCTCTTTCTTCAAGAACTATAATCAATCACCACTTCCATTGCCTCTGGAAAAGGTATACTAATGGACTGCCCTATCCTTCCACTTACATCTCCATGACTTCCTAGATAATAAGGTCTTTTCCAGGACATATCATTCCCCTATATGAGTAGTCTTTCCTGTTAGAATTTAAGCTCCCTGAGAACAGGAGCTATTTTGATTTTGTGCTTGTATTGCCTTCAAATTGTAAGAACTTGGTAAATGCAATTAATTAATTAGTTAGCTAACTAATTCCATGAATCAGTCAGGGTTAGAGTAATCAAAGAAAAGTTTCCCAGAGAAGGATGGGCCTTAAACTGGGCAGGATTTGGATCAGCAGAGGGAACAAAGTCATTCCAATTTAGGGGGACAAAGAGAATGAGAGCTTTGAGATAAGAAACAATAATGGGCAATGGAGCATTATAGTCAGCTTTTACAGTCACAGGCTCCCTGATAACGTAATTGTCATTCACCAAAACAAAGCTGTTGTTGCCGATACTGGGGATCAAAGGGCTAGTGGCTGCTCTCCCCCTCCCACCCACCCACCCAGAGTGCCTACCCTAATAACTACCACAAATTCCAAGACCCTCTGACAAGAATACAGAGTCAGGCAATGACAAAGCCATCTACCTGAGAGGATAGAAGTTGGGATTGTCCTTTTATAAAGATGCAGTAGGTGAACTCACCAGCATTTAAGGCAGCAAGGAGAAATACCAGCTTGAACCAGAGAAGAAACTGAGGCATCCTGGAGTTGTGACTGCTGAGAGCCTAGTTTGAAAGAAAGAGTTTGCTAGAAAGGTTACTCCAGTGCTGGCAAGAGAAGGTCTAAGGTTTCTGTGACTGTAACCAAATCCCCTGGAGGCTGACCTGAAATGGACACCAGGCAAGGAGAGAAAGAAGCCATATAGAAAATCCTTCCCATTGTGAGGTACTTGCAGGGAAAATCTGGCTCCCCTGGTGTAGCAGCAAGCACCCCAGTGTCCCCAGGGTGGTTGCTCACACAGGTTCTTGGATCTGCTTTGATAAAGGAAAGCAACTCAAAATGGGTTAACAAGCTTACTTTAATCAGTCAGATATGTATCATTCACCTAGTTCAGGGGAAAAAGGTCAGCACCCCGAACTTCAAAGTATACAGGCAGAATTATCAAGACAGAAACAGATCAAGTAGACAGCTTTCCAAACTGTCCAACCATTACATCCATACCAAATCAACATCTGGGTTTCAACATCTGGGTTTTTCAAAGCCAGGGGGCTCTGGACAACGGCTTCCCAGAATCCATATCAAATCACAGAACACTTCTCAAAGTGAGCCCCAAAACAAAGCTACACATCAGGGCTTATATAGCCTTCTCCTGGCTCAGAGAATGTAACAACCCTATTGACTCACTGGCCAATCAAGAAGTATCTACTGAAAAACAAGCCTCCCACCCCAGGCTCCAGGTGCACTTTAGCCTAGGGGCAGGGAAGATCTTTAAATTTTACATTCCCATTACACCTGGGAACTAGGGTAGATAGGAGATAGGATGTGGCAGATAGAGAGCTAGCCTTGTTGTCAGGAAGGCTTGGCTTCTAGTGCCACCTCTGACACATAAGTAGCTGTGTGACCCTGGGTAAATCACTTTACCTTTCAGTAATTTAGGCAACTTGCTCAGATTCTAAGGTATAGAAAAGATGCTGATCTCCCTCCATTGGTAGAGAGAGTTACTCATCTTCCTCTCTGGGAAGTTTCTGTATCAGAGATGTCAAAACATGTAGATATCCTCCTGGTGTGGAACCAGACTAAAATGTAATTGGGAAATATTTCATTAAAATAAATGAAAATGCAACAGGACACAAATAATATCAATATGTATTTTTCTAAGTCAGTATGTGGACATCATTGACTTTTATGTACAGTTTAGTGACCCTGTTTCTATTTGAATTTGACATTCCTACCCTATACTAGGGAAATCACAGGTCTGTTCCAGAAAGGAAAGATGCATTAGGGCAACAAGGTCCTGGACAGTGTCTTAGTCCAACTTCGAAGCTGTCTGGGACTTGGTAAGAAAATCTGATCTCCCGTCAATTTATTGTGACTTTTCTCTTAAGGCAACTGAGTTAGGTGGTATAATGGGTGAAGCACTGGTCCAGGAGTCAGGAAGACCCAAGTTCAAATTTGACCTCAGCTATTTAGCTCTGTTATCCCAGGCAAGTCACTTAACCTCTATTTGCCTCAGTTTCCTCATCTATAGAATAAGGGTAATAACAGCACCTCCTTTCCATGTTTTGTTGTAAGGATCAAATAAGATAATATTCATAAAAAGCACTTAGCATGGTGCCTGGCACATAGTAGGAGCTATATAAATATTTATTGCCTCTTTTCCCCCTCAACCAACCTTTGTAAGCATTTATTGAGACCTGTTTTCAAGCCCCACATCTGTGCTTTGGCCAGATAATATTGAGAAATATAAAACATGTTCCCTGTCCTCAAGGTGCTTCCAGTCCAGATGAAGAGACAAATCTAATAATTACAACAATAATAGATAACATTTCTGTAGCCCTTCAAGTATAGTGGTTTGCAAAAGTTATCTCATTTATTATTTTATAATCCACTAGGACAAAAATCTACTTCTCCTACTGGGAACTTCTGCTGACAGACTACAGTTCATTTTAACCTGTAGAGAGTTGCTCAAAGTACCTAGAGGTTGGCCATGGTCACATGGCTAGTAGGAGTCAGAGGAGGAATTTGAAGCCAGGCGTTCCCGACATCTTGTCTAACAGTTTGCTTGCTATGTCTCTCTGCCTATTATTGAAACTAAATGCACCCAATCAATGAGACAGAAGACAAAGACTCAACCATGTGGCTCTTGAATGACTAATCATTGACTGTTTTAAGAGAGTTTCACAATTGTCCAGGATGGGGGTTCCACTTTAAAGGCGGCCCTGCTGGGAAAGTGGCATCATTCAGTGGAATGATTACAGGACTTAAAAACAGAGAACTTAGGTTCCCATATACCCCACCTCTCCTCACCTAGTAAACAAGCTGATTTTTTGGTGAGTCATCTGAGTCTAAATTTCCTCACCTGTACTTGAAGGAAGGAAGCAAATAGGCATTTATTATGCATCTACTGCCATGTCTGTTGTAAGCATTCTTTGCAAATATTATCTCATTTGATCCTCACAATGACTCTGGGAGGTAGGGGCTATTATTATCCCCATTTTACATTTGAGGAAACTGAGGCAGACTGTGGTTAAGTGACTTGCCCAGGGTTACACAGCTAGTAAGTTTTTGAGGATGGATTTGAACTCAAGTCTTCCTGACTCCAAACCCAGCACTCTCTCCTCTACAACTTCTAGCTGCACTCAGGTTCATCTATTATCCTTTATTCATTACAGGATTGCTCCCTTCATTTTCAAGTTATGTATAACAGGACTTATTAAACTTTATCCATTCTTGATTCCTTCAGCACTTCTTAAACTGGGGTCCTGACCCACTAACACCACTAGGTGGATAGAATGTTGTCCCTGGAGTCAGAAAGACCTGAGTTCAAATCTTAACTCAGACTCATACTAGCTGTGTGGCACATATCGCTCTTGGCCTCAACTGTAAAATGAGGCCAATCCCCTCACAGAGTTCTAAGGATCAACTTTGATAACATGTAAAGCACTTTGGAAACCTTAAAGCATTCTATAAATGCTAGCTATTACTATATAGGACTATTTTCCTCATCAGTAAAAGAGGAATAATAGTATTTCTTTTACTACTCCATAATCCTTCCATCCCCACTTCTGACTCTCTGAACTTGCCCCCATGCCTCTGCTGTCTTCTCACCCTGGAAGATCCTTCTGACCCCACAGGCCTTTCCTCCTATTCGTGAATTCCTTCCAGAATTCCTCCCATTTTGAGGGAGTGACTAGGTCATCCATCCTTCACTCTAGTCCCATTCCTGACTCTCTTGGCATTGTCTGCCCCCCAGTCCCACTCTCACCTCCAATTTTCAGCACTTTTTTAGGGATAAACTCCTTGAGGACAGAGACTATCTTTATTTTTGCTTTTATTTGCATTCCCAGAGCTGGAACACACTAAGAGCTTAATAAATGCTTGTTGACTTGACTATATCATATCAGTATCGTGAGGTAATAATTATATCTATATCTATATATATATCAATAATATACTTAGTAACCACAAGACTCCATATGTAGTCATCATTATCATCATCATTCAGCTTAAGGAACACTGCTTGGCCATGCCTGGACAGTAACAACTGGCCTATGTCATTTCCCCACCCCCACCCCACCCCCATGGTCAATGAGGATCACTGTCAGTAAATGGCTACTATCTTTTGGAGCCATTTTACTTAAGGATCTCCATTGGTGGGGGTAGCTAGGTGGCACAGTGAATAGAGCACCAGACCTGGAATTAGGAGGATCTGATTTCAAATTTGGCCTCAGACACTTAACACTTACTAGCTGTGTGACCTTGGGCAAGTCACTTAACCCCAATTGCCCTGCCCTCCCCCCTCCAAAAAAGCAAAAAATCTCCATTGGCATTTTGATGCTGACTAATATTGTTGGCCACAGAAATCAAAGAATATTAGGACTGAAAAGGACTTGGTGAAATTTAATTCTTGTGTCCAAATCTACCTCTGACACAACAAGCTTGGTTCAGGTGAACTCTGGGAGCTCAACATTCCTCTTGTTTGCTGTGCCCACTCAGATGACGTAGGAAGGAGTTACCAATGTCTCTTATAAGTACTAAGGCCAACAAGGCTTATCTCATCAATGCTTTTATATATGGATTCAGGAATATAGAAAGGCCTTGCATTCAGACCCAAAGCAAATACTATCAGGGTAGTGAGGAACACCAGGCCTGATGTCAGGAAGACCTGAGTTCAAATCCAACCTCAGATACTAGCTGTGTGACCCTGAGCAAACCATTTAACTCTTGTTTACCTCAGTTTCCTCATCTGTAAAATGGGAATAATAATAGCACTTACCTCCCAGGATTGTTGTGAGGATCCAATAAGATAATAATTGTAAAGTGCCTTGGCATATAGTAGGTGCTTATAAATGTTAATTCTTATTAACTATCATTTACCCACCGGGAAGCCATTCTCCATCTTGAAACTTGTACAGTCTCGCTGGCTAACAGAATTGTCCTGAGTAAGGTCCCAGTGTGGTTCCCGAGGGTCGCTCCTCCATGTTGGTGACCCCTTCTGTGGCTTTGTATATAGTATAATGTTCCACTTCTATAGGTAGGGCTTGCCTTAAGTGTCCCTTCATTTCATTTCACTGGTCACTATTTTCTGCCACCGCCCTTCACTAATCTGCTTCTTGTCAGGTCTGGTGTCAGTCATTTATTATATAGCCCTCCTCTCTGTTTCAGTCAGTCAGTCAACAAGATTATTTTAAGTCAGACTGTGTTAAGTGCTGAGTAATACAAAGAAAGGCTCTTATTGTAGATGGCCATTTTTCTCATCTGTAAAATGGAGATAACAGTAAAGACACTGTCCCTGATCTTAGGGAGCTCGCAATCTTAAAGGAAAGGGACTGGGGTGGGGGGGGGAGAGAGGGTCAGGAATCTCCCTGACTCTTCTTCTTATTCTCATCTTCTGGAAGATGGCACTTTTTCCCTTTCCCAGGGAACCAATTTTTTGACAATTGATCTGTGGGGGTAAGAATACTCCCCAAAGCTTCTGTTTCAGTCAAATATCTTTATAGCTTGGGAATGAACTGATAAAACAAAGTGCCTCCATTCTACTGAAGCCTTTTGTAGTCTATTTCCATTTCTGGATATATTTTTAATACTGATTTCTGAAATTTAGCCAGTTGAATTTTTATTCACATCCCATACAAGAGGTCTTCCAGGGAGCTAAAGAAACCATTTTCCTTTGCACTGTACAAGTGTTTTTTCTTTTCTCTTTTCAATTTTACATGAGTTCATGGATTATTATTATTTGCATCTTTTCTCCCATGGAATTTGAGCTATGTATCTCCTGCTCATGTCAGTCATTTCTGCTGGGTCTTAGGAGTTCAAGGAGAAGCAGTTCACTTGCCCCAAGTGTCCTTCTATCTTCCCCTTCTCCTGGGGTCATTCAAATTATCCACCTTTCTTTCTGACACATTGAGAAGAGGCACCAGTCGGGGATAATGTACTCCTCTGAGCATTGCCTACCTACTAGATAAAGACTTATAAGCCCCACAGCATTATCTGGTCAGCTCATCTTATAGAGAAAGGAACTGAGACCCAGAGAAATAAAAGCTTGCTTGAGTCCAAACAGATAATAAGGTGCAGACTGAGGCCTAACATTCAGGTCTCCCAATGCCTAGTCCAGTACCCTTTTCCCTACATCAGAATGATATAATTATTTTAAAAAATAAAACCAGGCTGATGCTACCCATATTGGTCATCAAGAGGTTGGCATAGATACCAGGCTTTGGGACTGCCATCCTCACACCTGCCACAAATTCTAGGCTCCTTTGATAGTAAAATGGAGGCAGACACTGGCACCAGCTTTAGCACAGGAGTCGGTTCCAAATGGTGTCGTGAGTGAAAATGGAGCTGGCAGAAATGAGTAGACTTGTCTGATGCTGGGAAATGCCGTGGAAGAGCTCTGCCCAGCTAACTAGCAAGGTACCATCTGTTGCACTTTGTAAAGTCTTTAATTAAGCTCCTCCAGTAAAACTCAGATGAATCTATTTCTTTCTATTCGGCAAACAATTTCTGGGAATTTCTGCAATTACTTTCCATTATAGAGAAGAATTGCCAATTAAAACTTAATCAGCACAGTGCAAAGTGAGGCACTGGGCCAAATTTGTCAGCTCCCAGTCTTTGACTGTTGCCAATACGTGGACACCTTGGATTACCAGGTGTCAGAGTGGAAGGTGCAAGGGGAAATCAGTAAAATGTGAGCTCTGTCTCAGTAAAGAGGACAGACAGGTGGCTCAATGAGGGGTGAAGGTCCTAGTGAAGCCTCCTTGACAGGACACTTGGGTAAGCAGAGGCTGAATAGTGTCCACCCCTCAGAACTCTGACCTGGCCAGGCGCTTAAGCTTCTGGCTAGTTGCAGGAGAAAATTAATAAGAACCCATGCTTTTAAACTGGCATACATGTTATTTTCAACTTACCCCGTTTTAATTACTCTCAGCTGCAGGCTTGGTCTTTAACCATAATGAAATCTGGATTCCATCACCACAGATGGAAGGAAATGGTGGGTTGGTGGCAGATGTTCTCAGGGAAAGGCAACTTTTCATTAAGGTAATGTCTCACTTCAGCCAAGGACCCCCAAATGTACAATACCTGTGAATCAGGCAGCATAGTCTATTCACACACCTCCAATACAAAGAGCACTAGTGCCTGAGGGGGTCTATCAGATCTTAGAGAGGGAAAATGAAGACCACAGTCAGCTGTGAAACAGTGGGTGATGTTAGGAATGAGGAAACTTCCTCTCCCTTAACAGAGATAGTGGCTTCTTTACATTCTAGGACTAGGATCTAGAAATTGTTAATAACACTGGTAAATGACAAAAAGAATCCCTATATCCTCAGATCCCACCTGTCACAAAAAGACTACTTAAGTTCTGTGGGACCCATGGAGACATTTGCCTTCCCTGAACTTCTCTCTCCATGACACATTAGAAACAATAATACAGTAAGTGACAGGCAGCTTAGTGTAGTAGATAGAGGGCCAGGCTTAGAGTCAGGAGGAACTAGATTCAAGTTCTATCTATGACACATACTATCTGTCTGGTGTGGAAGTCACCAGGAAGTCAGCTAACCTCTCAGAGTTCCAGGCAACTTTCTAGGGCTAGAAATTTCAGAGCAGGTGTTCATTTGAGTGGATGGAAAGGGCGTCCACATCAGAGACCTCTTTCCACCAGAGAAATCAGAGGTCTCTCTGGATATGTCCCCTTACCTTCTCCCAAAAAAGAAATACTAAACATTTACATTTTTAGGTCATTAACAGACTTTCCATCAAAAATTCTGGGTAAGATAAAAAAATCCTCTCTCTTGCAACTTAATCTGATGAATTTTTTATTCATACCAACTATCCTTACTAAAGCTACCTTCATCCCATTTCCCATGATTCCCAATTTCTGTTTTTCTTCTCCATGTTGTAAAGTAGTAGATAATGCTAGATTTGGATTGTGGAAAGTTCAAGTTCTGCCTCTAACACTTACTAACTGGGTGACCATGGAGAACCCACAAAACTCCTCTGAACATCAGTTTTCATATCTGCATAATGGGGATAATTTTATCTGTTATATCTACCTCACAGGTTTCTTATGTAGCTCAAATGGGATGATGGCATGTAAAGTGCTCTGCAAATGCCAGTTATCATTATTGTCATTGATATTGTTATTTATCCTTCATTTTGAAGAGGACCAATGACATCATGGGTGATGTTTTGACTTGCTCGTGAAATGGATTTAAGTGAGGTAGAGTTGCACAAAGTTGTCCGCCTGACTTTCTCTTCCAGAATCCTTGAAATCTAGTGGCAAGATGAAAGTCAAGATAACTAGCGACAGCCCAGATGTGGGGGATGACATTGGCATCTTTGACCTCTGACCAAGCTCTAAGCACTCCACAGTGCCTGCTTCAGCCACCTTCATGGCTGTTGGTATAACTGCTTTCATCGGCCCATTCTGCTGGGGAAAGTTTTCATATGCTTAGGGTAGACATCCCCTTAACTGACCAACAAGTTTAAGGCTTGTCAGGAGCCCTCAACCTCATTTAGCCCATCTGCTGAGATGGTTTACCAGAGAGTGGCCGCTGTTCATGCTACAGCTTCTGGGAGCCACAGGTGAGAATTAGAATGCTAGTTTAAGAGAATCTATGTGCAGATGTGACAAAATAGGTAGCCTATGTGTAATAACCAATACACTGCACTGGTGTAATTAACCTACTTGTGTGTTGCCTTTCTTAAATCTATAGTAAAGCAAGGTGTCACCTTGTTAATAATGCCCAAAAGTGAATGCAATGTTTGAGTTGCCTATCGGGTGGTGCTATGTATACTGCTTGCCGTCAACCAAGTGTGCCCATCAGAGTTGCACTGAAACCAACATGGAATAGCATTCCTAAAAAGATGCAGCATTTCTACAGGTCACCATTCAGCCTAGAAACGCTTAGACTGTCTCCTCTGACCTGTAGCTTTTGAAGGGTCAAATACTTCACAGTGACTCATGAGTTGCTAGTAAATCATTTTACCAGCTCTTCAGATGCAAGCCTAATCCCATTTTAATAGAACACACCCTTTATCTACTACATAAAGATGAGAATACTAGTAACCCCTCCAAATATTGGTCAGTTACATGTTTATATACATTGTAGAAAGCATTCATAACTTGTATCACTAAAAGAATTCTTTTTTAAAAAAGCAATTGGGGTTAGTAACTTGCTCAAGGTTACACTACCAGTTATTTCTGGGTGTGTGCTGAGTATCTGAGCCCGGATTTGATCCAGGTCATCCCGACACTGGAGCTGGTGCTCTTACTCGCTGTGCTACCTGGCCACCCCTAAAAGAATTCTATAACCACTTACAAGAAAACCATAGACTGGCTGAGAAGCAAAAAGTAAAATATTCCAAAAGTCCCACGGGTATAAAAGCAACTCACTATCAACTTAGTAATGATTGCACAAGATGTGCTGCAGCACCATAACATCTATCTTGCTTTTATAGATGAAAATGAAGGCTTTGAATCAGTTCCATGCTGATAGCTTATTCAAATACTACAAATACATAAAATTCACCTAAGATGAATGTATTATAAGAATTTGGTGTCCACACAGGAAAGTGTTTCATATTTAAAACATATTACCAACAGAGTAATGTACAGATTAATTCATATAAAACATGGCGTTTTTCAGGGAGAGAGTTTAAGCCCATTACTGCTATGTTCAGCCTAAAATAAAGAGGGAGTCAATCCAAAACACCTTGTAAATTACTTGATATACATGAATTATATTACTTTCCATGGCTTTCCCAAAATATATATGAAACAACTCTTTTAACTCATAAGCTCTTTCTTCAACATTATCAAAATAGCATTTTGATTCATTAAATTTAAAATTTCTGATAGCAAATAAAAGATAGAGTCTGGAGGCTTTGAGCTTGAATCTGGAGTTCACATTGAGCCAGTGGATGAAAGTCATAACTATAAATACCTCAATCTTCTCCAGTCAAGACACACTGAGCATAAACATACCAAAAAAGAAGACTATGGTGTAATGAACTAAGAGACTTTTTGGCATACTGAAATCAAAGCTGAGTGGGAAGAACAAATTTAAAATAATCAACAACTGTATAAAACCCATTATATCAAGCCAGTTATAGAAAATGAATTCTTCTTTTCCCAAAAGGGCAAAAGAATTACTAGGCATTTGTAGAACATATATATGATCAGTAGCTCAAATACCTACAGAAATACTTTTGGAAGCAGACCTCGCTTTGAGCAATAGCCAAAGTTAAAAGCCAATACATGTGTTTGGATTTATCAGATGTAACCAGAAGTGATCACATTTGAATGGAAGCTATGAAAATCCAAGATTAGAATCAAAAGGAGTGTACCATGGATGACTGCCACATGAATTCAACACATGTTGAATAAATAACTAATTTACCTGATTTTGTTTGTGGAAGTATATGAATTTATGATGGCAGTTCAGGACCATTGTCGTTGCTTCTTGAAACTACAGATGGGTTATCCCCATAGATCTTGGACTTAATGATCAATGCAGATTGTGCAAAAAAATTGTAGAAACTCCAGCACATCTCTAAAGGCCATAAAAAGTTAGCTTATGTCAAACACCTGGTAGCTAGAATTATATTTAAGAAGTGAACTATCTTTTAAGAACTGACAGATTGTCAGTAGTCAAATACAGACCTCAAAATCTGGAGAATTTAACTAATAAACTTTACCAGAACAACACTATTATCATAGATCAAGCAATTATCTTCAATTGCTTGTAAAGAACTCTGATTTGTAAAAAATTGAAAACAATGTTTTAGTAGATAATGGCATTGCAAGTACTCCTAAATTCCAAGTTACACGGAATGAAAAGTTTTCAAAATATAGAGACCTAGCAGAAGCATTTATAATCATGTGGGAACAGGATGGAATACAGATTTCATCCCTGTCATCCTGTCTGTTTCTGGAGATGTATTGTTGTTCAGTCATGTCTGACTCTTTGTGACCCCATTTGAGGTTTTCTTGGCAAAGATACCAGAGTAGTTGGTCATTTCCTTCTCTAGCTTATTTTACAGATGAGGAACTGAGGCAAACAGGGTTAAGTGACTTGCTCAGGGTCACATAGCTAGTAGGTATCTGAGGCCAGATTTGAGCTCAGAAAGATGAGTCTTCCTGATTCCAAGCCCAGTGAGCTATCCACTGTGTCACCTAGTACTGAGGATGTTTTCAGTAATCCTACAAAAATGTACATCCTAAAACTTTTTCTTCAACTATAAAAAGTAGTTATTTCATCCACCTGTGAAATAATCTATAGGACATTAAATAAAAAAAGCATAAGAGTAGAATGTCAGTTTGTCTCAAGATTGTTTCTATTTGAGCCCTTTTGAAAAGAGATGAGGAGAATGAGCTAATAGTAACTCACTTCAGGCATCTGAATTTATATTGTTAAATTTTATATTTGTGTGATTCACAGAGCCAATGCAGTTCCAGTATAGGGGTCACAAGTTGTTTTTCATCTCCATTGAGGACCGAACTAGGGAAATTGCCTTGAATTACAGTAGAATTGAAGCTAGAGATAAGGAAACATTTCTAAGTTGTAAGATACTGGAATAGCTTAGTCAAGGAGATGATTCCATGGCCTTTTGGTCTTTTTCAATTTCTCTTACTTCAGAACAGCTCTTCAATTCCATGATCCCATGCCACTTAAGTACTTAGAGGGCAGAACCACATTACTTGTGTAGTTGATGCATCTCCCAGAATATTACTAATGCTCAGGAGTCACCAGGCATATTAAGATTGGAAAGCTGAAATGTGCTAGAAAACCTATATGCATGCAGTCATTCATCCATGTCCCAATCTGTTGCATTCCTACTATGTACACAGCATAATTTACTTTTCTCAAGCAGAGTCCTCGTTCACTATCTAGGAAGATAATACAGTTGGTGGGAATGTTTACCCAGAGCCAGGCAGTATAGGAAACTATTCTATCATCTTTCCAGAAAGAGAAACAGAAAGAAATAGGAAGTTCTAACTTGGGCTAAGTAAATTTGGTATCGCGCTCCATGGGGGAGGAACATACGGAAGTAGATTGCTCACCCTTGCACAGATTGACTTCAGAGTGTGTGTGTGTGTGTGGGGGGGAGCCACTATCATATTCATTCATTCCTTAGTTCTGCAGAACTGCAGGATTGCTGGTTCCTGGGGAGCTAGAGCCAAATAATAATTATTATATTAGCTTATCCTCATATGGTGCTTTACAGTTAGAAGGGACTTTATATCTGTGATCTGATGTGATGGCCACAACATCTTCCTTGATAGGTAGTGCAAAGATTACTTCTGGCATACAGAGGAAGAAACTAAAGATTGCCTAAGGTTATGCAGCTAGTAAATAAGGGAACCAGGACTTAAAGCCAGGTTTTTTTTTTGACTCATAGTACAGTGCTTTCCCCATTTCTTTATGGAAGAAATCAAAGCCAAACCAACAATAGCTCATATAGTCATAGGTCTAGAGCTGGTAGAGACCCTAGAGACTGTCTGGTCCAATTCTTTAATTTTATAGAAGAGAAAATGAGGCCTACAGCAGTGAACTGACTTGCTCAAAGTCCAACAGGTAGCGTGCAGAGGAGTTGGGTTTCACGTTCATATCCTGTGACTCCAAAGTTCATTGACATTTTCAGCCCTACGTTGCCTCAAAACAATACCTGACAGTATTTTTGCTGTTGTTCCCCGGCCTGCCTTCTCCATCCTCCTTCCTTCCCTCCCTCTTCTTGGCCCACTGTCAGAGGTAAGATTTGAATTCGGTTCACCCAGTTTGTCAGGACACTACATCCTGCTTTCTAATGATGATGATGATGATAATGATACCTAACACTTATATAACGCTCTGTGCCATGCACTGCGCTAAATGCTTTATAATTATTTTATAATTTTATCCTTATAATAATCTTGGGAGGTAGGTGCTATTATTATTCCCATTTTACAGATGAGGAGACTGCCTGGGCCCAGTATTCTGCCCACTGTACCACCTAGTTAGTACACTACTCACTGGAACTGGTTTGATAACTGACACTTAAAATTTTATTTTATTCTAACTGAATATAACCTCCCCTCCCTTAGAACATGTTCTTTCTTTGCAGCTAGGAAAGGGAGCCTTAAATAATTAAAATACTGACATCTAATGGGGATTCACTTTTATCTCCACTATGGGCCCTATGCAAACAGCAGTTATAAATTGATAACCCTTTAGCAATGGGTAGATAGAGCTCTGACCAGGGTACTCAATATTCATTAGCCTTGGTCTCTGTTGTTATATGGTCACACTAGTCATGTTGGACTCTTCATGAGCCCATTTGGTGTTTTCTTGGCAAAGATGCTGGAGTGGTTTGCAATTTCCTTCTTCATCTCATTTTACAGATGAGAAAACTGAGGCAAACAGGGTTAAGTGACTTGCTCAGAATCACATTTGATGCCCTCCAGTATCTTTTCCCCAGTTGATCTTGTTTCACTCTATCCTATCATAGGATTTAAAGCTTGGAAGGGACCTTAGAGATCATTGGGTCCTGACCCCTTAATTTTACAGATTGGGCAAACTGAGTCTCCAAGTGAAGAATGGGGAAAGAGAATCAAAGTGACTTGACTACATCATTCAACTATGAGACAGCAGAGCCAGGATTCAAATACAGGTCCCATGACTCAGAATTTCATTCTCTTTCCGCTATACAATGCTACTTCCATTTCCTCACTTGAGATGAATCAGAGAAGAGTAGAAGCACTCCAGATTAACATATGAAAATTCCTAATAAATTTCAATTGAGCCCCAGGACTTTGGCTCCTAAACGGGTCACATGGAAATCAAGAGTTTGGGAATGGTGTCTCCTCTCATTCACTTCTCTTCTTCTGTCCAGGATTATTATTCCAGGAGTGGAGGGTAGAGAGCTGAGGATGGATGCATTTGTGCCCAGCATGTTGGCACTCTAGGATGATGATTAAAAAACCTTCACCACACTAAGAGGGAGGAAGATCAATCGCATTAATTGGATCAGGTAAGATGCTTGCAAAGTGCCTATGAACTCCATGATAGTGTGAGAGTAGGTGCTGTTGCACCCTCTAGACTAAAAGACTCAGAGCTCCTTTCAGCCCATGACAGGAAAAAAAATGGATTCCCAAGAAACAAGGGATGCAGGTTCTCTATAAGCTGGGCACCTCACTGGCATAGATGAATCAGAGTGGATCTATCTCAAACTTGTAGGTGGGTACTGATAAATGAGAAATGATTTCACTTACCAAAACCAGGTCAAATATCAGCCTAGCTCTAGGCATTCCCCATTTTTTCCCTCTGTCACCTTACCCAGAGAAATAAATCTCTTTTTACCTCCCTGTGGGAGAGCCAGCAATCACCCAAAGCACCACCAATCTACAGTCCAACATCTTTCATGCCTGCTGCCTCCTGACCACCCTCTGCCAGCGCTGATATATTTATGAAATGATAACAGTTGTCTTAAGAAAGCAGAGGGAAGTCCCAGAGGTACGGGAAGCTTGCAGCTGCAACTTGAAAATGAAATATAGTGAGTCCAGGAATAGGCTGCTGAAAATGTCACTAAAGATCATGCAGTTTGTGTAGCAGAAGGGTGGGACCAGGGTGACTCCTGACAAAAGTTGGATTCATATAAATTCTTTGTTAATCACCCTTCCTGAAGGATTATGAGGTGACAGGCTCAAAGCTCAGGAGGAGGGATTTTAGATGGAGTTATGAATCTAGGATGGCTGAACAATGGACTGGGTCCCTGAAGGAAATCGTCAGCCAATCAATAAGCATTTATTAAATGACTACTATTTGCCAGGCAGTATGCATTGGGGTTACGAAAAGAGAGAAACGACAATCTCTGCCCTCGAGGAGTTTATAATTTAACAGGGAAGATAGCAAACAAATGTATATAAATAAGTTATGTACAGGGTAAATAGGAAGTAAATAAGAGAGGGAAGGCACTAGAATTAAGAGGCTCTGGGAAAGGCTTCCTATAGATGATGGAGTGTCTTGTCTGAGGGACAGCAAGGAAGCTAGTGTCTCTGGATTGAAGACTGGATGGACAGTTGTAAGGTGTAAGAAGACTGGAAAGGAGCAGGCTGTTACATTGCGAAAGGCTTTGAATGCTGAACTCAGGATTTTGTATTTGTTCCTGGAGGCATCAGGGAGCCACTGGAGTTTATTGAGTAGGGAGGGTGACATGATTGGACCTGTGTTTTAGGAAAATCACTTTCGTGGCTCAATGGAGGATGGGTTGGAGAAGGGAGGGATTGGAAGCAGCCAGACCCACCAGCCACTGATGCAGTAATCCAGGCACAAAGTGATGAGGGCCTGCACTGGAGGGTTGACAGTGTCAGAGAAGAGAGAGGGGGTGAATTGTGGAAACTGTGGGTTATCCATCCCCAGAGATTATGAGTGTGAATTCTCAGCATTCTAGGATATAAATAGGATAATGGGCTTGGACTCAGCAATATCTGGGTTCAGTTCCCACTTCCAAGAATGACTACTTGGGGGGCATAGGCAAGTCATTTAAATTCCCTATCTGTAAAATGTAATAATAATCTGTAAAAGTTAATTCTACAGTATTGTTGTGTGGCTCAAATAGATTATGTATACAAAGGGTTTTAAAAGACTTAAAGCACTATATAAATACTAGCTATTATTATTATAATCAACCCTCACCATCTGACAATGATTCTCAATTCATACATTCAACATTTCTATAAGTTTCAAGTTAGATGATTAGTATTATCATCTACAGTAATGGACATAATGTCCTCAGCCACTACCTTCATAATTTCTCTTTTTTTTTCATAGCACTTAATTCATCATAGGATTATGCATCTAGAGCTCGAAGGGACTTCATATCACTTAGTCCAACTCTTTCATTTTACAAATAAGTAAAAAGGTCTTGTCATTGTTGAGCCATTTCAGTCATGAAAGGTCACCCCATTTGGGGTTTTCTTGGCAGAGATACTAGAGTAGTTTGTCATTTCCTCCTCCAGCTCATTATACAAATGAGAAAATTGAGGCAAACAAGGTTAAATGACTTTCCCAGGGTCGCACATAAGCATCTGAGGCCAGATTTGAGATCAAGAAGAGGAGTCTTCCTGACTCCTCCTCTGAATGTCTGTTGACTGACTGATTAACCAAGTTCACACAGGCAGGAAGCATTAGAGGCAGGATTTGAACCCAAGGTCCTCTGACTCCAGAACCAGTACTTTTTCCATTGTACCATAGTGCATTGTCTACCTCACATATAAGCACTGCCTCCTAGTGATCTCTAGGACCCTTGGATTGGTTCCATGCAGGTCTGGTTGGAGAATGGATGCTGGCTCCCTGAGAATAGAACCAGAGTACTGGGTGAGCATAAGGAGGGGTCAGGTTTTTAAGTCTAAGAAAAAAAAATGGAGTAATTTGCTTCAGATGGTAGTGAGTTCCCCACCACTTCCCAGAACAGGCTTTATCACTGCTTATCATGAATCTTGTAGAGGGCATTCTGGTTCAGCATTAGGTGGATTTGATGGCCTATGAGGCTCCTTCCAACTTTGAGATTCTGTGCTTATTTGGAGACTGTAAATAGCATCTTGTCCGCTGATCCAGGAAAAGAGCCAATATATGTAAGGATGGTGGCAAATAAAATTCATTTTCTTTCTCTCACCACTTACAAGGGGCAGAATGGGAAAAGATGTGAGTGGATCAGTAAACCTTCCATTTACAAGGTAGAGTTATAGCCAACATGAAAGTCTAGCTCCAAGGTCTTGTTGGAGGATGAGCTTTCCAAGGGAAGCCCATATAGTCTGCCTATAGTCATAGAGAAAACATCACTTCCAGCATCAGCCCCCACTACTACCCAAATTAACTTCAGTAGTGGGCACAGTTCCATCTAAACACGTCTGGCTTGAACATGTCCAGGAGGCATTTATTGAAGTGATTATACAATTACATTCCAATTAATAGAAATTAGACTCTGTTAGCAATTTTGAGAGGGAATCAGGACCCCCATCTCTTAGTTAGACACCCCCAAGGGGGCTCTTTTCATGACTGCTTCCTCTTTTCTGGGGCCCTCTGGCCTCCTACTGGGCCTTGGCAATAAAATCTTGGAATTCTTCCAGCTGCCCCAGATCCAATAAGTGCCCCACCAGTGTGGTGCCAAAGCAGATCAGAAAGCTAGGCTGATGGCTAACATTGCCTTCGTACACTCATCTGTGGCTGCAATATTAAAAGTGACCTGAGGGAATAGAGGGGAGAATTAATAAACGTGCTTTGTGTATTGCTCAAAAGTAAATAAATAGATGAAAATGTAATCAGGGATGTTGACTTAGTGCAATATTGCTTGGTGCTCCAGCGGAATGATTGGATTTGTAAACTTGGTGAATCAGAGCTGACTCTTCTGGAAATGAACCCAGAGGAATTGAGTGCTGAGTACAACAACTGCACTCATTTGATGCCAAGTTTTCAGATCCTGTGAAGGGCAAGAGAGA
The DNA here is from genome assembly GCF_028583685.1 of Petaurus breviceps papuanus. Lineage (NCBI taxonomy): Eukaryota > Metazoa > Chordata > Mammalia > Diprotodontia > Petauridae > Petaurus > Petaurus breviceps. The sequence continues at coordinate 51,492,805 of NW_027187419.1, read as the reverse complement.
GACAGACACACAAAAAGAAGTTGGGTCAAAAATCATCCAAGAGGGTCACAAGGAAATGTTGGTGTTCAGCACCCCCTTATACACTCCCTTCACTAGGCCTTTCTCCTTTTTCGAGGCTCCCCAGTTCATGAAGAAGCTGTAACAATTTTGCTGTATGGGCAGGAAGGAAGCTTGACGTCACAGGTCAATATGACTATAGGCATGCTAATGATTCAACTTAATCTAATGCTGTCAGGAGTGAGATGATGACCCTTTAGAACCAAGGGAAGCTGCAGATGAAATTGAAATGCTCTTGGAGGACAAAGGTCAAGGTGGAAACCATTGAGATTCCATCAGGAAGACATTGATTCAGTATTACTTTGTATGGGTTCAGCCCCTGGTGCTGATAGGGCAGTAGAAACAAAAGGAACAAGGATCCCAGTCCCAGCTTTAGCGGAGTTTATACTCATTTTGGAGAGGTTACACACTCTATTATAAACAGTGAATCCAGTGACCAACTTTCTAGGCTTCACTTTAACCCTCAAGGAGACTGGCTGGAGATGGATCTTATGCTAAATACTGCTTTTCAGGCTCTGGATGGATGTGGGCCTGCAGATGTTCAATAAGAGGGCTTTGGAATTCATTGAAAGGCAGGAGTCAAAGAGCGGTGGCTAATGGATTAATAGAAACCTAGAAAAGGTCTCTATCTAGTGGATTTTTTTTTCTTTTCCATTCACTTGAATGAAGACATAGATGGTCTGTTGTTGTTCAATTGTTTGAGTCACGTTTGATTCTTCATGACCCCATTGTGGCTTTTCTGGGCAAAGATACTGGAGTAGTTTGCCATTTCCTTCATTTTCCAGATGAGAAAACTGAGGCAAACAAGATTAAGTGACTTACCCAGGGTCACACAGCTAGTAAGTGTCTGAGGTTGGATTTGAACTGAGGATGATGAATAGGCTCAATACTCTATCCATTGTCCCACCTGGCATAGATGGTACACTTTACAAATTTGTGGATGACAAGAATCTGGGAAGGATATTTTGACAGGGTAGAGTGATGAACTGATGTATCTAATGTAACCATTGAGTCCTCCAGAAAAGCTAGCCCATGTTTTTGGCACTGTGTGGTCTAGCACATACTCAGAGCCATAGCTTATGGGCCCCCACTCATGCATTTACTTTTACCAGATAGCCAGAGACATAATTCAAACAATAAGACACTTATTCATATAGCATAGCAAATAAAGCGACAAGCAAACATGCCATCAGGCATGAGTGGTGTGTCCTTTCCCACAAGTTATTACATCACCATTGGGGGAAGGTCATAATGTCAGATAACATTAACAATTAGGGAACATGTGTGGAACATGGCCAGCACACACACACACACACACACAGAGTCAGGAATTATTTGAATGCAGGGTTATTTAGAATTCTGCCTCTGTAGACCTACCAGTGTCCTCTGATGATGTCATTCTACCACTTTCTACTCTTCTCTCCTGGGCATTGTGTCTTTGCCCTCCACTGGGCATGTTGTCTCTATTTGCCCCATCACCTCTAGTGGTTGTTGTGTTTCCATTGGTTTTCCAGGGGCCAAGCCACTAAGTAATTTGTTACCATCTGCTGGCTCTCCTCTGGCCTATTCAGGGCTACTACTCTACTATAATAGACTGGGAAGCAGTTCCTAGAAACCCTCTCTTCAGTAGGATTCAGAGAGTTTTGGATCACTTAATGCATATGGTGAGCTGTGGCCCACCATTCCCAGTCATATAGCAGTCATTGAGTTAGTAAAATGCTCCAGGCTATGATTATCTATTCTTTTCCATTCCTGTGTCTGGTGTTTATTTGAAATTCATGGTCCCACCAAACTATCTGACCAGGTAATTTCCCTATACTTCAAATTATTTCTCTGATTGTGAGTCTATATTCCACAAATTTGTTTTGAGAGCCTGCTCAGAGGTTCTGCTCAGAGGTTCTGAGGAGCTGTGTGGAAGGTGATATGTTAGGGGAGCTTTGCTTCCAGGATCCTCTTTGAACTGGCATACCAATGAAGTTATAGTCAAAATAAAAGTAAGAGGAAAAAACAAGGAAAAAATACTCTATCCCCTTGGGATACATTTCTGCCTTAATTACCTATATCTGCCAGCAACAAAACCTTCTGGTTATCTCTTCCCTATCTCCTCCAAAACAAAAGTTCAATCTTTCTGTGCTAATAAGGTAAGACTTAGTAGGGATACGTTTTAAGTCCTATGTTTACGTTAGACAATCAACTTGACAGTATAAAATGGGGGATGCATGACTCAACAATGGGTCATGTAAGGGGAAAAAAATCAACATCTGGGGTGTTTGTGGATTACAAGTTTAATTTGTCAGCAATGTGTTTGGCTAGGCAATAAAACTAATGTGGTCTTAAATTCCAGTTAAGAGAGGCAGATTGTCTACAAAGAGGGATGTGATTCTTTCACTGTACACTAGTCAGATACCATCTGTAATGCTGTGTTCAAGTTTAGGCTCCATATTTGGAAGGATGATAACCAGCAAGACAGCATCCAGAGAAGGGGGACCTGAACTTTTATATGCTATGTGATAATTGATTGAAGGAACAGGGGTTAGTTTTCCTGGAAAAGAGGAGACTTAGGGTGAACCTAATAACATGTCTCCAACTACTTGAAGGGTTATCATGTGGAAGGATTTGTCTTATTTTATTGGCCACAGAGGAAAGAACTCAAAGTAATGAATGGAAGTTGCAGAGAGGCAGATTCATATTTCATATAAGAAAAATAATTCTTAACAATTGTTGTTCTATCATTTTTCAGTCGTGTCTGACTCTTCATGACCCCATTTTGGGGTTTTCTTGGCAAAGATGCTGGAATAATTTGCTGTTTCCTTCTCTAACTCTTTTTACAGATGAAGAAACTGAGGCAAACAGAGTTAAATAACTTGCCCAGGATCACACAGTAACTATCTGAGGCTGGATTTGAACTCAGGAAGATGGGTCCTCCTGACTCCAGACCCCACACTCTATCCACTCTGCCACTTAGCTGCCTTTTTTCCCTTAACAATTAGAATTCTCCCAAAATAGAATGGGTTCTCTTAGAATAATCTAATTATGATAGCTAAAATATATATAGTACTCTGAGTTGCAAAGTGCTTTACATATCACATTTGGTTCTCACAGCAACCATGTGAGATAGGTGCTATTGTTATCTCTATTTTATAGATAGGGAAATAGAGGCTACAAGAGGTTAAGTGACTGGCCAGAATCGTACAACAATGTGTCTAAAGTTGGACTAGAACTCAGGTCTTCCTGACTCTATGCTGTACTTCTTGTCCATTATGCCACTAAGTTCCCTCAAACTGGAGGAGGAGCCTGGATGACAGCTTGTCAAGGAGGTTATCACGGGAATTCCTCCTCTGAGGTCCCTGTAACTTCTGATATTCTATGATATTATGATTTATTAAAGTAAGACTTGAGATGGAGTAGTTAAATGGCATTAGGTAGTGGGGCAAAGATGGCATCAGTATTAATGGAATATCACTGTGCTTTAAGAAATGATGAATGTGATGAATAATAAGAAGCATGGGAAGGTTTATATGAACAAATGCAAAGTAAACAGAGCTGGAAGAATAATGTACTTACATACTCTAGCCTTATAAGTGCTTACCAGTTAGTGTGTGTGTGGTGGGGGGGAGAGAGACAATTGAAACTAAGTACTGTGAAATTTTAAATACCAAACTTGGTCCCAAAGAAGAGATACAAGAATAATCTTCCCACCTCTACATCTTTGAGGAGGTGGGGGACCATGGATTTGGACCACTAAACATAACATCATATTTTTAAAATTTATTTGTTAGTTTTGCTGAACATTTTTCCCCTTCTTCTTCTTTTCCCCCTAGTCCTTGTTATAAAGGATGGCTCTCTGGAAGTGGTAGGGAAATGTAAATTATATAAAAACAAGAGTTATCACTAAAAATTATTATTATTATTTTTTAAAGCAATCAGGGTTAAGTAACTTGCTCAAGGTTACATGGCCAGTTATTTCTGAGTGTGGTGCTGAGTATCTGAGCCCAGATTTGATCCCCAGGTCATCCCGACACTGGAGCCAGTGCTCTTACTCGCTGAGCCACCTGGCCACCCCTAAAAATGATTTTTAAAATATTTTTCTATATCATCTCTGGAGTGTCATAGGAAACCTGAGACAGTTATAAAGGAAAAAGAAAAAAGGAAGAAGAAACACAAGAAACCTATGAGGAGAAGAGACACAAGAAGAGAAGAAGAGGCAAGAGAATCCGAGGACAGATGGCTCTTCTATACAGGAACAACCACAGCACAACTTGATCCCGTGAAGCTGGCTACCAGATTCCATATTAAACTGCCAGGCATTTCACTTCCTTCACCATTGCTATTTTCACACAAGACACATTCTTGCCTCATCAGCTGTCAGCATTATGGTGAACTCTCAATTATCCGGGGAGAGATAGAATATTCACAGCAAATATGTAATTCCAGGCCAATGTCCCTCTGTCACCCAATGTGCTCATGTGCTATTTCCTCCCCCTGTCAATTTTTTTTTTTACCAAAACAAAACTATGAGCTATTTTTATAAATTAGAATAATTTCTCCCTCCCTTGAACATGACTGGGTGGGTATTCTTAGAAATTCAGCTCTCCACTACCACACCCCAGGACACACATACACAAACACACACACAAACACACAGACAGACCGACACACAGGGAGACATACATACAGACACACACAGACATAGATACACACACATAGACACACACAGAGCCACAAGGACACATACATACAGACACACACAGACATACACACATAGACACAGACACAGACATACACACAAACACACACACACACACAAACACAGAAACAGACACATACGCACACACAGAGCCATGGCTTAAGACTCTACTTTCTACAGTTTAGATTTCATCTAACAATGGACAGAAGCCCCTTGGGCAGTGGGAAGAAACTCTGAAAAGAAGTAATTGCTTTTGTCCAAATTCAAGGCCTTCCTTGACCATCTTCTCAGAATGCAGAAGCCCCATTGGGTCAAAAAACATATAAAGCCTCATTTTTAAAATTATCTGAGCACCGAGGCACTAGAAGAGCCGACCTTGCACTTATTTTGATGAAAAATTAGAGATTATTTTTTGTTTGGAAAGGAAAACAAATCTTCATCCACACACAGAGCTGTGCTTCTGGATGCCTGCGGTCTTGTAGGAGTTTCATTTTTTAGTGAATCTTTATAGCTGAGTGATAAAAACACTTTTATCTGACTTGGGGAGGAAGTTTATGTGGAAAATACAGAGAGAGTCTTAGTTATGCCACTTCTGGCCGCTTGCCTTTGATGCCCTCCCCACCTTTGGCTCACCCCCACCTGCTTCAGATTTGCCAGATCCCTGGCCAGGCTTCTTTGAAAAGAAGGTGTGACTACTCCAATATATTTATCGACTGGCTCTTTGTTCTTTGATATCCTCATGGAGAGTGAACCTTGGTTAAGTGAAGCTTTAATCTGCTGTAGAGATGTGGTTTTAATGGACAGATACCCTATTACCCACAGGCAGGCCTCTCAGTGAATCACTGACCACCACAGACTATAAAACAGTTTAAGAAGGACATAATAAGGAGCAGAAAACCAGCTGAAATGGGGCCTAACCAACCACGAAGTGCTATTGTGGGACTGCTGGAGCCACTGAGAACAGATGCCTGGGCTAGTTGCACTTCACACATCCCTAAACAAGAAGGAAAGTTCCCAGGCATCCACATGTTCGTTCCTCCCCCGTCTGGCTCCCTAGCACATCTTCGATGGCAGAAGGGGAAAACAGATCTCTTGGTGAGGAGGAGGGTGGGGAGGGTGATGGAGAGCGGCTTCCATTTGGTTTCTACAGAAGCAGATGGGAGCTTTTGTAAGGCATACTCTTGCCTCAGGTGAGCTGTCGCCATGAGCATCATTATGAACTCTCAATTATCCAGGGAGGGGTTGGTGATCCACAGCAAGTATATAATTCTAAGCTAGTGTCCTCCTGCCACCCAATGTGCTTATATGCCATCTCCTCCCCCGTCATATGGTAAGTCTTCAGGGAATGCCAACTCATTTTAATATTAGACTGAGAAAAACATAATTAGAAATGTAAATATGCTAGAGAAAAAATATGGTGATCTACAGAGTCAAATATAAAGAAATTGGAGTTTATCTGTTCTTTGGGATAATTTGTGGCATTTGGTCCTTACGTTCTCTGTGCAGATAATTGAGAGTTGAGTAGTTATGTAAAGGTAATGTAAATATTACGGGCATGCACCAAAAAGCCTCATGCCATAAGGTTTCAAGCTACAGAAGGACTTGAGAACTTCTCCTCCCATTCAAAGGACAGTCAGTCCACAAATATTTATTTAGCACCTACAATATGTCAGGCATTGTACTAAGTACTGAGGATACAAAGAAAAAACAAAGGCAGTATCTGCCCTCAAGGAGGCTACACTCTAAAGGGAAAGACAACACAGAAAAGGAAGCTGAAGGGATAGCGTAGGTGCAGGGGCTTGGTGTTGGAATCCAGGGGAGAGCAGCCAGTGGGAAATGAAGACACGGCTATCCTGGGCAGACTGTCAGTGGTGGTGCTGGAAGGAGATTGCCAACTCCACCCCCTCTAATCAGAAGGAAGGGCTCCAAGGGAAGGCGGTATAGATAACGAATGAACTCCAGGGCTGAAGTCATCTTGCAGGATGAGGAGGCTCCTGGGGGCATAACAGCAAGGTCCAGAGGAATGCAGCTGGTTTGGATAATGTATGGCATTCGGAGCCCCAGTTCCCTATGAAGGTAATGGAGAGATGAATAGTTATAAAGAATGTTCTATAAACATAATGTGAATGTAATGGACATGCATTCCAAAGACTCATGACATAAGATCTCAAGCAGCTCCAAGAGGGCTTGGGTAGTTCCTTCCCCTCCCCTACGAGGGACAGAAGCCAACTGCAGGGGAACTAGAAATGGGGAACACAAAATTAGTGGGGAGAACACCTTTAAGGAATGTGGAGCTGTTTTGGAAGAAGAGATCCCAAAGATGAGTGAATGCTGAGGCACTCCAGGGCCAAGACAGTCAGCAAGGCAACCAGCATTTATCACAAACTTGCTATGTGTTGCCCACTGTGCTAAGAGCCAAGGATATGAAGAATGACAAAAACACAGTCCTTGCCTTCAGGGAGCTCACATTCTAATTTGGGAGGTGACTTATACACAACTATGTACATGCTGAGATATGTAAAGTATAAATGGGAAGTAATCTCAGGAGGGACAGTCATTGGAAAGGCATGAAGTCCAGAGATGGAGCACAATGTTAGAGGAATAACAAGAAAACCAGTGTCATTGGATCATAGAGTATGGAAGGAGAATGAAGAATAAGAAAACTTGAAAGAAAGGAAGGACCAAATTGTGAAAGGCTTTGGAGTTGTGAGGACTAAGTTCCATGAAAGCTGTAAGACTGTTCTGAGAGATGGAAATATGAAATGAGGGAGGGAGGAAGGGAGAAATGGAGGGAGGGAGAGAGGAGAGAGAGAGACAGAGACAGAGATACACAGAGAGAGACAAAGAGAGAGACAGAGAAAGAGAGAAACGGAGAGAAGAGGGAGGGGGGGAGGAAAAGGAGGAGGGAGAGGGGGAGGCAAAGAGAGAGGGAGGGCAAGAAAAAGAGACATAGGGAGGGTAGAAGGGACAGAGAGAAAGAGAGAGAGAGTGTTCAGGAATGATAGTGGGTACGAGGATGTCAGAACAAAGGAATGAGCATGCCCCAGTGCCCCAGTGGGAGGTCATCAAGATACTCTCTCTTTTCCTCAAGGCTCTTGATTCCGCTCCTGTTTCAGGGATGACATAAAACATTGCACTATGTTTTTTTTTTAATTTTTGTTTTGTTTTGTTTGTAGAGTCTGTGACTTGAATCTATGGGGGAAGGAAAAGGAGTTCATAGGACATGGAGCTATAACAGCTCCAGATTCATGATCTCTTTGAAGCTCTGTGACCCTAAGCTACCAAAAGGGCTTGGAGATGAGGTTATTCTTTGTTCTTTACTACCTTTAATAAACCTCTTCTATGGTTAGTGTTTTTGTTAATCTTAGCTCCTGCAGTAGTCTGGTAGGTTTTTCTGAGAGCCAGTTTCTGACCCCAGAGGAACTGTTGTATATGAGCAAAATGAGTCAGTGATTATTAAAAGAGTTCCCCAAGAAGGAACCTGGTACATCTGTCAGTGGTTAGGATCTGACGCTTGGGTTTTTATATGTTTGGTCCCATTTGTGTAACATCAGCTGAAAGTGTCAACTTCTGATTCTCACCTCAAGTGATCCTGACTTGTAGCTTGATGTTAGAATCTCTTTTTGGGGCTTTTTTATCTTTAGCTGAGCTATACCTCTTTTCTAAATGACTCCATCCGTTTCCAGTTTCTGTATATCAGGTTTCCAAAATAACCAACCAGTCCCCTAAAATGACCTTTGTCCATCCTGATGGGTTTATAACATTAACTGTGGACTGCTTTACATTAGTCCACACTAGTGGACTAGAAGGGGCTTCAGTATCTGAATTCCCTTGAAGCAGAGGAGAAAGTGAGGGCAGGATTAGCTCCATTAGTAACACTGTGAGCCAGGGACTTTATCCTTGGCATTCTCAGTCTCTCCATTTTGAACTGATTTCTCCTCGATTTGGCATCCTTGCCCCAACCACTCAGGTGCCTCTGGGCCCTTTCATTCTCTTTCTCCTCTCCCTAACACAAAGTATTTGTGGTTGAGAGGGCAGGGAAGTCCTCTCAGCCCCTGAAATTATACCACCTGGGTATTTTCCTATTCTATAAAATCATCCTAGGAGAGGAAAGCAGGAGGAGCTCAGTTTTCACAATTGCTGAATTTTCTTGAGGAGGACCTGGCCAGTACCTTTGATTGCTCCACACCCTCCTTACTCCCTGTATCTTTTTCTAAATAGTATAACCTGAGTTAATAAGAGCTGTCCCTTTTGTGCAATGTTGTCATTATAGAATAAATTATTCTCTTGGTTTTCTTCATTTTTCTCTGCCTCAGTTCATAGAAGTCTTCCCAGGTTTTCCTGAAGCTATCCCCTTCTTTGCTTCTTATGGAACAATAACATTCCATCACAATAAAAAGAAACAACTTCAAAAGACTTCAGAACTTTGATCAATGTAGTGGCCAGGATTACACAAGACCAGTGATGAAGAATGCTACCTACCTCCTGACAGGTGAAAAGCTAAATATGAAGAGTAAGACATGTTTATGGTCATGTGGGAATTTGGTTTGCTTTACTCTGTTTATTTGTAATTGGGATTTTCTTTTTCTTGAGAAGGGATGAATAGGAGAAATAGGAGGGAAAGCTTGTTAATTAAAAACAAAACCAAAACAAAAGTTGTTCCATGGCACAATGAAACTGTGAAACCCATAAAAGGTGGAAGAGGCCATTCTTAACCCTGGTCCACCTTCTCCATGCAAGCATATGGCATTGAGGTGTGTTTAAGTGAGCCTTTTCCTTTCCAAAGTGGGCCAGTTAAGGGTGAATGAGGATGGGTATATTACTTCTTTCTACAATAGCTATTAGTTCTAGGAACTATAGACCACACTCTGTGTAGCCACATACCTCTTCAAACTCTACTCTTTCTTTTTTTTTAAAGCAATTGCGGTTAAGTAACTTGCTCAAGGTTACATGGCCAGTTATTTCTGAGTGTGGTGCTGAGTATCTGAGCCCAGATTTGATCCAGGTCATCCCAACACTGGAGCCTGTGCTCTTACTCGCTGTGCTACCTGGCCGCCCCAAACTCTACTCTTGAAACAAGTTTTGAGGCAATGCATAAATCTTACAGAGACATGCTTACTTAAAACCTTCATGAACTTCCATTTTGTTTCAAGATGAAACACTGAAATATAAATCAGACAGGTGTATCTTTAAGGCCCATAGCCAAGACCTTTGAAAGTTACTACAGCCAAGACAGATAAATAAAGGTAAAATGACAAGTTGTCAAATCAGAGCAGAGTCTTAAATTTATTTTAGTAATATGTTTCTGGGATCCTATGGCAGATAGGCAATTCTGGGGAGGACAGAACAGTGAGCTCTAGGGAGAATAGAATGCATGCCTATGGAAGTCTCTTCATGCTATTCCCAGCAACACCATGTGCTATGAAGTTGCTTAACAAATGACTCATGATAATTTTTTTTTTTGTCAATTAAGTTAGGAATTATTTTCATCAACCTGTCAACTTTGGATTTGACCTTTAAAAAGAAGAGTAGTCAAGCAGGGAGAGAATTAGAGCTGAGATGGCCATGGAGGAGATAGTCTGATATATATAGACTTCAATTCCCTTAAGGATTTACACGTGACAAAGGAAAACTGAATTAGTTGCATTTTGTCTTCTCTCATATCTCCTTTCAGTGTTTTCCTAAAGACTTTTTAGTTTACTAGTGCCCTCATACTATTTTTTTTTGTACAGGCTTGCTTTTTTCTGGGCAGTTTGTCAGCTTCCAGTCTAGCAGAAGAATACAAGGGAAAGATACAATTATATGAATTTGAAAAGCTTTTGAATGAATAAAATTAATGCAACTAGGATAAGAAAAGAATATGTGGATTGGGAAAATTATTTAACATAAAATATCACTAAGGCCCTGATACCCAAAAGTTATCTAAAACAAATATAAGACTAAGAAGCATTCCTCAAGAATAAAGAATGCCAAAAAGTTCTCAAAAGAATTGCAAACTCTAAACAACCATATGAAATATGACCAGAAATGCTAATAAGAGACATGAAAATAAAATCAAAACAATGCAGTTTTATTTCATATCCAGAAAATTGGCAAGGGTGACAAAATATGAGAATAGTCAACAATGGAGAGGTTGTGGAAATACATACAAACTAATACATTACTGGTGAAGCTGTGAATTTCCAATCATTCTGGAAAACAATTTGGAAAGTTGAACAGTTGACAATGAATTCTAATTTGTCCTTGTCAGAAGTAAGGAAGTTAGCAGGAGGAGAAGTTGGGGGGTGGTGATCTGGGAAAAGGGAGTAATGAATTCTATTTTGGATGTATAAATTTTTAAAAATATTTTATTTTTTAAATTACATGTAAATTTTTAAACATTCTTTAAAAAAAATCTTGAGTTTCAAATTCTCTCTCTCTCCTTTCTCTCTTCTCTCATTGAGAAGACAAGCAGTTTGATATAGGTTATACATGTGCAGTCATGCAAAACATATTTTCATATTAGTCATATTGTGAAAGAAAACACAGGTCAAAAAAGAAGAAAGTTAAAAATATGCTTAGATCTGCATGCAGAATCTATTGGTTATTTCTCTAGAGGTGAATAGAATTTTTCGTCATGAGTCCTCCAGAATCATTGTATTGCTGAGAATAGAAAAGTCATTCACAGTCTATCATTATACAACATTGTTGTTACTGTGTACAGTGTTCTTCTGGTTGGCTTACTCTACTTTGCATCAATTCATTTGTTTTCCCAGGTTTTTCTAAAAGCATCCTGCTCACCATTTCTTATAGCACAATAATATTCTATCACAATCATTTACCACAACTTGTTTAGCCATTCCCCAATTGATGGGTATCCCTTCAATTTCCAATCATTTGCCACCACACATATTTTGTACATATAAGTCCTTTTCTTCTTCTTCCTTTTAAATCTCTCTGGGATACAGAGCTAGTAGTGCTATTTCTGGTTCAAAGGCTATACAATTTTATAGCCTTTTGAGCATAGTTCCAAATTGCTTTCTAGACTAGTTGGATCAGTCCACAACTCCACCAACAGTACATTAGTGTCTCAATTATTCCACATCCCCTCCAATATTTGTCATTTTCCTTTTCTGTCATACTAGCCAATCTGATAGTACCTCAAGAAGTGTTTTAATTTGCATTTCTCTTACTATTCCTGATTCAGAGCATTTTTTCCCATTTGACTATAAACAACTTTGATTTCTTCATCTGAAAACTGACAGTTCATATCCTTTGACCATTTAGCAATTGAGGAATGCATTGTATTTTTTTTTTAAATGATTGACTCAGTTCTCTATATATTCGAGAAATGAGGTCTTTTTCAGAGAAACTTGGTGTAAAATTCCACTCCCCCCCCTCCCCGTTTTCTGCTTTCCTTTTAATCTTGGCTGCATTGGTTTTGTTTGTGCAAACCCTTTTTTATTTCATGTAATCAAAATTATCCCTTTTACATCCTATAATTCTCTCTATCTCTTGTTTGGTCATAAATTATTCCCTTCTCTATAGATTTTACAGGTAATTTATTCCATGTTCCCCTTGTTTGTTTATGGTATCACTCTTTATTTCTAGTCCATTTTGACCTTATCTTGATATACAGTATAAGATATTGTTCTATACTTAATTTCTGCCAAACTGTTTTCAAGTTTTCCTGACAATTTTTGTCAAATATTGAGTTCTTGTTCCAAAGCTGGGATTTTTACATTTATTAATTGATTACTATTGATCATTTACTGCTGTATATTGTGTACCTAATTTATTCCATTGATTTGGCACTCTATTTCTTAGCCAGTATCAGCATGTTTTGATGATTATTATTTTGTAAATACAGTTTGAGATTTGGTACCACTAAGTTGCCTTTCTTCGCATTTTTTTCATGTTTGAAAACATGATATTTTTTACCTTTTTGATATTCTTGACCTTTTGTTCTTCCAGATGAATTTTGTTATTATTTTTCTAGCTCTATAAAATGATTTTTGCTAGTTTGGATATATTCATTTTGAGATGCTTGTGAGAAATCCAGGTAGAAATTGTCCTGCAGGTAATTGGAGGTGCAGGACTTGTGTACAGGAGCAGAATTCCACATCTAGATACCAGCCTGGGAATGAATAGACAACTGATGAGTCCAACCAGAACTGCCACATCACCAGAAGTCTTAGCTGTGCTGCTCACTTCCCTCTCATCACACTCTCTAGACTGCTCCACCTACACACCAGCTGCTTTGCCTCATGCCAGTTCTCCCCAACCCCACCTAACCCATTCTCCTGCTCCTCTTTATGTACTGTCCTTTTCTATTAGAATATGAGCTTCTGGAATACAGGGACCATCTTATTTTCTTGTTTTTGCATCCCCAGTACTTAACACAATTCCTGGCACATAGTGAGCACTTAATAATGCTGTACATGTGTGTATCTGTTTGTCAGTCTGTATCTATCCATCTGTCTGTATCTGCCTATATCTTTGTCTATCTGCATCTATTCACCCATCCATCCATCTATCTATCTATCTATCTATCTATCTATCTATCTATCTATCTATCATCTATTATCTATCTATCAATCTTATCTATCTTATCTATCATCTATCTATTTATCTATCTAATCATCTATCACTGTATCTATGTCCATCTGCCTGTCTGTATCTACCTATCTGTTTTTAATCTCATGATCTTTGTACTATGCAAACTCAGAATTTTCTGACTCCAAATCCATAGATCCTAGACTTTTTTTCCGCTATTTGTGCCCTTCCTCTTACACCTCTCAGAATTTCTTTGTAATTGTGGTTCCCAGAACTGCTAAGTACAGTTCCTACAATGTATACAAGTGTAAAACCAAACTACAAAGAAATGTAAGGTAAATTTTTTTCAAGGAGCTTGTTAACAATCCAGTTGAGATGTTAGTTAGGTGGTACAGTGAATAGAGCACTGGACCTGAGGTCACAAAGACCTGGGTTCAGATTCTGCCTCAGACACTAACTAGTTATATGACCTTGGACAAGTGACTTAATCTCTCTCAGCCTCAGTGTCCTCATTTTTAAAATGGGAATAATAATAACACCCTTTTAGGACTGTGGTGAGAATCAAATGAGGCAACATGTAAAATGTTTTGCAAATATTATAGCACTACATGAATGCTTGTCATTATTACAGTTACTATGAGCGCAATGAAATATTAAATAAAATATTAAAGTAATATTCCAAAGCAACAATAGAAGGGAGGCAGTATAGTATAAATAGCATTAAATCTGGAGCCAGCTGTTCTGTGTTGAATCCTACCTCTGACACAGGGATGACCTCTGGGAAGTCATTTGGCCTTTCTGGGTTTCAGTTTTCTCATTTTCAAAATGGGGATAAAAATATTTGTATTAACAAAAAGTAATATGATATAACAATAAAAACAATTATAGCATTTACATAGTGCTTTATGATTTGTGAGGTGCTTTATAAATAGCTATTAAAGATAATCTTTATGATTTATAATGTACTTTATAAATACAAATATATTTATAAAAATCTCATTTTATCTTCATAACATCCCTGGGAGTTAAGGGCTATCCCCATTTTACAGCTGAGGAAACTGAAGCAGAAAGGGGTTAAGTGACTTGACCAGGGTCATATTGCTAAGGGAGTGTCTGAGATGGGATCTGAACTCGGGTCTTATATATGATGAAATAAATAAATAGATGGGTAAATAGATAGGTAGGTAGGTAGGTAGGTAGATAGATAGATAGATAGATAGATAGATAGATAGATAGATAGATAGATAGATAGATAGATAGAAATCAGATCTCTCTATATAGATATAATGGAAAGAGAACTGGGATTTGGATTCAGAAAACCTGAGTTTGATTTCACGCCCTGTTTCTGATTACTTTGTTTCTCATCTGCAATATAAGAGGTCTGGGCTGGATGGTATTTTAGGCTCTTTCCAGCTGTAGGTACCATTATCATATCTACCAAGGTTGTTGTAAGGTGAGTACTTTGTATACCTCTAGGCTTCCATAAAACAGTGAGTTATTATGATGTCACAAGGCAGTGCACGATTCATTGCCAAATGGATTATATAGACAATGGTGCCATTAGAAGCTGCTGTTACACTTCCCTGGAGTGCATTTTTGGGAGGGCATCAACCTCTCCTATCCATCCTGGCTGAGGAGACCTCCAAGGAAGAATTTCCCTTATGGAACTGATACTTACTACCTCTGTGACCTTGGAAAAGTTACTCTGTCTCCTTTGGTCTCACTTTTCTCACCTGTAAAATAAAGGGATTTAATTGAACAGACTCTGAGGTCCATTATAGCCTTAGATCTATGATCCTATGGGTCTATGAACACCCTATGGTCTTGCCAAGCCTTGGCATGCTTTCTCCCTCTGAATCTGATTCAGTGTCCAAGTTTAGCCTTGGACAGGAGGCTTGGCTTCCACAGCCCATACCTCAGGAAGCAACACAGTATGGTGGAAAGAGAACTAGATTTGGAGGCAGAGGTCCTGGGTTCAGATTCCAGGATCTGTCACTTGCTCTCTGTGTGACCTTGGGCAAATTACTTCATCTGCCTTGGCCTTAGTTTCTTCACCTATAAAATGACTGGATTAAATTACCTCTAAGGTCACTTGCAAGTTTAAATCTATTATTTATTCCAGGGACTCTTCCTTATGGTCCCCCAACCCTGTTGCAGGAGTAAGTAATGCTTAAACAATACTGAAAGATAGGGCAGCTAGGTGATGCAGTGAATAGAGCACTAGTCTTGGAGTCAGGAGGACCTGAGTTCAAATCCAGCCGCAGACACTTGACTCTTAACTAGCTGTGTGACCTTGGGCAAGTCATTTGACACCAATTGCCTTGCCTTCCCCCCTCCAAAAAAAATACCAAAAGAATGAGATGAAGCTGGGAATATACACCTGTAATCCCAGCTACTGGGGAGACTGAGGCTGATGGATATTGAAATTTTTTTTAAGTTTTGAGTTCCAAATTCTACCCCTTCTGCCTTCTCTCCCCTCTTCCTGAGACAGTAAGCAATCAGATATAAGTAATCCATGCACAATCAAGTAAAACATTGTATTTGGTTTAAAAAAAAAACAATGAGATGCTAAGAATGTGAAGTTTGAAAATTCAGAAGACTTTTCCTTCACTGCAATGTACTGTCTCCTCAATGAGATGGTTGGTGGGCTCACAGCTGGGATTTGCGAAAGGAAGTTTAGCTTGCCACAGCTACATGGGGTTCCTTTTGCCTAAATCAGGAGTTCTTAATCTTTTTTTTTTTAATCAGGGATCCCTTTGGCAGTCTGGTGACACCTATTGACCCTTTTCAAAATGATCTTTTGTTACCTAAATTTATGATCAAAGGGAAGCATGAAATTCCAGTGAAAGGTTAGTGAAAATAAAGATGTCATGTTTTTTTTTTCTAGTTAAGTTTGTGGACCTTCTGAAATATATCTATGGACCCCTCATTAAGAACTTCTGTTCTAAATAACCCTGCTGTATGGAATTAGCCTGGACATACAGGGCCAAGAGGAAAAATATAAACTGAGGAAGGCAGGTGGAGTAAGAAAACTGTGAGGGGGCTGCATTAAAGGATATACTCCTGATTGTTGCAGCAATAAACCAGGGAAACTGGGCCTTAGTCCCAGGAGCTCCTGGCCCAGCTAATAACAAGATATTGGTGGCAGAGAGGCCCTGAAAGTGCCAAGGGGTCATTGGCCAGTTCCCAGATGAGAGAAAGCCCCCTGGCATACAGAGAGGAAAGGAGGAGGTCAGTGGCTGGAAGAATCTCACCGGGCAGATGATTTATCAAAGGTGTGACATTAAAAGGCTTTTCACGCAACCTGTCCATCCAAGGCAGTAATGATTTCTTGGGTCTTTTATCCTAAAGCGCCAATAAATTAGAAGCTTCTAATATCTGAATCTGAGGATCCCATTAAAATGATAAATGGCTTCTTTCAGGCTCTGTAACTTATAGGACTAGATCAAGGTGGTACACGCATGTGGCTGCCTCAGCAGATACAAGATTCGAGGCCAGGCAAATTCCTTGGGGAACTTAACTCCAAGCCAGAATGGATTTCTGGTTTCCACAGAACAAGCCACATCAAGCCCCTGGCTCATGATACAGACAACAGAATATACCGAGGCTCAGCAAAACGTGGGGGGGCTTTCTTTTTTGGAAGTAACTTTTACTGGCCATGGTATTATATGATGGAAAGAGAACCAGGAAAGAATCATAAGACCCGGGTTGTAGGGTTTATATGTCTAAAGAGGCTGCTAACCAATTATCTATGTGACTTTGGGCATCACGACCTTTATTTATCTCATTTTTCTCATCTATCAAGTGGAGAGAATGATTCCTCTTCTACTTAGTTCTTAAGGTGACTATGAGAATATGTGTGAAATTGCTATGAAGAATATTGAACATAAGCATAGATGTGCTATTACTGCTACTGACATGATCATTACAACCCATTCTGATAGCAAGGCAAGTTGGTCTTTGACTTCACTGCCCCAGGAATTGGATTTAGAGAGTTCTTTTCTGAGTTGGATGATGAAAGGAGGGAAGGTGGTGAGAGTGGAGCCTCTTAAGAGCAAGAGCTGGATATCTGGAGACAAGATGAGATGACCTTGGCGGGTTTTGGCAACGTTATATTTCTGTGATTCTGTGATCGAAGGAATGCATTAGGATGTTCCTTGTCCCCTGAAAAGAGAACTAGGTTTGCATTAGAGTCTTCCTGACTTTAAGTTCAGCTTTCTAACTACGTGACCACCTAGTGGAGAGAGTGTTGAACTCAGAGAACCTGGGTTCAAATTCTGACTCTTCAGCCTATTACTTATATAAATTTGGCTATTTCTATTTATATTTTGGTATATAAAACTTGGTCAATTGCTCCTCCCCTTTTGAACTCTGTTTCCTCACCTGTAAAGGGAGGGGATTGGACCAAATGACCTCTAAGTTCCTTTCTAACTCTAAATAGGTGATCCTATGATCTTTTGATATATGAACCTGTTGGTTCTGGGTGTGGAGAAGAGAAACTCAATGACCTTATTTTCCCAACCTAAAAAAAAAAAGGGATTTGAACTGGCCTGATTTCTCAAATTCCTGCAGCTCTCAATCTGTGAATCAATTAGAAGCAGTGAGATGGAACTGTGGTTAGAGCACTGGGCCTGAAGTCAAGAAGATATGAGTTCAAATTTGACCTCCGATATTTAGTAGCTGTGTGACCCTGGGCAAGTCACTTAAACTCTCTTTGCCTCAGTTTCCTCCACTATAAAATGATGATAATAAGAACACCTACCTCTCAGGGGTTATGAGGACTGTAAAGTGCTTATAGTGTCTGCTACATAGTATGTACTTAATAAATACACGTTCCTTTCTCCTTTTTCAATTTCTAAATGAAATAGAGTCAGAGAGACAAGTTAGGAGGTCAATACAATAATCTGAATATTTTTTGGATCTAGGTGGTAGCTATGGAAATTAAAACAAAGAGACTGATTGAAGAGACATTGAGAAGGAAGATTCAATAGGCCTTGGTGACTAGATGTCACCAAGAAAGAGAGAGGAGTTAAAAAAAAATAGCTAGCATTTATATGGTGTTTTAAGGTTTGCAAAGCATTTTGCCTGTGTTTTTTGGTCCTCACAACAACCTTGTAAGGTAGGTGCTATTCTTAACCCCATTTTAAGGTTGAGGAAAACTGAGAAAATGGAAGTTAAGTTATTTATCCAGGGAGACACAGCTAGTGAGTGCCTGTGGCAGGATTTGAACCCAGGTCTTTCTGATTCCAAGTCCAGAGCTCTATCCACTGTGCTACCTGGTGTAATGTTAAGAGAATTTGAAGATCTGCCCTGCCCATTAATAGGTACATAGAGCCCTGGTCCGGAGCTAATCTGGTTCTGGGAATTCCCAAGTAAGTGCTGGAGCATGAGGATTTTCAAACTATTCAGCACTCAGTCAATCAGATGCTGAGTCTTTGTTACATATTCTGGGAGATTGGCATTTTGCTTTGGGGGTTTCCTTATGAGAAGGACCTTTTGATTTCCCAGTCGAGACTCTGAGTAGCCATATGTTCAGAGCCCCCGACTACTTAGATGTCTGTGTTCCCTTGATCCAATGAGGTATGTAAAATATATAGCAATATTGCTGTGCTCAGACAGCTGGAACCCTGTCTACTGGTCTTTGTGCTAATTTCTCTGCTTGTATTTTCTCCATTTCAGGGTCCTGACCTTTCCCCTGAGCTAGTGAATGTAATTTAAAGAAGATTATTGACCCCTTAAAAGTTGCCTTTCCTTTAAGAAAAGCAGATCAAAGATTTCTGTGCTAGCGGGTCATCCTGGGTGTGCTAAGGGGTCATCCTGGGTGTGCTAGGGTGCTTGCTGTTATTCCTGGCTAAGTGAATTTGCTATCATCATGTGAATGTTTCTTCTTGTTTTCATTTCACTCTGTATCAGTCCATACAAGTCTTTCTATGTTGTTTTGAATACATCAAATTTTTCATTTCTTAGGGTTCAATAATATTCCACTATATTCATATAACACAATTTGTTTAGCTATTCCTCAATTGAGGGAAGCCTAATTTTATTTCTAGTTCTTTGCTTCAATAAACAAATAGGACAGTTTTGTTAATACCATGTTAAATTATAGACATATATATCTATACATATGTGTGTATATATACACTTATATATTAAAAATATACACTTATATATAAAAAAAACTATATGATTCTGTAGATCAAGTAGGTGGAACAGTAAAAGAGTGCCAGTTCTGGAGTCAGGAAGACTCCTCTTCCTGAGTTAAAATCTGACTTCAGACACTAGCTGTGTGACCCTGGACAAGTCACTTAATCTTGTTTGCTCAGTTTCCTCATCTGTCAAATGAGCTAGAGAAGGGAATGACAAACCACTCCAGTGTCTTTGCCAAGAAAATCTCAAATGGGATCACAAAGATTTGGACATGATTTAACAACAACAAATGTAATTCTGTATTATTATTATATTCAATTATATATTCAGTGTAATATATATTCAATATAATTTTATATTACATATTTAACATATTTTATATTCAATCCTTATTCATGTTCTTATATAATGAAGGGTTTATGTTTGTTGACAATTGTTAGTTCATCATAAGAAAGGAAATTAAAAAAAAATGATTGACTTTGAACCTGAGTGACTAGTAGAATGGTAGTGCCACTATCAGAAATAAGGGCAACCGAAATAGGAACTGGTTTGATGATAATTTCTGATTTAGCTCTTGTAATTTTAAAGTGCTTATGAAAAGTCCAATAAATAGTTGGTAATGGGGTGGGGGTGAGGTGAGGGGGACTGTGAGGAAGTAAGGAAAGGTATTTAGAATGGAGATAGAGATTTGGGTATAAACTTAACCACCAGGTGGCTCCGCTAGTCATTAATATGATTCTATTCAAGAGTAAGGATCAAGATTAGGGAGTCCCACATTCAAGCTGAATGGTTAAGTGCTTCACTCCACTGGGAAGAAATGCCAACCATTCTATGGTTCCTAAAAGAGTGAACAAACTTCTAACATTTAGGTCAACTCCCACCTGGGAGGACCCAGGCTACTTTCCTATCTAGGGAGTCGGATTAGTGTGGATTTAACCATAAAGAATTGGCTCTAAGGTCCAGTCCTATCCAATCCTAAAATCCTGCTTCTTCCTGCCATGGTGGGGGTGGGGGGGGCGTAGGAGGAAGGAGGAGATGGAGGGGGAGAACATTTGGAACTCAAGGGATTGTGGAACTGAATGTTGTAAACTAAAATTAGATAAACAAATTTAATAAAATAAAATAGAAAAAAGAGGAAAAAAAAGAAAAAAAAGAAAATCCTGCTTCTTCCCAGGCTCTTTCATCTCCCTTAGTCGTGTGATCTTGACTTAATGAAGTTGACTTTCTACAGTGATGGACAAGTTTGCCTGAAACCTGAATAAAGCACTTTACTTTTTACATAGAATCAATAAAAACAATACAGTAATACCTAATAACAATTAAACCAATGCATAATAAAATATTTACTTCTCTGCTGTGTTCTTGCAGCCTCTCTTAAATAGAATATGGTCCACCATGAAAACAGAAATTCTAAAAAATATATCTATCATGGCTGATTCTCCTATGAGTGAGCAAAGGAGTATTGACATTACAACAGAATTATCAACTGCTGTTCAACTCACATCCAGCAGGGCCATTCTTTTAATTATATTTTCTCCCTAATTTACAAGAATTTGCTTTTCTCTACCTTTCATTTCTTTACCTTGACAAGAAAAAATAAATAGGAAAACAAAGCCCTTGTAACAAATATGCCTCATCAAGCAAAGCAAACTTCCATATTGGCCATATCCAAAATTGTGTCTCATTCTGCACATTTGATTTAACATCTCTCTGTCAGAAGGTGGGTAGCATTCTTCATCAATAGTCCTTTGGAATCACAGTTGATCATCACTCAATGATAAGTTAAGTCACTAAAAGTTGTTTGTTTTTACAATGTTGTTGTGACTGTATAAATTGTTCACCTGTCTCTGCTCCTGTCTTTATGTTTCAATTCATACAGCTCTTCCTTGGTTTTTCTGAAAACATCCCATTGTTTCTTGGGCACAGTAGTATTCTACTATATTTATATGACATAATTTGTCCAGTCATTTGCCAATTGATGGGCATCTCCTTAATTTTCAGTTCTTTGCCACTACAAAAATGGATGTTAATTTTTAAAATAAATTATGGTACTGTTTTCTCTTTCTTTGATCATGATACCTTAACTATAGACATAGTAGGGGTATAAATGGGCTAAAGGGTATGCTAAGTTTAATGAGTTCTTTCTCATTCATGTCAAGTTTGAGATGCTTTTGGGATAACATCTAGGTGGAAATGTCCAGCAGGTAAGTTGAGGCACTGGGCTGGTGTTAAGGAGTGGTATTCTATATCTAGTACTCTTTCAGCTACACAAACCCAGGTTCTTTGACTCCAAATCCATAGATCCAAGTCTTAAGTCACTGTCTGATTATCATCTTTTCCATCTTCTGGTTCCTCCCAGAATTCTTCTCTCACTGTATGTCCTAGAGCTGCTAAGTAGTGTCTACTGTGCACATTGTTATAGCATTGCAATACAAATTCAATCCAATGAACATTTATTGAGGTAGTTGGGTGGTACAGTGGATAGGGCACTGGATCTACAGTCAGGAAGACCTGAGTTCAAATCTTACCTCAGATGCTAGCTATGTGACTTTGGGCAAGTCACTTAATATCTTTTAGCCTCAGTTTCCTCATCTGTATTTTTCATGGGGTTGTTATATGGTTTAAATGAGATACCATTTCCTTTATACTCTTTATATTTTATTTTGCTTAATCAAAAATATTATTCTAAGAAAGGATCCATAGGTTTCATTAGTCTGTCAAAGTGGTCCATGATGCCAAATGGGTTTAGAACCTTTGTGATAGAGATAAATGGGAAAGAATCACAGAACTTGACATTGGGAAGGGATCTCAGTGGCTTTCCAGTCCAATCAACATAGGAAGGAATCCCCACTATAACATGTCAGGCAGGTGGGCATCTAGCCTCTGTTTAAGAACTCCAAGAGAGAATTCCACCACCTCTTGGGCAAAACTACTCCACTTTTGGACAGTTCTAACTGTCAGGATGGTCCTGACATCATGCCTAAATTATCCTCTTTGCAACTTTCACCTAACATTCCTTGTACTGCCCTCTAGGGCCGAAAAGAACAAGTCTAACCCTCTTTCTACGTGAATCCCCTTCAGATATTTTAATACAGCTATCATGTGCCCCCTGAATCTTCTTACACCCAGGATAAACATGCCCAGTTCCTCCATTTCACCCTCATATGTCATGAACTCAAGACTCTTCACCATCTTGTGGTCCTTCTTTGGACACACTCCAGCTTATCTCCAGGTGTTTGAACCACACTACCCCAAAACCAAACACAGTTCACCAGATGAGGTATGACAAGGCTAGAGGATCAAACAATCTAAGATTTGACAGCTAGGTGATGCAGTGGATAGACCTGGAATCAGGAAGACCTGAGTTCAAATCCAGACTCTGGCACTAACTAGCTGTGTGACCCTGGGTGAGGTGTGATCTCTATTTGCCTCAGTTTTCTCATTTGTAAAATGGGGATAATAATAGCACCTACTTCCCAGGGTTGGTGTCAGAATCAAATAAGATGCGAGTTGTAAAGCACTTAGTACAATGCCTGGCACACAGTAGGCACTTAATAAATGTTCATTCCATTCCATTCAGTTCCTAGAATAAAGTGAGAGTATCACCTGCTTATTCCTAGAAGCAGTCCAGATTTAGGAATGGATAATTGGTGACATCAAATTGCACAAACAATTCTGTTGTTCTGCCTGAAGAAAACAGAATTTTCCATGTGAAATCATATCCTCCTGGTCCTTCATGCTAGTAAAAGCTAATCTAGCTATAGTCCTTCAAAGCAATGCCAAGCTTCTAAAAGCAAAATAACAGAATTAGAATCTATTCAGCTTAGAATCTTGATTCCACAGGTCATCTGTGGAGAATAAAGGGTGTCAAGGAGGTGGGAGTTTGAGGGGAGTGAGAGGCTCAGAATGTTTGTTGTGGGAAGTGGCAAAAGTAAGTAAATAAAAATGGAATAAAAGGACACGACTGAACAACATTATAGTAATTCAGGGGAAGAGTAAAAGATTGGAGCCCCTCTTTAGTGTCCTCCACCTCCCTTCATGTCGTTTTCTCTTTGTTTGGAGAGGCAGCACAGTATGGGGAATGAAATTCTAGACTTGAATTCAAAAAGTTTTGTGTTTGAATCCTGACACTTGCTAGTTGTGTGGTTCTGGGAAAATCAGTTTCCTCATTGGTGGAAAGGAAGCATTTGCTTCATTGGGTGTTATGAGACTAATGAGATAATATATGTAAACCCTTTTACTACTCTTAAGGCATTATTATCAGCATTCATCCCTTCCTCTGCTTGGCTGCTGCCCCCTCAGATGTCCATGCCCTTGCACTGTGGTACTTTCTCCAGGATTGTTCTCCCTGGTAACATTTCCGCAGTTCTGGACTGTTCTCTCACTCGTCTTTCACATTAAAATTTAGCTGTTTCTAGTCCTGGCTCTCAGGGCAGTGTCCTTAGGGAAGAAATCAAATAAACTCATGATAAAGACTTCATATATTACTCATTCCATGAACATTTGCATTTTAAAAGAAAATTCTCAGATTGGCTAGTGACTAAGGATAATAATCTAATAGTAAAATTCCAGGAAATGTAATAGGACAGCACTTTGGCCTCTAATCACACTATGTTGGCTGTGTTTGCCAATTTTAGCTACGCATAAGGTAGCCTCACTTCCTTGCTGCTGTTACTTGAATGATTCCCAGGGTTTCACCTAAGTGAAGAGTCAGTGACCTTTCAGGAATGGCGTCCAAGTATCCATTTATCATGCTGGGCTTTTGCCAGGAATACACTGGAACATTTAGAAGGGCTCTTGCTTAAAGAGTAAAATACCAACTCCTTAGTCTGGCATTTAAGGAAAGACACACACACACACACACACACACACACAAACTTACACACACGTGTTCTTTCTTCACTCTCTCTGTGTTTCAGCCAAATTGGATTACTAGTTATTTGCCATTCTCATCCAGCTCATCCAGGTCTACTTCTGATCATTTCTGCAGGCTATGCTCCAGTCCTGGAAAACATTTCCTCTGCTCCCCTGCCTGGTGAAAAACTTCTCTTCCTATACTCAGGGCTCAGCTCTAGGGCTTCTTTCTCAGGAAAGTCCTCTGAGATTTCTTTCCCGGACACCACCAGAGGATTCTGTTTTATTTTTCATAGCACTTTGATTGAACCTCCTCTTTGCATTTATAAGATCACATACTTAAAGCTCTATTATTTAACTTCTCCATTCTTCTCCATTAGAATGTAAGTTCTTGGGGACAGAGATGGTTTTGCTTCTATCTTTGTATTCCTAGGATTTAACACTGTGCTAGTACACAGTAAATGCTAAATAAATGTTTGTTTATTAATCAATCTATCATTTGTTTCACAGCAATATGATTATTTGTCATTTTTTGCCATTAGATTCTATGCTCCTTTAGAGCAGGGTTTGTGATCCATATATCTTTTCATCCCTGTTGTTAACATGGTGTCTTGAACAGAGTAGGCAGTAAATAAATACCTGAATTGAATCTCTACTTAACTTCCGGACCCACTTTATTATTGGATGAAGAGGCTTAAGGTAGAAACCTTAAATTTGTTTTCCTCACCTAGTTTTATTATTTATGAGAGGAATGAGAAATCTGGAGTTTCCAGGTACTTAATAACCAATTTATTAATTAAGATATCAAACAATGAATTGATGGTCAGCAGTTTCTTTGCTAACCAAAGACAAAAGACCACAGAGAACAGCAATGTTTAAATATCCTTGGAAAAACGGGAGGCCTGGATGGGTGGAGATTAACTCTGATTGGAGAAAAATCAATGAAGGGGTGGATATATTAATGAGGAGGTGGCCAGAAGTCTTCAGCTCCTACCAATGAGAATTTGACTTGATCATGAAATTCAGCTGCCTCCAGCTATCAGGACAAAAGAATCCATGCTCCATTCAGACCATGGAAATTAAATAATGGGGTTTCCAAGGGCATGAGCCCAATGCTTTTTAGGGATAGAATTCACCTAGATTAGATTCTTTTTACACTTTTGTCAGAAATAAGCTATCCCAGTTGTGTGGGGTCCAATCCATGATGGAGGAGAAGGCTCCCAGGGTTAGGCCAACCTCATTCTCAGCCCTGTCCTTCTAAGATTGCCTTGACCTCCAAGATCTGGGCTTTGAATGAGGAATAAAAAAGAGAAAGAACATTAGATCCCACAATAATTGATTATTAATAATCATTTCTCTCATTTATGAAAAAATTGTAGAGAAGAGAAAGGAAAAGATGGAAAAGGTGAACCTTTACTAGCAATGAATATTATTCAATTATTCCAATCATGTTCAACTCTTTGTGACCTGATTTTGGCTTTTCTTGGCAAAGATACTGTAGTGGCTTGTTATTTCCTTCTCTGGCTATTTTTTTTTATAGATGAGGAAACTGAGGCAAACAGCTTTAAGTGACTTGCTTAGGGTCAGCTAGTAAGCATCTGAGATCAGATTTGGATTTAGGTCTTCCTGACTGCAGGCCCAGCACTCTATCCATTGCTCCACTTAGCTGCCCAGCAAGGAATAAAGTCATTTAAATAATATACATTCTTTGTCCATGAAACATATCTTTGTGGGATAAATAAATCTAGATAGGATATTTCCTTTGCAACAAATTTTCTTAACCTGGGGTCTGTAAATTTGTTTTCTTAGTATTTTGATAACCATATTTCAATATGATTCCTTTTCTTTACAATCCTATGCATTTTGGTTTATATATTCTGAGAAAGGATCTATACAGCCTTCCATTCTGAGAAAGTGTCTATAACCTTCACCAGACTGCTCACACAAAATTTAAGCACTCCTTCATTAGAACTTTTTTCTTGCCATTAATAAGACCAATGGTGTTAGAACCTCTCAATTATTGCTCTCCATCTTTGACATGTTCCAGAGGTTGCCAGCCCCTATTCTGTGTAGACTTCTAACAGTCTTAATTTTTTAAAATTAATTTTCTTTTCTAAGATAGTCTTAATGCAGCTTAGATAAATGCTTTCTTTCAAATCCATGGGCAATCAAGTATAAATAAGAAGCTTTAAGTTTCTTGGTATCAGAACTACAGAATCTTTAGTCTGTTGGGAAATCTTGAGAGGTTTTTGAGTTCATTGCCCTGTTTCCAGGCATGACTGCCTGCATATAGATCCCAGAGACTTCCATTGAAGAAGAGGTGATTCCATAGCCTCCCTCAGTCACCTGCTCTGATGCTGTGATGCTAGAATGCCCAGGAATCAATTCTACCAATGTAACTTGAACTCCGGGTTTCAAAAGCCAAAGGATCAAAACCCATAAAATTTCCCTTCGTTTATAAGGATGGAAAAGGATTCATACTCCTATGCCCTCAAGACAAAGGGACAACTTTCCTTACATCTCTTTAGAATTATATTTTCTAATCAATACAGAAAGTCAATCCATTTGGTAGTGTTGGGGGAAAAGAAACCCATTTTATCTTGTAAAAAAAAAACCCCAACGACCCAACAACAAATAAACAAAATACTTCTTCCTGCTACTTGGTTTTATTCTTTGCCAAAAGCCAGATGCCTTTTCCAAACACTGTGTAGAATGCTAAAATAGAAGCTAAACCATCCCACAGAGAGACTGGGCACTTTTATGGAAAAATAAATGTATGTTTATATGTTTTGCTTCTTTATTTTATGACCACCCCAAGTGTCTGATCTATCTTTCCCACTTCTAATATTCTCCTCTGTGCTTCCTCTTTCCTTTGCTCACTCAGATGTAACCAAGTTGGTTGGTATCTATCCTTCGGAAGCCTGCCGGGTGAGCTAAGGCATGACATGATGTATTTATCATCTCAGGATGTCTCCTATCAGATATTTAGTTCTCCCTGTGACCTCGGGTTGTTTTTGTTAAAGCGAATGAGTTTTCAGTCATTGCTGAAATTAATTGACTTTTATTTTTAAAAAAATAAATCAAGGCCCAGGTTATGAACCGGACTACTAAATACATTTATTATTTTATCTCTTCTCTGTTTATTCTAGTGTGAAATTGTTTTGCAGGTAGTGATTATTTCTGCCTTGCCCATCCCCTCCCCTCTGCAAGTTGGGTAATTTGTGGTGTTTGGGAAGAAGATGCTAACTGTGCCAGTCTGTTATCAGAGGTGTCATTACCGTTTTGTCAGACATCACTTCCAGTATTGTCTTCTGTCACTCATTTGAGTCCCTTGTCCTTTATTCACTTTTTTTGGAGCTAGATTTCATGTGGGGAGTGAGCAATTAACCTAACAGCTTCTCTGAGATGAAACAATCCTCCTTTGAAGAGGGCATATGAGGAGGGATTCCAAGGTGAGAGGTGTACAGGAACCATGTCTAAATCACAGGCAGCAACTGGAAGGATCATTTTATTCATGTCTCCTTAAAAAACAAACAAAAGAAAACAAAACCTCATAGACCTTCTTCAAGATCAAGGCAAGGATGAGGACCTGACATATCCTTCAAGATTATGTTTGAATAGACAGAACTTTCAGCTGTTTCCAGCCACCTGGGATTGTCTGCAGGTTCTGAGGCTGCTAAGGCACTCATTCTCCTGTCTATCAGCTGAGAGTTCTTTGACTTTTATTGAACCCCTGACGCAGAGGTGTCAAATGGGCCCACTCCCAGGTGTGGCCTAAAGCAGATTAAAGTATAATTGGGAAATATATAACAAAATTAATAAAAATTCAATAGAACATAATGATGATATGTGGTTTTTAAAGTCAATATTCAGCTCACAGGGATACTTAACGTATGTTTTATGGACTTCTGTTTCTATTTGAGTTTGAGACCACTGCTTTAAACAAATCTCCCTGCCTTCCCCCCTCCTCCCCCCTTGCCCCTTCCAGCCAAATCATCTGGTCCTACTTTCTAAAGCCGTATCCATCTGGAAGTACCACCAGGTAGTCACTGACTGATTGAGTAGGAAGGTACATGATTTGCAAGTAGGCTTGCAAATAAGCACCCTCAAGATATTATAACACTAATAGCTGACATTTATAATAGTACTTTAAAGTTTGCTAAATACTTCATATATTTTATCTCATTTGAGCCTCACAACAACACTTTGAGGCAGGTTCTATATAAATCATGACTCCCATTTTATAGATAAAATATATAAATATATATTTATATATAATACATAAAATATATAAATATATATAAAATATATTTTGGCCTCAGAGCCAGCAAGACCTGGGTGCATGTTCCCTCTGACATGTATTGATTGTGTGACTCTGGACAAGTCACTTAACCTCTGAGTGCTCTAGGCAATTTTCTGGGATTGTAAACTACAGAGAAGGTGACAACCTACACTGTTAAAGGGAGTCTCCTCATTTGAGAGTTCCCTATACTAATGAAATTTATTATCTATCAATATTTTATAGATAGACAATTGAAGTTCAGAGGATTGCTTATGGTTATATAGCTAGTAAGTGTCAGAAATAGATTTCATAGGCTCATACTTCTAAAGTTATAAAGGACCTTAAAGGCCATATATAGTCATCTCCCTCCTTTTACAGACAAGGAAACTGAGGCCCAGGAAGGTTAAGTAACCTGCCCAAGCATCAGAATAAGAATTTGAACCCAGGTTTTCTTGACTTTAAGTTCAGCATCTTATTTACTATACTAAGAGTCAGATAGTTTTAAGACTCAGTAAGGAACTTACACATTTTACTTGGAATCTTGATTTGGCCTCTCATTTCAATTCAATTTAACAAATATTTATTAAGCACCTACTATGTGCCAGGCACTGTACTAAGCACTGGGGATACAAATAAAAAGAAAGACAATTCCTGCCCTCAAGAAGCTTACAATCTAAAGGAAAGGACAACACACAAAAGGAAGATGAAAAGTGTGTGTATTCAAAACAGGGGGTATCCAGTGTCAGGGGGCATGATGTTTTATGGAGCCAAACTAAGCTGAGCCATTGATGGAGAAGGGAGAATTGCCTGGAAAGTCCTGAAAGTTTTGAGTCCTCCATAAGAGAAGACTTTGGGAGTTTTACCGCTCTACCTTCAGTTCTCCAATCAGAGAAGAGAGGCAACTGAAGGAATTGAGAAGGTGTTTATTATTGAAAACTGAGTTAATCCTCGTGGTGATGAGTTTCCTCTAGAGCAGACTGTGGGTTTCTGAAGTGCCATCCTGGGCAGTTTTGTCCCTGCAGAAGCTGATGTCAGGCACTTTTCTACCTAGTGTTATGAGCGTGCATGTTTTTTTTCCTTCCTTTTCTGGCCAGTATGCTAGGCTCTGGTTCAGGGAAAGAACATCTTATTTACTGGATCTGTGAGAAACTGGAATTCCCTGCTAGCATCTCACTGGTTTCTTTGTGACAATAGAGATACTCAGAGGCTTGTGCTGACTGGGCTGATTGAGATACTAAAGATGATGAGAATTAGCCATATTTGGGGAGAGAGAAAATGTGGAAAGAAAGTATCACATTTGTCCAACAAAAAACATAGATAATTAGACTATTTCTTATGATGATTAAGGGTAATTAATGGGCTTGAGAAAGCAGGCCAGAGGTTAAGGGTGGGGGGAGGGGGCTAGAAGAAGACTTGTGATCACAAAGGATAGCTAGAATGATTTGATCAAGCCAAAAGATTTATTTAGAGAGGTAAACATATCCAGAAGGCTAGATAGGAGTCAGGAAAATGAAGGGTGGACCAATTTTCTAAAGATAGGTGTCAAAATATTTTGGAGATAGTCTATTTTCCAGAGCTAAGGCTTAGCAAGGAGACTCTTCCCTGAACTTGGCATAACAATTATCTTTTGCACTCAGGATGATATCACCCCTCTGGCAAATTGCATTGCTTGGACCAGCACCAATCACCAGGGATTTAGCTCCCCTTGTTTCCCAGTACCATTCATCACACGTTCACAATCCCTGCTCCTTGTCACTGACAGGCACTGTACTCCTATTCCTGTCACAGAGCTCTGGTTCTGTACCTGGAAGGGTATCCATGACCCCTAAGACTTGAGACAATAACTGTTCCCGTGCAACCAGAGAATACCTGCATTGTCCCAAGAAATGCCAACCATGAGAATTATTCCAAGATGTAAGAATGATTGTATTGTGGGCCAACCCCTTTCATGTATATAAGTGGCCCCAACCTTAGCAGCCTTCTTAGGAGGGGGAGCTTCCCTGTGCATATTGTCATTTTCCTCACTCTGAAATTAATTAAACTTCCGTTTGTGTCTTGACTGTCCTGTCTCGGCCTGCTCTGTTTGACTCTGGTCACCCATAGGTTAGAGGCCGGTTATGATCTGGTTGACATAAAGAAAAAGCGGCACAGAAAAGATCAGGTAACATTATTAAGGGGAAAACAAAATTATCAGAGGATGAGGGTTTGTCTCATAAAAAGTTTTCTGGCTGAGATATTTTACTTTTATGGTCCTGGCATTCAAACCATACTCTCCTCTTCCCCTGTTGCTGTAGCAGGCCAGGCCGGGCCTGGCTTAGGACAGGCTAGTACTTCAGACTTGAGAATGAAATTAAACTAGACATTCATGTAACATTTGCTGTTTGTCCATTGTTTCAAAGAGGACCAACGACATCATGGAGTAAAGTCTTGACTTGTCAGTGGGATTTAAGTGAGGCAGAATTGCAAAAAGTTGTCAGCCTCATCTCTCTTCCTGAGTCACTGGAGTCCAATGGCAAGGCAAAAGTCAGGATGACTGGAGATGGCTGGAAATGCAATAGATGACCTTAGTGTCTTTAATGATTGAATAAGCTCTAAGGGCTTCACAGTACCTGCTTCAGCTGCCTTCATGGCTGTTGGAACAAATTGTTCTCATCCATCCATTCTCCAGGGGAAGTCTTCATGTGCTTGGAGTAGACGTCCCTCTAACTCCCTTACAGGTCTGAGGTCCTTTGGTTCCTCTCAACCTGGTTGAGCCCATCTGCCTAGATAGTGTCACCACAGTGCATCCTACAGCTTCTTGGAGCCACAGCTGAGAGTTGGCTGAGAGGTAGATGCTAAAGGTGGATGAGTAGCCCTTAAAAGGGCTCAACAAGCCCTCATAACAGAGGTGCTGGTCCTTCTGGAACACCCCATAGCAGTTAACAAGAGGATCATTATTTAGTGATAAAAGGAAATAGCTATTCATCAAGGTTACAGAGGTGATAAGCACAGCTTCCCAGTGCTGGTGAGGCTTCTGGACTGTTGGTCAGAAACCTCAGGGAAAGGCTGAAGCTTCATATGCCTTGGTTCCTTTGTACTTTGGTGTCAGTGACTTGAGCCTGTAGTCTCCTGAGTTCATAAGTCTTGAGACTGGATTCAATGCATTTATTTTTTGGAAATACTGCATCCAGGAGTGTGAGGGCCTTAGGAAAAGCTAACAACTTCATGTGGCAGGGCCCTAGAAAGAACTGCTCCTATAAGTTTAGCTATGGAGAATCTGTACACACTGTGTGGCAGTTTAATTCATTTGGCTACTATGGTTTCTTACTATGGATGCAAGATCTTGGGTTTCATCAATTTGGAATTTTGCCAGGACAAATGTACTAGAAACAAGGGCTAGCCATCTCAAAAATGCATGATATAGGGCACTCATACCTGCTGATGGAGCTGTATGTCAGTATGACCTTTCAGGAAAACAATTTGGAGTTACACTTAAAAAAAGGTGACCACAACGTCTATACCTTTTGACCCAGAGATCCTACCACCAGGCATATGTCCTAAGTAAGTCGATGGTAGAGTGAAACCATATACATTTAAATATTCATAGCAGTATCTTTTGTAAGAAGCAAAGAACTGGAAACAAGGGAAATTCCTAGTTATTGGGGAATGATTAAACAAATTGTGGTGGGTGGTGTAGGAGTATTACTATGGTATAAGAATGTGAAGGATATAAGGAAGCACGGAAATCCTTAATATAGTAATTGATACAAAGAAGTAAGGAAAGTAAAACCCATATGACTTTTACAGTGTAAATAGAAAAGAACAACAAAAGAAACTGAAAAATGAATTCTGTTCAATAATGATCAAGTTAGGCCCTGAAGAGGAGATGAAAAAAAAATATGCCTTCTTTCCTTTTTTTGTAGAGTTTGGGGAACCAAAGGTCCTATAGAACACTGCATATACTGGTTAATATACTTGGTTGATATGCTGGTTAGTTTTGCCAAATTGATTTTATTTTTTCTTCTTTAATTTTTTTATTGTTTCAGTGGATGACTGTTTAGGGTGGCAAATAGAGAAGGAAAGATTTGAAAATAAAGTTTATGTAATAGCAAAAGACATTAATAAGAATTTTAAAATTTAATGTAATTTTAAAAATTAAAAAAGGAAATGTATATTGTGGGTTGCAAGTAGGATGGGTAACAAAGAATGGGTAGAGCAGAGACAACCTATCACTATTGTTAGAAAGACAATTCAAAATGTATGTTCTACTGATGGAAAGGGCAGAACTTTGATTGCTAAGTCAGCGCATGTGTGACAATTTAACGAGGCTGATCAGAAAGGTAGGAGCTGGGAATTCAATTTGGTGGAAGGTGTTTAAAAATGAGTGGCTACCGAGAAGCAGGAAAAGGACCGTGTCCAGAGAGGTCAACTGAAGCTTTGAAAAGCAGATATACGTCATCTCTGTGGGCTCCAAAGAGCCATTCAAGCTCAAGTGTCCATGAAGTGAGAGGGTCAGTATTAATAACAATAACACATTTATAAGGTACTTTACAGCTTACAAAGTCATCATTGACAATGACTTTAGGAAAAAGACAGTACAAATATCACCCCCCCCCCATTTTACAAGTGAAGAATCTCATTGTCAAAGAGATTAAATCACTTGTCCAGGATCACAGAGTTTAGTGTCAGAGTCAGGCCATGAATGCAGGTCTTCTGACTCCAAATACATTGTGCTTCCTACCACACTGTGCTACTGAAGGAGCAGCATTAGAGACCAGGGTTCACAGGATGGCCTCACTACCCAGTGTAAGCACTAGGAGGGCCTCAAGGGCCATCTAGTCCCCGTCATAGCAATTGAGAATTCATTCTTCAGTGACTTCAGAAAACACCCAGTATTTGCTTGAAGACCTTTGTTAATGTGAAATCAGCTTCTTACCTTCTATCTCTTTTGGACAGCTCTCCTTATTAGGGAGATTTCTTTTTTTTTTCTTTTGGAGGGCAATTGGGATTAAGTGACTTGCCCAAGGTCACATGGCTAGTTTGTGTGTTAAGTGTCTGAGGCCAGATTTGAACTCAAGTCCTCCTGACTCCAGGGCCGGTGCTCTATTCATTGTGCCACCTAGCCACCCTTGGGAGATTTCTTTATAGAAAGTCTAAACCTACCTCTCTCAAATTTCCTCAAATTGCTTCTGATTCTGTTTTCTGGGGCCACAAAGAATAAGTATAATTCCTCTTCTTAATAATAACTACCATTTACGTAGAACTTTGGGCAGCTAGGTGGCACAGTAGATAGAGTGCCAGGCCTGGAGTTAGGAAGATTCATCTTCCTAAGCTCAAATCAGGCCTGACATGTACTAGGTGGGTGATCCTGAGTAAGTTGCTTAACTGTTTGCCCTAGTTTCCTCATCTACAAAATGACTTGGAGAAGAAAATGGCTAAACTACTCCAGTATCTCTGCCAAGAAAATGCCAAATAGGATTATTCAGTCAGACATGACTGAAACACAACAAAAATATCACCTTAATGCTTGCAAAGTATTATACGTGTGATTCTCACGAGAACCCTGTGAGGTAGATGGTATCATTAACCCCATTTTATGGAAGAGAAAACTGAAGTTGAGAGAAATTAAACAACTTGGCCAGGGTCACACCGGTAAGTAAATGTCAGAAAGACTAGATGTGAGCCCAGTACTTCCTGATTCCAAGTTCATGCGCTGTACTACCTACCTGCCTCATGGTATTTCTTTAAATTTCTGAAGACAGCTATAAAACCTTTCAGACCAGGCACCCCCAATTTTTTTCAACAGATTCTTAAATAGGCATAGTCCCTCATTATTCTGGTTACCCATCTCTAGGTGTCTTCTAATGATGTATTGTTTGTATTTCTCCTCCTTTATCTAAGTTCTTTCCATCCTCATGTTCCTGAATTTCCTCTCACGTTCTTACACTTTCCTCTTACATTCTTACATAATACTATGTCATTGTCCATTTTGTTTCTTCTGTGGCTTTTCCATAAGACATACTCTGCAGAGTCTCTTAGTGGTCAGGTTCCCATCTCATCAAGTTTCACTGATACCTATGAGTCCATTCTGCTCTTACAGTTCTCCCTGTTTGTTAATCCATGCTTTGTTCTTTTATGCTGGGACATTAGACTGAAGTCCTAGGTTTTTGTTATTGACTGACTTCTTGGATAATGTATCTTGTGAATTATTGGTCTACATTTCTATTACTACTGTTATGTTGCACCTGTATCTATGCTACTAGGTTTGGCATATCTATGTGAGAAGTTTTCTCCCTCCCTCCCCCCCCCCCCTTTTTGGTTTAAACTCAGATTCCAGGTAAATTCTAGTCATTGTTAAGAACTCTGGCCAAGAATCCTTCATTCCTATATTTTAAGCAACGGTCCAGGAATTCAAATATTGTTCTTGACTGTTCTCTTTTTGGGCATCTAGTCTCTTCCTATTTCTGATTTTCAGTTCTTCTTCTTTCACTTGGCAGCAGTGATGGAAATATCACCTGATCTCTTAAGGCCCTCAGTTTTTTGGGTGTTTTTTGCCTAGGACTTCACTATTTTTATCAATGCTTTCTAGGCTCTTCCATTGGTGTCACTTGTTCACATAAACTATCAGAAGTGTGAAGTAGTGGCCAACATCTTAGAAACATTGGTATAAAAGGCCTAAAATTAGAAGACAACTTATAGGTGATTTAGTGCAGCCCCTACATTGGCTGGGACAAATTTCAAGAGAAACTCTCCATCACATTCCAGACACATAGCAAATCTCTCTATCAGACTGATAAAACATTGCCTTGATACTTTTCAGTAAGGAGTGACTAACCATGGCTACTCTGACCATTATTGGAAGATCTCTCAACTGACGACATCTGTGGATCCACATCATCAAGCTGCTTCCTGCTCAGCTGATCCAGTGTCCACCTATACAGGATAAATACTTTACACATTGGGAGGCTATCTCCAGTCATCCTGATCTATATCTTGCCACTAGACCCAGATGTCTCCAGAGGAGAAAGTGAGGCTGGTGACTTTGCACAGCACTCCTCATTGAAATCCAATTCACTTGCAAGTAGTGGCATCACCTTCCTGATGTCATGGTCCTCTTTGAGAATGAAGGACAAACAATAATAGCTTTACCTATTATCTCCAACTGTTCAGTGCTCCTTCTTCCCTTTCTTTTCTAACATGTTTTTCTACCTTACAGTCTCTTGATATGGGCTAGGATCCCTTTCTTTTCTTTTCATTTCCTTTTTTCTTTTTTGTTTGCTTCATGAAGCATTTCTTCTAATCTTTCAAGGAACACTTCATTCTTCCTGACAATCTGAGGTGTAGAGAGAGGCATGTCTATAGTCCTTTCTCCTTTAAGACACAGTATAGAAAAATAATAATTGCTAGCATTAATGAAGTCTTTTGAGGTTTGCAAAGCACTTCACAACTATTATTCCATTGAATCCTAACAACAACCTTGTGTGGAAAGTGCTATTATTATCTATATTTTACAGTTGAGGAAACTGAGGGAGGTTAAACAACTTGCCTAGGTTCATACAGCTATTAAAATGTCTGAGGCTGGATTTGAACTCAAGTTTTTCTGGCACTACATCTAGTATTCTATCAAACCACCTGGTTGCAAATTAAAGTGTTATGTGGTATTAGCAGAAACTTTTTTTTAGCCAGTGTTTTTTAAAAATGTTGAATTCCAGATTCTCTCCACTTCTTCCTCTCCCCCCTTCTTGAGGAGGCAAGCAATTTTATATATTGTTTTGCAAAACATTTTTATATTAACCATGTGGCAAAGGAAAACACAGACCAACCTCCCCCCCGGCAAAAAACCCCAACAAAATCCAACCAACAATAATAAAGTAAAATAAATGTTCTTTAATCTACATTAAGATTTTTTTTCCTCTGGAGGTGGAGAACATTTTTCATCAAAAGTCCTTTGGAATTGCCTTGCTTGGATTCATTGTATTGCTGAGTATAGCTAAGTCATTCACAGTTGATCATATAATATTGTGACTCTGTATAATGTTCTACTGGTTCCGCTCACTGGACTTTGCATCAGTACATGTAAGTCTTTCCAGGTTTTTCTGAAATCATCCAGCTTATTATTTCTTATAGCACAATAGTATTCCATCACAATCATATACCACAGCTTGTTCAGCCATTCCCCACTTGATGGGCACCCTCTCAATATCCAATTCTTCACCACCACAAAAAGAGATCCACCAAAAACTCTTAGTAAATTCTTTGCAAGTCAATGAAAAATTCTCACCCTCCATACCTGCTTAAAGTGAGATTCATTGGCCTTTTTTATTTCAATTTTTAAAATTTTTTTAATAATTCTCCTAGCTAACCCTTGCAGCTAAAATGGTATGGGTGATGTCTTTTGATTCATGTGTAAATTGGATTTAAGTGACACAGATTTGTGCAAGCTTGTTGCCCTCACTCTCTCTTCCAGAGTCATTACAGTCCAGTGGCAGGATGGAATCAAGGCTACTGGTGATTGCTCAAGATACAGCAGTTGACCTGGGTATCTTTGATGTCTAACCAAGCTCTCAGCACTCCATCAGCGCCTACTTCAGCGACCTTCATGGCCACTGGAACAAATTGTTCTCATCTGCCCATTCTACCAAGGGAAGTTTTCACATGTTTGGGGTAGACACCCCGCCCCCTTCCAACTCACCTATGGGTTTGACCCCTCAGTTAACCTCAAACCTACTTCATTCCTTCCTTCTTCTGGAATGGATTACCAGGGTGTGGCTGGGGCACATGTTACAGCTTCTTGGAGCCCAGAAGAGAGTTAGTTGGAACAGGTAGCCTTGTTCCAACAGATGGAAAGCAGCCCTGAAAAGGACTCGGCAGCCCTTATACCCAGAGGTGCTAGTCTTCTTTGAAGACACCCTATACCTCAAATGGTAAAATGGTATGGGCGATGTCTTTTGAGAGCTAATCGCTATAGCAAACTGCTTATTTGTGCTTGTTCAGGGCATTGTGGGCTCAGCCTCTGGGGCTCCTGAATGAGGCTTTATGTATTTGAAGCTTTTCACTTCCTCTAGCAATGGAACAATGCAGTCTGTTCAGATGCCTCTACCAGCAGTTATGTTCTAGCCATGCTCTAATCCAGACAGTAGTAAACAGAAGACCATCTACCAGGAGAATATTGATTCTCTATGCAGATCTGCTTCTCTCCCTGTACTTCTCTAGCCATTAGATTCTCTGCTCCCACATGGTGAAGGGTACAAGTCTTATTTATTTAGCAAACAGAAAACATGGTGTACTAATATATAAGAAAAAAAACTACAAGAGACACAATATACATGACACAAGGCAAAGGGGAAACAAATAGAATCTATAACTATCTAATTACATTTACCCATCTTAACAATCAACCAACAAACATTTATTAAATGCTTACTGTGTGCCAGGCATGGGAATAAAAAAAGCGGGAAACAGTCTGACTTCAAGGAATTTTGAGTGTAGTCAGGAAAGACTTGATGTAGATATATAAATAGATATAAAATAGATACAAAACAATTTGGGGGAGGAGAGAAGGCACTAGAAGTTGAGAGTATCAGAAAAGGCTTCATATAGAAGGTGGCATTTGAATTTAGCCTTTATTCATCTTACCCTAGGCTCCTCAATCTTTCCTGTTCCCAAGTGTCTAAAGTGAACAACAATTCTAGAACAGAGCGTGTTTTTGGTAGCCCCTTTTTATATTTTATCTAGGTTCAGGCCCAGCTCAGGACAGTCTGGTGATTCAGGCTCAGGATTAGAAAGCCATGAAGTACTTATGGACTATAAAATACAAAAACAAAACAAAACAAAACAAAAACAACCCTCAAAACTTTTTTGATGGTAAGATTCAGACACTTACAATTCCTAACTAAAATCCAATTAAATGCTACCCCTTTCTACCTCTTTGTCAGCATTTTCTCTTAGCAGGAAAGCATACCTGCACAGATATAGGAATTCCATGAAAACCTCTGAAGGAGTAGATCTCAATAGGTAGAACCTTTAAAGTTTTAATAATTCCAGCAGAAGTCCCTGCCTTCCCCCCCCACTCCTTGGGCCAATTAAATACCAATAATGGCTATTCTGTTCTCCAGAAGGAAATCAACCCCGTGGATATAAGATAGACAAGGTCCTACCACCCAATTTTTGTAAGATATTGATGACGTAACTTAAGGTGTTGTCTGTAGCCAGTAGGATTTTAGAAGCTTGCTGGTAACCCTGCTTGCAATCTAGGCAAAGGCAGAGATGCTAGAATAAATTCACCGTAATCTAGAGAACAGAGATTTTGAACATGTGGCCCAGCATGCAACACTCCCAAGTGAGACACAAACCTGAGTAGAAAATAATTGGAAAATATTTAATAAAATAGATAAAAATATAGGAAAAACTAGATAATATTACATTTTAAAACTGCCAATATGCAGCCTATAAGGAGCCTTTTGTATAGTTTGGTGTCCCTCAATTCTATTTGTTTGACACCACTGATATAAAGGACAGTGTGAAATTGCAAGATTCTTCAAGGCTTCACTGAGATATGTGTAAAGTCTTTAGTACAGTGCCTGGCAGATAGAGGGGCTTAATTAAATTATGTTTATTCCTTTCCCTTCCCAATGGAGGATGAGTATATAACCCAAATGGCAGGACACTGGACAAACAAAGCAAAAACTCAGATCATTGCTTCTCTTTCCCACCCCCTAAAACATATGAAATTCAGATTCCCCCCCCCCACCATAGGCCAAAGGGGGTTCACTGGGTTATTCTCTAAATGAGTTATCTGTCCTATCAGCTCTTCATATTTGTTAAATCTATAGAGCAACCAAAGACTCTTGGAGTCTGAGGATTAGGCAGGAAAGACCACTTGACCTTGATTCATTCTCAGGACAAGAGTCCAGAGAAGAGACAATGGAAGTGATGTAGAAAGTCTACCTACATGGTGATACATTCAGAACACTGGTATATGAAGAATACCTGCACTTTCATTTTGGAAATGTAGAGGCATCTCTTAAACTGCATATGTTTTTATTAGAATATGTTAACACTGAGAGTATAATCAGGAAGAGGGGTCTTTTTTTTTTGAGGCAATCAGCGTTAAGTGACTTGCCCAGGGTCATTCAGCTGGTAAGTGTCCGAGGCCAGATTTGAGCTCAGGTCCTCCTGACTCCAGGGCCTAGTACTCTATCCACTGTACCACCTAGCTACCCCTGGTCATTCTTAATCATGTGAAATTTCCTCAAGTCCAAAGGGTATTAAGTAGGTGCACTTTAAGTCTCAACATTTTATACAGTGTTGTTGTTGTCTTACTCTTCATGACCCTATTTTGGATTTTCTTGGCAAAGATACTGCAGTGATTTGCTATTTCCTTCTTCAGTTCATTTTAAAGAAAACTGAGGCAGAGTTAAGTGACTTGTCCAAGGTCACCCAGCTAGTAAATGTCTGGGGCCAGATTTGAACTCACAAATTTGAATTCACTTCCTGACTCTCACCTAGCCACGAAACTGAAAGAAAATATACTATAAAAAATCCCATTCTACTGGTAGAAACTGTCCTGGAGGAGTAGTTCTTTCTTTCTTTCAGTCGTTGCAGCATCATATCAGAAAGCATGATGGGAAACTCTCTGATCTGCAACAGAACTTAAGAACTTCAAAGACATAAAATGGGTGGGAAAGGAAGAGAACTAAGCCAGAAGTAAGCCTTCAAAGTCTCCAGGAAGCAAGAGAGAAGAAAGCAAAAAAAGATGGAGGACAAATGGTAGAGAACTCCCCTGCTCCCATTTCACTTCTAAGTGGAGGTC
This sequence comes from Petaurus breviceps papuanus, assembly GCF_028583685.1. Lineage (NCBI taxonomy): Eukaryota > Metazoa > Chordata > Mammalia > Diprotodontia > Petauridae > Petaurus > Petaurus breviceps. The sequence continues at coordinate 51,452,452 of NW_027187419.1, read as the reverse complement.
TTGTAATTCTGCAGGTGTCATCAAACCACATCAAGTCGATGTTCAGAAAGCCTTGTTTCAACTGGTGTTCAGTTTTGTTGACTTCCTTCACGACTTAGCGCAAATCTCTTTGGCAAGAGATCTGGCCGAATCCCCCCAGCTGTTAGTACTTCCTCTTCTCTATTGACTCTATATATCTTTTTTTTCCTTTTTTGCTTTGTTTTGGAGGGGGGAAGGCTGGGCAATTGGAGTTAAGTGACTTGCCCAAGGTCACACAGCTAGTAAGTGTTAAGTGTCTGAGGCCAGATTTGAACTCAGGTTGTCTGACTCCAGGGCTGTTGCTCTATTCACTGTGCCACCTAGCCGCCCCCTATAAATCTTGTATATACCTAATTTACATGTTGTTTTCTCCATTAGAATGTAAGCTCCTTGAGGTCAGGGGCTATCTTTGCTCTTCCTTGTTTTCCCAGCCCTTAACACAGTGTCTGGCAAACAATAAGTGCTTAATAAAAGCTTGTAAACTGAGTGACTCTTCTGATATAAGCCTCAATTTGTTGCAGGGATTTTCTTGCTGAATCAAGTTGTAAAAATCATTGCTATTGTTCAGGAGGAGTACTTAAAATTTAAAGTAATATCTAAAAATATTTGTGGGGAGAGGATCATATTTCTTCTTTTAAAAGCTTACTAGGAAAGCAGTTCCTTCTGATAAGAAACCAATTCTGGAACTTTTTTGGCTGTCTCAGTATACATGCACACCACACAGCTTTACTCTATCTCTCTCATTTACTTCATGGAAAGGAGGATAAAGGGTCTCAGAGGGAACTGAATCCTGTGGGGAATGACTTCAATAGTAGGCTGTGAGAGAACAACAAGCATTTATTGAGTGTCTGCTCTGTGCAATAGGTGGGGATACAATAATGGAACAAGACACCATCTCTGCCCTCAAGGAGATTAGAATGTAGTACGGGAAAAGACAAATACATAAATAACTCTAATACAAGTTAGAGCGTGATAAGCTCATGTGACTGTAGTGCAGTAGAAAGAACAGAGGACGTGGGCTTAGGAAACAGGGTCTAATCTTGCTTCTAGTGTTTACTACTAGTGTGACCAGGGGAGTCATGTAATCTTTTGGGGCTTTGGTTTTCTTCTCTATTAAAAAGAGGGTATGGGTGGGGCGGCTAGGTGGCACAGTGAGTAAGGCGCTGGCTCCGGAGTCAGGAGGACCCGAGTTCGATTCCAGTCTCAGACACTTAACACCCACACAAAAAAACTAGCTGTGTAAACTTGGGCAAGATACTTAACCCCAATTGCCCTCCAAAAGGCAAAAAAACAAACAAACAAACAAAGAGGGTGTGGGCCTGCTGATTTTTAAATTCCTTTCAGTGGCTATGAACCTAAGTGCATAGGTAGGGGAGGTCAAAAGTGAGAATTTTGAAAAAAAAAGAAGGGAGGGGGGACCTAATTATATTGCAATTGTCAGAACATTTATAAAATAGGTGGTGCCAGGGCAGCTAGGTGGCACAGTGAATACAGCACAGGCCTTGGAGTCAGGAGGACCTGAGTTCAAATCCAACCTCAGACACTCAACACTTATTAGCTGTGTGACTTTGGGCAAGTCTCT
>NW_027187419.1:51439067-51450842 GCF_028583685.1 Petaurus breviceps papuanus | reverse complement strand
TTAGATACTAAAAGACAGAGAAGATAAATTGGAGTCAGATTGCCAAAGTTTTTGAATGCCAGAGTAAGGAGGCTATATTTTATTGGTCAAGCAATAGGGAGTCCCAGAAAAAAGGTTTTTGAGCAAAGAAGTGATCTGGTTAGACCTGTGTGTTTAGAAAATAAATTCTGAAAGAAACGTGAAGGAGAGATTAGAAAGGGAATAACTGTTAAGAGTCAAGGGAGAGGTAATGAGGGCCTCAATTAGGCTATCAATGGGAGAAAAAAGTAGGTGACAGACACAAAAACTACTGTCAAGTCAGGAAGATCCTGCTTCAGACATTTATTAGATATGTGATCCTGGGCAAGTCACTTAACTTCATTTTCTTCTCTATTAAATGGGGATAATACTGACACACCTCACAGGGCTGTTCTGAGGATCAAATGAATTAATATATGTAAAACACTTTGTGAATCTTGAAGTCACTATATAAATGCTTTTGTTGGTCTTTGTCATTTCGGTCATTCTTGGCAAAGATACTGGTGTGGTTTGCCATTTTGTTCTCCATGTAAAGAAGCCACCCGTGGTGGTTGTTGTTGTTGTTATTTAGGAGATAGAAGAGATCATGATGCTTCCAAGATTTTGAGTCTAACCTGCTGAGGAAGAGGGGAGGGCTTAGAAGAAAGATAATGAGTTTAAGATGATGGCAGGACATGGTTGAAATGTCTAACACATAGCTGGGGATTTGGGACTAGGGCTCTGGAAACAAATTAGAGTTGGAGTTATAAACTGGAGAGTCATTTGCATAGAGGTGATAATTGAAGCTATCCAAGTAGTTGAGATGAATGCAACAAAGAATAGAGGGTGCCCTGCATGGGGAAGTTGGGGGAGGAAAATGTGATGGTGATGGCATCACTTAGACTGCTCATCCCATAGTCTGAAATCTTCATATCCACAGCTACAAGCAATGTTTTCTGCTGTAAAAGTATGCTTGCTAGTAGTCTAATAAAAAAAAACACAGAAAAACCCTCAGTAATTTTGAGAATTTTGAAATAACTTATTTTAAATGCACTCAGTAGTTGAAGAAGACAAGAAGAACTATTATTTTATAGCTCAAAAGGGATAATGACACAGTAGTGGGTAAAATGGGAAAATATCCCAGAGATGACGCGTGGCACACCTTTTTATCATGACATTGTTGAACCTAATTTTTTCCTGCTCAATTCTAAAAGGAACAGGGGAGAGAGAGGGCATGAGAGAGTCATCTTTTAACGAGGTCAAGGAAGGAGATTGCATACCTGAACCTGCTGAGACATGTAGCTAGATTAAATTTGTGATTTTAATCTGAATGTCAAATGGAATGTGCCTTGTGGTTCAGCTAATGTACCACCTGAAGCCCCATTATCAGTTGCAGGCTATACACTACCTAGATTAATGCTTGATTTTGAACCTCAAGGTCAACTGAGAAATGCAAGTTTCAACAACATAAAATCCAACAATATTTGCTGTTGTGGCTACTGGCATCTGCCAGCTATAGTGGGGTATAAAAATAGGGAGGGGGTGGCTAGGTGGCACAGTGAATAGAGTACCAGTCCAGGAGTCAGGAGGACCTGAGTTCAAATCCAGCCTCAGACACTTGACACACTTACTTGCTGTAGGACTTTGGGCAAGTCACTTAACCCCAACTGCCCTCCAAAAAAACCAAAAAGAATAGAGAGGAGCATCATCAGGTATGAGGAGCTTCCAGGCATATTGACTTCAAGATAATCTGAAATTTCAAAGCCCTGGACCACTCCTGGGAGGGATTTCAGATAAACATAGAATTCAAGATGAGCTAGAAAACCAAATTCTAATTAAAATCTGTTTCCAATATGTGGGTTAGTATAAGCCATGATTGACAATGTTAGAATCAGTCATACCAAATTGAATTTAGATATTTTTTCTTTAAGAGCTTGTTCTATATGTATCATCTTTAAATAAAATATTTAGTGGTATTATTTAAGCTTAGCTGCCTTTTATCAGTGAGTAGAAAATTCATTATTTTAATCTGGCTCTCAAATAAGATCAATCAGTCAACATTTATTAAGTTCCTACCATACACCAGGTACTCTGCTAAGCACTGGGATATAAAGGGGGGCAAGAGAGAGTCCCTGCCCTCAGGGAGCTCACAGTCTAACAGGGAGACAAGATGTAAACAAATAGGCCAAGCAAGCTACATACAGGACAAATAGGACATAATTTCCAGCAGGCCATTGCAACGAGATGAGGTGGGAGGGCAAGCACCAGAATGCTGGCAGCATCAGAGGAGAGAAGGCACCATATTCCAGAGATGTTGCAGAGCTGAAATTGACAGCCTTTGGCAACAGCTTGGATATGGGGGTTGGAAGATAATGAGGAGTCCAGGATGGCTCCTAGGTTGTGAGCCTGATGGACTGGGAGGGTGGTGTTGCTTTCTATACTAATGGGGAAGGGGTGTGTGTGTGTGTGTGTGTGTACACACGCTTGTTGTTGTTGTTGTTGTTGTTGTTGTTGGAAGGGGGTAGTTTAGGGGAAAAGATAATGAGTGATATTCTGGAAGTATTTAGTTTAAAATGTCCACTGGACATTCAGTTCGAGATGTCTAAAAGGAAGTTGGAGATGAGAAACTGGAGACCAGTCTAGAGTTTGGAGTAAGAAAGGCAGATGTGAGGATCATTAACATAGAGAGGGTACTTAAATCTATAGGAACTAATAAGATCATCAAATGCAGTAGAATGCAAGGAGAAGAGGGACCCAGGGCAGAACCCTGAGCTACACCAACAGTTAGAGGGTGTGATCTGGAAGAATATTCAGCAATGGGGGAGAAAGTGAGGCTGGTGACTTTGCACAGACCTCCCTCACTTTAATACAATTCACTTGCAGGTCATGACATCAACTTCTTGGTGTCATGGTCCTTTTTGAGAATGAAGGAGAAGCAACCATCAACAAAGGAGACAAGGAAGGAGTGGTCAGATAGGTAAGAGAAGAATCTTCCTGATGTCTTAGTTCTCTTTGATAATGAAAGAGAAGGGACAACGAACAAAGGAGACAGGAGTGGTCAGATAGTACGAGGAGAACCAGGAGGGAATGATATTTCAAAAACCTAGAGAGAAGTGAATTTATAGCAAGGGGGAGAAAGAGATCAATCAGCAGTATCAAAAGCCACAGAGAAGTCAAGGAGAATGAGGATTGAGAAAAGTCCACGGGCAACTAAGAGATCATTAGTAACTTTGGAGAGAGTAGTTTCAATGAAATTATAAAATTGGAAGCCAGATTGTAAGGGCTTCAGAAGAGAGTGAGAGGAGAGAAAGTAGTTTAGCTACAACTGGCAGAAGAAATATAGAACAATAATTGTTGGGTATTGACAAATCAAGTAAGTATTTTTTTTTTCTGGATGGGGGAGAGACATGGCATGTTTGTAGGCAGTAGGAAGTGAGCCAGTAGAGAGGGAGAGATTGAAAATAAATGAAAGAGTGGAAATAAGAGAGGGGGCAGTCAGTTGGAGAAGATGGGATGGAATGGAATTGCTGGAATGAGTAGAGAGGTTAGCCTTGGTATGAAGGAAGGCTACTTCATCATGTGAGAGAGTTAAAGAGGAGACAGTGGAAGAAAGAAGCACATAGCATAATTCTGAACATGATTCATACCAGGTACCACTGACCCTTGCTAGCAATATAATTTAATTGCAGAAAAAGTTGTCTCAATTTCTGAACCTACAAACCAGAAGTTATGATTGTGGTCAACATGGTATCAGGTTGGCCCTAATAATAGCTGGTGGTCTTGAGGGGAAAGATTTGGGAAATAAGGATTAATGAAAGAGTTTGGTTTCTTCAGAACTCAGTTTGAGGAGTTCTTATTAGTTCACAATGGGAAAGTGGCAGAACCAAAAGGTCCTTACAGTAAGGCCTGGCTGGTTCCCCCTGATTTTCCAAGTAGTCTCAGGATATGGCTTTTAGTTAACTTAGGAGACAGTTTGTAAATAACTGCTATGTTCCCTTTATTTATGAAAAAGTCTGTAAGTAGCTTCTAGGTCTCCTTTGGAATCTTACATCCTGCTATTGCCACTTTAAACTGGCTACTTATAAATTTATTTACTATACTAACCAGAAGGGGTGTGGGGTGGTTTGAGGGATCAGAACAAGATACAATTTTAACACACCAAGTATTCTGTAGAACAGGGATTCTTAGTCTGGGGTCAGTAAATCTGTTTTTATATAAAAACTCTTTTCATAACTGTATTTCAATATAATTGGTTTCCTCTGCAATCCTATGTAGTTTGTTATGCATTTTTAAACCAGTTTGAGGAGTTCAAAGATTTACCAGGCTGCCAAAGGGGTTCATGATATAAAAGATGGATAAGAAGGGTTTGAGGAGGGTTCCGAGGTGCTAAAAAAACATCTTACTTCTCTAGGTCTTAGTTTCCTTATCTATAAAATGACAGGATTGAACTAGATAGGAGGTTCTTAGCCTAGTTTGTATCATGGACCCCTTAATAAGTCTGGTAAAGCCTGTGGATCACTTTTCAGAATAATATTTTTAAATAATTGAAGGAAATGCTAAATTTCAGTTAGAAGTTGTTAAAATAAAAATTTTTTTCCAACTAGGTTCATGCCCCTCCTCTCCCTGAAACTGATGCATAGACCTGAAGGGGGTGCATAAGAATCCAGGGTCTAGGTAATCTCTTAGACTCTTTCCAACTATAAATCCTTCCTCCACTCTATTAAGAGTGAAGTCCATCTTATCTTAAATAAAAGCAGAAGGCCCAGACTTGTTGACTTAATCAGTCATTTAATGAAAGGCATAAATTAGGTATAAACACACACTTAATCAGTTTAAAAGGAGTAAAATTCAAGAAGAGGATAATTATATAATTGGACAAGAAGAGGAGATGTACCTGCCAATTATCTTTTTAAGTCAATCAATCAGTAAACATTAATTTAGCGTGTACCATGTGCCTAGCACTGTGCAGCTTCTAGCAGGCAGTAGTTCTTGTTCCAATTGTAGGCAGTTTTCTACTTACCTGATTTGTATTTTCACCAACACAACATTTTTTTTCACTCTTTATAGCCAGGTCACTTTGGCTCTCTTGGGGACTTAGGAAAGAGGATCATTACCTGTTTCCATGACAACACCTCCCCTTCACCTTTCCACAGTCAGAGAAGAGGCACTGGCTGTCTATTCCAGCTGAATGGGATGGTTGGAGACTGTAAACTCCTAGTGGTCTGGGCTTATTGGTCTAATCACTAAGATATTTCACCTAATTAGGTGTACCTAAATAAGGGCTTTTGGATGATGAAGAATGATGATGGTTAAGCTGTTTCTCCTTCTGCTGATAACAATGATGATTTGGGGAAAAGTTATGCTTCCATATCTTGTTTCTCGGAGTTCTGCTCAAAACCTTTCCCTCTACAGATAATGTCAGAATGGATTTGAAACTCTGCCCCTTTGAATCATTGTACCATTTTCTCACTTATCTTTTCCCTGAATGTTCTTTCTTTCCTGGTGGGCTATAAGTGAATCAGATTAACAGTTCTGCTGTTGGGTTATCTTGCACTCCCTGGTGATAAGTGGATATAAAATGCTGGTCAATTGAGGGGTCTGACCAAGGTGGCTTTAACAAAGGATGTATTCCTCCCCTTCTCAACCTCCTCCTTCTCCCCATTCTTCTTTGTTCAACCTCTTAGTCACCTCCAGACAAAAGAGATGTTAGAGCATTAGCAGGGAAATGTATTTCATTTCTAAGCTCCATTAAGATGCTTAGAGGCAATGATAGACAGAGGTGAAAGAACTTCTATGATGTGAGTCGTTGGTCTCAGCCATATTTCTAATGGTCTTAGCAACCATCCAATTTGCTGCACATCCTGCAACAGATCCCTGACTGACACTCCTCTCTTCCCAGGTACACCCACGTGCACCCAGGTACACACACACACACACGCACACACACACACACACACACACACACACACACACACCCCTACTCATGGAAAGCACTGTTGTCCTAATGACTTCCAATATTCACACTGTGTCCCTTTTCTAGCACTGATCTTCACCTTCCAAAATTCCCATAAAGTTATCCCAGGCCATTATGTACTTACCCTTATGCTTTTCTTTCCTGCCCCCACTCCTAGCCCCCCCCAACCCCCAACCCCACTCCCACCCCCAACACACCTAACTTTGATCTAGTTTTCTCTCTTCTGTTAATGACTTCACTGTTACTTCAGATACCTAAGCTAATAGTCTCTGGTTCAGCTTTGACTTCTCTCTTCACCTCAGGTTGCATATATAATCAGTGACCAAGTCTTATAATTTCTGTCCTGCCCTCTCTACTACATTGCCATTGCCTATTTCCAGTCTTCATTTTGTTTGAACTACTGTCAAAAGCACATAGATCTCAAACTGGAAGAGGCATCTAGTCCAACTCTGCCATTTTGCAGAAGAGAAAACTGAGACCCAGGGAGGCAGTGAGGTTACATAAGTAGTAAACGTCAGTAGTAGGATTTGAATCCAGACTCTCTGACTCAAGAACCAATGCTCTTTCCATTGTAACATATAGACATCCTCACCTATAATCTCTATCATCCAGTTAGTCAACAAGAATTTATTATCACTTACTATCAAGTATTTACTGTGCTCTTTTTCTTTTGTTTTTATTTAATATTTTATTTCCCCCAATTACATGTAAAAATATTTTAACATTCTTTTTATTTTTCAAATTTTGAATTCCAAAAATTCTCTCCCTACCACCCCTACCCATTCATTGAGGAGGCAAGCAATTTGACATAGGTTATACATGTGCAGTCATTCAAGACACATTTCCATGTAAGTCATTCTGTGAAAGAAAACACAGACAAACCTCCCCCCTGCCAAGAAAAATAAAAAAGTATCTTTGATCTGCATTCAGGTTCTACCAGTTTTTTCTTTTGGAGATGGAAAGCACCTTTTCTCATAAGTCCTATAGAACTGTCTTGTATCATTGTATTCCTGAGAATAGCCAAGCTAATTATAGTAGATAGATCATCATACAACATTGCTGTTACTGTGTACAATGTTCCCCTGGTCCTGTTTATTCCACTTTGCATCAGTTCATGTAATTCTTTCCATGTTTTTCTGAGAGCATCCTGCTATCAATTCTTAAAGCACAAGAGCATTCCATCCCAATTATATACAACAACTTGTTTAGCCATTCCCCAATTGATGGACATCTCCTCAATTTCCAATTCTTTGCCACCACTAAAAGAACTGCTATAAATTTTTTGTACATATAGGTCCCTTTACTTTTTGTTTTTTATCTTTTGGGGATACAGACTTAGTAGTGTTATTATAGCCTTTTGGGTATTGTTCCAAATTGCTCTCCAGAACGGCTGAATCAGTATACAGCTTCACCAATAGTACATTAGTGTTTTCATTTTGCTTTTCTGTCATATTAGCCAATCTGACAGATGTGAGGTAGTAGCTCATAGTTGTCTTAATTTGCATTTCTCTCATCAATAGTGATTTAAAGCATTTTTTCATATGACTATAGATAACTTTTATTACTTTGTCTGAAAACAGCCTATGCATATCCTTTGACCATTTATCAGTTGAGAAATGGCTCTTATTCCTGTAAATTTGACTCAGTTATCTATATGTTTGAGAAATTTAGTCTTTATCAGAGAAACTCACTGTAAAACTTTTTTTTCACAGTAATGATTACCAACTATGTATTTTCCTCCATTTTATTTTCTGCATTTATCCTACTCTCTCTTTCTCTCCTTTTACCCTGTCCATTCTCAAAAGTGTTTTGCTTCTGTCTTTTACCTTCCAAACTGTCCTTCCTTCTATCAGCACCCACCCTTCTCTTATCTCCTTCTATTTCTACTTTCATTTATGGTAAGATAAATTTCTACACCCAACTGAGTGTTTATATTATTGCCTCTTTAAACCAATTCTGATGAGAGTAAGGTTCATGTGTTCCCCTCCCTGCTTCTCCCATTTCCCTCTCCACTGTAAAATTTCTTTCAGGTATCTTTTATGTCAGATAATTTATTCCATTCTACCTCTCAATTTCCCCTTCTCCCAGTGTATTTTTCTTTCTCATCCCTTAATTTTATTTTTTTTATATAATTATACCATCACATTCAACTCAGACCTCTGTTTTCTGTCAATGAATTCTCCTTCTAACTGCCCTAATAATGAGAAAGTTTTTAGTAGTTATAGATATCATTTTCCCATGTAGGAATATAAAAAGTTTAACCTTATAGAATAACTTATGATTTCTCTTTCCCATTTACATTTTTTATGCTGCTTTTGCATCTTGTATTTGAAAGTAAAATTTTCCCTGGTCTTTTCATCAGGCATGCTTGAAAGTCCTACATTTCATTGAGTGTCCATTTCCCCGCCTTGAAAGATTATACTCAGTTTTGCTGGGTAGGTTATTCTTGGTTGTAATTCTAGCTTTTTTACCCTCTAGAATATAATATTCCAAGCCTTCCACTCCTTTAATGTAGAAGCTGCTAAATCTTGTATTATCTTGACTGTGGCTACATGATATTTGAAGTCTTTTTTTTTTTTTTTTTTGATTCCTTACAGTAATTTCTCTTTGATTTGGAAGGACTGGAATTTGGCTATAATATTTCTGGGAGTTTTCATTTTGGGATCTCTTTCAGGAAGTGATCAATGGATTCTCTCAATCTCTATTTTACCCTTTGGTTTTAGAATAGCAAGACAGTTTTCCTTGATAATTTCTTGAAAGATTATGTGTAGGCTCTTTCTTTGATCATGACTTTTGGGTAGTCCAATAATTCTAAAATGATCTCTCCTAGAACTATTTTCCAGGCCAATTGTTTTTCCAATGAAATATTTCATATTTTCTTCTATTTTTTCATTCTTTTGAACTTGTCTTATTGTTTCTTAATGTTTCATAAAGTCATTAGCTTCCATTTGTACAATTCTAACTTTTAAGGAATTTTTTTTTCAGTAAGCCTTTGCACCTCCTTTTCCATTTGACTGATTCTACTTTTGAAGGAGTTCTCTTCAGAGAAATTTTTATATCTTTTTCCATTTGTCCAATTCTGCTTTTCCAGGCATTCTTCTCTTCATTGGATTTTTGTGCCTTTTTTTTTTGCCATTTGGCCTATTCTGTTTTTTAGGGTATTATTTTTTTTCAATTTTTTTTTGTGCCTCTTTTACCAAGCTATTGATTCTTTTTTCATGATTTTCTTGCATCACTCTCATTTCTCTTCCCATTTTTTCCTCTTTCTTACTTGATTTTTAAAATCCTTTTTGGAGTTTTCCATGGCCTGAGACCAATTCACATTTTTCTTTGAGGATTTGGATGCAGACATTTTGACTTTGTTGTCCCCTTCTGGTTGTGTGTTTTGATCTTTGTCACCAGAATAACTTTCTGTGGTCAGAATTTTTGTTCTGTTGTTTGTTCGTTTTCCAGTCTATTTCTTAACTTTTAACTCTATGCTAAAGTGAGGCTTTGCTTCCCAAGTAGAGGGAGCACTGTCCCAAGCTTTAGCGTTTTTGTGCAGCTATTTCAAAGGTAATTCTGGTGACCTGTAAGTTTTTGGCTCTCCCAAGGTAGTATGAGCTAGGGAGAGGTGTGTTTACTACTCTCCTGTGCTGGGCATTGGTTTGTAAGTGACCCATAAGCTCTCTTTTAACCCTGGAAGTGTGACCACGGTCCCTACTCCTCTGTGGCCACAAACTCTGTTGTGCAAGGAACTCTGTGTTCCTCCTTGCACTGGTACTAAGACCCAGGACTAAGACTTAAGATCCAAGTATAGGCAACACAACAGAGTTCTGCCTCTTGTGCCAGCAAAGGGATCCCTGTAAATCTCCTTCTGACCTGTTGTCTGATCCCCTTATTGTCTGTGGACTGAGAGGTCTGGAAACTACCTCTACTGCCACTCAGTCAGTCACCCCAAGGCTTATTTCTGGTTTGCTGGGGCTTGGTCTACACTGGCATGGCCTGTGCTGGACTGCTTCTCTCTCACTCTAGTTCAACAGACTTTTCTTGCCAACCTTCTAAGTTGTCTTGGGCTCGAAAATTGTTTCACTCTGTCCTCTTGTGGGTTCTGCTGCTATAGAATTTGTTTAAAGGTATTTAAAGGGGTTTGGGGGAGAGCTCAGTTGAGTTCCTGCCTTTACTCTGCCTTCTTGTTCATGTTCTAATGGAGAAACAACACATAAATAACTGGGTACATATGAGTTATATACAGGGTAAATAGAAGGTCATATTATATAGGAAGGCAAAGTAGTTGGGAGGAGCAAGAAATGTGAAAAGAAGGAGAGCATTCCAGACATGAGATTCAAACAATGGAAAGGAGACAAGAAAAAAAGAGAAGACATTGAAACAAGGGAAGGGAGATATAGTGTCCTGAGTGAAAAACATTGAGAAGGCCAATGTAGCCACTTAATACAGTGAGTACATGGCAGGAGGTAAACTGTAAGAACACTGTAAAGCTAGGAAGGGGCCAGTCTATGAAGAAAAGAAGTAGAGTTCTATTTGATCCCAAAGGTGATATCCTACTCACCACTCCTGGATTAATCTTACCTATTTGTTGCATAGTTCTTATCTTATCACCTTACTGATTTGGGAGTCAGAGAACCTGGGTTCCAATCTTAGCTTTGATACTTATGGGGAAGTGTCACCTTGGGTAAGTTACTTTATCTTTGGGCACAACTTTCCTCATCTGTAAGATGATAATGTTGGACTGGTTGATATCTAAAGTTCCTTTTAGCTACATACTAAACAGGAAATATGCTTTCTTTGTCTGATATTCAAGATAAACCACAGTATAGCTCAACCAACATTCCTGCTTTATTTTACACTGCTTCCTTTTATAGATTATGTGATAACCAACTAGGACTATCCAGCAGCTTCCAAACAGATTCCACATTTTCCACCTTCTATGCTTTTCCCTATTAGGTCCTATATCTTGATTGCCTTTCATTACATCTCTCTTAGAGTCCAGCTTGAATGCTAACTCCTCCATGAAGCCTTCATTGATTCTCTCCAGCTCAAAGTGTTATGAACTTCATATGAATTCTGATAGTACCTTGTGTGTATTTTTCTAAGTATACTTTATAGAATCATAGATTCATTCATTATTGTACTTCATTACTAAAGAGGACCAAAATGACATCACAATATTGTGTTATTTCTTGAGTTCAAGAAAGAACTTCAGTGTCTTCTACTTAATCTTGCCAGGTGATCTTCAGAATCTTCATATGACAATTCAAATAGAAGAGATTCAATTTTCTGGCATGGTGCTGGTATAATGTCCAGGTTTCATGAGCATTCAACACAACAAATCTGTAGACCTTCCATTTGGTAAGTGGTCTTCTTTTTCTCTCTCACACTTTTTTTTCAGAGCCTCTTAAAAGCTGAGCTAGCTCTGGCCATGTGTGCATCAACCTCATCATCTATATGTACATCCCTAGAAAGTAAACTGCCACAACATTCAACATCTGTACATATGCTGTAGTGGATGATTCCACATATAGATGGTTTGGTGCTGGCTGGTGGAGAAACTTTGTTTCTTGGTGTTGATTGTCAGAGAATGGATCCATTCCCTGTTGCATCTCAGTGTCAGAGTCTGCACTGAGTGCATAATTATCTGAGAACAAAAAGTTACACACCAATTAACCTTCCACTTTAATCTTGGTTTGTAGTCTTCCCTTCCCTTCCCTTCCCTTCCTTTCCTTTCCTTTCCTCTTCCCTTTCCTTTCCCCTTCTCTTTCCTTTCCTTTCCTTTCCTTTCCTTTCCTTTCCTTTCCTTTCCTTTC
>NW_027187419.1:51335860-51434067 GCF_028583685.1 Petaurus breviceps papuanus | reverse complement strand
TTCCTTTCCTTTCCTTTCCTTTCCTTTCCTTTCCTTTCCTTTCCTTTCCTTTCCTTTCCTTTCCTTTCCTTTCCTTTCTTCTCTTTTTTTGGAGGACAATTGGGGTTAAACGACTTGCCCAAGTAAGTGTGTCAAGTGTCTGAGGCTGAATTTGAACTCAGGTCCTCCCGACTCCAGGGCCACTGCTCTATTCACTGCACCATCTAGCCTCCTCCAGTTTGTAGCCTTTTCAAGTTAAAGGATGAATTTGTGATTGGTCCAGCGCTTTGCACCACACATTATCTTCATCACTCTCACATTCTGTCTTTTCTCCATAAAGTGATAGAGCCTAAAAAATGCCAACGTTTAATGCATCTATGAAGTTTTATTGCACTTAGGTAAACAGAAGACAGTGTTGGTGATGAGAAGGTCATGAGATATGCAAATCTTCAAAAGTAAGTAATCACTGCTGTTGCTATTTCTGACTTCATTCCTCCCAAGTACTCCCAGTCATGTCTGATAGTCTGTGCATACTCTAGCATTAAAGTCATGCAGAATTATAAGCTTGACTTTTTTTTTTAGTACATTCATGATAAGGATATTCATGTCTTCACAAATTTTTTCTTTGATCTCATCAGGGTTTGTCATAGTGGAGTATATGCACTCATGAAGGTGCTGTGGCACTTTCCTGCAAGGGGTAGTCACATTGTCATGAACCTATTGTCCACTTCTTTTGGGAGGCCTACAAGCTTGTTGACTAAATTAGATTTGATTGTGAAACCTATACCGGCATCACAGTGCTCCTCATAATGGTGGCCACATTAGAGAAAACGTGTATCCATCTCTGACTTCACTAAGCTGACCTTTATTTGTCAGCCTTGTTTCACTCAGGGATACCATTGGTTGGACACCTGTTGAATTCTCTTGAAACAAGAGCTGTTCGTCTTTCAGGTCTAATGGATTTTCGGTCTATTGTTGTCCATAAGGGTACACACCTTCCATGTACCAATAGTGAGTGGAATGATATTCATAAAAATTTTTGTCATTATTTGTGTTTCAACCACAGAGTGGTATCTCTGCCAAGCAGACCAGGGTTAGGTGAAGCAAACAATTTTTAGGGCTCCTTTTCTAGGCTCTTCCTCATGCCAGGAGGTGAGCAGTGAAGTCCTTAAAAAGCTGTTCAGACACCCAGGGGGCTGCCAAATCCCACTACTGCTTCAGGAGAGTGAGAAGATGACCCCATGTCCTTGGCCTCCTGTGTGCATGGTTGTAACTATAGTTCCCAGTGTATCTGTACCTGCTGCTTTATCATTAGCTTATTGCCACAGGACTTTGAGGAAGGTAAAATATTAGAATAGTAATACAGTAAAATAATAATATAGTTGAATACTAAAATAATAAAATTTTTGAATAGTAAAATAATAAAATGGTATGGGTGATGTCTTTTGACTCACACATAAATTGAATTTAAGTGAGGCAGAGTTACACAGAGTCATTAGTCTTGCTCTCTCTCTTTCTAGAATCATCAAAGTTCAGGGGCAAGACAAAAGTTAAGGTGATTGGCAATGGCCCAGGAATCAATGGATGCCTGGTGTCTTTCATGTCTGATCATGCTGTAAGCAGTAGCTACCTTCGTGACCATTGGAGCAAATTGTTCTCACACTCCCATTCTATCAAGTGAAGTCTTTACATGCTTGGGGTAGGCATCCTCTAACTCTCCAATGAATTTGAAGCCTGTTGATTACCCTCAAGCTAGTTTACCTCACCTACTGAGACAGTTTTAGTGGACTATGGTCACTGTGCATACTACAGCTTCTTGGAGCCATAGGTGAGAGTTGGGTAAGAAGTGGACACCAAAGGTGAATGTATGCCAAAGGGTTTGGCAAATTCTCACATCAGAGGTACTAGCCCTCCCTGAACACCCCCATATACCTCTACATGTATTCATCTAAGAATGGCAAGGGGTCTTTTAAGTTATCTAGTCCAATCCATACCTAAACAAAAACCACACCTACAACATCCCTGACAAGTGGTTATTCAGTTTTCACTTAGCGACCTTGAATGAGGGGTAACACTACTTCTTGAGGCAACCAGTGCTCTGCACAGCTTTCAAGTTGATATTTCTAAAACATAGTTCTGATCATGACAGTCCCCTACTCAAAACTCTTCAATGTCTCCATAATATCTTTAGAATAGAATACAAAACTTTCAGAGTATTTTTAAAAAATATTTTATTCCCCCCAATTCCACGTAAAAACAAATTTTAACTTTCTTTTTTTTAAGTTTTGAGTTCCAAATTCTATCCCTTTCTCACTCCCCTCCCTGCTCCCTAAGACAGTAGTCAATCTGATATAGTTTATACATGTGCAATCATATAAAACATATTTCCATATTAGTCATTTTATGGAAGAAAATTTGAATCAAAAAAACAGAAGAGGGAGAAGAAAGAAAGAACAAAGAAAGGAAGGAAGGAGGGAAGGAGGAAAAAATAGTATGCTTTAGTCTATATTTAGATACGATCTCTTCTTTCTCTGGAGGCTGATGATACTTTTCATCATGAGTTCTTTGATCATTGTATTGCCAAGAATAGGTAAGTCATTCACAGTTGATCATCATACAATATTGCTACTACAGTATGCCATGTTCTCCTGGTTCTGCTCACTTCATTCTTCATCAGTTCATGTAATTCTTTCCAGGTTTTTCTGAAACCATCCTGCTCCTCATTTCTTATAGGACAATAATATTCCATCACAATCATATACCAGAACTTGAGCATCCATTTGCCCAGTTGATGGGCATTCACTCAATTTCCAATTCTCATCTAATATTAAAAGAGCTGCTATAAATTTTTGTGTATAAATAAGTCCTTTTCTCCTACCCCCCCCCCCCAATCATGTCCTTTTTAAAATCTCTTTGGGATTGCAGACCTAGTAGTGGTATTGCTGGGTCAAAGGGTATGCACAATTTTATAGTTCTTTGGATATAGTTCCAAATTGCTCTCCAGAATGGTTGGATCAGTTCACAAGTCCAGCAATAGTACATTAGTGTCCCACTTTTTCCTACCTCCCCTCCAATATTTATTATTTTCCTTTTCTGTCATGATAGCGAATCTGATAGATGTGAGGTGGTACCTGGAGTTGTTTTAATTTACATTTCTTTAATCACTAGTGATTTAGGGCATTTTTTCATATGAACAGAGATCACTTTGATTTCTTTGTCTGAAAACTGACTGTTCATATCTTTTGACCATTTACCAATTGAGGAATGACTTGTATTCTTATAAATTTGACTCAGTTCTCTATATATTTGAGAAATGAGGCCTTTATCATAAATACTTGCTGTAAATTTTTTTCAGTTTTCTGCTTTCCTTCTAAATTTGGTTGCATTGGTTTTGTTTGTACAAAACCTTTTAAATTAAACATAATTTTGTACATGGTGTAATATGTTGGTTGATGCCTTGTTTCTGCCATTCTATTTTCCAGTTTTCCCAGCAGCTTTTGTCAAATAGTGAGTTCTTATTCCAGAAGGTGGAGTCTTTGGTTTAACAAACAGTAGATTACTATAGTTGTTGACTACTCTGTTTTGTGTACCTAGCCTATTCCACTGATCCACCATTCTATTTCTTAGCTAGTACTAAATTGTTTTGATGATTGATGGTTTATAATAGAGTTTGAGATCTGGTATGGCTAGGTTACCTTCCTTCACATTTTTTTTCATTGATTCCTTTGATATTGTTGATCTTTTTTTCCTTCCAGATGAATTTTGTTATTATTTTTTTCTAGCTTTATGAAAAAATTTTCGGTAGTTTGATTGTTATGAACTGAATAAGTAAATTAATTTAGCTAGAATTGCAATTTTTATTACATTGACTTGGTCTACCCTTGAGCAATTAATATTTTTCCCATTGTTTAGATATGACTTTTTGTGAAAAGTGTTTTGTAAGTGTGTTCATATGGTTCCTGGATTTGTTTTGGTGGGTAGGCTCCCAAATGTTTTATATTGTCTACAATTATTTTAAATGGAATTTCTTGGGGGCAGCTAGGTGGCACAGTGAATAGAGCACTGGCCCTGGATTCAGGAGGATTTGAGTTCAAATCTGGCCTCATACGCTTGACACACTTACTAGCTGTGTGACTTTGGGCAAGTCATTTAACCCCAATTGCCCAAATTACCCAATTACTGTTAGATTTTGTTGGTAAAATATAGAAATGCTGGTGATTTATGTGGGCTTATTTTGCATCCTGCAACTTTGCTAAAGTTGTTAATTAATTATTTCAGGCAGTTTTTTCATTGACTCTCTAGGATTCTCAAAGTATAGCATCATATCATCTGCAAAGAGAATAATCTTGCTCCCTCATTGCCTATTCTAATTCCTTAAATTTCTTTTTCTTCTCTTGTTGTTATAATTAGCATTTCTAGTACAATAGTGATAATGGGCATCATTGCTTTACTCTATTTACCCCATTCTTATTGGTCAGGCTTTGAGCTTATTTTAAACATTGTATAGTGAAAAGATCACTGGGATTAGGACCAGAAAACAAGTCTGAGGTCTGGCTGTGATACCTCCTGGTATCAGAGGAAAGTTTAACTCCTCTGATTCCTTCATCTGTAGGATGGGAAAATGATTCTTACTCTACCTACTTAAAAGGATTGTTATGAAAATATGTAAATCATAAATAGATAAATGTATATAAATATGACTGATTTCTATTATTAATGTTAATTTTAGTTTGAGTAATCCTAATACAAGGCAGAGGATCCAGGCTTCTCTTTGATTAAGAGTTAGGAATCCTGAGGAGTTTCAGGTTTGCCATTGATGCTGCCATTGCCAGTATATGTCCTTGTACTTTTTTCTCCATTTATAAAATGGGAATAATATTCACATATCTTTCTTACACTCCATCACAGAGACTACCTATTATCAGTATATTTCCTTGTGATTCATCATGCCTTATGTGGATGGCTTACCAGGTACTTGGGGACCATTGACAAAGAAATGAGTGATTGGGGCTTTCAGAGGGGTGGAGTGGTGGTATTTCTGATTTCCAGCCCCAAAGGGACCGATAATTCACACTCAGAAGACCTGAACAATACCAGATGTTCACATACCAAACCAAATGAGCTCCCTAGAGCAGCTGGCTTGGGATTTATAATCACTTGGATACTACATGGGCTGTCCAAGATAGATGGCACACTCACTCATTCTAGTCCAATACAGTGCCTAAAGAGAAATTTTAAAAAGGGGAGAGGGGAAAACAGAAGGAGCCAGGTGGTATGTAGTGGCTGAGAGATAGGATCATCTGATAGACAGAGCATTGAGGAGAGTTTGTTATAGGCCTATTTCTGCTACTCACCTTTTAGTTAAATAACTCCAAACAAATGACATCAAGTCACTGCACCATAGTTATTTACTCTCTTTATAACAAGAAAGGATAACAGCATTCCCTCTATTGCGCAAGGTGATTGTGAAGCAAAATAAGATAGAATTATAAAGATTCTTTGGAACCAAAATAAGATAGGGAACTTTAAGTCTCTTTTAGGATTGTAGAGCTACCAAAGGTTAAATTAAAGGTGTAAAAGAACTTGGTTTGTATAAGTTTGAGAGCACCCTAGCCAACCTGATGTCTTTCTGTCCACTTTCTCCATACCACTTTCACTTCTGATTTTTCTTTTCTTTAAAAAAATACCTAAAACTTATAACCAGAACTTTGTACAATAACAGCCACAGTGTGCTAGGATTGATTTTGATAGATTTAGCCCTTCTCAGCAATGCAAGGACCTAAAACAATTCCAAAGGACACATGATGGAAAATACCAGTCACATCCAGAGGGAGAGCTATGGAGTTGGAATTCAGAATGAAGCAGACTATTTTCTTTTGTTTTCTTTCTTTCCCATTGTTTCTGCCATTTGTTATAATTCTTCTATGCAACATGACTAATATGAAAATGTGTTTAATAGGAATGTATGTGTAGAGCCCATATTAGATTGCATGCCACTTTGGGGAAGGAGGGGAAGAAAATTGAAAACTTATGGAAGTGAATGATAAAAACTAAAAACAAATAATTTAATAAAAAAGAAAGTAAAAAAAGAAAAAACTTATGAGAAACTTTAGGGAGAACAGGGGTAAATAAGTGATATCACCAAGGAAATGCATGATATGAAGTAGAGATGGGCTAGGCATTTGGTGAGGTTTAAGGATAACAGATAGATAATCTGAGTGTTTTACCAGTACTCTTGTGATGTCAGAAGAAAGCAAGAAAAGGTTCCGGCATGTTGATTTACCCCATTCCCCCATTTTAACCCCATACTTTCTCCTCATTCTTTCCTTAAGAACTTATGGTAGGACACAGACATGAATCCCACAAAATAGGCAGAAATGGATGGGTTCTGGTCTTCATCATTGGAGGGAATTTCCAAATCAATGAGATCAGAGAGTCATTTGAGTATTTAAGGTGCTTTTTTTCCCCCTTGTTGTGATGAAGAGAGGTCATAATAAAGCTATGGAGCAGTATGTCAAGGGAGGCAAAGGTCCTCACATCTCTATTCTGTTCTGGATTTGTAAGCAGTAAGAAAAATGAACAAAGATCACCCTGGGTATCTACAATCTCCCCATCCAGATAAATTCTAGACCAACAAGCCATTCTCCTGCTATCACCCTCCTAGGCTCTTGTTCTCTCTGGTATGTTGGGGTTCTGAGGAGTTGACTTTGAAAAGAGCTTCATCCTTATCTTTGTTTTGAGAGTCTCTTTCTGTTGAACTGGACACAGACTCTCCTTTCAGGAAAGCAGATAGTTCTTCCTCTTAAATATCACTATAGGGAGCAAGTCTTGGGCTCCTGGTCTGACTCACCAATCTCATTTTCCACCACACCCATACATTAACCATGACCTGGTCAGAACAATCTCTTCATTGTCCTCTAAGTTTTTACTTCCTTGTCTGTCCACCTACACAGAAACAAACTCTGTACTGCTATCTGAGTATCCAAATCTTATTCATTTTCCAGAAAAACCCAGAGAACAAAACAAAAAAAGAACAACTGAAGTCTTACCTCCTTGGTGAAGCCTTCTTTGATGGCTTATTGATTCTCTATTCCTCTCTACCTCTCATGAGAACCTCTATAGCCATTGATAGCTGTGCCATTTGAGCACTTATTTCTAGTCTAAATGGTCTTATTTAAATGTTTTCTTGTGCATCTATCTTGTCTCATCAACTAGAAGTCTTGAATTTCTTTTTTAGTCCTCTAGTTCCCAGAAGAGTGTTGAACAGAGAACAGGTTGAATGGATCAATGGATACATATGGCCTTCAAAGAAAGGGAAAGAGCCTGGTATAGTGGAAAAAGGTAAGCACCCTGGGTTTTAGTTCTGGCTCTTCCACTAATTAGCTGGGAGGTGTTGGGCTAATAATTTTACCCCTAAGGTCTCAGAATCATCTGTAAAAATGGAAGAATTGGAGTACTGATCTATACAGTCCTTGCTAGCTATGACATTCTATGATTCTATGATCTGGTCTATTCCCATGCTTCCAGACATGTTTGTTCTAAACCAATCTATAGGTAGGAATACCATCAAACTTCCTTGTATAGGTCTTTCTCCCCTTAATCTGCGATATGTTCCATTTTTTAAAAATGTTCTTTGAATCTAAGACTTTCTGTGTTTTATACAGCTCTTCAGAGAGCAAGTATAGAGACCAATGGTTTCCACCAGGCATTTTTGTTACCTGAGGTAGGATTTCCCTTGAACCTCCACTACAGAAATGAAGGTGTTGTAAGGTAACCCAAATCACATGCCACCTGATTTGGAGCCCACCATTAAGCCCATTAAACCCCTTTATATTTGTCTTTGTCTTTATCCTAAGCCCTGTAACAGCTTGTAACAGCTTAAAGGCGTAGTCCTGGGTAAAATGAATCACCCAAGGCATAGTCCCCTGCTCCCTTATCTTACCCCTAAGTTAGCACTTCCCTAAATCAGTAAGCCTTGAAGCAGCTTTTGTATAAGGATTATGGTGCAAGCCTGTATAGAGATCATGGGGCAAGAGACCACCCTGTTCTGGGATGCTGACCAAGCAGGGTCCCCCACACCCTTCACCCATAACATGACCCTGACCTGTTCCACGACACCAGCCTGTTCAGGGAATTCCACTCCTCCTGTGCCCTCTACCCTGTACCCTCCACCCTGTTCTAGGAAGGACCCTGGCTGCACCCTTGTACCCTTGTACCATGTTTCCCAAATTAGCCCTGAGCTATAGATCCAAGCAATGGCTGCTCTTGGCTTCTGAATGTCATTGCTTACACTAGCTCCCCTCCCTAATTGTGGTTTTTGCCTTTATAAGCATTGCCTGTATCTCAATTAGGGGCCGCCTGATTTGAGTGTATACTCCAGGCAGTTGCATGCTTGATCAATAAATCCACATCTCAATTTATCTAAAACCCAGATCTCACCTTGCTCTTATTCTCTTCACAGAAAAGGCAAGCCTATTTAGCCTTCTGCACTTGCAGTGGTGTGAGTCTATTTTAAGGGGATCCTAGCAACAAGCCCCCTCAGACTTGTACTAGCTGTTTGTTCCCAGGCAAGTTACTTAACCTCTGCCTGCCTCAGTTTCCTCAACTTTACAATTCTGCCTCCCAGGGTTGTTGTGAGGATCAAGAGAGATAATACTTGTAAAATGCTTAGTACAATACCTGCTTTAATAGGTTTGCATTCCATTCTATTCCTTTCCAACAGGACAGCTAACCCTATAACCAGGTTAGATCAGGAATGTGAGTAAGGCACAGAGAAAAGTGAAGGGAAGATCTTCCTGGTTGAGAGAAGAATTCAGGTCTGCACTTGTCAGGAGATGGCTTAATTTCATATCAAGACCTTGGCCCCTGTGTGTCTCTCATCACTGATGCAAATTTTGGACAACAGGTGGTCGCAGTCACTGACACCATGGCATCTGCTTTGCCATCTGGTGTTTCCATGTGGGTGACTTCTGATCACTTGCAGGAGGCTCCTTGATGAGGCCGGGGTACACTTTGGTGCCAGGGCAGGGTACAGAGATCATGGAAATGTGGCATATAAATGGCAGAAAACAGGGAAAGCTGAAAAAAGCCTGAATCTATATGTAAATTGGGGTACAGGGTGGGGATGTTATCCATCAATTGAGATTGAACAGTAGAAAGCCAGTTGCCTTCCTTGCCAGGGGCAGGTCTTCTGGATGCTCTCTGTATAGCCCTTTTCCCCTCCATTTCCTAGGTCTCTGGACTTCCCAAAGCAGGCTGGGCAAATTCCCAGGATACCAGGTATAGTTGTCAGGGTGCCAGACTCCCGTTGCTTCCTGGCTCAGAAAGGATGATTTTGTTGTTGTTGAATTGTTTCAGTTCTTGGTGTTCTCTCCCTCCTAAAATTTTATATTTATGTATCTGGGTATGTGTCTGACTCTCCATGACCCCATTCAGGGTTTCCTTGGCAAAGATCCAGGAGTGGTTTGCCATTTCTTTCTCCAGTTCATTTTACAGTTGAGGAACTGAGGTAAACCTGGTTAAGTGACTTGCCTGGGGTCACATACCTGGTAAGTGTCTGAGTTTGGACTTGAACTAAGGAAGAGGAGTCTTCTTGACTCCAGGGCTCATGCTCTAACCACTGCACTATCTACCTGCCAGAAAGGAAAAATTACTCTGTAAACTATGGGACTAATAGTAAATGGTCCTCTGGGATCTCTAAGGCACTTGGGTGTGTTTCACAAAATGGCCCACATAACTCAAAATGGGCAATTCAAAGAAAAATCTTTTCAGCTCAGCTGCCATAGTCAAGAAGCTTTTATTGGTCTCCAAACTGTCAAACCAGATGAAATTTCTAGTTGAACTGATGGTTGTGCTAGGGACCTGGATGCTTGATCAGTGCCCTCTAGCTGAGTCTGCTCACTTTTGGCTCACCATACCTATAGCTTCTCTTCCCTTTTCCTGTGTCCAGAAAGCATTTGACAAAAAACCTTTCCAACTCCTAGGGGCTTTGGCTTGTTGAAACTGGCCTGTGAGCTAGCAGTTATGATGGAAGGAGGGGGCCAGGCTCTGAGCTTGACTGGCTTGCAACTTAAACCCCTCAACAAAGGGGCTTTATGGATGGTGAGTAATTTTAGGAATGAGATTCCAGGGTACAAAGGATCACTTTCACTCATGCTAATCCCTAACAGTCTTTTCTATAGCTGGGCATCCATTAGACTTCACCAAGAAAACAAAGAAAGGTTACTTTTGAGATAGTGGGTGGTGGGGGACTGAGGTGGAGTAAGAGAAAGTGTGTGAGGGGAAGTGGAGGTGAGGATTCAATGGGAGAAATTGGAGAGAAGGACACCTGAAAGGGAAATCCTCTTCCTCTACAGCTTTCTTTTCTCCCTGTATTTCAAAATGACACAGAACAGAACCAGACAACCATTCAAGATTTTCTGTTGTGAAAAAATCACTCCATCTTTGCAAGGAGCCAGCCCAGTGAATCACTAGCTCCTACTGCTCCAGGAGGCTTTAGATCCTCTCTGCAGCTTTTAGGGGTAGTGGTTTCAGCTAAAAAGATAGCTCACCCTCTCACCTCCAATCAATGGGAACTCATTTCTGATCCCTCTCCCCTCCCCTCTCCCCCAGTTCTTGGTGTTCTCTCCCTCCTAAAATTTTATATTTATGTATCTGGGTGCCTGTGACACACAGTAGAATGTAAGCATACTTGAGGGCAGGCAATGTCTCTTTTTGGTGTTTATACCCCCAGTACCTAGCACAGAACCTTTAGCTTCACAACTGTTGACTTGAAACTGAATTGAGTCTGGAAGGGCTTTATGCCTAGGTGGTATATGTGGCCACTTCTAGTAAAATGGTAGTAATCTGAGGTATTCAGGAAAAATCCTCACCCTAAATATATATATATATATATATTCCTCCCTAATTAGTGCCTGAAATTTCCACTATCACAATTCCATTCCTCTGAGTTCTGAAGGCTGTTCAGTCTTAGTGGATTAAATGACTAAACTGAGGTCATAACTCTTGAGTATGGCAACTTACCTCAGTTTTCTCATCTATAAAATGGGGATAATAATAGCTCCTACCTCCCAGGGCTATTGTGAGGATCAAATGAGATAATAATTATAAAGTACTTTGTACAATCCCTGGCACATAGTAAGTGCTATATAAATGTTAACTTATTATTATTATTATCATATAGGACTGGAATCAATGGGGATTTATATTTTAGGGAGGTTAGACCTGGTAACAGTAAGAGCTCTCTCAATTCTGAGTCTGTGATTTAATTCTAACCCAGCTTATCCTGATTTTTAATGTAAAATTAAAAAAAAATAACACACAATATTCTTCCTTGGTTTCCACAGGACACCTGGGGGTAGGGAGAAGGGAGGTCCACCATTCCTTACCAAAAATGGTAGGCTTTTATTCAAGTGTTATAAAGTGGAATCAAATGAAAACTCAACTGAAGAGGAAAGTGAGGCAGAGATCACCCCAATTACTGAGCCACAAGGGGGAAGGTTTGCATTGAATGCAAGAGGGCCATGGTGATACAAGGGCATAGATGTGATGTACCTGGGTGTGTGTGTGTGTGTGTGTGTGTGTGTAGAACATGTTAGTGGAGATAAGTTTACCAGGTGTTTCCTAATGCTGACAGTTGGCTGAGAGAGCCCAGTGAGGCACTGAAAACCTTCATTTCCTTCTTCATGTATGGAAACTCAGACTTCACTGATCTTTAAAGATTCCCTGAATTCACTATCATTTCCTTAAACTACTGGAGCACCAGAGGAGGGAGGGAAGGGGGTGGTGCAATGAGGCCAGTTGAGGTCCACAATTTATCAGTGAAAAGGGAGTGGTGGTTGGGAAAGGGCTGGGAAAAAAAACAGCTGTGCCATAAGAAATAACAAAAATGCAAATGACTTCAGGGAACCTTGGAAGTACTTATGTGAACAGATTCAAAGGGAAGCAAAAAAAACCAGAAAAACAATTTACACAATGACTACAGTAATGAAGAGGAAAAAAAACCCCAAAACACTAAAAGACTTCAGAACTCTTATCAATGGGGTAGTGGCTTCACCAAACTGAAGTTTCCTTCTCTTTGTAAAGATGTAGGGAACTACAAGGGCAGAATGAAATATACATTGTTGTTCATGGCTTATATTTTCTTAGATGTATTTCTTTTAGAAAGGGTTCTACTGGAGAGTAGGGTGAAGTTATTGGAAAATTGCAGCAGTTATTTTTAAAAAGAATATCAATAGAATTATTTTTTAAAATTAAAAATAAAGAGGGCAGGGAGAAAAATATCCTGGAAAAATGGTCACAAGAGAGATTTTGGTTAATCACCGCGGCTGAATGACAGACTCTGAGGGCACTGAGACAATGGAACGGTTTTGGCCCATAGAATATTAAGAGCAGTAGTAGCCTTTGCTGTTTGTTAAGGCAACTTTAATGCTCTCTGGGTTTAGGACAAAAGGATAAAATTTCTATAGAATCTATCCAGGTCTAGAATCCTACAGTCAACCTCTTGGCCTCAACCCAGAATGATGAGAACAGTGTCAGGTAAAGAGTCCAGGTACTATTTTTCTGAGTAGTTTTTATTGGGTCAGTCATAACTGAGCAGAAAGTTAAACCAAAGGAGAGAGCAATCAGGAGTCAAGATCAGGTTTTCAGATCATGACCAGAAACTCAGAGATTAGGTTTCAGAGAAGAAGCTGGAATGGAATAGCCTTTACTTTACTGTTAATGAATGTGTAACTACACTGTGGGGTTGTAAACTTGGAAGAGGCCTTAGGTAAACCCTTCTCTGTTTGGGGAAAGCAATCTGAGCCATTATGCCATAAAATGAAGTGAATAAGATAAATATGAGATGTTTAGCTGGTTACTGTAACTGTCAGCCTATCCCACCATCATAAATATGCAAAAAGAATAATACCTGGAAGCACAGATGCCAGAAGTTTATGGGAGGGGCCAGAAGGTTGCCATCTTTGAAGAGGAAATAATCTAAGAACTGGATTAGAGCTAAAGTCAGAAAAGACATATACTCAGTCTTCTTAGGTCACAGAGCTGCAACTAGGTTGGAATGACCATCCCTAAGGCTCTGAATTTAGAAGAAGTTAAAAGTACTTTGTAAATCATTGAGTAATATAGAAACAATGGAATTTAGGTGCCACCTTTCTGTATATCTGCTCTCCAATCTCATCCAGATTCCCCCAATCCCCTCCCCCCTTTTCCTCAATTTTTTAAACATTTTTTATTTAAAGTTTTGAATTCTAAATTCTATTCCTCCCTCCTCCCTTCCACTCCTTCCTCCCCTCTTCCCTCCCTGAGATAGTAAGCAATCAGATGTAGGTTATACACATGCAATTATGTAAAACATTTCCATATCAGTCCTTTTGTATAAGAAGAATGGGATAAAAGAAAAAAAAAGGAAGAAAGTAAAAAAATAGTATACTTCAGATAGTATCAGTTCTTCCTCTGGCAGTGGATGGTATGCTTCATCCTTAGTCTTTTGGGATTGTCTTGGATAATTGTATAGCTGAGAATAGCTAAGTCATTCACAATTCTTCACTCAACAATATTGCTGTTACTGTGTGTAACATCCTTCTCATTCTGTTCACTTCACTATGCATTAATTCATGTAAGTCCAGCTTTTTCTGAAATCATCCTGCTTGTCATTTCTTATAGCATAATAATATTCCACTACAATCATATACCACAATTTGTTTAGTCATTCTCCAACTGATGGATATCCCTTTGATTTCCAAGTTTTAGTCACCCCAAAAAGAGGTGCTAGAAATATTTTTGTATAAATAGGTCCTTTTCTCTTTTTGTGGATGTCTTTGGGATATAGACTTAGCAGTGGTATTGCTGGATAAAAGGTTATGCACAGTTTTATAGCCCTTTGAGAATAGTCTCAAATTGCTCTCCATAATTGTTGGACAAGTTCACAACTCCACCAACAATGCATTAGTGTCCCAGTTTTCCCACATCCCCTCTAACATCCAGCATTTTCCTTTTTTTTTGTCATGTTAGCCATTGTAGGTGTGAGGTGGTATTTCAGAGTTGTTTTAATTTTCATTTCTCTGTTCAATAGTGTTTTAGAGCATTTTTTTCATTTGACTACAGACAGCTTTGAACTCCCTGTTCATATTCTTTGACCATTTATCAAATGGGGAGTGACTTGTATTTTTATAAATTTGACTCAGTTCTCTGTATATTTGAGAAATGAGACCTCCATCAGAGATAATATCAGAGATAATGCAAAAATTTTCCCCCAGTTTTCTGCTTTCCTTATAATTTTGGTTGCATTGATTTTGTTTGCACAAAAACATTTCTTTTACATAATCAAAAATATCCTTTTTACATTTTGTAATGCTCTATATATCTTCCTTGGTCCTAAATTCCTTCCTTATCCACAAATATGACAGATAAACTATTCTATGCTCTCTTAATTTGCTTATGGTGTCACTCTTTATGTGTGTCATGTACCCATTTTGACCTTATCTTGGTATACAGTGTGAGATGTTGCTCTCTACCTAGTTTCTGCCATACTGTTTTCTAGTTTTCCCAGCAGTTTTTGTCAAATAAAAATGTCAAATATTTTGTCAAATAACAGTTAATGTCAAATAAAGTTCCAAAAGTTTGGATCTTTGGGTTTATCATATACTAGATTACTATGGTAATTTACTATAGTGTAATTTGTACCTAATCTATTCTACTGCTCCACCACTCTATTTCTTAACCAGCACGAGATTGTTTTGATGATTAATATTTAATGATACATTTTGAGATCTGGTATGGTTAGACAAACTTCTTTCAAATTTTTTTTTTGCTAATTCCTTTAATATTTTTGAGCTTTCATTCTTCCAGATGAATTTTCATATTATTTTTTGAGCTCTATAAAATATTTTTTGATAGTTTGATTGTCATGGCATTAAATAGATTAATTTAGGTGGAATTGCTATTTTTTACTATATTGGCTTGGTCTACGCATAAACAATGAATATTTTTCCATTTGTTTAGATCTGAATTTATTTGTGTGAAAAGTGTTTCATAGCTGTGTTCATATAGTTTCTGGGTTTGTCTTGGCAGGTAGACTCCCAAGTATTTTATATTGTTTGCAGTTATTTTAAATGGAATTTTTCTTTCTATCTCTTGCTGCTGAACTTTTTAGGTAATATATAGTGATGCCGATGATTTATGTGAATTTGTTTTATATCCTGCAACTTAGCTAAAGTTTTTAATTATTTCAAGTAGCTTTTTAGTTAATTTTCTAAGATTTTCCAAGTATACCATGATATCATCTGCAAAGAGTGATAGTTTTACTTCCTCATTGCCTATTCTAATTTCTTTAATTTTTTCTTCTCTTATTGCTATAGCTAACATTTCTAGTACAATATTAAATTTAATAGAAGTGATAATGGGCATCATTGTTTCTCCCTTGATTGTATTGGGAAGACTTCTAACATCTCCCCATTACAGATGATGCTTGTTGATGGTTTAAGATATATATTACTAATCATTTTAAGGCAAGCTCCATTTATTCCTATGCTCTCTAGGGGTTTTAATAGGAATGGTGTTATATTTTGTCAAAGGCTTTTTTCTGCATCTATTGAGATAATCATATGATATCTGTTGCTTTTGTTATTTAAATGGTCAAGTATGATGATAGTTTCCCTAATATTGAACAAGCCCTGAACTTCTGTGTAAAACCAACCTAGTCATAATGTATGATTCTTGCTATATATTGCTGTAACTTCTTTGCTAGTATACTATTTAAATTTTTTGCACCAATATTCAGTAGGGAAATTGGTCTACAATTTTCTTTCTCTGTTTTGGCTCTTCCTCTTTTAGGTATCAGCACCATAATTATGTCATAAAAGAAATTTGGTAGGACTCCTTCTTTGCCTATTTTCCCAAATAGTTTATATAGTTTGGGAATTAATTGTTCTTTAAATGTCTGGTAGAATTCATTTGTGAATCCATCTGATCCTGTTTTGTTTTGTTTTTTTCCTGAGGAAGTTCATTCTTTTTCTAAGATTGGGTTATTTAAACATTTTATTTCTTTTTTTGCTAATCTGGGTAGTTTATATTTTTGTAAATATTCATCCATTTCATTTAGATTGTCAAAATTTATTGGTATATAATTGGGCAAAATAGCTCCTAACAATTGTCTTAACTTCCTCTTCATTGGTGGTGAATTCACCCCTCTCATTTTTGATACTAGTAATTTGGTTCTTTTCTTTCCTTTTTTGAATCAAATTAATCAGTGGTTTATCAATTTCCCCCAATCTTCATCTACACTTCGACCACAGAGAGATAAGGGGACAATGAATTATTATACACTTTTGTTATATCACCCCCACGGAGGATTGGGGTGGAGTGAGGTTGATGAGGCCATAGTTATTGAGTAGTGACAGTTTTGCTGGTGTTGATGGGCTAGGATCAATGGTAATGGGGGGGGAGGTCTGATACCCTACTTTTCCCTCCTTTACACTCTCTTCCCCACCTTTTTTTCTCCCTTTAAACTACACTTGGTGAGCTCATCAGCTCCCATCAATTTAATGATCATCTCTATGCTGATAATTCTCAAAACTATGTATCTTACCCTAACCTCTCTTCTGACCTTCATTCTTGAAATTCTAACTTCCTTTCAGACATCTTGAACTGGATGTCTGGTAGACATCTTAAAATCAACATGTAAAAAAACTGAACTAATTATCTTTCTTCCTATACCCTCCCCTTTCCCAAACTTCTCCATTGCTGTCTAGAGGGCCACCATCCTCTTAGTCCCCCAGGCTCACAATCTAAGTGACTATTTCTCATCACCCTAACATCCAATCTGTTGTTAAGGCCTGCTGATTTCACCTACGAGACATTGAATACACCCCCTTCTCTTCTCTAATACTGACACCACTTGATGTAGGTGTTCATCATCTCACATTTGGACTATTAAAATAGCCTGTTGGTGGGTCTGCCTGATTCATTTCTCCCTCTGTTCAGCTACCAAAGTGATTTTCCTAAAGTGCAGGTCTGACTCTGTCATGTCCCTACTCAATAAACTATAGAGGGTCCCTCTCACCTCTAAAACCTAATACAAAATACTGTATTCAGCATTGAAAGCCTTTCACAGCCCAGCCCTCACCTACCCTTCCAGTCTTCTTACACCTGACTCCCCACCACATACTCTTTGATCCAGTGATACTGACCTTCTGGCTCTTCCATGAACCAGACACCCCAACTCTGGGCTCTGGGCATTTTCTCTGGTTGTCCCCCATGCCTGGAATCCTCTTCCTCCTCATCTCTTCTGCCTTGCTTCCCTGGTTTCTTTCAAGTCCCTACCTTCTGCAGGAAGCTTCCCTAATCCCTCTTAAAACAAATGCCTTCCCTCTCAATGAGTTCCTATTTATTCTGCATATAGCTTGTTTGCTTGTTGAACCCCTTCAGATTTTGAGCTCCTGGGAGATAATGACTTACTTTAGCCTCTTTGTATCCCTAGCACTTAGCACCGTATCTGGCATATAGTAGACAGTTAATAAATGCTTACAGAGTGACTGACTGACCACACACGATCTTAGGCACCCATTTCTCCTCTGACTCACTGATAATGGGTGAGTCCTAGTCCTTCCCTTCTTCTGAAATTAGGGAATTTGGGGAGTAGGTGTTTATATCACTGATACTGACCTAGATTTAGAGAAAGTATGAAAGGCCAGTGTGCTTCTAACTCTGAACTTTGCCACCATGTCCCTTTTTAAGGTATCTTCTCTTCCTCCTTTCTTTTTATGTGTTGTCTTCCTCTGTTAGAATGTAAGCTTCTTGAAGGAAGAGCCTGTCTTTCTTTTTGCTTTCATTTTAATCCCCAGTGCTTAGCACATGTTATAAATTTAATAAATACTATTCGACTGACTGACTTAATAAACGCTTGTTGCCTTCATGCCCCACTCATAAAACTGGGAGATACACATACACACACAAAGACACATATATATGTATACACACATATGTGGTTAGATAGATGCAGATAGGATAGACAGAGAGTCAAAGCATTTTTAAAGTCATTCCTATGTGCCAGGCACTGGCTTAAGCATGGAGATACAATTGCAAACAAACAAGGTAGTTCCTTTCCCTCAAGAAGCTTACATTCTAACAGGAGAAGGCAACACATTAAGGGGAACAGGAAAGGGAAGAGAGGGGGAACGATGCTGGCAAGGAGGTGGAGAAGTCTAGAAACTGAGTGGAGCCATGAGTGAAATGAACATAGATTGGGCCCATCATGAAATGACAGTCCAGGCTAGGAACTCAGCAATTAGGAAAGTGGGACTCAGAGCAGAAGGTGGCAAAACTTCCATCAGGAAGGTGGAGAAAAATGGAGACTTAGTGGAACTGGGAGTGATCTAGGGTCTAGGTTAAAAATGATATTATAAACCCTATCCTGTATTCCAAGCTCCACCTCAATTTATTTTTTAAATATAATATTTTATTATTCCCCCAATTACATGTTAAAATAATTTTTAAACATTATAAAAAGTTTTGAGCTCCAAATTCTATCTCTCCCTCTCTCCCCTCCCTGAGATAGTAAGCAATGTGATATAGTTTATACATGTGCAATCAGGTAAAACATTTCCATATTTGTACAAGGACACTAAAAAAACAAAACAAACGAAAGAAGTTGATTTAAGGCTGTGGCATGAGATATACTGCCTAGGCTAAAATATTGCTTGTTATAACTTTGGTAGGTATCAGAGTCAAGTCACACTTGGAGGGTAATTACATGGAAACAGGGTTAGTTAGTATAGGAAACTGTGTACTTTTAGTTAAGGACGTATGTCTTAGATACAAGATTCCTGTGCTGTCACTCATCATTTCTGAATCTTGTGGGTTTGTTTTATATTCTTTTGTTGCTAGTAAGGTCCATTTTGAAAAACCAGCTTAAGAAAAAGGATGTCTAAATTTAGGTCAGAAGAATGGTGTGTACATGTGTGGGGGTGGGGATGGAATTGAGCTTTCCCAGAGACCAGGCATCTTTTTGGCATAAGACAGCCAGAAGGAGCTATCACTCCATCACTTCTGGGGATGCTGGCCCAGTGGCTCCTCTCTGCCTAGGATATTTTTGCCCCAAATAAAGGAGATTTAAGGTCAAAAGCACAGAAGTGAGAATCAGTAGGAATGGAGGCTTGTTGTTTTTGTTTGTCCTTCATTCTCGGATGACAAAGTAATTGAGGAGACTAATAAACCAAGAAAGGGCAAGTTCCTATGGGCTGACTGCCAACAGGGAGAAAAAGGCCTGGGGACCTGCAAGACCCAGCTGCCCCTGGTGGGGTTTTTTCCTTTTCTTCACCTCTTGCCCCCTGCTGTGTCTCTGCTGGGTCCTGACAAGTGGCAGAGCAAAGGATAGAAATATACATGATCTTAATCCTTCTATTTAGGGGATTTAAGGAATGCTACAGACAAGGAGGAAGAGCTGAAATAGTGACCTCGTTTCTCTTTCAGAAAGCAAAAAAGAAGAAACCTGATAGATGTACAGCTTTGCTGGGAACAGCTCCCCCTGTGCCTCCCTTGCCTGATGTTATTGTCCTTTGGGGGGGCCATTGAGATTCGCAGCTGGGCCACCATGTACATGATGCCCCCTTCCTCTGCACGGGTGATGAAGCTTTCTGCCTCTTCTGATCCCCTCCAAAGAGAGCCTTGCTAATTATCAGGTTTGGCTGAGCCAGGAGGAGAGAGACAGTTGCCTCTACCTTTCTCAAAGGCAGAGAGGGCAAAACACTTTTATCACCAGAAATGTCTCCCTTAGTCAACATCAAGAGAGAAATAAAGCAGGCTCCCATGTGCGCACGCACACACACACACACACACAGAGTAAGATACCAGCAAATAACCCAGCTGTAAATGAATGTACATGGTGCAAGCTGCTCTTTGTGGGGTTTTATTTGATTTTTTTTGTGTGGCATTAACACCTTTCTTCATCAAAATGACTTGCAAGTCTGCAGGAGAAAGCGTTTTTGTGATGTGAGTGGAAACAAGGGCAACCATTGGGGGGAAACCCATAACTTTTGAATTATTTTGAAATGGAGGAAAGGAAGGGGAAAAAAGGAGAGAGTGTGTGGGGGGGGGGCAGGGAGAGAAGAGGAAGGAGGAGGAGGGGAGAAGGAGGAGGGAGAAGAGGAGAGAAAATAGAGAGGGAGAGAAGAGATATGCCTTTCAAGTTTCATATTTATAATATATACTTTACAGTATATATACATACAAGCACACGTACATACAAATATCAGTATTATCATTACCTTCAAGAACTTGCTTCACATTTCTAGTTCTGTTTTTAATTCTCAGTAAAGTGAAATTGTTAGATTAGTTCATTTCTATAGACTTTGCCATCTCTGATGCTCTATGATATGATCCTTACCCCCCCCCCCCCACACACACTTCTCCCCTTCCCCCAGGTATTCCAGAAGAATGAACTTTGTTAAAAGGTTTCTGGCAGAAGATCTTTATCTCTCCACTGCATGTTCCAGATTCCAGAACTCTAATTAGGATGGGGCTACTGGGGCTTTTCCCCAAGGTGTTGAATTTAGAGATTACTAACAGCACCTGAAATCATTCAGCAGTACAGGAACGATAAAGAGCTTAGCACCTAATTATCAAGAAAAATTAGCTAAAATCAGAATCATTCAACAAGAATTTACTAAGTGCTAGGTACTATACTAGGTTCTAGGAATAAGAAAAAAGAAATGAACCAATTTCTGCTCTCAAAGAACTTCCCATCTAACAGCAGCTGAACTCTTCCCTTCTCTCCCTCCAGGCTATCTCCAAAGGTCATGGTGTTGTTAAAGGTCAGGAACATGCCAAGGTGACAATTAGAGTTAGAGGCTTTTTTTAGAACTTTTTTTCCTGTCCCATCCCGCCAAATGAAGTCTTTTAAACCTAAGTGTTTTAAACGTGAATTCTTGTTCCAGGGATAACAAATTCATGTTACAAGTCTGCAAGAATGTCTCGTTCCTTGAATTTGGATTTTTTTTCCTTCCTTACAACTTAATTTCATATGGATACCTTGGAAGCATCAGTATCAAATGATTATACTAGGACTCAGACAAAAGAGCTTCCCCTAAGGTCTTATGAAATGACTTAATCCCTTAATATTAGTGAATCTTGTCTGTATTATTATGCCAGGTTTAAAGTATCTGAGGTAGGGTAAAACTGTGAGATCTACAGATTACTGAACCATGAATGGACAGAATGTGTATGTAGTCAACAAATAGACTGGGAGAGAACATAGGAGGAGAGTCAATCCTGTTTTATTCCAGTGGTGTCATGTATTCTAGCTCTTGGCAAATACACTCAGCACTAATGTGGCCCCAGACATGTTCTCACTAGGAGGAGAAACTTGGTGGGAATTATAATGGGGCCAAGAGTCTGAAAACCACAAAAAAGGAGTTAGTTTGAGGTACTGGGTGGGGCTGTCTCTGGAGATCATGATGGCTGGCCATAGCCTAGGGTTATAGAGGTTACTTAGAGTAAGCAGTGATCCTTTGCTTAAGGGAAACACCACCCAGGCTAGGGAGTGTGGTTGAACATAGGAAGAGAAATGGAAGAAAGTGAACCTTTGGAAATCATAAAAATTATATAGGTCTGGGATGGGAGGGGTAAGGTTGACTAGCGTTGTTGTGGTTCAGTCATTTCTTAGTCTTGTTGTGACCCCATTTGGGGTTTTCTTGGCAAAGATGTTGGAATGGTTTGCCATTTCCTTCTCCAGATCATTTTTTATAATCGGGGAAACTAAGACAAACTCAGGAAGATGAATTTTTCTGACTCCATGTCTGGCACTCTATCCATTATGCCCCCTTGTTGCCTTTGCCTAGTACTGGGGTGGGATTATATATTGATTCTTTAGGGATTCAAACATGTCCTTATTGTATACATTAATCTGTGTATAAAATTGTGTTCCATGTTGTGTCTTTTTAGCATATGTGCTAGTGGGTACCTAAGGAAGAATGCTGGCTATTGACCTAGGCCTTACCTAGGGAGAAACAATAAGTCAGAGAGGTGAGAGGTCCTCAAAGCAGACTCAAGCCCTTCACATGTAACATGAATTCCATATGCTTTAAAAAAAAATTTTATCCATGGTACAGCTATGTGGTGCAGTATATAGAGCACTGGACCTGGAGTAGGGAAGACCAGAGTTCAAATCTTGTCTCAGACACTTAGCTGTGTGACCCTGGCCAAATCGCTTAACTTCTGTCTGCCTTAGTTTCTTTATTTGTGAGGAAGAGTTAACAATAGCACCTACCACTTAGGATGGTTTTGAGGATAAAATGAGATAATATTTGTAAAACACTTTGTAAACTTTAAAGCACTATATAAATCTTAGCTATCATTTTCTTTCTTTTAGTTTGTCCTTTCCCCTTTAATTATTAGCAAAATCCCTTTTGTTAAACACCTAGTTGTTGTCTGTGGTTATCTAGGGGATTGGATTTTCAAATACAGGTGGGTCTGGAGCAAAGTTTTGAGAGAAAGAGAGAGAGACAGAGAGAAACAGAGACAGAGAGACAGAAACAGAGAGAGAGCAGAGAGATGAGTGATACCCCAACATATGTGGGGTTACTGACATGTGAGATAGGCAAAAACTTTAAGTAGGGAAATATATAGTTCCACTTATGAGTGTTGTCCCCTTTCTTCTTGGTGTATTTTAAAATAAGATCCCCTGGAAAAATCAGTACTTTTGATATATTCAATGAAGTACTATCAAGCAAGCTGACAGGAATGCATTTGCCTATCTGTATTTGACAAATGGGTCTAGTGAAAAGAGAACTCCACATACCAGGCTAGGTATGATCATATGAAGTCAGGCCTTGAGGCATAACTTTCAGGGGATCAAGTAGATGTTACAAAAAGGATGTTATTCTACTTCTCTACCTCCTTTCCCCCTTTCACACCCCCAGCTTACTGAGAAAATGCCTTTTTCCTGAGCAATCTTATTCTTCTTGGCGGCATTCCTGAGACTTTGAAAGGTCAGGCTCATGTCTATATGCCAAGAGTGGGAACTGAACTAAGTGGTTATGGTGGTGTTGACTGATGGGAAATTGACACTTGCTTTTGGGGAGAGAGGAATCTGAGCTTTGGGGATGGGCTCCAGGTAGGCCAAAGGCTTTGAGGATGAGCCTACAGAAGGCTCACCAAGAAACAGCCAGATCCATTTAGATCAAATAAAAGAAGCATGAAAATTAAATGTTCATCAGGCTGGGCCCCAGTTATGCCTTTAGGGAGTCTAAACCAACTCTGTTCTTTGCCCTGGAATTTCTTCTCTTTACTCCACTTCTTCTAGAAGTGTGAGGAAAAGGCTAAAAAAAAGAGGACTCAGGTCCCTTCTGTCAGACTGTAGAGTACCCTCAATCTCCAAACTTCCTGGTATTTTGTATAAATGTACATATTGTTTCCTGGTTACGAAGTAAACTCTTTGAGAGCAGGGGCTAATTTTATTGTCTTCAGATCTCCCAGTTTAGTGTCTGTCTATATAAATTCTTAGTAGGCATATGATAAATGCTTATTGATGGATTGATTGATTAATAGAGTGCAACAAAGCCAGGCAAATCTTACAATTTACTCTCAACTATCCATTGAAATGGAGGGGAACAGTGACAAGGACATATCCCAAACAGCACATAATCCTAAAGTACCTTTGATGTGGATTTGGAACATTGGATTTATTTTTTTATCATCTGTTTTGCTGTACTAATGACATTTTGCTTTAGGTAAAATTAAAAAGAGTTTTCATTTTTTGGCTATACTGCACCTGAAGGCTGAAGGAGTGAGATGTGGTATGTACGCATGATGGTGAGGGGGTGATGGGGCTAGGAAGACAGAGAAATAGGCTAGAAGGGAAGGTTAATCTGGGACAACAAGTCAATTTTAAAGAAACCTTAAAGTGAATTTTTTCCAGGTAACCCTGAGTTAATTCTATGGAGAAAATTTTATTATTCAATTCAATCAGTATTTATTAAACACTTGCTATGTTTTAGGCACTATGCTATACTCTAGGGATACAATGGCCTTCCCCCCAAAATAAGTTTATGCCCTTAGGAATTTTATAATCTAATGATGAAAATGAAGAGGAAAGGAGAAAACAGTCCACATGCCTCTACCAAATCAGAAAGAAAAAGGTATAGCACAGGAGGAGCAGTGATCTACAGACTTTATTAATCATGTTCTCTTATGAACAAAAAGGGGAAAAAATAAGTTTTGATCACGTAGCCCCAGATACGAGTGATCTGGAGGAGAGGGAGAGGGATTACTACCTTGGGAGTAGAGGGATTTTTCTTAATGGAACTTGCAGATCTGCTATTGTGAGTGTGTTGGTAACATTTTGGTGATCAGATCCTGAGGGGACAGCATTTGGTACAGAAAGGGATTGTTGGAAGTTTGTATGACAGGGAAGGGCAGAGTGGGGAAGAATGTTATTACAGGTGAAAGGTAAGTGACAAACCCCACCATTGAATAGCTTGGAATGGGTAGGATGTTGTCCATCTTCCTACTTTCCTACTGGTTATGCACACATGTACACATATCCCATGGGGATATATCACAGCCCCTTTGGGATCATGTCATATACACTTGAGGGCTACCACTGATGCTTTGGAAACCATTGGTATAGAGATACAGTCACTCACTCACAGGAGATCATATCTAAGAAGATGAGCAATAATAAAATTCATGGATTTAAGTAACAATTCCCAAATACGTGCAGTATGGGTAAGCTAGAGATCTTAAGCAAGGAGATAAACTTGACCTCATAGGTGCCTCTGAGATGATAAGGGATGTGATTCATGACTTGAATATGAGTATGGGAGGTTATGCCTCATTCAAAAGGAACAGATTAGATAAAAGGGGAAGTGGAATGGTATATCAAGAAGGCATACTGTGATGAAATCAATGATGCATGGAGGAGAACCTTTGGGTAAGGATCAATAGAGGGAGAAGCAAAAGCACTACTTAAGGTGGGAGTGTGTTTTAGACCATGCAGGAGGAAATGGACAGAGTGTTTGGGATTCAGATCACTAACTTGCAATGATGTACTAGGCAGGAGAGTGTGATGATGGGTACTGGCTTGAGCACTCTTTCTTCTAAAAGCAGAGCAGGGGATAAATCTTTGACTTGACTTAATGCTAATTTCACTCTTCACAGTGTAGAGGAAACAATAAAGGGAACTGTGATTCTGATCAATAAGAAGGTACAGGTTGCTAAAGTTGAAATGATGGGAACCTTGGGAGGAAGTGACCACTGCATTTTAAGATCCTTGATAGAGAAGAGGGGAGTGCCCAAAGTGGGCTGACATACACCCTAGACATAGGGACAGGTTTCAGAGAGTTCAGAAAAAAAGGATAAGTAGGATCTTCTGGACTAAAATTCCACAGAATGAGTCAGCCCAAGAGGGAGGAGAAGGTCTCAAGGCGACAGTATTAAAAAAAAAAAAAGTTTTATAGATGATACTGTAATGACATTATGGTGCAGTCCTTTTCCTCACTGACAGAAACAACCAAACAAAAAACCTTAAGAAAAACCAATCTATATATTGTCTACCTTTGAGAGAATTTATAACATTCCATACCCATAGCCAGTCCCCTCTCCCTCTACTGAGATGTCCAAATATGTTTTATTGCCTGTTCTCCAGGGCTTAAATTGGTCAAAATCTGTAATTAGAGTTTAGCTGTATTTAAGTATCTTTAGTTCTATTACTGTAGTAATTGTGTACAACATTCTCCTGGTTCTGCTTGCTTCACTCTGCATTAGCCTTCTTATGCCTCTTTGAATTTCTCATATGCGTTTATTTCCAGGATAATATTTTTAGTGTTTTATTAATACTCTTTTACTTTTCAAATCAATATCAACTTCTAATGACTCTCTATCCCCACCCCCAAATAGAACCCTTTCTTATAAGTAGTCAAGCAAAACAAATCAACAAATTGACCACACCTGACAAATATATGCCTTATTCCACACACATTATCCATTGCTTCTTTAATGAGAGGTGGGAGGCATGCTTCACTATCAGTTTTCTGAATTTAGGATCGATCATTGGATTGATCAGAGTTCTGAAACCTTTCAAAGCTGCTTTTCTTTATGTTATTGTGGTCACCATTTAATTGTTCTCCTTCTTCTTCTTCTGCTTTGTTTCCTGTAAATATCTCAAGTTTCTCAGAATTCCTTTTTGTTGCCATTTTTCATGGTGCTATAATAGTTCATTGCATGAATATACCAAAATTTATTCATACATTGCTCAATCTATAGATACTCCCTTTCCTTCTAGTACTTTGCTTCTATAAAAAGCAGTGTAATATGACTTTTATATGGATGAGACTTTTTCTTTTGTCTTTAACCTCCTTAGGGGTAGATGCCTAGTTTTAGGGGCAATGTGGTATAGTGGATAAAGTGTAGGAGGTGGCATTAAGATAAATCTGCATTCAAATACCACCTCAGATACTTACCAGCTATGTAAACCTGGGCAGATAAATTGACCTTTCTCAGCCTCTATTTCCTCACCTATAATAGGAGGGCCATTGTATTCAGTGACCTCTAAAGTACCTAATAGTTCTAAACATATGATCTTATGATCCATAGGTCAAAGGAAATAGATGATTTACTCATTTTTCTTGCATTATTGTGGATCATTTCCCATAGTGGTTGGACTATTCAATTCACAGCTATTTTAACAATGTTTTACTGGTAGTTTTCTTCCCATAGGGCTTCTTAACATTCCCTATTTCTATCTTTAATTATCTTTGACAATTCAATGGATGTGAAATAAAAACATAGAGTTGTTTAAATGTGCACATTTCTTATTAATGCTTTGCAGTCTTTTTCATATAGCTATTAAAAATTTGTAATACTTTTGAAAACTATTCATATTCTTTGGCTACTCATCTGGTAGAAGAATGTCACTTGGTCTCTTGGCCTATGTCTAAGCATGAATATGGATAGGGACTTAGACCTGTGATTTTGTGTGGTAGGGGAACTCCCAGATGAGAAAATTTCCTCTATCTATACAGGTCAAGATCTCATTTGCAGTTTATCATCTTAGAGAATGCCTAGTGCATTGAGAGCTTAATTAAATGACTTACTCAAGGTCCCACAGCCAAAAGGTATCAGAACCAAGACTTGAGCCTCAGTCTTTCTCATTCCAGGTTTGGTTCTCTATCTACTCTGCTACTCTGACATCTTGAATATCAAATTTTATGTGAGAAATTTGGTGCAAAGATTTTTCTCTTGATAATACTTATTTATTTACTTCTTTACTTATTCTAGTTGTATTGATTTTGTTCATGTAAAAGTTTTTTTTTAAATTTATGTAAAGATTACCACTGTTATTAGTCATGATCTCCTCTATCTCAAGAACAAAATTTTGATGACAAAAAGAACAAATGATTTCTATAAGGGAGTAATGGGGGAACTTTCTGATGAGACCTCAGGTGAATTTATGCAAAAGGCAGTAACCAAGATGGCATCAGGACAGAATAGGACATGGTGTGGGTGGAGGAAGGCAGCAGCAGCAGAAATCACTATCATTTGTTCTAAGGAGAGCACCAACTTCTCTGAGCCTACTTGTATGTACAACACACCAAAGAGGGAGAGCCTGGACCTACGAGCTTCTGTTTAAACTGATGGAGATGTGGTTTTAGATGGAGGGAACTCTACAGAGCTAAGTGGACCTCTTAGTGGCAGAGCAGGGAGGTTCTTGGGGAGTCCGTTTACCTAGGTGTCTTTTTCTATATATTTATGTTCTCTTGTGCTATGTTTGTCCCTTAGAAAACTTTTGCATTGGGTTGTACAGCAAATTAGTATTTTAGGCACAGAGTGTAAACATGCATGCATATTTTTATATATACATATGTGTATATGTATATATGTATACACACACACCAAGAGGCTGGAAGAAAATGATCTTGTGTCTTAAAGTCAGCAATAGGTATGTCCTTGATAAAGCCTTCTTTTCCTTATCTACTCTCTCATGTGGAACTTCTTCAGTCAGTGTTTGTGTGACCCTGTCATAAAGAGAAGCATTTTTTCAGTTCAAAGTAATGGAGACAGCCGTATCCCCTGTAGCTCTGTTCTGCTCAACATGTTCTACATGGTCCCAGAGGGTGAAATTAGTAGCATTGGGTAGAAGAGGAATAGAAATTGTTTTTAGCTCAACAGAAGGAAAAACTTCTGACAATTTGAGCTTCCCAGAAGTGGAATAGGGAAATTCAAGAGACAGGAAGATTCTCTTTAACTGAAGAAATGGAACCTGGTTGAACACTTTTCAGTGATGCTAAAGAGAGCATCCTTACTCAGAGATGTATTGGACCAAATGGCTTCTGAGGTCTCTTTCAACTCTGGGATTCAGTGACACTGGGTGCAGAGATAAGATATGGTCATCACCATTTTTAGACCTTTGTTGGTAGGACACAAGAACTGGAGATAGAGGTGCTCAGGAAGATAGCAGGGGCCAGATGAAATTGAGAACAAAGCTACATGTTGTCCTGAGTTAAGTAGGGATATGGTTTTCTTGAAAAACTTTATTCTCCATTGTTTACATGTTGAATTTTTTTCCCAATAATTTCTTAGGGAACTGCTGATTGTTACACTTCAGCTTCTTCCTGAGACGAATCTCCTTCGGAAGTTCAATGATCATCGTTTTAGCCAGTTTAACACTCACTTTCTCCAGAATATGCACTACACCCAGAACAGGGATAGTATGGATATTCCATGTTGTGTCAGTTATGATATCCATTATAGATATCACATAAAACCACACCTCTGACTTTGAAGGCCTAGACTCCTATCTTCCACAAATCAATCTACATACATTTACTAAGGATTTATTATGTGTCAGGCATAGTACTAAGCACTTAAGACACAAAAAAGGGTAAAAGTCCCTGCCTTCAAGAGCTTATATTCTAGTGGGGGAGACAATATATAAATAAGTACATAAGATTCATAAAACACAGAAGGCGAACCTAGATAGGAAGGTTTTAGCATCTGGGGAATCTGTATCACTGAATAGCAGGTGTAAAAGATGTTTTATTTTTCACTCCATTTTTTAACCTTACTTGTCCTGTTTATTTCCATCCATTGGAAATTCTCTGTTGCATCCTCTTTAGAGGGGGGCCAACAAGTTCCATGCTTAGTAAAACTGATGGGAATGAGGCAAAATCCTTGGAATAATTAAAGGCAAGTCTAAATAAAGGCAAAGGGCAAAAGAAAGGAGGGGAAAGAACTAGATAGGACTGGTAGGTAAAAAATTGTAAATAGGCAAATTGAAACTTGATTCCTGGGTAGGGGGAACTTTTTAATAATCAGAGCTAT
This sequence comes from Petaurus breviceps papuanus, assembly GCF_028583685.1. NCBI lineage: Eukaryota > Metazoa > Chordata > Mammalia > Diprotodontia > Petauridae > Petaurus > Petaurus breviceps. The sequence continues at coordinate 51,404,775 of NW_027187419.1, read as the reverse complement.
CAAAAATGGAATGAGATGGAATGAGTTCCTCCTCACTGCAGGCCTTTGCACAAAAGCTGGTTGCTCTCTTATTGGGGATATGACAGAGGGTATATTCTTGTTCCATGATGGATTGTACCAGATGGTCTCTGAATTCCCTTCCAACTCTCAGATTCTATGAAACCAGAGAAATTAGATTCAGTCAGAATCCAAATCAAAAGGACTAAGTTATAAGTAGGAAAGTCAGGATAGACATTTTAAGGTAGTAAGATGTGTACAGGTTGAGGCTAGTAAAAGGGCAGCTTAGATGATGCAATTTACCTTCTAAAAGCTCTGGACCTCAGTCAGCTGTCTAAAACTGTAATGTATATATTGGTTGCAAACTCCATTGGTGGAAGGAGGTCCCATCCCCCCCCAAAAAAAATCACAGGTCCTTGACATATGTAGTGGCAAGCACCCCAAGCGTCCTCAGGGTTTGCTGCCAACACAGGTTCTTGGATCTGCTTTGATAAAGGAAAGCAACTCAAAATGGGTTAACAAGCTTACTTTAATGAGTCAAATATGTATCGTTCACCTAGTTCAGGGGAAAAAGTTCAGCACCCTGAACTTCAAAGTATACAGGCAGAATTATCAAGACAGAAACAAATCAAGTAGACAGATTTCCAAACTGTCCAACCATTACATCCATACCCAATCAACACCTGGGTTTCAACATCTGTGTTTTTCAAAGCCGGGGGGGCTCTGGACAACGGCTTCCCAGAATCCAGATGAAATCACAGAACACTCCTCAAAGTGAGCCCCAAAACAAAGCCTCACATCAGGGCTTATATAGCCTTCTCCTGGCTCAGAAAATGTAACAACCTTTTGGACTCACTGGCCAATCAAGAAGTATCTACTGAAAAACAAGGCTCCCACCCCAGGCTCCAGGTGCACTTTAGCCTAGGGGCAGGGAAGATCTTTAAAATTTACATTCCCATTACAACATATTAACTGAAGGTGATTTTTATTGATGTGTAGACCTATGGGCCAGGATGGAGATAGAAGAGCCCAACTTCCTAACTTCCCCTCCTCTAGTCCTTTGAATATGGACAGCCTGAGGGATAGGGGTGGGGTGTGTGTATGTGTGTGTGTGTGTATGTGTCTGTGTCTGTGTGTATGTCTGTGAAGTCAACAAGTCAGGTCCATAAACAATATATATCAGGCACTGTGGTAAGCTCTGGAAATGCAAAGTCCTACAGAAAGAGTCCTATACCTTAGGAACTTAATTCTAATGAGAAAAATCAATGCATTAAAAAAAAAAAGCTAGAAATGGAAAAGGGGATGAAAGTAACCAGAGCATTGTAGAGAAAATTGATGAAGAAACTCCGAAGTACAGTCTGAAAAGGAAAGTTTGTGTGGAGGACATGTCCCTGGGGTATCTTTCGCTCTGCCCAGGAGCTTTTGCATCAGGCTCCCTTTGGTCAAGATGACAGCAGCTGTCATTAATTTCCTACCACCTCATTCACAGTAGGCCTGTCTTAATCAAGATTTAGTTTATTTCAGAAAGATTTTCAGACCCTGGCCTGGTCCATTATGAGAGCTCCATTAATAGAACTGAGGCCTCAAAGTAAATCTTCACAAATCGGCTTCTCCTTATGGACTATACCTCCCAGGGGTATTTGGAGCAGGGATTTATGAGGATTCTGGGGGTGATATTCCAGGACCCTCCTGTGAGAAGCATGAATATTACTCACTGAACATACAGGACTTTCAAAGTGAAGGTCTAAGTCTACAATTGGCAGTATGAGTACAATTTTCCTGTACGTGATAGTCCTTCTTTTTGCTTTACCTGGAAAAAAAAGTTTCTTTTTTCCTTGCAGGAACCTAGCAGGAATGAGCAATGGAATAAGGCCCCATCTACCTGAGCTGATGAAGCATAATGTGGAGGGATTAGGTAGGAATCAGAATTGAAAAGTCTAGGTAGGAAGCAGAATTGAAAAGTCTAGTGCCTAAGTGGGAAGGACAATGAATGTAAGAGACCTCTTCTTCCTTTGTACCACTGGGAGTTGGAAGGTTTGCATTAGGCACTTGGATTGTGCCTTATGGCAGGAACAAGTAAGAATGAATTTCCACACTATGGAGGGAAGGAGGGGACTAAGGATGATTGTTTCTGCTAGACAAGGTCTGTTGATCACAAATAAATACCTTTCTATCTAGGCAAATTAAACTGCTTTCTAAGATAATGCTGCCAGTTTATGGACATTTGATTGGTAGTATGTTGTGAAGGGAAGGAAGGACTACCAGTAGGTATGAGTGGTCCCTAGAATTGATTGACATGCACTCCTATAGATGTGCTAAGAGCTCAGGAGACTTAACATGGGTGTAAAGGCAGTCCATGATTATTATTCCTCAGCATATGGTTTCAAAGGGCCAAGCAACTGGTGGTATACTTCCATAGCACCACCTGGTGGCCATATTCATTCCTTCATTTCATCTTTGCAATAATCTAATGAAGCATAGACAGGCTAGGTATTATTTATTATCTATATTTTAAAGATGAAAGAAAGGAAGGCCAAAGGGATTGCAACTTGTCCAAAGTCATTTGGCTTGTAAGTGGTGGAGCCAAAACATTGTTTCCCCTCCCATCCATTGTTACAGACCTACTGGAATAATGGTAGCCTTAATATGCATCCCTGTAGGGACCTTTTCAACAGACTAGACAAGGTGGCCTAATAATGGGGAGTTTGTGGAGTCGGCATACTTTAAATTAGATTCTCTGATGGAGGCCCCTGATGGGAGCTAGTAGCAATTTAAGGAGCAGTTTTCTGCCTGGACCATCTCATTCTTGCTCCTATGGTTGGTCATGTCCTTCTGTTGCTAATGGAATTTTAGAACATTGACCTAAGAACCAGAACACTTAGATTCTAGCCCTAATTGCCACTATCACTGGAAGGTCGCTCTCATATCTAGACCCAAGTTTCATCACTTCCAAAGCAAAGGAATCTATTAGCTAGATCTAAAATGTTATTACTTTTTTTTTTTTTAATAATAATGGGCCTCCCTGGCTATGTGACTCTCCTTTATTTGCTTTCAGTATCTTCAATTGTAAAACAAGGATAATAGCATCTGTAGATATTATTTGGGGAAGCACATGGCACAGATGGATAGAGAACTAACTAGTCTCTTAGGAAAATATAGGTTCAAGTCCTTTCTCTCATACATACTGGTGAGATGACCCTGGGCAAGTCACCTAACCTCTTAGAGTTCCAGGAAATTCTCTAAATTACAAGAAAGGTGCTCATCTTCATTTGTAGTGGGAATTTCCTTTTCTTGGAATTTTCTACACCAGAGAAATCATAGGTCTGGCAAAAAAAAAAAAAAGAGTCCATATCTGTATCTATATGTCTGTACTACCTATCTCACAGGGTTGTTACGAGGCAAAAATGAGAAAGGTAGGTAAAATTCTTTTCAGTGCTCAATTGCCCTATAAATGTCAGCTCTTAGTAGCAGTAGTAATAGTAATACTTACATTTATGTAGCTTTTTAAGTTTGCAAAGTACTTAACTCACAGCAGGCCTGAGAGGAATACCGATGGTCAGACCTCTAGTCCTCCCACCAAACAACAGAGGCATTATGCATGCAATCTATTCACACCTCAAGATAAATGTATTCTCACTTCTCTCCCTTCCCCCACTCTTCTAACAAGAAGCCATCACTTCCTTCATTAATATTCTTTTTCTTCCTTAATTTCTTTTTCTTTGCTATTTGCTGACACCTCTAAATAAGGAACAACACACTAGATGCAGTGAGATGAGGATTCTGATTTTTTTTTATTCTTCCAATCTCTTGAGATCTAATTAAGAGAGCTTGGGGCCATGGATTGGGGTGTCAGGATTTGCCATTCTGCTGTCACAGACAACCTATTGCCTTCCGGGCTCCTCTGAGCAGCCAGAGTCTGGAACATCTGTGCAACTCCCCTCTCTCCATTTCACTGTTCCTACTCTTACCATGACCCACCCCAATGTAGAATGAAGGTTAAATCTCTCCCTCTCTGTGCTTCCAGGCATCTGAGAATACAATCTAATATTCAACAAGATTGAACATAGTATATCAGCCTAATGAGCTGTAATTCGTCATTATTGTTGTTATGATTAGTATTAATGCTCTCAGCATTACTGCCAAATAATAGGGATCATTAGTGGTATTATAATGAATTGGACCTTGACTTGTGGGAGGAGCTGATCCCATGTCCATGACTGATGAAGGAGTCAGGGGAATGAGAAGCCACAAGGGACAGCAATAAGCTATCCAGAAATAGAACTAACTGCAGTCTGTCCTTTGGAAATGAGGAAAGACAATTGAGTGGGGGAAAAAGGGTGGAGGTGTGTATGTAGGGTTATCAGTGATTTTATTATTTGTAGGAATACACAATGAAGACAAGAAGGTGGAAGAAAAGTTGCCAGGGCCACCTAACTCTTTTAGTCTTGCCCCAAGTTGATATTCATGGAAACCAGGAGCATTAGTTCCTTGGTAGTTTTGCTAAGAAAAAATCCTTATGGTTACCTGAAACTGTATAAGCTTATGACTATGGGTAGATATAACAGAAATTGAAAGGAATATTCTAACTTCAAGTCAAATAAGAGATGGAGTAAAGAGTCCTGAATCCCAGCAAAGATTTCAAAAGATGTATTTACAACTGCCTAAGGACTTCTCTAGCTTAGCTGGCTAGGTGTCACTGGCTGGGAGTTCGCATTACAAAAGAATAATAGATAGCCCTTTACCTGGAAGGCACATGGGAACTAAATATCAATAGATGGTAACAGAGAGTCAAAGTAGCATTGGCAGAGACATCTATTAAGAGTGGAGATGTACAACACAGAGCAGGACATCAGAAAAAAAGAGCCACAGAAGACCCTAAACTCACTACAGAAATCAACTTAGCATGAAGGGCATGAGTTGTACCAGATGTGTGTGTACAACAGGCCATGTGTGTTCCTTACATGTGTACCTCACCATGCTTGTTCTCTGGTCATTCATATTTCCTTTGCATGTTTGCTTTTTTCCCTACCACAAGTAGTAAAGTAACCTTCAACAAATGGGAGAGTTTATTCCTGTGTGTATGGGCAGGTAGGGTGAAGTGGAATCTTTTGTCCCAACCCAGTTAGTTGGACCGGGACAGCAAACATTTGAGAAGCAAGATGTTTCATAAGGGCAGCTAGTTGGTACAGTGGATTGAACACTGGGCTTGGAATCAGGAAAGAAAGAAAAAAGAATTTTATTTTGCCATGCTGTTAGTAATTAAATACCTTTTTTAAAATGTGTCTTCTCATTGATTGATAAAAGAATCACCTCAGTGGTGTCTCATAAGCACTAGTTTTGGGTAGATTCAGACCAAGATCTACAACTTACCCAGATATGGGGGAGTAGTATTTAAGGAAGACTGTGTGTGTGTGTGTGTGTGTGTGTGTGCGTGTGCACATGCAGTAATAGGTGCTAACTATGTATGGGATAAGGGAAAAGGAGGGAGGAGAGACTGTATGGAAAGTGGTAAAACAGGAAGGGGAAGAGTTGAAAATCTGTACTCTTAAGTGGGCTTCTCATTTGAGAGCACTCAGAGGTGCTCCTGTTTTACTCTGTAAGTACAGTGGGAGTTTTCCAAACTTTATGGGATTCCAAGCTTATTATTTAGTAGGAAAAGCTTTTCTGGGATCTGGACAACCATCCTTTATGCTTGGGACTCTTCCTAAATAGTTCCAGAAAGGAATGGAGACTCAAAGGAATACTTGAGCCTTGACTGGGAGATGTTATTGTGTGATTTCAAACAAATTAGTTCATTTTGTAATTCTTTATCCATCATCTGGGCTTGGCCCAGAAGCCTTCCCCATGAGCCTGTAAGAAAGAATTAATTATATTACAGAGTATCTTTGCAAGAAGTATAGATGTCTTGGTCATGATCATGATTTTGATTTGTCCAGTGATTTTGTAAACATCTCCTTCTCTGTTCCTCTTCCCCTCTCCCAGTGTCCATTTTGAGCATAGAATTTTTGAGCTGGAAAAGATCTTAAAGATTCATTCATTCTACCCCCTTTATTTTACAACTAAGGAAATGGAGGCATGGAAAGATTGGTTCAATATGACATAGGGATTTGGGAATAGTACTACCCTCTTTTCGCTGCACCAGAATAGTCATCTGTTTTGCCCCTTGGCCCTTGGAAATTCCCTGCAGAGAAGTCAAACTACCTATGGTAGATACATTTATAAGCACTGGAACTTATTCTGAACTAAAACTATCCCTATGTTTCCCCCTAGGGTTAGGATCAGGGTCAGCAGAAGACTTTTAACCTTGTCTACCTAACCATATTCCCCTTTTCATTAAAGGGTTCACCTCCCTCTGGGTAAAAGGAAGAAAATAAGAGTTCTTGGCAAATAACAATAGCCTTTTCAACAGTAGAGGTGTCTGGAGCTAAATGAATATCCACTGGTGATTGCCAGCTAGGTGACTTGTTTATATCCCCAGTGACGTTCTAAGGGGCTCTCTCTTATTTCCCACTTAAGTTTCTCATCCTAGATGCCTGGATGTGAACTTGGGAGGGAGCTGAAGCTGTCTAAGCAAACTGTCAGTCCAGACATAATGGCTCTATTTTGATTAGCAGAGGAAGTTTTATAGCTGAAGGAAATGTTATTTTCATTTGGCAATGCAGGGAAAGGAAACTGGACTTGGGTTTGAATCCCAGCTTTATCATTCATTAAATCTGTGATGTTGGGCAAATAACTTAACCCCTCTGGACCTCAGTTTTCTTATCTGTAAAATGAAGGGCTTTGATCTCTAAGGTTTCATCTGGCTCTAAATCTATGAAAGTGTAAGCCATTTGAGTTGTATCCAAGTGTTGAGTGATTGTCTTGCTCTCTAGGCTAGCAAGGAGTTTCCCACATAGGAATGTGGGAAATGACAAATTAGGGTCAACTAACCCTAAAGTTAGTTGTGGAAGCCAGTCAGTTGGATTGGGACAAAAAACATTTGAGAAGCAAGATGTTTCATGAGGGCAGCTAGGTGGTGCAGTGGATAGAACACTGGGCTTGGAATCAGAAAGACTGGAGTTCAAATACAGCTTCACACTTATTATCTGTGTGTCCCTGGGCAAGTCACAGCATCCTGTTTCCTTCAGTTTCCTCATCTGTAAAAAATGAGCTGGAGAAGAAAATGGCAAATTACTCCAGTATCTCTGCCAAGAAAACCCCAAATGGGGTCACAGAAACTCAGAAATGACTGAAAAGTGACTGAATAACAAAAGATATTTCAAGTAAATAAAATATGAACAGTTAATATTAACATATAAAACCCTTTCTCCACTCAGTGCAACCTACTGGTCAGGAGTCAGTCAGTAGAAGCAGTCACTGTGCAGAGCCAGGATCTTTCTTCTCACCTGCCTTAGCCCAACCTGCTGCCTGGATACCCAACTGGAGGGCCTCAGGATGCTCTTCCCCTCCTCTACCTCATTGCCCAATTTCAACCAGGTATTCTACACTGCCTCACTGTGAGATGACTACCAGAGATAGCTAGGTGGCATAATGGATAGGACACTGAACCTGGAATCAGGAAGACCAGAGTTCAAAACCAGATTCAGACACATACTAGCCATGAGACTCTGGGCAAATTGCTTAATCTCTGTCTCTCAGTTTCCTCAACTGTAAAATGGGGATAACAATAACACCTACTTCAAAAAGTTGTTATGAAGATCAAATAAGATGATATTTGTAATGTGCTTAGTTAGCACAGTGCCTGGTATATAAATACATGGTAGGCATTTAATAAATGCTTGTTTCCCTTCTCCATCCGACCCCTTGGTAACTCAGGACCCTGTTCCACTTCAACTCTTTTCCAACCACTCACTGTCTTGCTATTACTCTCCGAAGTCCATCAAACCTTACCCTCTCCCCTTCTTTCCTCCCTGACCTTTCCATCTGCTCTGAAGCTGAACTGTAGATTGTCTCTTCTATGTGTATTATCTCTTCCAATTAGAATCTGAGCTTTGTGATATCAAGGACTGGCTTGATTTTCTATTTGCTTAGCATGGTGCTTTGCACATAGTAAGTGCTTAATAAATGTTTTTCCTTTCCATTCTTGCCCTTTCTGGCAGCTGCTCTCCTTTCTTCTTCCATATCCACAGCCTCCTTCTCTTGCCATTGCTTTCCTTCTTGTTCTTGTTTTTACTAGACTTTTGTATGAAAGTGTTCCAGATATTTTAAAAAAAGAAAACATATTGAAACATATCTTCCTTCCCCTTAGCAAAGAGGTGAGGGAATACTAGGGCAAAATGATGTATACAGTTCTGATGAGATCACAGTAGTGGGTGGTTTTTTGTTTGTTTTTCTTTGTTTCAAGATGGAGTGGTTCAATGTTGAGGGCAAACAATGGGGAGACGGGGATGGGAGAGTATTTCTAGAAATCACCATGATACAAAAGCAAAAATAAATTCAGTAAAACATTACAAGGAAGACAGTAGCCTTGAATATAGTTTATCTCACCCTAGGAATCACCTTGACTTCTCCAATAAGAGTGGAGCTTCATCAAAGGATGCGGAGGAGGGAGAGGATGTGTGATGTGCTTGGATAGCATCTGATCAGATACAGAAGGATGGGAAGAACGAATGCCCTTCTCTATATATAGGATGCTGCCAGATGGCAACTCAGTTCTGTCTAGCCAGGCAAGATGCTTCTGGGTGCCAGCTCCCCAGTTTGAGGACATGTGCCTTCTTCATCACTACCACATCTTTTCTGGCTCCACCTACATTGTCTAAGGAATCCTTGGACCACATTGCTCCTCCCTTTACATGGAAGTTTTCCTGGCTCCAGGTCCTACTTTATAGTTGTTCCAGTGGGAAAGACTATGCAAAGTCTCCAGACTCCTTATCTACACTCCATCTTAACTCGTATAGGATTTCTTTAGAGAGAAGGCTAGAAAGCTTCCTAGTGTTTTCTTGATGTCAAAGGTATGGACCTCTTTTTCTCAGTCTCTTCATCTCCAACTCATTCCAAACCAGATTTCTAGTGCCAACTCTACCTATCTCTGAGTTGGATTAGAAAAAGTCATATCAGAAATTATCATTAAGATTCGTGTACTAGTGGGCAGTCCTTGTCTGAGGGGGCACCAGGTTATGAAGGCAACCATTTGAAACAACAGCAATGCTCAGATCTGGATTAATGGGGAAGATTAAGACTCAAGAATCCCAGACTGTAAGTATTATAGCAGGGAACCAGAGAAGAGGAGGTACAAGACAGAAACCCAAAATCAGAACAGGGCCAGACCTTTAAAGGATGAAGAAACTGAGGGTCAGAGGCCTGACTTCATGTAGCTGGTTAATGGCAGAGTCAGAACTCAAATAGAGGGCTCTAGAGTCCTAGATCAATGTTCTGTACTATATCATATGTATAACTCTTGTGTCAAAGGTTTCTCTTCATTGTGAAGGGCCCAGGTACACTCTGAAGGGCTTCTGATGTTCTAGGTCATTGTCCCTCCCACCCAGATTACCTGAGGATTTTAGTATCTTATGATCTCTGAGCATTTATTTACCAATTCCCCTTACAAGCACATGGGTTTACAAGGCTTAAAGAATAAGCAGGTTTATTGTTAATCAAAGAAAGCAGATAGACATAGCAGAATTTCTAAAAAATGTATCACTGAGCAGCATTTTCACCCAGTGTCCAATACAGTCTCAGTTACAGTCCAGAATGGGCAATACACATGCCTCTTAGTAAAGATATCATAACTTCTTTTCTGATTGCATACCTTGTTACTCATTTGGCAGTTCTTTTTAGGTTTCAGCAGATAGTGTCCAATGTCCTTCCATGCTTATTAAAGGCCTGTTTCAGCTTCTCCTGGCAAGCTTCCCTTCTTCTTACACTTTCTAATGTTTCAGTTCATGTACAGAATAATTTCTCTAACAGGAAGGGAGGAGAATAATGCTCCTGGTGTTCAAACCACTAGATCACAGACCAGGAGGATCTCTTTTCTTTCATTCTTCATGCCTGAAATTGGTATTTTGTCCCCCCCAAAAGCCTGTGCTGGGTCTTCCCTTGTGCTGACATTTTGGCAAGCTGTCACCTCTCCAAATGCATCATATTTTTAGCTCCAGAATCCCCTGGAGTTCATATCATTTTTCCATAGAATTTCATGGTTTCTTCCTCTTTTCATCTCTCCATGGCCTTTTATGATCCCTGAATCTAAAGACTAGTGAAAAGATATAGGAAAATGGTAAAGAATTGATTGAAGAAACCATGATATTTCTGCACCATTTGTATGGGATGGGGTCCCTATCAGTGCTTGAAGTTGATACCAACTCCCCTCTCAAAGGGAGATGACTTTTTGACTTCAACATCTGCTCAGGGTTTAAACCTGTCTTCAAAAACAAGACCCAATCTTATTTTGAATGGCATCCCATTCACATCTGCTTAGTAGAGTCAAGATGCTAGCCATCTTTAACTCACTACTACCAGTCTCCATAACAGAGGCCACAATTTCTAGTGTGCACTTGGAGGAGCTATGATAGAGGGCGATAATCATTTTCCCCATGTATCAATCCAAAAAGACAGAACAGATCAACTGGGGAGAAGTGACTTAGTCTGTAGGAAATTACATAAAATAGAGGGGTTAGGAAGGGGAGGCAGACAAGAGGTAAAGAGAAAAGTCAGGATGGAGTAAAAAAAAATTAAGGAAAAAAAATGAAATAATAAGGAAGACCCAACTGTTATACCCAGAGAGGAAGAAAAGGACAAAAAAGGAATAATAATAACATTAAGAATAATAACAAGTGCTCATATAGCCTTTAAGGTTTGCAAAGCACTCTACAAATATTATATTATTTTATCTTCACAACAGCCCTAGCGATAGGTAATAATAATCGTAGGGGAGCAGAAGATGTGGGAGAGGGATAGAGGAAGGAAATGGAAAGAGAAGGGCAGAGGGAAATATGGGAAAACAGTGAGAGGGCTGATAGCAAGGGGAGAGGGAGAGAGATCATAGAATGAATGTGACAGCTTTTATCAAATTACTGTGGTTTTCAGTGCACACAGTGTGATATTACCATCGGCAAGAAAATCAGAGCAATCTCTTTTCTCTCTGACTAGATAATTTCACACACATTAACACACTGGAAATCAACCCAATAGGCTCCAAATGCTGGCTCTTTTCATTCCTTTTTTTTTATTATTCATTTGGCATTGTGATGCTGCTCATTTCCCTGCCTCAGGTATAAGAGAGAAGCTTGGGTTGCTCCCCTTCCCCAAAGGCCTGCTTTGCAGAGTGGGGTTTTAACTTGTTCTCACTAAGAATTACTAACTGCATGCCTGACAATAGACAGAGCTGGAAGTCTGAACAAACAGATTTGTGGGCAGGGAAGGCCACCTAATGGCTTACACTGGTGTAGGGGAGAGGACAATGAATTTAGAGTCAGAAGGCCTGGCTTCAGATTCTGGAACTGACACTTACTACCCATGTGACTTATGTGGACTCCAGTTTCTTCAAAATATGATTATTTATTTTTTCTGTTAAAATATTTTTTTCCTTTTAAATTTATTTATTTTTAGTTTACAACATTTAGTTCCACAATCCCTTGATTTCCAAATTTTCTCTCCCCCCTCTCCTTCTCCTTCCCCCCCCCCCACCTAAGACGGCATGTAATCCAATATGGGTTCTACACATAGCTTCACATTAAACATATTTTCACAATAGTCAAGTTATAAAGAAGAGTTATAACCAATAGAATTAACTATAAGAAAGAAGAAACAAAATAAAACAAAAGTGAGCAAATAGTTTGCTTCAATTTGCATTCAGACTCCATAGTTCTGGATGTGGATAACCTTTTCCATTATGAGTCTTTTGGAGCTGTCTTAAAACCTTGCATTGCTGAGAGGAGCCCGGTCTATCAGAGTTAGTCATCACAGATACAAAGTGTCTGTAATTGCACAGAATGTTCTTCTGGTTCTACTCTACTCACTCAACATCAGTTCATGTAAATCTTTCCAGGTTATTATGAAGTTTGTCTGCTCCTCATTTCTTATAGCACAATAGTATTCTATTACATTCATATACCACAACTTGTTTAGCCATTCCCCAATTGATGGGCATCCCCTTGATTTCCAATTCTTTAACAGTACAAAAAGAGTTGTTATAAATATTTTTGTACATATGAGTCCTTTTCCCATTTGTATGATCTCTTTGGGATAAAGTCCTAGAAGTGGTATTTCTGGGTGAAATGGATTATTTCTAAGGATTGTTTCCACTCTAAATCCTATGAATTCTGAGATACCTCAAGCAATGCTCGAGGCCAACAATTCTCAAAGTGTCACTTTATAACTTGTGTAGTCCCTGAGACCCTTTCTGGGGATCCATGAGGAAAACATTATTTTCACAATAATACCGTGATGTATTAATTTGAGATGTTTTGACTTCTCATATGATAAGCATCAATAGATATAACTCATACAAACAGAAGTTCTTTGTGGTCCTCAGTAATTTTAAGAGTATAAAGGGGTCCTGAGACCAAAAAGTTTGAAAATCACTGTTCTATGCTTTTTGTGGGGTTTGGAGCTAAGGAAGAGGGAGAAAAGATTTACAATACTACGAGCCCACTGCTTTTGAGATCTTACTTCTTTCTCTGCCAGAAAGTTTGAGGATTTGACTTCCTGACAGGTTTTTCTGGTTCCTTCATGCTACTACATCTCTTGGTACTAGGTTATAGATGCCCAACACAGCCTGTAAAAAAAGGGACAGTGTTCAATGTCCCATAAGTTTTGATTGGCAGTTTTCACAAGACCATTTAAATTAGAATTATAAGATATCTTAGAGGTTACTTAGTCAACTTCTCTCATTTTATATGAAACTAAAGGCCTTAAGAGGTCAAGGTCATATTTGAACCCAGAAAGTCTGATTTCAATTCTGGTGCTTTTCCCTATGATATGCCTCTTCCTGTCATAGGCATAGCCAAGAAATAAGGAAGGCTTCAGAAGATGTTAAGGAACAATCTATTGCTTAGTTATGACACAAAATTATTAGCACCCAAACACTTCAGTTTGCACTACTTCTTCAAGAACACGGATGTTGACACAAAAAGGAGCATCCCACCCTCCAAACTGTTTCCGACTTCCCCTATTGCTGGTAAAATCAGCTCTGTAGCCACAGTAGAAGGCATAGTTCAGAAACATTAGAACAAAGGCATGAGTGCTTCTCCTGGAAGCCTTCAGCTTACATTGAATGGGATAAGAGCCTACCCCTTTGTAGTCTCTAGCCTCCTCCCCTTTCCTGGTGCTTTCATGAATCTTCTTTCTATCAGTAACAAACTCCCCTCCATTATAGACTTCTTCATCTCAAGTGCTTTCTTGTACTCACTGAAATCCAGCTCCCTCCAGAAGATGCAGCATTTCTCCCATACCACCTCCACCTGTCTTTTCTTGCTTCCCAACACACCGGGCCAGGGGGAGAAATAGCAATATGTCTTGGTCTTCACTCTCACATTCAGATCCTTCCAGTATTGCTGTCATCAAGCAAATTCTCCCCCTTTGAAATTTACTACAACCTTCAATACCATCTGTCCAGATCATTGTTGAAATGGTCTCCAGGTCACTCTCAATTCTTTATCAAGGAGTTTGATACTTGGCTCAGTTTTTCCTTCAATCCTTCCCCTGCTCTCATACTTGGGACTTCAGGAAGCACATTAATGTTCCCTCAAACACTCTGGTCTCCCACTTGTCAACTCCCATGGGTGATAGCTTCACCCTGACTCACACAGGCACAGAATACCTTAGACCTTGCTATTATAATGGTTCGATCCCCAAGACCCCAAACTTGAAATTCTCCCTTTTATCATAATCTCTTGGCCTGTCACTTCCTCACTACTCCTAAAAGCTTTTAAATTTAATTAAAAGAAATTTACAAACGTTTATTTTCTCTTCCTCACACCTTCAATCCCCTTTGGGACAAACAGAAAAACAAAACCTTTGTAACAAATATATGTAATTAAGCAAAAGAAATTCCCATATTGGCCTTACTTTAAAAAAAATTTCTGGTTCTAAATCTTGAATCCATCATCTCTCAGTCAGGAGGTAAGTAGCATACTTCATCATTAGTCCCTGTGAGTCAGGGTGGGTCATTGCATTGACAAGGAGTCTTAAGTCTTTTTAAGTTGTTTGGTTTTTTTATATAATGTTATTGTATAAGTTATTTTTCTGGTTCTGCTCACTTTACTTTGCATCACTTCATACAAGTCTTCCCAGGTTTCTCTGAAACTGTCCTTTTTATTATTTCTTATAGTGTGATACTATTCCATTACATTCATACATCATAATTTGTTCAATAAGTCTCCAATTGGTGGGTACTCTTTAATTTCCAGATCTTTGCCATGCCGAAAAAGCTGCTATAAATATCTTTGTATATACATCCTTTTCTGCTTTCTTTGGTCTCTTTGCCTCCCTCACTTTTAGCATGACCACCAGCTTCCTTAACCATCCTGTTCTCTCAGCCCATCAATCCTGAATCCCAGTCAGAGAATGGCAAAGCTGAAAGGGATCTCCGCAACCATCTAGACTAATTGGAACTACCATCCCCTTGGCAACATACCTGAAAAAGTTTCCAACTTTCACCCGTTGTTTCTAGCTTTGCCCCTGGGATCAAACAAAACTAATATAATGCCTCTCTCATATTATGGAAGGCAGTTATCTCTTCTTCAGGTTTCCATAGATAAGTTGTATAACTGTTATTAGGTGGTAAAGTGGACAGAACATTGGGCCTGGAATCAGGAAGAGCTGAATTCACATTTGGTTTCAGATATTGACTAGCTGTGTGACCCTGGGTAAGTCACTTATCCTCAGTTTACTTCAGTTTCCTCAGTTGCATATTAAGGTTAATGATAGCACCAACCTCTCAAGATTCTTGTGAGGATCAAATGAAATAATATTTGCAAAGCACTTATGTAGTCCCTGGCACATAATAGGTAATAAGTGCTTTCCCCCTTCCCCTCCTTTCCCTTAACTGATTCTCATAATGTGTGAGATTCTTCAATATCCTGTTCACTCTCTTCTAGGCACTCTGTTATCAATAACCTTCCTAAAATCTGGTAGCCTTCCTAGCAGCAGTGTCTTTGGATCTCTTCTTACAGAGGGTCTCTGTCTCTTCCTAAAGGGTCTCTCCTCTCACTGGGCCTTGTGTCCTGTGGTCTAAAGACTCTCCTTTGGTCTTCCTCTGACCTTAACCTCATTCAGTTAACTTTGATGTGGTTAACTATATATTGTTCTAGGTGGCAAAGAAGGCTGGTCCTGGAGACAGGAAAACCCAAGTTCAAATCCAGGCTCAGACACTTACTAGTTGTGTGCCCCTGGGCAAGTCACTCAACCCTTTTGCCTAAAAAAAAAATCCCTTCTGGATCACTGCCTTGTTGTAGAGGGACTTTTATAACTCGATGAAACTATGAGCTATATTGTGCAGGATTACCCAGGATGCACAGGTCATGGTGGAGAGCTATGACAAAAAAGGTGAAGGGAGATGACAAACCAATCCAGTATCTTTACCAAGAATATCCCTTGGAAAAAAATAATTCATGGAGTCACGTGGATTCACTCATGACTGAAAAACTAAATAACAAATATATTGTTCTCTACTTTTTGATACCTTCTACTGCCCTATAGCAACTCACAAATCTGGTATCCTCCTCCTCCCCACTCCACCAACAATGTCCCCACTCTCTACCTTCTTTTTTCCTGCCTATGTGCTGCTGAACACCATTGGAAGAAGTCACACAGCATTGCTGAATGAGTCCCCTGCAGACACATATGTAGCTGGGTCCTCCCTGACACTTGACAGCTCCTTTATTCTTCCCTGATTGGCACCCAGTTAAAATTCCTGCAGTGGGGGTCCCAAGCATTCACTTTTTAAACCCCTAGTCTCCCTACTAAAAGAGCCTTCTCTTTGCCTTCTATACTTAACAGAGTGCCTCAACTCCCACTTTACTGAGAACGCTGAAGCCAGGGTTACTGTGATTTTCCTCTTCATTTCTACTCCATGCCCCCAAACCCCACTTCATCATCTATTCTCTCCTTCTTTGGTCCTGGCTCTGATGAAGAGGTGGTCTTTCTCCTTTCCATCGCCTCTCTGCTTGTACCCTCAATCTCATCTTCTCCTGTCTTCTCTAGGAGTTTATCCCATCACCCATTCTCTACTTGCATCTTCTATTTTTCTTTATTAACTATTTTCCTATTGTCTACAAATATGCCTTGCTTCCACAAGAAAAAATTTTTTTTCTTCATGTGACTCCGCTCCACCCTCAAGCTGCTAGGCTATATATTTTCTCCCTATGACAACTAAAATCCTAAAAAAAAGTCACTTACAGTCATTGCCTCAACTTCCTTACTAATAATCTACTGCCCTTGTAATCTGACTTATGACCTTACCATTGAAACTATCCACTCTTACATGGTCCTTTTAAAAAATAGGTTTTTATTGATGTCTTCTGTGTTTTTATATTAGCATAGTTATCCCAAGTATATCTCCCCCTTCCTTTCCCAGGGAGACATCCCATATAAGTAACAGTAGTTTTAGAGAGGAAAAGAAAGTAAGAAAAATTGTACATTGGAAAAGTACCAAAAGATGTGCAATGTGTAGTTCCTGTGGACCTCTCACATCTGCAAAGGGGCGAGTGGTGAGGTGTCCTCTCATATATTTTCATTTGAATCCTGTTTGATCTTTATAATTTTGTTACATTCAATTTTGACTTTTTTAGTGTGTGGCTGTTTTTATAATTACATTGCTGCAGTCATTGTGTGTGTGTGTGTATATATACATATATATATATATATATATATATATATATATATATAGGTTCTGCCTCACTCTGCATCAGTTCATATAAATCTTTCCACACTTCTCTGTATTCTTCATATTCATGATTTCTTACAACACAGTAATATTCAATTACATTCATGTACCACAATGTGTTTATTCATTCCCCAATTGATGGCATCAACTTTTTTTCCAATTCTTTGCTATCACAAAAAGTGCTTCTATAAATATTTTGGTGTATATGGGATGTGTTTCTTTTTGGTAGCTTCCTTAGGTTTTAAGTCTGGTAATGGAGTCTCTTGTTAAAAAAGCATAGTCATTTTAGTCACTTTATTTGCATTCTGTCACCATAGCATATCACACATCTATCTTCTTTTCACATAGTTACTATCCTACAATCTCTCTCCAGACTATTTCAGTATCCTTATAACCATTCTCTCTTCTTCTAGTCTCTCCTCTCTGCAATTTAACCTCCAGAGAGGCACCAAAATAATTTTCCTCAAGCAGAGATCTGATTATATCACTTTACTACTCAAGGATATTCAGTGGCTCCTGATCATTCCTAGGATAAAATATAAACTCATGTCTGATATTTAGTGCATTCCACAGTATGACTCTGAACTACCTTCTGCAACTTTTCCTGTAAATGCTTTGCAAACATTATAGAATCATATAAACATGTCATTATTATTTTGCTCCTCTTCATACACTGTAGGTTTTAGACAAACTAGACAACTAGCAGTTCCCAAAACTTGGCATTCCACCTACTGTTGCCATATTGTCATACAGGCCTAGAATGTATTCCCTCCTCACCACCACCTCCTAGAATGTTTAGCTTCCTTCAATGCTTAGTTCTAGTGCCAGGTCCTACTAGAAGCCTTTCCCAATGCCCATGGTTATGAGTGCTCTCTCCCTCCTCAAATTACCTTGTATTTGCTTATCTGTGTACATAATATAAGCCCTGAGCAGAATGTAAATTTATTGATGGCAAGCACTGTTTCATTTCTATCTTTGTATCCCTAGTTCTTTGCACATATTAGATTCTTAATAAATATTTGTTGAATCGAATGAGGGGAAGGTTATTGGCATCAGCCACAGCTGATAATATTTGTGAAGTACTTAGCAGAATGCCTGGAACATATTAGGTGCTTAGTAAATCCTTCCTTCCTTCCTTCCTTCCTTCCTTCCTTCCTTCCTTCCTTCCTTCCTTCCTTCCTTCCTTCCTTCCTTCCTTCCTTCCTTCCTTCTTTCCTTCCTTCCTTCCTTCCTTCCTTCCTTCCTTCCTTCCTTCTTCTCTCACTCCCTCCTTCCCTTCCTCCCTCCCTCCCTTCTTCCCTCCCTTCCTTTCTTCCTTTTTTCTTTCTTTCCTCCTTTCCTCCTTTTTTCTTTCCTTCCTCCTTTCTTCTCTTCCTTCCTTCTTCTATTCCTTTCTTTTTTTTAAGCATGGATCTCCCTATCTTATCCAAACTGAAAATCCAATGGCTGCTACTCATGGGTCTGATCCCACCCTAATTGGCACAAAAGCTTTGACCTGCTCCTTTTCCCACCTAGACTGATCTGCTCCTCAAGCAGAATTTAGTGTAGATACCTTATCAGCATAGCCCACTATGGTTCAAAACTCCCAAGCTCAAGAGATCTGTCAGTCTCAGCCTTCCTGGTAGCTGGAAATAAGAGGCATGCACCACCATGTCCAGCTTTTTCCGTGTTAACAATCAATTATTAGCAATTGCTTTTTGAGTCAGACCATCCAACCAATTCTCACTCCATCTATAGGTAATTGAATTATTTTATAGGACACATAACTTCACCTTCTTCTAAAGAGTAGCAGGAGAAAATTTTAAAAAACTTTTCATAAAAATCTAGGTAAATTATGACTATAGCATTCACCTCACCTACTAGTTTAGTAATCCTATCAAAATAGAAAAGGAAGTTCCTTTTGCTTGACCTGTTCCTAATGCAATCATGCTGGTTTTTTTGGAATCATCCTTTCCCCTTCTAGATATTATCCAACTGTCTCATGCTTTGTTCTAGAATTTTCTCTTGAATCAAAGTCAAGCTCAATGCAATAATTTACAAACTTTATTCTCTTCCCCTACCTTTTTTTTAAATTAGAACAGTTACCTTTTTCCAATATTGTGGTACCCCTTGAGTTTTCCTTGATCCTTCAAATATCAATAATAACAGTTCAATAACAATATTTGCTGCTTCTTTGTAGGACCTGAGAATATAGTTCATCTGGGCCAAGTGACTTGACATGGTCAAGGGCAACTATGTGTTTTTTTTTAATCATTTCCTTATTTATCTTGAATATCAACTCCCCACAAGTCATGTTTACTCTGTAATTTCCAGGGCAAGGTCGTTCTCCATGGAAGAGAAAAGAGAAGCAAAACCACAAAAGAACAGCTCTGCCTGTACAGTCAGTCATCATAATTCCATCCACTCCCAAGGTTCTATCTTTTCTTTAATTCTCCCCTTTCCCCTTATGTATTAAAAACAAAAGTCAAAACCCAAACTAAACAAACAAATCACCACCCCTTTGGTTGTGCTTAGCTTTCCTCTCTACCCTTAGCTTATTCTGAACTTTGGCACTCCTAATAACATGGTCATAGCACTGGGCCATGCTCCTATTATCTTCTATTCCCTGGCCTTGCTTCCATTTTCTGTGCATTTCTTTTTCAAAATTTCAGGTAGTTTGTTAATGAATTTCCTGGGCATTTTTATTGTCCTCTTCAAACAAATCTCATTCTTCCTCTTCCTTGGAATTATTTTGTGTCTTCAGAATTTAATTCTTGATGCTCTCTGTCCTGGTTTAATATTTCCCATGGTGTTTTAGTTCATATATCTGTCCTATGTGTTAATCCATACATTAGTCCTACTTATCTGTTCTCTGAAATCTGCTTTTCCAAAATCCAGGGTGCATGTCAGATTATACCCAGATTTCTCCTCCTTCTCTACCACAAACTCTAGAAGTGAGTGATCATTTCCTCCCAAGGTTCAGATCATTTCTACTCTAGTGAGCAGTTCTTCCTAGTTAGTGGGAATCAGATGTAGAATAGAATTTTCCTTTGTTGATTTCTCCATCTGTTGAGAGATGAAATCACCGCTAAAGAAAATAAAGAAGTTATTAGCTGATTTTTTTGACACAGAGAGAGCTCAAATAGGTATCTGGATAATTGATGTCTTCTCATCATTACTATACCTTGCTTTCTGTGTCAGGCTGGTGCTATGTCCCCCAGACTGGTACTATTTTCTCTTTCTCTCCAGGTGGTCTGTAGTATATTTCATGTCAAAATCATTTCTATTTCTCCATCCATTGACCTCTGCCCAAATATTCTATTATGATTCCCTCTACCCCTTCCTAGGCTCCTGAATTTCTTCTCATAATTATAATTTCTTAATAAACAAGGCTATCTGAGCCCCCCTTTTATCTTTTCTGTTTCTTTTGAATAAAGTGTAACTATCCAGAGACATTGTCCATTCATTGGTTTCATCCCATCAAATCTCAGTGACATTGATGAGATCAAATTTTCTTCTTTGCATTAAAATATCCAGTTCCTTTTTTTTGGTCTAAACTTTAGGCATTTGTTTATAAACACTTAAAACCTTAGGTTTTACTACTGTCTCTTTACTTGGATTTTGTGTCCTTTAAACTTCTGCATAGCTACTCTGTATGGTATCTAAATTAGGGCTGAGGTAGGGGTGGCTAGGTGGCACAGTGAGTAGAGCACCAGCCCTGGAGTCAGGAGGACCTAAGTTCAAATGTGGCCTCAGACACTTAACACAAAAACTAGCTGTGTGACCTTGGGCAAGTCACTTAACCCCAATTGCCCTCCAAAAAGCAAAAAAAAATTAATAATAATAATAATAATAATAATAAATTAGGGCTGAGGGACAGTCTTCTCCCTTCTCCATAATTTTTAGTTTTAAGTTTTTTTTTTAAATTAGATTTCCAAAACACTCAGAAATACATTTTTCTAGACCTTATTAGGTGTATTGCATTTCTCTCCAGGAAACTGTCATCCCTATAGTTAAAGCCATGGTCCACAAGGATAAATTCCATTCTAAGACACCACATTCTTAGCCAGCTATTTGCTCCCAAAATTAATTTTTCTTTTCTGCATGCCTTGATTTCAATGAACAATGGCAAGAAAAATACAGCTTATGTCCCAGTGGCCTTCAGTTTCCTGCCCAAGACTTTATAATCTTTGGCAATACTTTTGAGGCTCCTCCTGGAAGTGTCACTTATGCCCATGTGAATGACCAGAAAATGGTACAGCAGTTGTCATCTGTTTTGATAAGTCTTGGACAATTCTTAGTTATGTCTTGGATTCATGCCCCAGGAAGACAACAGAACTCTTTATTGTTATCAGGTCAATAAATAGCCTTAGTGATCTTGAGCAAGGATTTGCCAGTTACTGAGTCTTCTTTTCTTCCTTTGATCCTTACTGGTTGAGCTCTTACCTGATAGTTTCCATGTAGCTCTTCTCTATGATTCTTGGGGAAACAAGAAACTTGCTACTTCTCAGAGTAAACAGTTCCTTCCCCTTCCATAAGATCTTAAATTTGTTTTTAAACTCTCATTTTAGAGCTGTCATTTGCCTTTCCTATTTCTTCTCTATTAGACACTTCCATCCCAATATTCTGATGCAGGTCAGGCTTCCCCCGTTCCACCCCAGATGCCCCCTTTTCCCCCATTAAAGTCTTGCTTCTCTTTCCTTTAGGAACACTTCATTCTCCCTAGGAACATGGCATTTGGAGAGGAATTTTTCACCATCTCCACAAAGAGAGAGATTGACTTATACCTATGCAACACCCTATTAGGATAATTATCTCATTTTTAGCCAGAAGAGCAATATAATGGTTCCTTAGGTCTATGTGGTTCTAGCCTTTTCAGGTTTAGGGAACTCACTTAAATGAAGAGTTTTACATTATATCACAAATGCTCTGAGCCCCCAGTTAGGAAAATTTCTAACATTTAGGCAGAGGTTGTATTCTCTGCCTAACTTTACAATCATAGATATGTTAATTCCTGATCTCTTGTTTTTGAGGAAAAAATTCAGTTTACTAAAAATGTTTGGGTAATATAACATTAGGTGCCCTAGATACATGTTTTCCTTAGATATAGGTCTCCCTATTGATTAATGTTATGTGCAGGTATGTGTTGAAGCCAACTCATATCAGCTCATGAATAAATTTTCAGTGTGAGCATTTATATATCAGAAATCTGCAAATGTTATAAATCAGGGTTTGATTTATTGTTTTATTCATTGTCTAGATTTAATAAAGGGATGGAGAAAATATTAGTAATATAGATAAAACTTAAAAGTGTGTTGGGTTTACTTTTTTTTTGGAGATCTGATTGTTAAACATTTACTAGCACACCTCTGGCTATGTGCATTCATATATCATATTGATGTTGGGTATATTGGTGGGACAGTTTTCTGCAGGATTATGGGGAGATGTTGCTCTTTTCTTACTATGCCATTTTTCCAAATGGATTTTTCTTTAAGCTAATTGTGTCCTCTGACTTTTGGAAAATAGCCTTATCTGTGGGAGTTTATAAGCTACAGTTTTGAGGGTGAAGACTCACATGGTTCCTTTGCACAGTGGATAGAGTGCTGGGCCTGGAGTTAGGAAGACTAATCTTCTTGAGTTCAAATCTGACCTCAGACACTTATTATCTGTGTGACTCTGGACAAAACATTTATCCCTGTTTGCCTCCATTGCCTCATCCTTAAAATGAGCTGGAGGCCAAAGTATACAGGAAAGCCACAGGAAGTTGGGAGCCAGAGCCAGAAAGACAAAGAGGGAGAGAGGTTTGGAGAATTGCCCATCTCTTCAGGGTCCTAGAACTGTAACTGAAGATGCTGGATTCCTTCCAGTGAAGCCCATTTCGGAAGTCTGAGAGTTGAATCCTCACCATGCATCCCCCCTAAAGCAAAATTCCCATCTGTGAGAGATACTGTCCCAGTGTTGGAGGATACCCATTCCAGCCACCTCACAGGATAGTGTCAACCTCCTGGAAGTGAAGATAAAGGAAGAAGTTCCTGGAGACCAGGGATTCATCCTAGGGGGAGACAAACAGGCCTGTTACCAAGGCTTTGGGGGAGGGTCCAGAGATTCTTACAGGAGAGCAGAGCAGGCCCTTACCTTAGGCCTGGGAAGATGATGACCTGGGTGAGCACAGTGTCCAGAGCACATTCCAGCTTTCTAAAACTTTACCTTTCACCGGGAGAGGAGCACAGAGAAGAAAGACACACTTGCTGGGAGGCTCCTAACAGCTAGACCCCAGAATTAAGTACAGAGCGGCATGCAGAGGCAGGCCTGGAAGGCAGTGGCGTGCAGAGGCAGGCCTGATCAACTCGGGGGGCAAGTCATCCCACCAACCACAAGGGCCACTATCACCAAAGGGCTGGGACTGGAAAGAGCAAGGTAAGAACCAACTGCAGGGCCCCTGTCGGGGACAACAAATACTCCTGGGACTACCACTCCATAGCCCAGAAATTTTAAAAAAAAGCCCCTATCAGTATCACCAAGGACCAGGATGGCAGAGTCAACCCCACCTGCTCCAACTCCCCCCTCACCCCTGAAAACATAGTAACTCTTGCCCCAGGGCAAAACCCTCAACAGTAAAGGCTTGGGAACCCTAGAAGAAGGGCGTGACTAGGGCCCTGCCTCAAAATGGGGAGAAAGAACTCTACAAAGTCTCTGGAGTCCTACTATCCTCAAAGGGAGGAACCAAACTCAGAGGGAGACAATGTGGACTCCACACCCACAGCTGAAACATCAACGGGAAATGGGTCCCAAGCACAGAAAGCTCTCCTAGATGAGCTCAAAAGGAACTTTGAAAACCAAATGAGAGAGATAGAAGACAAAAATGAATAATTCTTTTAAAATCAAAGTTGTAGAATTAGAAAAACATTATAATGAAGAAAACAGCTCCTTAAAAAGAAAAGTGTATGATATGGAAAAAGAGCTCCAAAAACTAACCAAAGAAAATGATTTGCTAAAAACTAGAATCAACTAAATTGAAACAAATAACTCTATGAGGAAATAAGAATTAGTCAAACAAAACAACAAGAATGAAAAATTAGCAAAAGAGGTAAAACATCTCAATGGAAAAATAACTGACCTGGAAAACAGATCCAGGAGAGATAATCTGAGAATCATAGGCCTACCAGAAAATTATGATGAAAAAATGAGCCTGGACAACATTCTCCAAGAGCTCATTAAAGAAAATTGCCCTGAGATACTAGAACCTGAGAGTAAAATAGAAATCGAGAGAATCCACTGGACACCTCCTGAAAGACATCCCAAACTGAAAAGTCCTCTAAATGTTGTGGCCAAACTCAAGAACTACCAGGTAAAAGAGAAAATGTGGCCAGAATTCAAGTGGCCAGAAAGTCAAATATCAAGGAACCACAGTGAGGATTGCATGGGATTTGGCAGCCTCTATATTGAAAGATCAGAGGCAGTGGAATACAATTTTCTGGAAGGCCAAAGAGCTTGGGTTACAACCACAGATCACCTACCCAGCAAGACTTAGCTTATTCTTCCAGGCAAAGAGATGGTCATTCAATGATATAACAGATTTCCAGACCTTCCTGATGAAAAAGCCAGAGCTCCATGGAAAATTCAACCTCCAAATATGAGATGCAAGAGTAACATAGAAAGGTAAACAAGGAAAACTCACACGCACACACACATACACACGCACACACATACACACACACACCCTGTTATTTAATAAGAGCAAACTGTTTATAGACAAGTAGAGGGTATCAGTATAAAATAAACAAAATGACGATTAAAAAAAAATCTTATTAAGGGCTACAAAGGGACTACAATGGAAGAAGAGGAATGAATGAAGTGGAAAAGGGTAAATTATGCCACACAAAGAGGCATAAAAACAATATAGCAGAGGAAAAGAAGGGAGGGAGATGAGTATTATATGAGCTTTTCCCTCACTGGTTCTGGTGCAAGGAGGGAATAGCAACCAGTTAAGCACAGGACTCTATGGAGAAGAGAAACAACACATATCATATTAGAGGGAAAGAGGGGAAGGTGAGGACCTTCACATGAGATTTGTTCCTGTCACTCTTGGTGGGAAGAAGAAATACCCTACAGGCAGTAGGAAGGGGGAAGGGTTATGAAAGAGGGAGGTTGGTCAGAAGGGAGGGAAGAAGTAAGGGGGAAGGGGAGGAAAAGGGAGGGGGGCTTATGAGGGAACACTGAGGGAGGTGGTAGTCAAAAGGAAAACTATTAAGGAGGGGAAGGGAGAAGGGGAGAAAAAAATATAAGCATTAACAGGGGAGGGAATAGGATGGAGGGAAAGAAACAGATAATAATCATAACTGTAAATGTGAATGGAATGAATTCTCCCATAAAACAGAGGCAGGTAGCATAATGGATGAAAAATCATAATCCTACAATATGTTGTTTACAAGAAACACATCTGAAACAGAGGGATACACACAGGGTAAAGGTAAAAGGCTGGAGTAAAATATATCATGCTTCAGCTAAAGTTAAAAAAAAGCAGGGGTAGTAATCCTTATCTCAGATAAAGCAAAAGCAAAAATTGATCTAATTAAAAGAGATAAGGAAGGAAACTATATCCTGTTAAAAGGCACCATCGAGAATGAAGCAATATCATTACTTAACATATATGCACCAAGTGGTATGGCATCCAAATTCCTAGAGGAGAAGGTAAAGGAATGAGAGGAAAAAATAGATAGCAAAACTATACTAGTGGGAGACCTTAATGTCCCCCTCTCTGAACTTGATAAATCCAACCTCAAAATAAACAAGAAAGAAGTTAAAGAGGTGAACAGGATTTTAGAGAGGATAGGTATGATAGATCTCTGGAGAAAACTGAATGGGGATAAAAAGGAATATACTTTCTCTCAGTGGTTCATGGCACATACTCAAAAATTGACCATGTTCTAGATCATAAAACCTCACAATTCTGTGAAGTAAGGCAGAAATATTAAATGCATCCTTCTCAGATCATGATGAAATAAAAATTATATGCAGTAAAGGGCCATGGAAAGACAGACTAAAAACTAATTAGAAATTAAATAATTTAATCCTAAAGAATGAGTGGATCAAACAAGAAATTAAAGAAACAATTAGTAATTTCATTGAAGAGATTGATAATAATGAGCCAACATACCAAAATTTGTGGGATTCATTAAAGGCAGTTCTTAGGGGAAGTTTTATGTCCCTGAGTGCATACATGACTAAATTAGAGAAAAGGGAGGTCAACAAATCGGGCATGCAATTGAAAAACCTAGAAAAAGAACAAATTCAAAATCCCCAATTAAATACTAAATTAGAAATATTGAAAACCAAAGGAGAGATTAATAAAATTGAAATTAAGAAAACTATTGAATTAATAATAAAACTAAGAGCTGGTTTTATGAAAAAACCAATAAAATTGATAGACCCTTATCTTAGTCAATATGATAAAAAAAAGAAAGAAGAAAACCGAATTATGAGTATCAAAAATGAAAAGGGTGAATCTACCTCCAATGAAGAGGAAATCAAAACAATAATTAGGAATTATTTTTCCCAATTGTATGCACATAAATTTGACAATCTTAGGGAAATGGATGAATATTTACAAAAATACAAGTTGCCCAGATTAACTGAAGAGGAAGTAAATTACTTAAATAACCCCATCTCAGAAAAAGAAATTGA
This sequence comes from Petaurus breviceps papuanus, assembly GCF_028583685.1. NCBI lineage: Eukaryota > Metazoa > Chordata > Mammalia > Diprotodontia > Petauridae > Petaurus > Petaurus breviceps. The sequence continues at coordinate 51,378,293 of NW_027187419.1, read as the reverse complement.
ACAAGCCATCAATCAACTCCCTAGGAAAAAATCTTCAGGGCCAGATGGATTTACCAGTGAATTCCATCAAACATTTAAAGAACAATTGATTCCAATATTCTACAAACTATTTGGGAAAATTAGTGAAGGAGTCCTACCAAATTCTTTTTATGACACAAATATGGTACTGATCCCTAAATCAGGAAGAGATAAAACAGAGAAAGAATATTATATACCAATCTCCCTCATGAATATAGATGCAAAAATTTTAAATAAAATATTAGCAAAAAGACTACAGCAACTTATCTCAAGAATAATACACTTTGATCAGGTAGGATTTATTCCAGGAATGCAAGGATGGTTTAATATTAGGAAAACCATCAGTATAATTGATCATATCAACAATAAAACTAGCAGAAACCACATGATCATCTCAATAGATGCAGAAAAGGCTTTTGACAAAATACAACATCCATTCCTATTAAAAACACTAGTAAGCATAGGAATAAATGGAATCTTCCTTAAAATAATAGGTAGCATCTATTTAAAACCATCAGCATATATTATATGCAATGGGGATAAGCTAGAAGCATTTCCAATAAGATCGGGGGTGAAACAAGGGTGTCCAGTATCACCCCTCTTATTCAAGCTGGCACTAGAAATGTTAGCAGTAGAAATTAGAGAAGAAAAAGAAATCAAAGGAATCAAATTAGGCAAAGAAGAGACCAAGCTATCACTCTTTGCAGATGATATGATGATATATTTAGAGAATCCTAGAGAATCAAGTAAAAAACTACTTGAGACACTAAATAAATTTGGCAAAGTTGCAGGATATAAAATAAACCCACATAAATCCTCGGCATTCCTATATATTTCCAATGACATTCAACAGCAAGAGATAGAAAGAGAAATCCCATTTAAAGTTATTGTAGACATTATAAAATATTTGGGAATTTACCTGCCAAAACAAACCCAGGACCTATATGATCACAACTAAAAAAAACTCTTCACACAAATTAAGTCAGATCTAACTAATTGGAAAAAAAAATCAATTGCTCTTGGCTGGGTCGAGCTAATATAATAAAAATGACAATTTTACCTAAATTAAATTATATATTTAGTGCCATACCAATCCATTTACCAAAAAACTACTTTATAAAGCTAGAAAAAATAGTAACAAAATTCATTTGGAAGAATAAACAGTCCAGAATATCAAGGAAATTAATGAAAAGATGCTAGGGAAGGTGGACTAGCTAAACTAGATTTCAATCTGTATTATAAAGCAGCAGTCATCAAAACTACTTGGTACTGGCTGAGGAATAGAGTAGTGGATCAATGGAATAGATTAGGCACATGAGATTCAGCAGTCAATGACTATAGTAATCTATTGTTTGAGAAACCCAAAAACCCCAGTTTTGGGGATAAGAACTCACTATTTGACAAAAACTTCTGGGAAAACTATAATACAGTATGGCACAAACTGGGCATAGACCATTACCTAACACCATATACCAAAAACAAGTCTAAATGGGTGCATGATCTAGGTATAAAGGTTGATACTATAAGCAATCTCAGAAAACAAGGAATAGTTTACCTGTCAGATTTGTGGAGAGGAAAACACTTTATGACTAAACAAGAATTAGAGAGCATTATAAAATGCAAAATGGATAATTTTGATTATATTAAATTGAAAAGCTTCTGTACAAATGAAGCCAATGTAACCAAGATTAAGAGGGAGGTGGATAATTGGGAAAGAATTTTACAACCTATGTCTCTGATAAAGGACTCATTTCTAAAATATACAGAGAATTGAGCCAAATCTATAAGAATACAAGTCATTCCCCAATTGATAAATGATCAAAGGATATGAATAGACAATTTTCAGAGAAAGAAATTAAAGATATCTATAAGCACATGAAGAAATGCTCTAAATCACTATTGATTAGAGAAATGCAAGTCAAAACAACTCTGAGGTACCACATCTCACCAGTCAGATTGGCTAAGCTGATGACAAAGGAAAATGACAAATGCTGGAGAGGATGTGGACAAATTGGAACACTAATTCATTGCTGGTGGAGTTGTGAACTGATCCAACCATTCTGGAAAGGAATCTGGAATTATGCCCAAAGGACTATAAATAATTCCATACCATTTGACTTAGCAACACCACTTCTAGGGTTGTATCACAAAGAGATCATAGAAGTGGGGAAAAGACCCATATGTACAAAAATATTTATAGCAGCTCTTTTTGTGGTAGCAAAGAACTGGAAATTAAGGGGGTGCCCATCAATTGGGGAATGGCTGAACAAGTTATGTTATATGCATGTTATGGAATACTATTGTGCATTAAGAAATGAGGAGCAGATGGACTTCATATTTACCTGGAGAGGGTTATATGAACTGATGCTGAGTCAGAAGAGTAGAGCCAGGAGGTATTTGTACAGAATTACAGACACAACATGTGTGTGATGACCAACTTTGATAAACTGGACTCTTCTCAGAAATTCCGAGATATAAGTCAAACCCAAAAGACTCATTATGGAGAGAGATGTTTACATCCAGAGAAAGAACTGATTGAACCCAGATTGAAGCAAACTACCTGCCCTTTTTTGTTTGGTTTTCTTTCCTTTTTCCCATTCTCCATTCCATCTGTTACAATCCTTCTTTATAACCTGACTAATGCCTAATGTGAAAGTATTTGCAGATACTATACTTGATTGTATGCTGCCGTGGTGGGGGTGGGAGGGTGGGGAGAGAGAGAAAATTTGAAACTCAAGGAATTGTAGTAATGAATCTTCTAAACTAAAAGTAAACAAATTGATAAAGTCCAAGAAAAAATATTTTAAAAAATAATAAGTGGGAGGAGTCAAGATGGTGGAATAGAAGCAGGACCTCCCCACTGCTCCAGATTCCACCTTCCCCAATCCATGTAAAAAGGGGACTCTAAACAAACTTTGGAGCTGCAGAACCCACAAAATGACACAAAGAAGCTAACCTCCGGCTGAGGACAGCCTGACAGGCTCTGTCCCAAGGGACTCCAGATCAGCAGCAAATGTGTCCGTTTCCAGATTTATCAACACATAGATGCAAAGGACAAAGTGAGAGGTCAGTGCAGTCCGGACTTTGGGACCCAGTAAGTGGGAGTATGTGGCTTTTGCCCCTGAGGCAAGAAGCCACTGAGATGCTGGGCACAGCCAGCCAGTGCCACGTGGCAGCTTCAGCTCCTGGCCTGCAGAGTGTAGGGGGACCAAGCACCAGTCTGAGGGGTAATCGCTCTTGCTTTAACCTGCTTGGATCTGAATTGCAGTCTAGGGTGGAGGTCCTGGGGTGTGTGTCCAGCTTGCCAGAGTGTGTGGAGGCCTCAGAGAGGGCACCCATCTAATACCTTAAGCAGCTGAGAAAAACCCAGCATTTGGGATGAAAGCTCCCCTGTCTGATGGCAAAGTCCCACTGTAGCAAAAAGCCCAGGGGTCAAGTGACTGAGTGGTGACATGACCAGGCAAAGGAAACAAAGCAGACAAAAGATTCCAACATTAGACTCCTATTTTGGGGACAAAAAGGAGGAAAGCATGGAACAGGAGGAAGACAGTGAAGTGAGAACTCCTGCACCAAAAGCTTCAAAGGAATATATGAGCTGGTTACAGGCCATAGAGGATCTTAAGAATCAGATAAGAGAAGTGGAGGAAAAATTGGGAAGAGAAATGAGAACAATTCAAGAAAATTATGAAATGAGAGTCAACAGCCTGACTGAGGAAAATTGTACCTTAAAAAATAGACTAACTCAAATGGCAAAAGAGGCTCAAAAAGGCAATGAGGAGAAGAATTCCTTAAAAAGCCAAATTTGCCAGATGGAAAAAAGAATCTCCAAAGCTCACTCAGGAGAATCATTGCTTCAGAATTAGATTGGAGCAAATGGAAGCTAATGACTTTATGAGAAATCAAGATGCTGTTAAACAGATCCAAACAAATGAAAGAATAGAAGGCAATGTGAAATATCTCATGGGAAAATCCACCGACTTGGAAAATAGATCCAGGAGAGATAATTTAAAAATTATTGGACTACCTGAAAGCCATGATCAAAGAAAGAACCTAGAAAGCATCCTCCAAGAAATTCTCAAAGAAAACTGTCCTGATGTTTTAGAACCAGAGGGCAAAATAGAGGTTGAAAGAATCCACCGATCACCTCCTGAAAAATATCCCAAAAAGAAAACTCCTAGGAATATTATATCCAGGTTCCAGAATTCCCAGATTAAGGAGAGAATATTACAAGCAGCCAGGAGATGCAGTGAGTAAAGCACTAGCCCTGGAGTCAGGAAGACCTGAGTTCGGTTCCAGGCTCAGGCATTTAACACCCACACACAAAAAACTAGCCATGTAAACTCAGGCAAGTCACTTAACCCCAATTGCCCTCCAAAAAGCAAAAAAATAAAAGTAAAAATAAAAATAAACAAGCATCCAGGAGGAAAAAATTTGAATATCGTGGAAACACAATCAGGATAACCCAGGATCTGGCAGCTTCTACACTGAGGGATCGAAGGGCTTGGAATATAATATTCCGGAGGGCAAAGGAGCTGGGATTAAAACCAAGAGTCACCTACCCAGCAAAACTGAGTATCATGTTTCAGGGGAAAATATGGTCATTTAGTGGAATAGAGGACTTTGAAGAATTCTTGTTGAAAAAACCAGAGTTGAATAGAAAATTTGACATTCAGATACAAGAAGCAAGAGAAGCATGAGAAGGTAAACAGGGAAAAGAAATCATAAGGAACTTATCAAAGTTGAACTATTAACATTCCTACATGGAAAAATAATAATTGTAACTTATGAAATCTTTCTCAGTAGTCGAAGGGAATATATATATATGTATATATATACATATATATATATATATATATATGAGGGCATATGGACTTATGTTTACAGATATACATAGAGGGCACAGAACAAATTTAACAGGAAGGGATTATACTTAAAAGGTGAAATTAAGAGGTGAGAGAGGAATATAATGAGAGGAGATGGGGAGAGACAGAATGGGGTATACTATCTCATACAGAAGAGGCAAGGGAAAATGGTCACAATGGAGGTGAAGAATAGGAAGGCAAAAGGGAATGTGTCAACCTTATTCCCATTGGATTTGGCTTGAGGAGGGAATGAAATACACACTAAATAGGGTATCTCACCCTACAGGAGAGTAGGGGGGAAGGGGATGAGAGCGGGGATGATGGAAGGAAGGGCAGGCTGGGGGGAGGGAAGTTAGAAGCATCCACTTTTGAAAAGGGATGGGATCAAAGTAGAGAATAGAACAAGTGGGAGGTGGGATAGGAGGGAGGGAAATATAGTCAGTCTTTTATAATATATCTACTATGGTATTGTTTTGCATTAGCCACACATGTACAACCTATACTGAACTGCTTATCTTCCCAGTAAGGGTGGGTGACAAGGGAGGAAGGGAATGAATCTGGAATTCAAAGTTTTAAAATCAAATGTTTAATATATATATATATATATATATGTATATATATATATATATATACTATTATTAATACTATATTACAACTAATTAGGAAATAAGATATACAGGCACTGGGGCATAGAGATCCACTGGAAAAGTCTAAAGGGATATGGGAGAAGATATGAGAGAGAGCAGATTGGAGGAGGGGATATCCTGTGGGACTGCTATTTTGGGGCAGTGGTAGGGGAAAAACAGGGAGAAAATTTGTAACTCCAAATCTGTCAGAAATGAATGATGTAAATCAGAAGTTAATAAAGCATTTGAAAAAAAAAACAGAAAAAATAATAAAATAAGCTGGAGAAGGAAATGACAAACTGTTCTAGTATCTTTGCCAAGAAAAGCCCAAATGGGGTCACAAAGATTTGGACATGCCTGAAACGACTGAACAACAACAAAATGTTTCCAAAGAGACCTTCCTTGTGAGTTGGGGGGAATTTCTGACTCTAAATATGTATTTTATAGCTCTTAATATTTGTGTATGTTCAATGTAATCCTGTTAGATTTTAAACCCCATGAATACAGTTAACTTAAAATCTTAATTATCTTTGTATTACCCCTGGAAATTTACATTGCACTAAGAAATTAATAAAGGATTGTTGAATGAATACAGGAAAAAATTCAACAATGGAATGGTTTACTTTGCGCAAAATAAAATCTGTTAAAAGGGGTGGTATTTAACATTCTATATCAAGAAGATATCCACAGTATGGGAATCTGAGGAGAGAACTATGATGAGGAACATGTGGGTGAAGATAAAAGAACAGATGGAAAAAAACTGTGGTTTCTAGTACATCACCTGTCCAGGTGGAGGCTAGGTATGATTCTTTCCTGAAATAGGTCAGAAAACTGGTGCAGAGAAACTATGGGGTGATGGACATTTCACCTTCTTCAAATGTACTAGAAATCTCATTTGGCTAAAAGAAGAGGATCTGAAAAATTCAAGATTTACTGACAAATTCATCTTTTTTAAGGAAAATGTGATGATGGTACTTTTAGCCCTGCAACTCAGCAAGACCAGAGCTAGGTGAAGTCAGTGACTGGGGCAGAATCCATGTTTCTAAATGAACTTTCTTCCGGTTAATAAAATGAGAGAAGAATTCTAGTCCAGGTGTAGGTACTGGAACATATTACAATGAGCTGCTCTCAGGAACTTGATAGACCAGTTGATGATTATGGAGGTTCAGAGATAGGAAGTGGTAGAAATTAATCAATCAATAAACATGTATTAAATACCTACTATGTGCCAGACACAGTCCTATTTACAAGGAAAAAATGAATCAGTGTTAAAAACAATTCACAATGAGCTCCAAGAGGTAGGTTACTGAGAGGTAGGGTTCAACCAATTAATCAACAAACATTTATTAAGCACTTACTACATGCCAGATGTCAGGCTAAGTATTCAAACTAGACCAAAAAGATCTGGTTTAATTAATTGCACTCAATGGTAATTATGGCATATATAAGTTTTAAGCCTATCTGTACACCAGATGGTTTCATCCAACTCACCATTCTATCATTTGAGAAGCTTTCCCTACTACTGATGCTTTTGTTAACTTCCATGTTGTCTAAAGGGCAGTAGACCATAGAAGTGATGGATTTGTTCTGTCCAGGAAATGGAACTACTAGTTCCTATTTACTTTTATATATATATCAAGGAGGATGTTCTTCAGACTGGAAAGGGGAGAAAAAATCAAGCTAAAAGGATATTTGAAAGACAAAAATAGGAGAAGAAATAGAGAGTACCCACCAGCTCTAAATGAATCCAAATGTCCCAACCAAAATATATACCTTCCCAGATTACAACAATTTATAATTGTATTGACAGTAAACCACTTAATATTCTTTAAGAAATAAGGTGGGGCAGGGGTGCGGGGAAGGGAGACTGGAGTTTGCTTAATGTTCTGATTTTGAATGAGGAAAATAAGAGTTTCAGCAACTCAGGATGTGAACCTTGATGTCAATCCTGGACAAAATTCTAGAAGATTATTTGTGAGGGCTTAGAAAAATCACTAGGAACTAGCGCAGGAATAAATTATGGAATAAAAATATGCGTTTAAAGTAGGGTTATAAGACTGATAGAATAAGGGAATGCTGCAGATATAGTATATCTGGATTTCAGCCAGGCATCTGAGTAAATATTCCATAATTTTCACCCCCCACCATTTGCCCTCTTTGTTCCTATTCGCAAACTAATGATTGCTGATGAAAGAAGCTATAGAATCATACAACTTGGGTTTAATCTCATATAATCTACCCTCAACAGGGCCTTCATTATTGTAGAGCAAAACTTTTATTCATCTTTGATTGAATCCCTATCACACAATACCTCAGTGACTATTCCAAACATCCTCTCTCCCCAGATCTCCAACCCCATTGCTACTGCCATTTTTCTCAAGAGCTGAACCTTGCCTCCTACTTTATGGGGATTGAAGACATCAATTACAGTGTCCTCATCTTTTTCCATACCTCAAAACTTCTTTACCTTCTAACCTATTTCCCTCTTAACCTTTCCAAGGCACAAATTTTCAATTGTGCCCCTGATCCTAACCTCACTCATCACTTTCAGGAACATAGCCTATCAATCACTTCTTTTATTATCATTACTCTCTCCCATGGTATTATCTATTCTACACATTTGATTTCAAAATATAAATTTTTCTCCTCAATTCCAGTCCCATGTTGCAAATTGTCTATTGGACACATTCACTATACCTCCAATTAATACATCAAAATGAGGAAGAACAATTGGTCTTAAACTTCTCAGGTCCAGGGTACTCCTGGGTAATGACATTCACTCTATCAAAGCAGACCATCACCTCTTCTGTAACTTATGGTCTTAAGAGACTTGCCTAGAACACTGAGGGATTAAATTTGAAGCCAGGCCTTCCTACCCTTTAGGTCAGTTATCTCATTTGTCACACCAAACTTCCTCTCTAATCTCAAACTTAACATGTCCAAAACACAATGCATCATCTTCCTCATAAAGTTGCCCTACTTTCAAACTTCCCTATTTTTCTTGATAGTATCACCATTTACCAGTGACATAAGTGTATGGCCTTGAAACTGCCCTAGACTCTTCCCTGTCCCTCACCCCTAACAAATAATCAGTTGTCAGCCCTGTTAGTTTTAGTGTTAATTCCACTCATACATTTCTCATATCTGCTCACCACTCTCTACTCAAATGGCCACTACCCTCATCAGTTTTCACATAGTAGATTGTAAATTTCCTTCATTTCCCACCCAATTGCTGGACTTCTCCATCATGCTCCAGGAACTTCTTCATCCTGGAAGGTTGCTTCAATTCTGAAATTCATATCTCATCAATAGCCTCAGTCCCTGGGAACCCTCCCTCTGATTTGCATGGTGAAGGGCTCCTCCCAGAACTTCCATTTAGGAGGGGGCCTTGGTCATCTCTTTTTTGTCTTTCCCTTCTGGCTGTACTCCTTTTCCTTTTTTGTATTTATATCCCTAGTGGTTAGCACCATGACTGGCACATATTAGCCATTTAGATGTTTACTGACCAACTGGTCTCCTCTCCACTCTTTCACCTCTCCTATCCATTCTCCACACAGCTGCCAAAATAATCTTGTTCATGCATGGGTCTTACCATATTACTCTCTTGGTCAAAAAGCTTTCAGTGGCTTCTGTTGCTCCTAGGATAAACTCCAAGCCCCACAATCTCAGGGTACCCACAATATTACTCCAATCTTTTTCCAGTCCTCACATTAGGTTCCAACTCATTTGGATGACTTGCTGTTCCCTGATCTAAGCATGCCATCCCCATCCCCCTGTGAATTCTCACAAGCTTTCTAGCAATCTGTAATATACCTTTACTGAACTTTATTTCAAATAATTCATGTCATCCTTCAAGATTCAGTACAATTGCTACCTCCTCAGTGAAGCCTTTCCTAAGAGTGATAGGGTATAGTAGAAAGAATTCTGGACTTGGAGTCATGAAGATCTGGGTCCAATCCTATTTCAGACTGTGTGACTCCATGTAAGTCATTTATCTGTTTTGGGACTCAGTTGCACTATCTGTAAAATGAAAGGTAAGAACTCAACAATTTCTTAGGTTCCTTTAGTGTTAATACTATGATCCCCATCCCTGATTGTCTTCTCTCTTCCTTCAAATTGACTAATCTAACTGTACATATGGTATCCATCTCTCTAATAGAATATAAGATCCTAGAGGGAAGGGACTTTTTATCTTTATTTTTGTATGCCTATTGCCTAGCTCAGTGTCTTGCATGTAATAGGTTCATAACACGTGTTTTTTTTAATTGAATCTATCTACTTGCTTTTACCCTGCTGCCTACAAACAAGCTGAGATTTCCCAATCCTCAAGAAACCTTCCCTTAATGCTGCCATGACCTCAAATTGTTGTTCTCTATCTTTTCTCCCATTCACTGCCAAACTCCTAGAAGGAGTAATCTATACTAGCTGCTTCTTTACCACCCTCATTCGCTCCTTGGCCCATTGCAATCTGCCTTCTAACTTCATCACTCTACTTAAACTACCCACTTAAATGCCACCAATGACATCTTAAGTGTTAAACCCAACAGTCTTTTCTTAGTCTGCATCCTCTCCAAATTTTCTGCAGCATTCAGCATTGTTAATCACCTCTTTCTTCTGAATATTCTCTCCTCCACTGTATTTACAGTTAGTAAGGCCTGGAACATAGTAGGCACTTAATAAGTTTTTATCTAATTCAATGTGTTTGTTGAATTAAGTAGAAATTCAGAGGGTAGAATGGGCTAAATGGCATTAGGCCTCAGGATTCTTTGAAAAAAAAATGAATGTAGCCAGTTTCCAAACTGTTTTTATGCCAGTTTGATCATAGATTATTTTTGTTCTTGGCAAAGGTACTGGAGTGGTTTGCCATTTCCTTCTTCAGCTCATTTTACAGATGAGTAAACTGAGAAAAACAGGGTTAAGTGACTTCCCTAGGGTCACACAGCTAGTAAGAGTCTAAGGCCAGATTTACACCCAGGAAGATGGGTCTTTCTGATTCTAGGCCAACCACCTAGCCACCCCTTGACCATAGATAATACACTGGAATAAATCCTTCTTATCTGCTAAGCAGGATTGAAAACAATTATAATTTAGGACCATAGGATCATAGATAAAGAACTAGAAGGGTTTTTAGAGGTCATCTAATCCAATCATTTCATTTCACAAATGAGGAAACTGAGTCTCAGCAAGATTATTACATAATACTGGTGAGGTGCTTTGAAAACTTTAAAATGTTATATAAATGCATCATCACCATCATAATTACTATTATTATTAAATTTGTGTAAGGTGACATACAGTGTGTCATACACAGTCAAGTCTGAGATTTGGACCCACATCCTCTGACTTTATAATGTAACACGCTTTTCATTGCATTCTCCTTTTGACTTTTATGAACTTGCCCTCCCATGAAGAAACACATATAGATTAGCCTTGGAAATGAGACACCTGGTAGAAATCCTCATTACTTTTCAGCAAGCTGTCATGGGGGTCTGCTCCTATGGTCAGCAGTATCTGAAGCATCCTGATTCAAGGTCTGTTTGGAGGATCCCCTGGTCCTATACAATAGGCTTCAGTCCATTTCCCCTTATTCCCTCATTTCCTTTCCTCTTCTCAATAAACTACCAATCTTCCCTTGGATATATTCACAAACTCTTGAATTTGAAGCCTGAATGAGTAAAGCTACCATTAATTGTGTGACCTTAAGTCTTTTCATTTTGGGAAGCCCCAGTCTCCTCACCTGTAAAATGAGGATGTTAGTTTTATCTTTTAAATCCAATTATAGTTCTGTGTTGGGGAGAGGAACTGTACCTGTGACCTTACTGGTATAGGGAATTATCAGATGAAGAAATTCCCTTTACCAATACAGGTTAGTATCTTCTCTGCACCTTGTAGTCCTGAAGAAATAGGCACAGGGGAACTGCTCATAAGCAACTGCCATGTGACCAAGATGAGACTAAAAATCAAATCTTTTCTGGTAGGCAGCTAGGTGGCATAGTAGATAGAGTTCTGGTGTTGGAACCTGGAAGAAATGAGCTCATAATTCTACTTCAGACACTTAATAGCTACATGACCCTGGATAAATCACTTTATCTCTCCAAGCCTCTGTTTCCTCATCAATAAAATGGGGGTAACAATAGCACTTACTTTGAAAGGTTCTGGGGAAGATTGAATGAGATAATATATGTTAAAAAAACACTTTGCAAATCTTAAAGTGGTGCATAAATGTTAGCATTATGGTGAGGATTATTCCTGACTCTGAGACCAGCTCTCTTTCACTATATTAGTGGTGTCAAATTCAAATAGAAACAGATTCATTTGGGTGCATATTAACTTAGAAATCCACAAATTAAAATTACCCATATCTTTTTTATTTTTCAATAATTTATTATTAAATTATATTATTAAATACAAGCAATTGAATTTTTGTTGTTTTTGTTATTGTTCAGTCATTTCAGGCATGTCTGACTTTTTGTGATCCCATTTGGGATTTTCTTGGCAAAGATATTGGAGTGGTTTACCATTTCTTTCTCCAGCTCATTTTACAGATGAGAAAACTGAGGCAAAAAAAGCTAAATGATTTGCCCAGGGTCGCACAGCTAGTAAGTGTCTGAGGCCAGGTTTGAACTCAGGCAAATGAGTCTGACTTCAGGCCCGGTACTCTCTCCACTGCATCACCTAGTTCCTCTAACATTGAATTAAATAGAAATAAATATAAACATATTATAGATATATATCTATAAATGTACAAACAAGTATAAATAAACAAAAATCAAATGTGAATAACTTTTTATTTAATATTAAAACAAAAATAAATTAACATTAATAATCAACATTATTTATTATTTTATTTTTATTAATTTAGTAAAACATTTGTCAATTACATTTTGACCTCATTTGGGCTGCACTAGAGAGTGTCAGTAGTAGTGTGTTTGACACCTCTGCCTACACCTTGCAGTCTCTTATGCTATATCCCTAATATTGCCTTATCATTTGAACATCTACCATATGACTTCTGCCTTTCCCCTTCCCCTCCCACCCACATTCATCCCAGGAAATCTGGGATGACTGTTCAAGAAAGCTGGAAAGTGGATTTCAAACTACCTTGGAGTCCTTTGGCCACCTCCCCCTCCACGAAAACCAACTGATCCCAAACCAGACTGATGTATTTGTTTACAATGCCATTAGCAGAGTGAACGGTTAGTTCCAGGGCCCAAGAGCTCATTAAAATGAACAGACACAAGATCAATGGGGTTTCAGCCAGGCTTCTGCTGACTGCCACACACCAGAAGCTGCTGCCTTCCTCTCCCTCTCTGCCTTCGTGCAGCCATCTCATCTTTTCCCCTTCCTATTTAGCACATTAGAAGAACACAGAGGTTGCATTAGCTTCTCCAAGAGCACTGTCTCAGCCCAGCAGGTCTCTGAAAACTGGGCTGGAGCTTCCTTTGGAAGGGATGAAGCTCTGTGTTCAATCCCTTCATAAACAATTTAAGATGAACGAGGGAATAAAACTCAGCCCTGGTACAGTGAAGTCAGATGCATTATTTCTCTCTGTCCTTTCTTCGGGCAAGACTGCAAAAGGAAGCTTTTTAACAGGCTCCTTGCTCTTCAGTGTAACAGATCCTTCCCTGCCCTGAGTTCAGCTTGCCAACGTGATTATTTGCCTTGGTTTTGACCATCCTTTTACTTCCTAACCTGGTCTTCTGGCTGGGCAGGAACACAGCAGGAAATAGGAATTTTTATACCATAGAGCAAAAGACAGGAAAGGCATCTGCAGATGGGATGGGAATCTGTATGTGTGTCTATGTGTATATGAGTGTGTGTATGTATATATTTATGTGTTTGTGTATATTCGTGTATGTATATATGTGTGTATGTATGTGTGAGTCTGTGTATGTGTATATGTGAGTGTATTTGTATATGGGTAAGTGTGTGTATGGGTATGTAACAGTATATTTGTGTGTATATCTAAGTATATTCATATATGGGTAAATGTGTATATGAGTGTATATATATATATGTGTGTGTGTGTAACAGTGTATTTGTGTGTATGTGTATATGGAAGTGTATTTATATATGGATAAGTGTGTATAGGAGTGTGTATATTGTATAGCTGTGTATTTGTGTGTATGTGTATATGGGAGTGTATTTATATATGGATAAGTGTGTGTATGAGTGTGCATATATGTGTAATGGTGTATTTGTGTGCATATGTAAGTATATTCCTATATGGGTAAATTTGTGTATGAGTGTGTATGTATGTGTGTAACAGTGAATTTGTGTGCATGTGTATATGTGAGTGTATGCATATATGAGATTGTGTGTTATTGAGTGTGTAAATACATGTATATCTATGTCAATATATGCATGTGAGTGAGTGCGTGTATGTGTGTGTAGGGTGACAGACACTGAGGACAGGCCATTCATTACCTGAAGGTAACGAGGAGGTGGCAAGACACCCTGTTGGTCCTTAAGTCTTCTTGACTGTTACCAGTACCTGTGCCAGGTATCACATGAGTGATAGATGTAATTTTAAAAATTATTATACTTTAAAGTTAAATATTTTAACTCTAAGAACAATAACATTTAAGGGGACCTAAGGTATGCAGTAGATAAAGTCCTGGATCTGGAGTCAGGAAGTCCTGAGACTTCAGACACTTACTAGCTGTATGACCCTGGGCAAGTCCCTTAACCTATCTTTACCTCAGTTTCCTCAGCTGTAAAATGGGAATGATAATAGCACCTACCTCCTAAGGTTGTTGTTGGAATCGAGTAAGACATTAAGTATAAAAGCATTTAGCACAGTGCCTGGAACATAGTTAAATGCTATATAAATATTATTATTATAATGTATAGTTCTTATAATGATATAGCATTTTGTAGTTTACCATTATTGTAATATGTTATATGTATATATTATCTTATTATATATCATATATTATCTTATTAATATAACATATTACAAATATTATCTCATCTGATTCCCCAAATATAGGCATAATCCCCCTGCCTTCCAGTAGAATGTAAGCTCCTGTTTTGAATTTGTCCTAATATCTGATGATATACGGACAACCTACCTTAGAACCTATCCCTGGGCTTAGAACAGTACACTGAGCAAAGTTGTTTTTTTTTTTTTATCCAGTGCTTAGAACATGGTGAATGCTTGCTTGATATTTATTGGTTGATTAATAAATGTTGAATTGAGTTTCCATTTTCCAGATGAACAAATAGAGGTCAAAGAAATTTTCATACTCATCTAGCTATGTAGGCAACTTCTTATGTAATAGTCCTAGGGTGTGGCCTTCTATGACTTCTTCCCAATTCCCTGAATCTATGCCCTTGAGAGGGCAGCTACGTGATGCAGTTGGTAGAACACTGGGCTTGGAGTCGGGAAGATTCATCTCCCTGAGTTCAAATCCAGACTCAGACACTTACTAGCTGTGTGACCCTGGGCAAGTTCCTTGACCTTGTTTGCCTTGGTTTCCTCATCTGTAAAATGAGCTGGAGAAGGAAATGGCAAACCATTCCAGTATCTTGGCTAAGAAAACTCTAAAATGAGGTCAGGAAGGGTTGGAGATGACTGAACAACAAGTGACAATGTTTCTGAGGCTAACACACTACCTTCACTCGTATTCTACCCTCTTCATTACGTTGGAAAATACTCAGAATGAGCACTATCACTCTGGACACTTTAACTCACATGCAGATGAACGTGTCTCCAGTAATATCTATAGATCTTACCATGTAATTAGCAGTTTTAATAGTGGGCTCTCCCCTTCAGAGCCTCTGTTGTGTTTAAAGGAGAGTGTGACAGCTCCCAGTCAGTCTCAATCTAAAGCGATGTGTTCTCTTTTCCTGGAAAGCAATTTTCTTTCTTCAGGCAGTTGGCATCTATATTTTTTTCATTACTCTTGGGTGCCTCCTTATTTTCCCCCTTTTCCTGATCACATCAATACCTAGATATTTGGTCACTTTCATCCCATGTGGGTCAGTATGGAATTGGAGAAAGACTTGTTCACATAAGCCTGAGAGCTATTGGAAATATCCATTGAGAAGCAAGTCCGACCCCTGGGATCTCCAAGACACTGGGCCTTGCTCTTCAGGCAGTGTGGTTCTAAACTTGGATTCAATTATCAACTCTGGAGATCATTTTCAGATCTACATATCTCCCCCTAACTTCTCTTCTAACTCCAGGCTTACATGACCAACTGCTATGGGACATCCCAAATGGAAGAGCCTTGGTGATTGTCTGAATTTTTCTAAATATTCATATAGTTTTCATTGTGTAGATGAATTATCCACCATTTGCCCAGTGTGTCAGTTTGTGGATCTCTTTAACTCAACACTTCCAAAGCTGAACTTACTATTTTTCCCCCAAACCCTTTCCATTTGTTGTTCAGTTGTTTTTAGTTTGATTCTTCGCAACTCTGTACAGGTTTTTCTTGGCAAAGATATTGGAGTGGTTTGCCATTTTCTTCTCCAGTGGATTAAGGAAAAGATAAGTTATATGACTTGCCCAAGATCACATAGCTAATGAGGATCTAAAGCCAGATTTGAACTTAGGTCTTCCTGTATCCAGGCCCAGGGTTCTATCCACTGAGCCACCTTGCTGCTTCCCAGCTTTCCTATTACTATGCCATTGTCCTAGTTACCCAGACAGACAACCTAGGTGTTATTCTCCGCTTCTCACTCTCTATATTCAATATATCAAGTCCTGTGACTATCCTGAGGCAGGCCCTAGTCACCTCATGGGTGGTGACTTGCAAAAGCCTGCTAATTGACCTTTCTTCCTCACGTATCTCCCTACTCTCAACCATCTACCACTCAACTATTAAAGTGATCTTCATAAAGCATAGGTCTGACCATGTCACCTTTCTCCCCATGTTCAATAAACTCCAGTGGTTCCCTATTCCCTCCAGAAACAAATATAGCCTCCAATGTTTGACTTTTAAAGCCTTTGACAACCTAGCCTCTTCTTACATTTCCAGTTTTCTTATACTGTCCCTCCACAAACTCTGCCATCCAGCAGCTTTGGTCTCCATGCTCTTCCTCCCACACAAGATTCCATTTGCCTACTCCAGTCATTTTTACTGACTATCTCCCATGCTAGAATTCTCTCTCTCCTCAATTCTAACCCCTGACTTCCTTTGAGTCTCTGCTAAAATTCTACCTTCTTTAAGAAACTTTTTCCAGTTCTCCTAAATGTTGGTGCCTTTCCTAAGATCTCTCCAATTTATTTTCTCCTCCTCCTCCTTCTCCTCTTCCTCTTCCTCCTCCTCCTCCTCCCTCCTTCCTCCCTTCCTCCCTCCCTCCCTCTCTCTCTGTCTCTCTCTCACGTCTCTTTTTCTTGTTTTTGTATCTTGTTTTTGCAAAGTTGTTTACATATTGTTTCCTTCATTGAATTGTAAACTCCTTGAGGAAGATGATTATTTTTTTTCTTTATTTGTATCCCAGTGTTAAGCCCAATACTTGGAATTTAATAGGTACTTAATAAATACTTGTTGACAACTTGACTAAAGAAAGTGAAACCCAGCAAATATAGGCATTCATTTCTACTGCCACCAAGTGAAGGAAGTTTGCAAGTAACATGCTGAACTATGCTCCTGGGGAAGCAGGACCAACATGGGTAATGCAATGTCAAACATCTACAGGGAAACAGAAAAGTCTGGGTAATTGGTTATTTCCAAACATCCAGATGTTTTACATTGTATCTGGGTATTTGACTGGTGCATCAGTTTGTAGCCCTTTGCCATCAGCCTGTGCCTTCGACACAGCATTCAGGTCAGACAGAAATCGGATCTGGTTCTCTGTTAGATGGACAACTTTCATGGTAGTGTTGCGGACAAATAACATTCTCTTTAAGTGTGGAATGACAAGAATCTTGCTTAGACCCTTGGTCACTAAGTTTTTCCAATATTTTAAGAGATTTAGATAGGAGAGGTGGCTATTAATTATTTAAGAATTGTAGGAGAAAGTTATCCGGGACAAGACTGGAGAGAATAACCAGGCGTTAAGGCCAATCTCTTCATTGGATGAATGAAACTTCTTGGGTCTGGGTCACTAGGCTCTTCCATCCCCTTGACAATTCAGAAAAATCTGAATTCAGCCTCCACGTGGAAACTTCCAGTCAAGTAAAGTCAAAAACAATCATTTATTAAGTGCCTAGTCCAGGAATGGAGAGCCTGCAGCCTAGGGGCCACACATGGCCCTCTAGGTCTGCAAGTGCCGTCCTCCCCTGACCTAGCCTGTGCCTGGCACTTTGCCAAGGACCAAAGAAAAGAGAACTTTCTGTCTCCCTCCTAAGTCCATTTCATTAAAAACAAAAAACCAAATATCCATCCAAAGGCAGAACATTGGCTCCTTATCGTCTGTATTACAGCCAATAGGATAATGCAGTGGGGAAAAAGGCAAACAAACAGCCATCACTAGTCTAGAATTCAGAAGAGCTGAATTCAAATCATTTTTGTTACTTTCTAACCCTGGCATTGTATGCAGGTCATTACTTTCTCTTGACTTCACTTTCTTCATCTGTAAAATGGGGATAATAAAAGTTGCAGCCTCTATTTCCCAGGATTGTTGTGAGGAAAATTTAGGGAGTGCCATAGCTATGACCTATGACCTTGTCCTGACCACCAGAGCCTTAATTAGCCATTTTGGTGCTGAGGCACCTTAATAATGCTCTCAGCAGGTAACAAGACAAATTCAGTTGCAGAAAGGAAGACTTCAGGACAAAAGTTATCATGGGAGAGAGAGCCTAGGACTATTTATATAGTGAGGAGACAGGAACTTTCTCATGAGTGGACAGCCCACAACACCATGAGAGTATTGATAGGAGGAGGAAGCAAAGTGGGTATAGTCCAGGGAGGAGCTCAGCTGGGGTCAACAAGTCGGCAAGCATTTTATTGAGAACTTACGAAGTGCTAGGCATGGTTCTAAGGCTTAGATTTAAAATTTAAGCCCTGGAATGTGGCCTCAGAAGAAGATGGAAAAGAAGCGGTAGTGTGCTGGCAAATGTTTAACAACCAGATCTCTGGTTGGGAGATGGATATATGTATACAAGACACACTTCTAAGCTTAATTTTCATTATTAACACTTTCTTCACAACTTTCCTACAACAACAAAACAATAAATCAAGCCCTGATTTGTAACATTTGCTCATTCCTAAAGTGCAAGTGCTCACACTAAAAATTTAACAATCAGCTCCAGTATCCCCCATCCCCCAGGGAAGTATTCCATCTGGTACTTTCTTATTTTAGCTATCCTTGCTAACTACATTTGCCAAGCTTAGCTTCTAAAGGGATGCAAGTCTTATCAGTGACCTCCAAATCTCATCCTTCTTGAGGAAAGCCCCAGTTATACCATCCTTGTTTCTGCTCTGCTGAATACCCTTTGTGGACAGGGCATCATGCTGAAGTCTGTACTCACTTTGATAAGACTGTCAAGTCATGTCCAAAAGTGTTACCTGGGGTCTTTATACCATTCCAGCCCTGCACATTACATTTCCTAGACCATGGATTGGGAGACCAGGATGCTCACCCTCCCTGAGGCAGCCATATAAATAAGATCAGCATCTTTTCCATTTGACTGACACACCAACTTATTCATCATGGGCTTGAAGGCTAGTTGTACTGCTATAGAACCAGTATCCAAAGTCCCAATCTCAAACACTCCAACGTATGCCTTCTTTTCTGCAATGTCAAGTTCATTCCAAGGTCAGCTGACTTGCAGAAGCCTTTTCCAGGCTTATGATTCTATGAACCATATGACTTTGGGAGGGAAGAATTAGATATTTTTCATAGAGGAGGGAACTGGAGCAGAGAGAAGAAGTGAATTCCCCTCTCCCTCCCACACAGCACCAGAGTAGCGACTCAGAATCTCCCTTCCTTAATGTTCTTCACAGAATCACTGAGGCAGCATGGACTAATACTGATAGCTAACATTTATATAAGCACTTACTACATAGACCAGGCACTGTGCTAAATGCTTTATAATTAATATTTTATTAGAAGCTCACAACTACCCTGGCAGGTGGGTGCTTTTATTAGCCCCATTTTATAGATGAGGAAATTAAAGCAAACACGTGTTAAGAGACTTGCCCAAGGTCACATAACTAGAAAGTATCTGAGGCCAGATTTGAACTCAGGGCTCCCTGACTCCAGGCACAGCACTCTAGATCCACTGTGCCACCTACCTGTCCCATCTACTAGTAGTGGATAGGGAGCTGATTTACAAACCATGAAGACCTGGATGTTCTATCTCTGACACATACTGGCTGTGTGACCTTGGGCAAGTCACTTAATCTCTGATTGTTTAGACAACTTTCTAAGATTCTTAGCTGCAGACTAGCTGTGATCTCTATTGATGGGAAGGGGTTTTCTTACTCTAGGAATTGCCTACACTAGTGAAATTATAGGTCCCATCTCTATCCATATCACAAAGAATAAGAGTTGGGCATGACTTTGGAGGGTCACTTAGTATAACCCATATGCGAACAGAAATCCCTTCTACATTATCTTCAACAGATGTTGCTTCAGCATCCACTTGGAAACCTCCAGTGGAGGGGGACTTGCTACCTCCTGAGGGAGTTCATTTCATTTTTGATAACTCTAGTCATTATAATGACCAAGCTTGGCTCCAGGGAAAAATTGAGAAAATGTGTCTCCCTTCCTTCTTTGCAGAGGTGGGGGGTTAGGGGTTCCATGGGTGTGTAATATTGCATGTATCATTAAACACTATTGATACATTCATTGGTTTTATCTACCAGCTTTTCTTTCTTTCTTTTTCATTCTTGGTCACAGTAGATGGCTTGCTGGGTGGAGAAGAGGGGAGGTATATATTCAGAAATGGAAGTAGTGCATAAACAAAAGATTTCAACAAAAATGTTTTTAAAAGCCCTTGAATTGTTAGTAAGTTTGATATTATATCAAACCTAATTCTACCTTTCTTCAAATTGTACTTTTTTCCTTCTGTTTCTGCTCTCTGGTGAACCATGCCTGGTGCTCTTTGGGAAGGAAAATATTGCAGGGGATTCTGTTGTTCTTTCTATCACAACAATACTTGCAATCACTCACTTTTACATAATAAACTTTATTATAAATTATTACATAAATCTAAAAAATTCATACAGCATTTTAAGATTAGTCAGAGCTTTGAACTTAGAGTCAGAAAACCTGGATTCAAGTCACAGATTTCTCTGCCATTTACTAGGGGCATGATCTCAGCCAGGTCACTAGATCTCTCCAAATCTCAGTTTCCTCGTGAGTCCAATGAATTTCATGATATAACCTGTCCCAGAAGGTCCTTTGAAAGATCTTGGAATGTGAATGCATTTTGCAATTGGAAAGCTCTATATAAAAATTATAATTTTCCCTCATTTGGTATTTCTAGTCCCTGTTTAATTTCAGTCTATTTGAGGACTGGACAGGTTCTGTTCTCTGGTTTCTATGTCAAATGTATGAGTTATAATAAGAAATTTCACGATAGTTCAGCAAGATGGCAGCAGTTCTCTCTTTCTGTCTCTCTCTCTTTTGTCTCTGTCTGTCTCTGTAGTAGCCCAAGAAGCCCCAGCTTCCATTTGAACCTATCTCCCAACTGGGATGTTCCAGATCCTGAGACAGGAGAAAAAAGACACCAGGTTGACTTACATTATTCCACCTTCAGAACTGACCATGATCTTAAGGAATTTGGCCCAAACCTCCAGCTGGCTACCACTTGGGAAAATATTTTCTGATAGTGAGGGTAAAACTCGGGGGGGGGGGGGCACAAGGAGAGAATTGCATGCTTATAGAAGAGACTTTGAACAGAGACTCTGGATTGGGAAACATCTGGCAAACTGCCTCTATGAGACTTGTGTGTGATGATATGAATGAGAAGTTTCTGGGCTTACTCTGAAAAGAATAAAATGTGTGAGAAGAGAAAGGACTTGGTCCGAGACATGATGTCTCTTTGTTACTTCTCCCAGGGGTCTGAAGGTGACTCACAGTTTTGCCAGATATTGGACATTTATGGCTTCTCTCTTCCAAAAAAATATACTTTGTTATCCTGCTACTATGCTTTTGGTCAAGCCATCTTATAAAATGCCTAGCAGAGTGAATGGTCTATAATAGGCACTTAATACTCTTTTCTTCTTTTTTTCCCTCTATTCCTTTTTTCTCCCTCCCTCACTTCCTCCTTCCCTTCCTTCCTTCTTCTCTCCCTCCTTTGCTTCCTCCCTTTCCCCCTCCCTCCCCCTCCCTTCCTTCTCTTTCCTTCCTTCCTTCCTTCCTTCCTTCCTTCCTTCCTTCCTTCCTTCCTTCCTTCCTTCCTTCCTTCCTTCCTTCCTTCCTTCCTTCCTTCCTTCCTTCTAGGACAGGACCTCTCCTGAGACTCCATAGCACAGATAGTTAGTCAAGAAGAAAAAGAGTGCTCAGAGCTACAGACCACATAGGTGGCACAGTGGATAGAGCACTAGACTTGGAATCAGAAAGTCTCATCTTCCTGAGTTCAAATCTGGCCTCAGATACTTAGCTAGCTTTATGACCCTAGGCAAGTCATTTACCCTGTTTGCCTTGTTTTCCTCCTCTGTAAAATGAGCTGGAGAAGGAAATGGCAAACTACTCCAGTATCTTTTCTAAGAAAACCCCAAATGGATCATGAAGAGTCAGACATGACTGAACACTACTGAACACCAAACCTAGGGTTTAGCCCCATGTAGAGAACTTTCTCAACCAGTTGATTCATAGACCAGCAGAACCCCTGTTCCTCCTGCTTCCCAGTCTTCCTTCAGAAGCACTTCCACAGCTATTGGATTGCACATGGGTGATTTAGGTTGGAAAGGGAGGGAGCTGAACTGTAGTTTATCAGAAGATAAGGGAGAAAGGGAATGTTCTCCTCACTCTCACTGCAATTGCCCCAGGAGATAAGCAGTAATTGTAGCTGTGTTTCCCCAGTTACCTGGCTGAGCCCAGGCAATAAATGGTCACCTGACACCCTTTGTCTCCTTTACATTCCCTCCCCAATCCCCTTCCTCCCTCATGGTTTCAGAGTTCCTAGTAGAGTTGAAGTGTCCTTTCTTCTTGGGTAGCTTCTTTTGGTCAAAAGAAGCAATTTCCTCACCTTGCAGAAGTCTGAATGCTGTCACTGAACTCCTGGATTGATAAAACATTTATTAAATATTTACTATGTGCCAGTCATGATACTAAGGACTGGGAACATAATTACAAGCAAAAACAGTCCTTGTCCCTGAGGATCTTCAATCTGAATGGAGGAAGATGACCCATAATTGGGAGCTGAGTAAGGGACAGAGGTGAAGGACCAGAAGGAGTCTGGAACTAAACAGTACCTAACTCTAATCCAGGTTTAGAGTGAGCATGGTTGGTGTCAGTGCTTCCTCCACAAGAAGTTTGGGGATGAATTTGCCACTCAAAAGAGGAGGTGACAGAGATAGAACAAGGTTATTTAGTTAGAACACAGTTGGTAGAAACTAAAACCATCTCTGGAGAAGTCCAGCTTTTGTTTCTGCAGGATGTAGAACTTGAAGGGCTCTCTTTTGCTTGGAGAGCCCCTGGTCTATGGAAGTTCTTCAGCCTACTGGAGGATCCAGGTTCCTAAAGTACCAACCCCCACCCCATCATCTGTAATTCTGATCTTCTTCTTTGAGGCAATAGAGGTTAAATGACTTGCCCAGGGTCACACAGCTAGTTAAATGTCTGAGGCTGGATCTGAACACAGTTCCTCGTGACTGCAGGGCCCATGCTCTATCCACTGTACCACCTAGCTGCCCCTCATCTGTTATTTCTAAACACAGGTTGATGTTTTTCCCCTTTGTGATTGTGATAGATGTGATGGGTTCTCAAACTGTTTTGTCCCAGTTAATAAAAATCTTAGTTATGGGGAGGCCAGGTAGCACAGCGAGTAAGAGCACCGGCTCCAGTGTTGAGAAGACCTGGAGATCTAATCCCGGGCTCAGACACTTAATACCCACCCAGAAACACCTGGCCGTGTAACCTTGAGCAAGTTACTTAACCCCAATTGCTTAGGGGCGGCCAGGTGGCTCAGCGAGTAAGAGCACCGGCTCCAGTGTCGGGATGACCTGTATCAAATCCGGGCTCAGATACTCAGCACCACACCCAGAAATAACTGGCCGTGTAACCTTGAGCAAGTTACTTAACCCCGATTGCTTAAAAAAAAAAATCTTAGTTATACCTCTGTAGTGCCAACACAATATTCACAGTGCCTATGGCAGCTATAAATATGCTGGCATAATTCTGAATGAAAAAATATAATGGACTCTCCACATGGAAGACAGAACCAAAACATTTATTCAAACACCAGAAAGCCTAATCCCAACACCAGAAAGTCAAATCCATTATAGCAACAAAGAAATCTATACACAATAACAATGCAGGGGGCATCACCATCCCCAAGTCTTCCCCCTGCTGGGGCCTCCCCACAAAGGGACACTCACAGGTAACTGCCTGCTTTCTCTCTCTCCATCAGCTCTAACGGCTCTGACCAACTTCCTCTGGGCTCTACTCCACCCTTCCTGCTCCACCCATTCAGCAATCTCCTCCCACCACAGACTTGTGTGATTCAGATTTCCCTGAGACTTAGGTTTCTATGTGACTTAAGCAGGTCACATGGGCCTATTAATGGATGGGAAAGATCTTCCCATAAAGCAAAACTACACCAACAATACAACTCTCCCATTGGATGGCAAAAGTAGAAGGGCAATAGAGTAGTTCCAGGGCCAATTCCTATGCTGGTAGCAAAGGAATTAGAATTAAGGAACAACAAAGCACAGAGCCCATTTTGAAGAGTGAATGAATGATAGTAAAAACTGCTTATTAAGCACCTGCCTGTGCCAGGTATTGGATGAAATACTGTGGAAACAAACTCAAAAGAACTCTCTCCAAAGATTTTTTTTTGGCAAGGCAGTTGGGATTGAATGACTTGCCCAGTAAGTGTCAAGTGCCTGATGCTAGATTTGAACTCAGGTTCTTTTGACTCTAGGGCCACTGCTCTATCCACTATGCTACCTAACTGCCCCCTAACATTCTAATAGGAGATACTACATGCAGGGGTGTAGTGGCTAGGGAAGGGAAAAATCCCAGGGATGGTGAGTAGAGCCAAGAAAAATCATTTGAATGGTCCTTTCCAGAAGAAATGGTCATTTTCATTTGATTACTATTCTCATAGCAAAAGGTAGAAAATGATGGTGAGTAGGGATATTGGCATGGGAGGGAAATTATGTGTTGGGTGTGACTGGCTCACCAATCAGTATGGCCCTATACTTGGGACCTCAGCTCCAAGTGAGAAGGTATGGCTGATGGCACAGAAACAGAAGCAGAGAGCATAGCAAGAAGATGGTGCAAATTTCAAAAGTGCCCTTCAGTGGTACTGTGAGTTAGGTGGATAGCATAGGGTCAGGGGAGGGGAGTGGGGTTTGACTTCTCCTTTCTAACAACCCAAGTTCTTTCATCTAATGGGCAGGTGGAAGAAATGTGGTACTATAAAATAATTCTGGAAGATTGCATAGATCTTCTGGTGAGGTAAGACTCAACCAAAGGAAGGATTGCTTGAATCTTTAGTAACTGAGTGCTTTCCCCCTCATGGGGAGAGGCACTAAATTAATACTATAAATCTAGGGTACCATATAGATCCCTAAGAAGATGGGGCTCATCAAAGGAGAGGAGTGTTAGTTTCTCTTAATAATCTCAAAACTTTTCCCTATTGGATGGCCTCACCTAGTAGAATATTATAATTTGGGAGACTGTATAGGTAGTTGAGAGGTAGAGATTTGCTGTCAATGGTGGAGTGGGGTATGGGTATTATCTTGATTATGGTCTGGAATGGGAGTCCCTTGCATTTATTATGTTGAGTTAAATGAAACCAGGGCTATAGTTTGTATCTCATTAGCCTGAGAGTTTACATGGGAGTTGAGAGTTCTTTTCCTGTTTTTCTGGAGACCTAGACAGACAGAAGCTAAATGTTAATATTTTTTCTTTTTTTGGGGGGGGGGGGGGGGAGGGAAACCTAGGTGGGAGCTTTATTGAAAGAGAATGTGATTATTGCATTGACTCTCAAAATGAACCAGTCAGTGCAAATCCAGAATGTTTGTTCTGAACCACAGGTCATATTTCTTAATTAATTTTTTTTTTTTGCTTCCCTATTGGGCAACTCAAGATGCTGCTGTATGTCTGGATCCTTCCTCCTTTAAAAGTCTCAAATGCATAATTGGGTTTTTCACTGTCAAGCGTTAAAGTTGAGAGTGCACTAGAATACTGCACATCACCAAATCAGATGGGGGGAGGGGGGCGAGGACATGGGAGGCGAGATTCCTCCCTTCTAACTTGTTTCCTTCTTTCCAATCCCTTGCCACTCTATCCTATCCTGCACAATGCATCCAGCTTAATTCTCCTCTAAGGGTGGGGAAATTCACCCCCAATTAATCACCTAAGACCCAGACAGCTTTATTGAATCGATCAACAAAAAGCATAAACTAGGTTAAAATAAGTCCTTCATCAATTTGAGAGGAATAAAGTTCTTTGATCATTGGATAAAGACAGATGATGTTACATAGGAAATATGTCGTGATTAGTTGAAAGAATGAGACACACCTTTGGGCTATGTATAAAAAGAGCAAGCTAGTTAAGAGCCTGTCAGTTTTATGGAAGAGGACTCTAAATCCTGGAGCTGAGGATTACAGACTCCTAAGAAGGAATTGTGTTGGGGGTGGGACAGAGTGCTTTCTTCTTTCTCCTCTCCTGCTCCCATCTTGGATGATATACAGAGATATTAGACTAGTGGAAGACAATGTATCTAGAAAGGAGTAGAGAGAGAAATACTAAGGGCAAGCAGAAGGTCTCTCAAGAAAAGGCAACTGAGAATCCAGTAATAAAATTGATGAGGTTACAACCTTGTGAATTGTGAAAGGTTGGAAGACCTGGAGGTCCACCTGGCATTAGTGGCATATCTGAACCTACTCTCCCCATGGACTGCATGTGTGCAAGGGGAAAGTATGGTACAAGTTTTGGGGCATTGTTTCTGCAACAACTATTTTTTGCTATACTTGCTTAGTAAATACTCTTTCTAAAAGCTCATTGTCTGACTGATAATTAAAGTAAAGTACACTGGTGGGGGCTCATAAGAAAGTATACTGAAAACCCTGGAACCTGAGGGTTACCCCTAGAACTGTGACTACAGTAATAGTTAATGCCAGGAACCCCAAGATGCAAGTGTAAGTATAAACTAGAAGGAATGGCCCTGGAAAGGGGTGCTACGTCTCTCAAGCATTACTTTAATCATGACATACCCTTGTTTAGTACCCTCTGTGGCTTCTCATTTCCTGCTTTAAACAAAGAGCAAGAAAAATGACTAAGTATGACATTCAGGGCTCTTTATAGTCTGGTCTTAATCTCATATTCATAGAACTAGAATGGATCATATAAACTGCCAAATTCCAATTCTATCATTTTACAGGTGAGAAAATTGAAACCAGAGAAGGGAAGACACTTGATCAAGGTCATGCAGAAATTAAGTAGCAGGTCTTTTAGCTCCAAATCCAGGACCCTTTTCACTATACCACAGGGCCTTATCTTTCACTACTCCCCTAAATTCACACTATAGTCTTGCATCTTGAGTAATTGGGCTTCATGTCCCCAAGTTCTTTTCACCTTTATTCCTTTTGCTCATGCAAAAACCTGAAACCCTTTATCTGAAACATCCTCCTCCACCATCTCCTTTTCTAAAAGCCTAACCTTGCCGTTAAGACCTACCTCAAAGATTACTGCTCCATAAAGCCTTGTCTGATCATACCCCTCAGTCAGAGGACATCTTACCCACCTCTGAGCTATATAACTCCTTACTTGTTAATTTATGGACAAAATCAACTCAGTTCTGAAAATATAGAGATAAAATGGCCCTAAAGGAGCTTCATTTTTAATGAGGGAGACAATTTGTCCATGTAGAAGGATATCCAGAATGGATACAAAATTAGTAAAATGTAGTTTTGAGAGGTAGAACGCTAGTAAGTAGAGGGCATCAGAAAAGACTTCATATAGAAATTGGTGTTACGGTATATATATAAAAGTTAATGGACCCAAGGTTAAAAGGGTCATAGACCCCTGATATAGAAGGTGCATTGAATCAAGCTTTAAAGGAAACCAGCCATTCCAAGAAGCAAAGGTGAAGGAGGAGAGCATTCCAGGTATAGGGGACAGCCAATACAAAAGCACAGAGCTGGGAAATAGAGGATTATGTGCAAAGAATGGCAAGTAGGTCAGTTTAGATGAAAGTTAGAGTGCATGGATGGGAGCAATATGCAAGAAAACTGGGAAAGTAGGAAGCAGTCAGGTATGATTTCTAATGGTATTTTTATGTAATTCATTGTATTATAGTTATTCACATACATACTTATTTCTCTATTAGAATACAAGCACCTTGAGGGCTGGAGCTATGTCTTTTCTCGTCTTTGTATTGATAGCACCTTGCACAATGTATCACACATAGCAGTCATTAAAAATGACTGAGGAAGAGAGAAAAGAAGGATGGTGGAAGAGACTGAATAAAGGAAGAGAAGGAGAAATAACAGAGGAAAGGAAAAAAGAAACAAAGGAAGAAAGGGAGGAAAGAAAGAAGGGAGGAATGATGGAAAGAAAGGATGAGAGGAAGGAAGGAAGGAGGGATGAAGAAGGAAAGATGGAAGGAAGGAAAAGTGGAAGAAAAAAAGGATGGGAGGAAGGAAGGGTGGAAAGAAGGAAGGAAAGATGGAGAGAAGGATGGATGGAAGGAAAGAAGAAGGAAAGGAGGAAAGAAAGAAAGAATAGAAGAAAGGAAGGGAAAAAAGAAGGAAGAAAAGAAGGATGAAAGAAGAAAAGGAAGAAGGGAAGAAAGAAGGGAAGTGAAGAAGAAAAGAAGGGAGGAAGGATGTGTTTACAGCCATGACAGAGCTCAGGAATTGAAAGAAATCCAGAAATTGCCATCAGGACTAACAGAAGCTTTGTTTCCATAAGAAGTCTGTAACTGGAGCCACCATGGCTTAGTCTTCTTTTCCTCTCCTGCCCTTTTCGATCTCTCCCAATGGTCTGACTGTAGTCACTGCCCTACCTTTGCCCACCCCACCCTAACACACACACCATCTTTCCCTAAGAGCTGATACTTACCCTTCTGCTTATCTCCTTGTGAGTTAACTAGTTTGAATGGGAAGTCAGACCCAGTAGAATAATAGAATTTCCCATTGTCCACAGCATCAGTGATGTCATGGTTTCCTAAGCAACAATCAATCAGGCTTGTAAAAAGCTGTAGGAAGAAGAAAGAAAGCAGTGTATGAACAGGGGTGTATGCACACACACATACATACACACACACATTCTACTTGGCAATTCAGTTCATTTTTTCCAAAGAACAAAAAAAATGTCCCTGCTTCTAGCCCCATTCTGCAAACATCAGGAAGATCTTTCCCAGCTGATGAGATGGTTTCCATGGAAATGCTTGGCAAGAAGAGACTGGTTGGTCCATATTAAAGATGGAAAAGCACAGGGGATTCCACGTCAGCAATTGCATCTGCCCTATCACAGCAATCAGTTGGAGGGGAATCACAGCACTGAAGGGTCAGTGATTCATGTAAATAAGGTATCTGGGCCTTCCTTCTGTAAGACACTTCCAGTGAACAGAACCTAAAAGGGTTGGGAGACCCTATAGGAAAACAGAATAATTTTGCTAAGACTTACTACAAGGCAAGTCAGAATCTCAGGCAATAAGGCAACAAAAGCTGGAGTTATTCATTCCCTCTCCAGTGCTGCTGGGAAAGATGGGAATGATGGGAAAGGCTCTTAATTTGCAGAATTTGTTCGACATTTAGCAATGTCTCTTGTGTGTGGAACACTGTGCTGGTAGTAGGAAGAGGCATAAAGTTCAGACAAGACTTAATCCTTTCCCTCAAGAAGCTAACAGTCTAGTGGGAGTGATAAGATATCAACAAAGAAAATTTAACCTACATATTACATCTTGGTTCATTAAAGAGATGCCCAAAAATTGAGGACCAAGGGAAAAGGTGAATGGGGAATCAAGGTTACATTATTTCCTCCTGAGGCTAATTTAAGAGCAAGAAGAGATGTGCAGATTCCTTCTGTTTTGCCCCTGAACTCAAACCTGCAATTACTAATGCACTCACATTGACAACAAAGGGAAAATGAACCCCCTGCTAACCTTCTCTCTTAAGCAATCCCCTTGATGCTCCTTCCCGCTGTATTGGCTGCTGTCGCCTGGGACGATCTGCAGTGGCTTAGGATGGATGAGGCCTAATGATTTCCAGGCTCAATTCACATAAGCACACCCCTGCGTTACACGGGTTTTCTGGAGAGTCTCCAAAACCCAGCAGTCAGCACAATAGCACTGGAAATCTATGCAGAATGGCCCTGCTCCTAGAATAGCTGCCGTTTCTGGTTCCAGCATTGGCCAAAATCCAGAAGAAAGTTCCCTAATATGCAAAATGGCTTAGTATCAGGCAGATTCTGCATGCTGGGATGCTTTGGGTTGGCCTGTAAGGCAAATTCTACATATTTAATTTTCCATTGGGGCTAAGAGTGTGTGTGAGGGAGAGGGCCAAGTTTTATGTAAACCTTCCTTCCAAAGGGCTTGTGAAGGCATGTTAATTCAAATAGATGCTACTGAAATTTTCGTATTCATATTGATTCACATTCACAAATTCATAGTGAAATGACTGAAAAGGATCTCAAATTTGCTTCTGCTCCCGTTCTGATAGATGAGAAAGCTGAACTCAGACAGGTTAAGACACACTCAAGGTCACATGGTTAGTTGGAGACAAAGCCAGGGACCAGGATGCAGTCCTTTCATCTCTACTTCAATGTTTTTTCAACAACACTAGTCTTTACCGAAAGGATAAACTGGGAAGCCAAAAGTATCAGTCGTCCCCAATCAGAGCAGCCCGTGAATCCCAGTATAATCGTTCCATCCATTACACCCCACTTGAGAGTCACCACCCACAGTTTGTGGCACTCTGAGCCCTCTCCTAAAATTAGCTGCGGTGTGACAAATAGAGGCTTAAGAGGGACATCAGGTATAGAAAGAACAGCAGGACAGCAGACAAGCTGAGCTGAGTCCCTACATCTTTGCAAGGAGGAAGAAGGAAGGACCAATGAACAAAGAGTCCCATGTAAGCAGATGTTGAGTTGCCAGATACTTTTTTCCCTTCGGGAGAATGGATGGGAAGATGAAGGGAATAAGCATTTGTATCATGCCTACTTGTACCCAGCACTGTGCTAAACACTCTACAAATATTAACTCACGTGAGCTCTAGTAGATGCCATCGTTATTCCCACTTTACAACCGAGAAAATTGTAGGCAACAAAGGTTAAGTGACCTGCCCAGTTACATAGCTAGTAAGTATTTGAGGCCATATTTGAACTCAGGTCTTCCTGATTCCAGGTTCAGTACTCTCTATTCACTGAGCCACCAAGACCAGCATAAAACCATACTAGGCATGGAAAGCTGGAAGTGAAAAAGTCAACAGCTATTGCCGCTGCTTGTCTGAGACTCATGTTCTTAATGTTCTTTGCTACTCCCTGAACTTTAGGCAGCTAAGTGGCCCAGTGGATAGAGCACTGGACCTGGAGTCAGGAAGACCTGAGACCAAATCCAGGAAGCTAGTAAACGTTTCCAACACTTACTAACTCTACAACCTGGGCAAATCACTTACTCTCTGTCTGGCTCAGTTTCTTAATTTGTAAGATGGGGATAATAATATAGAGATTAATGAAATAGACAATATTACTATTTTTTCCTTTTAAATTTATTTTTAGTTTACAACATTCAGTTACACAAGTTTTTGAGTTCTATATTACTACTAATAGTAATGAACAGTTCTTCATTGTACAATATTGCTGTAGAACTATTCATTACTATTTTTTTTTTTTGCTTTTTGGAGGGGTGAGGGCAGGGTAATTGGGGTTAAGTGACTTGGCTAAGGTCACATGGTATTCATTACTATTAATTGGAGGGAGGGATAGAATTTGGAACTCAAAGCTATAATAAAAACCAAATGTTAAAAATTTGTTTTAACATGTACTTGGGGGAAAGTAAAATAGATTAAAAATAAAATAAATCTTAATGAGCATTAAAGTTTTTTAAATAGTAGTTAACAGATAATACTACTACCTCCTGGGTTTGTTTTCAAGATAAAATATTTGTAAAGTGTTTGGCAAAACTTAAAGGACTATATAAATACTAGCTATCATTATTACTAACTGAAGCAGAGCATTTGATTCAGAATGACAGACATCAGCATCGAAGACAACTCCTTGGAATTTACTGAAAGCCTCTCTGTGGGGCTGGAGGGATGGGTACAGGGTGGAAGAAGATAGCTCCAATAACCTGTCTTCTTGACTTACATCACGATTTATATCCCAAACCATGGTCTTTAAACTGGTCCAGTTTGAATTCATTCATTTCAATTGGACAAACATTTATTAAGCATCCATTCTATGCAAAGCACAGTGCCAGGTGCTGGGGATACACAAAGACAGAAACTGAATTAGTCCCTACCCTCAGTGAGCTTACATTCTACCAATCTTCCTTCTGTTCATATAGCCTGTGTTCCAAACTCAGCTTCTTTAATTGAATTGGTCTCTTTGGCTATTCGTGGCCAAAATCCTCTGGGAAACGTCCCCATTTTAACTAAAGTCATCCATCATTTGTGAAGTTATTTTTCTTCCTTGAGCTATTTCCCTTCCCCTCTATCTGCTTATGTATTCAAATCTTTCTGGTTTCAACCTATTTATATGGCTTATGATCCAGGAAGATCCACAGAGGCAGGACCCACATCTATAATGAATTATGTAGCAGGCTACTTTGGGGCAGCTATGTAGTGCCATGAAATAATTGTTAAATTTGTACTTAAAGGACCTAGGTTTGAATCCTAGCTCTGTCAATTACTTAGCCTAGATGATCTTGGACAAGGTACATTGGGCTTCCGTTTCTTCATCTGTCAAAAGAGGAAGTTGATTTAGATCAGTGGTCTCCAAAGTAGGTTCCATATATCCCAGGGGTCATTGTAATAATCTATCATGGCAGGGGAAAAAAATAACATTACAGTTCCAGTATTTATTATTTTATCTTTAAAAAAATAAAGAAATTAGGCTTTACTCCTAATATATGGATTGCCAATGGGACCTTCAGTCTGTGTGTCAGATAGTTACATGTAATGTATGGTACTTGATTATCTTGAGGAAAGAGTGGGAGCTCCATAACCCAGAGGAATGTATAGCTAGGCCCTTATTTATTTATTTGCTTTGTGTACTATGATGAATTGAGGTTTTTCTCTGCCTGATTAAGTGTATTTTTAGATAATATTGTTAACTTAATGAGGTATTAGGAGTAGACCTGTTATTTCAAGGGGAGGAACATTCCAGATGAGGGAATTTCTCCCATCGTTTGTAGAATGGGGCTTTCCTTACAAGTTATAGTCTTAGATGCCTAGAGCATTAAGTGATTAAGTGACTTGTCCAGGTCATTCAACCCATATGTGTCAAAGAAAGGACTGAGCCCAGTTCTTGAATTCAAACTAGTCTTTTGTATAGTATGCTTTGCTGCCTCATTTAACTAAACAAACCCTCACAAAATGGATAAGTGGTTTAAAATGATTCCTGCAAAGAAATTGTACATTGAAGATAGTATTAACAATAATAATGTGAGTATAGGGGAACAACTGGGAAACAGCAGAGCTGAAATACTCCTAACATAAACTATTCATTAGTCACATTACAAGGTGAAAACAATGATGATCTAATCATTATCTGACAAGGTCAGGCAAAAAATTGAAATGTGGATTTGAAATATGGATTTATGTCTACCATCATTAATGATGGATGTCACTCTAAGTGTATATTGTGCCTTGAGGTGTTAGCTAATGATCCTATGAAGCAGTCATGCTTAGCAAGAGCTTTAAAAACAAAACTTTTGTTGTAGAAACAGGCACATGTGGGCATCTTCTATGAAAATGCTCCTATCTGTACACTTAAGAAAACTCTCAAATTTTGAGATAGTCTGAAAAACCTTTGAAAATCTTCAACTATTTAAGAATCTTCCAGAAGAAGGATTCAGTGGTTTTTTAGTTCATTTGATAAATATATAACAAGATAGCACCTTCCAATTAGTTTGCAAGAACAAATGATTGACAGGGAAGATGGAAATTTACTAACTGATGTCAACAAAAACTTCTACATAATTGGTGGATGGCACTGAAATAACAGTATCACTATTTGGTAAAGGCAGCCAAGGCTACATTTGTCCATTTAGAATCTCACATCAATGTGAGGTATTTTAAAGTGTTATTATAGCATTATAATATCTGTATTATAATATTAATATTATAATTAATAATATAATTATTATATTATCAATTATATTAACTATATAATAATTATTATATTAATATGATTAAATTATAAAATATAATTATATAATATAATAATATTAATGAAGTTATTACTTCATTAAAATGAAGTAACAGAATGATCTGAACTTAGAACCAGACCTTCAAATCACTGCATCACAAAGATGAATAATAATAATAATGATAATTAATAATAATGAGGGTGGGCAGCTAGGTGGCGTAGTGAATAGGCCCTGGCATCAGGTTGACCTGAGTTCAACTCCGGCCTTAGACACTTAACACTTACTAGCTGTGTGACCTTGGGCAAGTCACTTAATGCCAAATGCCCCTCCAAAAAATAAAAAAAATTTTTAAAGGAGAAAAAAAATAATAATGAGGCAATTCAACTGCTTTGCTTTCACTAAAATATTGTCAACATCATTATTATTTCAAATATTTAATGGATCTGTGATCTCATCAATTGGTTGTTTGTTTGGGTTTTTGTTGTTCCATTGTTTCTTGGTAAAGATACTAAAATGGTTTGCCATTTCCTTCTCTGGCTCATTTTACATATGAGGAAACTGAGGCAAATGGTTCAATGACTTGTGTAGTATCACACAGCTAGTGAGTATCTGAGGCCAGATTTGAACTCAAGAAGTTGAATCTTCTTGACTTCAGGCCTGGAGCTCTATCCATTGTGCCACCTAGCTGCCCCATCAATTTGAGATTTCTTTAATAATAAGAAGAGGATAATGGTCAGCTGGTTGCTTTTTTTTTTAATCTTATTTGAGGATGGAATAAGTACAAATGTTCTTAAGGTGCAGCAGGGAAAATTTAGGTTAAGTATACAAAATAGCTTTCTGATAGTAAATATGCTTTATTTTGGGGATAGATTACTAATGTAGTGTTGGGAATATTCCTCCCTACAGATATTTAGAACCAAGATAGAGTCTTCTCTTAATGGGACAGTTCAGGATTGGTTTTGTCTAAAAACTGGGAGATAGACTGCTTATAGACATAAGCAGAGATATGTGGCTGGTCAGCTCTAACTAACCAATTGTTAAATTTTTATTGTGAACATGTACACTTCAGAAATCTTAGAAATCGAGGTAGCTAGGTGGTGCAGTGAATAGAACACCAGCCCTGGAGTTAGGAGGACCTGAGTTAGAATGTGACCTCAGACACATGACACCTACTGTATGACTTTGGGCAAGTCACTTAACTCCAATTGCCTCCAAAAAAAAAAAAGGAAATCTTACAAATCAGGACTTGATTTGTTTAATTATCTAGTCATGAGAAAGTATTAACAACACAGATTAAACTTAAAATTATGTGTGCATTCAGAGAATTCACATTCAAGGCTCCTCAGCATACCTCTGTATTACTCTATAAATGTCCAGTGAGCTTAGCAGGAGTGCGGTAGAAGTCTGAGGAATGAAGCCATCATCAGACTGGGGCCTGGTGAGTTTGAGCTAACAACAGAAATAGTAATAATAATCATACCTGGTATTTATAGAGAACTCAAAGCAAAATATTATACATCCATTATCTTATTTGAGCTTTATAGAACCCTGAGTGGAGGGGATGGGGGGGGGGAGTTGAGGAAGGGAAAAAGCAGTTATTAAGCAACTATTATGTACCAAGCACTGTGCTAAGTGCTTTACAAATATTAACTCATTTGATACCTTTTTGCCAGAGGAGACTTTAGTTCTATAACAAATCGTAGTAGAACAAGGAAGTCTTAACTTAGGTCCTGTGGTTAGATTTTAGGAGGATATGTAAACTTAGATGGGAAAAATGCATCTTAATTTTCCTTAACCTCTAGCTTTCCTTCCATTATTAATGAAGGCAGCAAACATTATTCTAAAAAAGGGCCAATGGGCATTCCTAGATTGCCTAAACAGTGACATCATACACACATTAAGAACTTCTATTTTAGAGGTTATAATTCCAAAATTGGTAGAGAGATGGGAGCCCCAAGAACATCTGCCATTGCCTCTGGCTGCTTGATTCTATTCTATTCACCTCACCACAAGCAAAAAAGCCCACAGTACTTAGATAAGTAAAGATGCTGAGGTACCTTTTGTACTGCTGTACGAACACAATGATGACCTTGAAGGGGATATTCTGATTGCTTCAGCTCTAGGACAGTGGCAAGGCACCTACTATGTGCCAGGAACTCTGCAATGGCTAAACTTCAGATCCAAGCTAGGGGCTAGTCTAAATCAAAGGGTGAGTCATAACCTTGGGAGTCCTGGAGTCCGGTTACCTAAAAATGAACGATAAGAGCCTCTGTCACACTGAATGTGGGGCATTCTCTTCAAGAATGAAAGGCAGAAGGGCAGAGGGCATCATCACCCATTTTGTATGAAGCCCTCTCCAGGCTGCATTTCTGACTTTGCATAAGACTTTATCTACAACACCACTGAGACCTCTTCACACGGTAGCTCACTTTACCCCCCATATCCCTTCTGGGCAAGAGGAGAATGTTCCTTACAAGTTAGCACACATTTATTAAGAGTTTACTATGTACCACACACCATAAGTTCTGGTAATACAAGTACAAGCAAGAAAAATAAAATGACATCCCTTGCCCTCAAGGAGTTTACCTTTTAATGGGCTTCTTCCTTAAAATAGAGATTCTCCTGGGATGCATCTCTATACCTCCCTGGTTACTCTTTCCCAGGCTTTGTTTGTAGAAAACTCTGAAAGGGTTGATGAATAAGTGAAAGGCAATGTGAGGTCTTTAAGGTTTCTAAGGCTCTTCTGTGTTTAGAGTATGGTGCTAATTAGCTAGCCGTCTCTCTCTTAGCTTTACTCAATCAATCAATCAATCATTAAGTGAGAATAAGGATGACACTGAGATTGTGAAACTGGGTGACTAGAAGGATGGTGGTACCCTCAATATTAATAGGGAAGTTCAGTAGAGGGTTGGATTTGGGGAAAATAGAATAAGTTCTGTTTTGGACATGTATTTGAGATAGATATCCAGTTGAAAATGTCTAATCTTGAAGAGATTAACTATCTCTTTTTAAGAACAATATTTATTTCCCCCAATTACATATAAAAACAATTTTTAGCATTTTTTTAAGTTCTAGATTCTATCCTTCCT
This sequence comes from Petaurus breviceps papuanus, assembly GCF_028583685.1. Taxonomy (NCBI): domain Eukaryota; kingdom Metazoa; phylum Chordata; class Mammalia; order Diprotodontia; family Petauridae; genus Petaurus; species Petaurus breviceps. The sequence goes on along the minus strand of NW_027187419.1, from coordinate 51,341,308 downwards.
TCCCCAGCTCCCTCCCTGAGATGGTAAGCAAAGATTAACCTCTCTTAAGAGAATAGCTCATGGGGCAGCTAGGTGGTGCTGTGAATAGAACACCAGCCCTGTAGTCAGAAGGACCTGAGTTCAAATCTTGTTTCAGACACTTAACACGTACTAGCTGTGTGACCTTGGGCAAGTCACTTAACTCCAATTGCCTTCCCTCTTCAAAAAAATTTTTTTTTTGAAAAGAGAAGAGCTCAGGATAAGTACCAAGGGAGTTCAGGAGTGAATGAGACTAGGTCTAGACATATAGATATGGGAGTCATCTGCATAGATATGATAAAAGTGAAGCTACGAGAGGTAATGAGATCACCAAGTAAGAGAGGATATAGAGAAAAGATAGGAAAGACCAGGACCAAGCCTTGGGGCACACTAAGGATTAGTGGCTGTGATAATGTGAGAAATAATGAGATGTGAGAAATTTTTACTTACCTAAAAGAGTGTTGGTGGTGGTGGTGGTAGTGGTGGTGCATTTTTCCCAGAGGAAAGTGCTTTATAAAGAATGAAGTGCACTGAAAACATGAGCTAGTGTTATTACTTCTGCCTATGGTAAGCAAGTTTCTGACAACTGTCTTTGGAACAGCCTCACCTTCCTTAATAGAGGTCTGATTGTGAATGGAACCCCATCCCTGCTGGCAGTTATCAATGTGGTCAAAATGAGTAACAGTATTTCCTAGGGGCAGAAGCAAGGTATGTAGGGGGTGAAGCAAAGAATACTGAATACTAATGTGTTCCAGGTGAGCAACAAACAAATATCAGTCAGTGATAAAGATAAACTATGTGTCATCTTTCACTTGGTAGCTGATGTTTCAGAACAGACCCCAGGGCTTCCCTCTAAAGTGGTATTTGCCCCCAAACTTGTCTTTCCTGAGGATTTCTTTCAGTGCCACAGTATCTGCAGTCTTCTTGTTCTTGAAATAAAAATAGTCCTCAATTCCAACCTCACTCCTTGGGGAGCTGGCCAGCAAAATAAGCCACTGAGGGAAAGCATGCCGTGTTTCCTATAAGAACATATGGCTCATTACCAAGAACCAGGAGAAGATGATCTTGTAATGACTCCAAATAAATATGAAATAAATCAGCTGGCTCAGGAGGCCTTGGGCACCAGGAATCCCTAAAGAGGACAGAGATCCTTCATTGTTTACAAAATGTCCTGGCAGTAACCTTTGCTGCCTCATTAGAAGCAGGCCTTCAGTAGAACCAGACAGTTGCCAGATTTCTGCCCAGGGGACCATCCCTCAGGTAGACCCTCACAGTGTGGATTCTCCTTTCAGGGAACTAAGTCAGATCTTAGCAAAGGTGCTAAGTCAATGTGAGAATACTGAGAGATTCAGATGAGCAAAGATCCAGGTCTTGAGGAAGAAAAAGATGTCTTTGAATTTTTCTCCCCTGCTTGACTTCTTTCTGAACCATTCAGGATTGCTTTAAAAAGTACTGGAAAAACACAGTTTGAGGTGGTTATCCCATCTGAGTTACTGTAAGTGACTGGTTTAGATGAGAAGAAAGACAGGCAGGAAATGAAAAGACAAAAGCAGGGGGAGTGAAAAAATTACATAGAGGAGAGCAGAAAGGTGGTGATAAAAGATAAGAGAGAGGAAAGGAAAAAAATGAAGGAATGGGGACAGGTGGAGAAGGAGAGAGAGAGAACAAAAGGGTGAAAGCAACAGATTAAGAGATTATAATAGTTAATTTATACAACACTTTAAGGTTTGCAAAGAACTATATATACATAAATATGTATATATATACACATACATCAATGTACACACATGTATATATACACATACATAATCTCATTTGATTTGATCCTTGCAGACAATGTTATGATATAGGTGCTAGTAAAATCTCCATTTTACAGATGAGGAAAATGAGTCTGAGAGAAGTTAAATAATTTGCCCAGGGTCACACAGTGTCTGGAGTAACTTGAGTTTTCCTGATTTCAGATTTGGCACTCTATTTACTATAGCAACTAGGTTTTTCAGACAGAAAAAGTTCCATCTTATCCTGCTAAAGGAGAAGAGTCTAAGAACCAGCATCCTGGTGAAAGAAAAGGGGAAAAAAAACAACAACCAAGGTGGAAACAAAAGCAGGAATAAATATGAGTGAGAAAAATGAAGAAACTCAGAAAAGAAACAAGGGAAGAATGGAAAACAGGGAGGAGGGAGCAGACAAAGACAGGGACAGAGGAGAGACAGACAGGGGCACAGATATAGAGACTGATCCAGAGAAGAGAGAAACAGAGACAGAGATGAATGAGACAGATATGGACAGAAAAGAGATACAGAGACAGAGAGAGACCTGGAAGTGAAAGAAAGCTTTGGTCCTCCTATGTAGAAGGTACTTACTCAGTAGGACCTACTGTTTGCTCTGCCCCTGCCCACTGCCATATAGATCATAGTTAAATTTCCCTGAGCTTGAAAATGTCAGCTGAGTTAGATGACCACTGTGAAAACAAATGGAATTTCCTTTCCCTCCTCCCCCAGTGCCAGCTCCAGTCAGTGCCTTGGTGCTGGATGGTCGGGCTGCCATGGTGATTCATGATTCCAGTGGCTTGTTTTCATATTCTGACTTGCTTTTGACATAGTAATCATCAAGGGGTCAAGAACAAGCCTCTCCATGAAATTGAATTGCTGCTTAATTGATGGCTCCAAAAGCACCATGTTGAGATGAAAGTAGCCCAGTGTGGGGGTGGGAGCCATGTCCATGTAAGCGTGACGTGGCAGGAGCCCCCAGAAGGGAAGCTTACATACATCCAGAGGGCCAGCAGAGCCATTTTCCCAGCAGGGGCTGTGTTTTGTTTTCCCCTCTATCCTCCTTTTTTGGTTTAAGTGCTCGGCGCCATCAGGAGAGATTTGACAGCAACACAGCTAAAGACATTGAACAATTTGGAGCCCTGAGAAGGACAAACAGTCACTCACAGGTGGAACCCCAGAGGGAAGGCACAGCAAAGAGAAACCCAAAAGAGAAGGAGAACAGAGCCCAGGGGGTTCTGAAAAGTGAAGCAAAGACAGACCAAGATCAGCAAACACCTTAGGGACTCAGCATTAATCACCATGCACCATAGAAAAAGGCACATCAGCAGCAAGGGGCACCCGCTTGATTATCTCTTTCAGTCAAGCATGCAAATTCCTGCTTGAAAGTCATAGTAGATTCACCCTTTCTGTCATCCTCTTTCTAAGGAAGTTCCTAGGCCTGGGAAATGCAAATTGACTTGGAAGGGTCTGTGATCATACAGCTGTCATGTTAGGGGGCCTCTCAAAGTCATCAGGTTCAGTCTTATATCTAAGCACCACTGTCCACCAAGCCATCCGAAGCAGATGCCTTAGTATGATTAGTTTCTTTCCTGGTCTAGATCCGAGTTGGAAGGAAGGGAGGTAGGGGAAATGAAGAAAAATATGGGTCAGAGAAAGCTGTCAAGGGCAATGCTATAGAACGGGAGCGTATGGAATAATTGTTGTTGTTGTTGTGTGTGTGCGTAGGAATCTTTTGGTGTATACTGCAGGGAAAGATAAGATTTGTTAGGTTGATAACAGTTAGGATAAGGTAAGGGTTATTAGAAGTGTGCACCTATATATGGAATGGGATCGATGTTGGCAAGTATGCAAGAATTGGGTAAGCTGAGGATTGTTAGGTGTGTTGAAATGGAAGTAAGGTGATAGTTCTTAGATCATAGGGATAAACAGGAGCAAGTTCAGGGGTGTGGTATGGTGATGAAGGTAAGGTTATAGCCATTTCAGAATTGGAACAGATCTCAATGGGCATCTAGTCTCTCTAGAATTATGCTTAGCACATTGGGTGCTTAATAAATGTTGACTGATTGATTGAATAAGGTATTCCAGATCATATCTATAATGTGGTGGCCCAGTCTCTGCTTAAAGACTTCCCATGATTAGAAACTCACTACATCCTAAGGCAGCCTATTCTGTCTTTAGACCTCTCCAATTATTATGAAATTTCCCCTTATGTTGAGCCCAAATCTGCTTATCTATAATTTCAGCTTGTTTCTACTTCCTCCCTCTGTGCCCAAGAAGAACATGTCTTTATCTCTCTTCCACAGAACAGCCCTTCAAGTGCTTAAAGATGGCTCTTGCATACTTGCTGAATCCTATCTTCTCAATCTTAAATGATACTGGTTCTTTCACTCGATCCTGATATGGAATGGTCCCCGTTCTTCTCACTTTATTGGCCATCCTCCTCTGCACGTGCTCCAGCTTGTCAATGTCCCTCCTAGAATGTGGCAAGAAAAGCCAAACACAACATTTCAGATGTGGTCAGAACACTACAGAATAGAGTAAAACTATCGTCTCGCCCTATGAATCAACCAATGAGCATTTATAGAGCAACTATATACAAAGGGATCCAAGATAATTTTGAGGACAAGGTATGAGTACTTGAGAGGATTAGAGAAGGCCTGCAGTTGAAGCAAACTTCTGTTCCAGGCATGGGGGCCACTCAGGGGAAAAGTGATGTAAGGTATTGGATGAGGAAAAGTAAGGAGTCCAGTGGACCATAGACTATGTGAAGGGGAGTAATGTGGAAGAAGATTAGAAAGATAAAAAGAAACCAAATTATCAAGGGCTTTGTAAGTCAAACAGAGGACTTGATATTTGGTTCTGGACATAATAGAGAGCCACTGGGATTTATTAAGTGAGGGTGGTGACATGATCAGAACTGTGTTTTAGGAATCACTTTGGCAGCTGAGTTCTGGAGGTTGGTCTGGAGTAGGGAGAGACTTGAGGTAAGGAGACCAACAAGCAGACTTTTACAATGGTCCAGGTATGAGGTGATCCAAACCTGTATCAGGTTGGCAGCTGTGTGAGAGAGGAGAGAAGGGAACATATTGGAGAGAAGTTATGAATTAGGAACAGTAATTAACAGATTGAATGTGTAGGTTAAATGTGAGTGAGGGGTTGAGAATGCTACCTAGGGGGTGAGCTGTGTGACTAGCAGAGTGGTAGTGCTGTTGACAGTAATAAGGAAGTTCAAATTATGGTAAGGTTTGGGGAGAAAGAGAACGTGTTCAATTTCAGACATTTTGAGTTTGAAATGTCCACAGGGCATCCAATTTGAGATGCCCAAGAAGCAGTTGGTCAGGTCAGGAGAGAGTTTAGGACTGGATAAATGATCTGAGAATCACTGGCATAAAGAAATAATTGCATCCATACAAGCAGATGAGATCATCAAGTGAAAATTTATATTGGTGATTATAGAAAACTAGTATTGTTATGTATGTAAGAGGAAGATTTTTAGATGTTGAAGGTAAGTTTAAGGTTATTAGTTCATTGTGTATATGGGTAAGATTAGGGTTGTTTGTTGAAGGGAGTAAAATCAGGTCTATTAGTGAATCAGTTTAGGTCTCTAGTAGTGCTAGTAAGGTATTTGGAAATAACCTTCTCACCCTGGCAATATCTC
>NW_027187419.1:51334453-51335760 GCF_028583685.1 Petaurus breviceps papuanus | reverse complement strand
GGCCCAGGCTGGTCATGGTTCATTCCCTTCCTTACTGTGATTTTCTAGACTACATCACCACGACTCAGCTGCCTTCTCACCTGGGAACTTCCCTCAGTGTCTGGGACCCTCTTGCCCTGGTACATCCTTTTGTGATGTTAGCCCCATTCTTGTGTTGGTAAGTTACTTTGGAGGGTGGAAAGGAGGCATCATTTTGGAGAACAGCCCAGGCCAAGCAGGCTTCATTGACCTCTCCATTGTTCTTTTTAGTCTCCAGAATTTGTCACCAGGCTCCATTCCCCCTGACTTTTAGCCTCCTTATATGTATCATTTTCTTCCACTAGAATGTAAGATCTTTGAGGACAGGGGTTTTTGAGGAAGGAGTGGGGTGGAGCTTGTATTTGTATCTCTAACATTTAACGCAGTGCTTGACTTGTAATAATTCCTTAACAAATACATGTTGCCTGCCTGCCTAGAAACAGAAGTAAAGTTAGGGTTGTTGGGTGTTTGTAGGATTGTATGGGACTAAGGTTAGGGTTGTTAGGGATGGATAGGGTCAGAGTTAAGGAAATTAGATGTGTAGAGGTGGAAGTTAAGATTCTTGTGTATATTTAGATGGAGTAAAGTAAGTGTGTGGGGGGGGGAGGGGAGGGAAGAAGGGTAATGAAGGAAGAAAATCACTCTAGTTACTTAAATTTTTTACCTTAAGTCAAAGGTTCTTAATATGGGCGCTATGAACTTAAAAAAAATCTTGATAACTGTATTTCAATATAATTGGCTTCTTTTATAAATGTATATATTTTATTTTATGCTTTTTACAAACATTCTGAGAAGGGGTCTATAGGTTTAACCAGACTATAGGTTTAACCATAAGCCAAAGAGGTTCATGGCGCATAGTTAGAAAGCCTTGCTTTGAGTCCAGAATTCTACAGGAAGTCACACATATTTTATGTATGACCTGTGCCTCTAGAGAATGGTGACCAACCTAAAGTGTGTGAAAATCTAGCAGCTCTTTGTAAAGTATAGGTCCAAACCCAAAACCAAAGCTGCTCACTGTGGGCACCAAGTGAGTCTTTATTGATTTATCCTTGAACTCTGAAGGATGTTCCTATTTCCATATACAGGAACTCCCATCTATAGATTTCCTTTATTATTCAATTGTCATGATGGATCAAAGAGTCATACTGACTCTCTCAAATAAATTTCTGTTTGGACAATCAGGAGGAATAATGGATTTTTCACAAATGTGATACTATTTGTGAATTCTCTCTCTCTCTCTGTCACACACACACACACACACACACACACACACACACACACACACACAC
>NW_027187419.1:51197117-51334443 GCF_028583685.1 Petaurus breviceps papuanus | reverse complement strand
CACACACACACACACACACACACACACACACACACACACACACACACGCTTTTTCTTCATTCCAAAGCAAAGAAGTGGTTTTCCATGTAGATCTCTACTGATGTCATGCCCACAACCATAGAGATACCCTTGAACTTGAGATAGGGAGTTGATTTCCCTCCAGTTGGAGACATCTTTCTTCCTCTTCTCCACTTCGGTGACTCAGGTAATTTAGTCAACAGAATCAACAGAAATCAGCAGATTAAGTAAAGTGCAGCTTCATTACTTTGTACATGATAATGGCACCTTGAGATCTCAGAGGAGAATTCTCAAAATATAACAGACATCAGTCACCAGAAGCCACACAAAGTTGCCTTACTGAGCTTATTACCTGCCGCCCACCATTATTACAAAATATATTCACTTCAAAGAACTCCTCTCTACCCAAGAGAACATTGTATCCCAAAGGTTAATGAACCAAGTTCTCTCCTAGACTTAACTAAAAGCCTTCTATTTGTCATTGAGGTCCCTTTTTTTGATACAATATGATTTATTATGATACAATAAACTTTTATTAAGTGATTACTATATGCCAGACACTGTCACTAAGCATTGATGTTATAAATGAGAAAATGGAATGCAATCCTTGCCCTCAGGGAGCTTACTATCTTTTGAAGGAAGGCAACACAGAAAAAGAAAGTGAAAAAAGAGGGGATGGGCAAGGGGGTACCCAGTGTGGGTACCAAGCAGAGAAGCTAGTAGTAAATGAAAAGATGGCTGGCATTTTGAACCTTTTATAAAGAGATGTTATGGGAGGAGTTCTTACTCCAGCCTCCTATCAGAGGGGCAGAAGCAGCCGAGAGTACTGATGAGGGTTATTATTTCAGATTGTTGGGGAGAACTACTTTAGTGGGGAAAAAAGTGATATGTAGATGAATTCTGTGAGTTTATTCTTGCATGTGGAGATCTAGGAATATCATCATCATCATCCCAGATAATAATTATGGGTCACCCACTCTTCAGACTTCCAAAACCAAGAGCCTCATCATCTTCTGTCTGAAACAGAACCAGGGTCAACACCAGAAAATTACAACAAATTCTGAGGCTAGGGAGGTAGAAAGAGAGTATGATTGCCATACTTCAAAGGTTTGGCAGCTAAGTAGCATGGTGGATAAAGTGCTGGGCCTGGAGTTAGAAAGATCTGAGTTCAAATCTAACCTCAGTCACTTATGAGTTGTGTGACCCTGGAAAAGTCATTTAGCCTTATTTGCCTCAGTTTCCTCATCTATCAAATGACCTGGAAAAAGAAATAGCATCTTTTGCCAAGAAAACCCCAAAGGGTCACAAAGAGCTGGACATGAATGAAAATGATCAAGCAACAACTAAATTAGAGAGTCAAACTAGATAGATAAAATGGATTTGATTTGCTGTACTTAAAAGGGTTCACAGGTACATCTGGGTTGCAGGCCTGGCTTGGCTCAATCCCTCTTCAGCTCACTGTGACAAATTGAAGCAAACTCTTTTCTAAACTCAATCCTTTCTTCTGCCCTGCCCTGGTGCCATTTTGATAACAGACAGTCCACCTGGGTGTCTTGCTGCTTTTTGCTGACTGTACTAGGTAGGTTTGGTGGCTTGTAGCCCTAACGAGTCACTCAAAGAGAGTCTCTCTAGTCAGGTAAAGGCTTTTTAGATACCCTGCCTCAGTAGGTGGGAGCGGAGACCTCAGGCGACGACAGCAAAGGGCATTGCAATGAGCATGATGCCAGCAGAGATGAATGACATACAGCAGAGATGATGCCCAGAGGAGAGAAGAAACAATGCCCAACAGAGAACAACATGATGCCATTATTAGAAGACAAAAGTAGCTCTTCAGTATTACATGTGTGAGTGGTCAGGGCCACATTCATCCCTACGTGGATGCCCTGTTCTTGTGTGATCTTTCCACATTGGCTCCTGGTGTTTGCACCCTAGCACACAGATTCCTGGCATGCATTTCTTCACACTTATTCCATATGTATTCTCTGCACCATCCCTTTCTTATGTTTGTTATGTTAACCTGGGGGTAATGTACCCTATGTGTGTATGGGAAGAGGAAGTAGAGAATCTTTTCTCACGTTACGCTTTTTGCTTAAATGTCTTTTGTTTTGAACTAATGTGTCTTCTGGTTGGCTGATAATGGTAAATGCATCTGCAGGGGTAAGTGTGCTGTAGTGTTAGATGGGCACTGACACATAGAGTGCCTTGCTCCTGGAATCAGTATTCTGGAGTGCATATGAAAGGTGGTGCTTAGGTGATACTCAGAAACATCCCCTTTGCTCCTGGACTTCTTGGACCCCGATGAAAAACTACTAACAGTTTCTTGAGAACCTGTTTTATTCTTCTCCTTTATGTCATATCTTTTGTCTTTGACCATTTGACTACAGCTTCACTGAAGTGCCCACCAGAAATTATACACCAAAGCCCCCTCCCAGTTGCAACCTGCTAGAAGGGGACCCCTACCAGGGACCCTGGAAACCACCTAATAGGCCATAATAGTGAGGGAACGTTTCACCTGTTTTGCTAGAAACATGCCCCAGATTCAGGTCTGTTTATGTTTGTATCCAGGGCTTTGCTAGGTAATCAAGGCTTCACTAGAAGTGGCATTAACGGCATTACCGCTCACCCCCTTGAAACCACATTTTGTTGTTAGCAACACCTCGGTCTATATAAGTTTGCTCTGCAAAGGGCTCAGGGCTGTCTTCCCTCCTGGGGAGGCAGTCACCAGCTGGTTAATAAACACTCCTATCAAATTATAATTGGCTTGGCTGTCATGTCCATTTCATTTGTCCATTTCATCTCCACTCATTGAGGCTGGCCACCTTAACCCAACAACAGAAGACTGCTGGTTTTCCTCAAGTCCTGTCTTGGCTCCCATTCTCAGCCATAGGATAACTATTTGGTATCTCGGGCATTAACTAGAGGATTCTAAAAGAATATAGGGGATTATCATAAACCCTAGGTCTATTGCAAAGTTGGCATGAGATAGATAAAAGGCCTGAGTGAGATTTTAGACCCTGACAAGGATTTGTGATGCTTACTCCCTAGATGGGCTAATACTCAGGAAAGGAAAAGGGAAGAGGAATGGGAGAGGGAGGCAGGTATGTGGATTTGAGCTACAGGCAGTAGGTAAGCTGCCACACTGGGAATCATATTAGGAAATTATCTGGCCAAGCCTGAACAAAGCATTGGCATAATCAATTCCTGCAGCTATAAAGGCTCAAAGTAAGTTGGCTGCATTGGTAGCTTTCACACAGTTCATAAATTGAATAATACTGTGTCAAGGATGGGAAGTAAAGGAGGTTACAGCCATGGAATTTATCTGCAGTGTCTTCTTTGGGGTGTAAATACATTTTTATTAGCTTTTATGCAAATAAACACAAGAAATAAGAAAATCACAGGGGAAACATCTCATAAAGCAAACTGTGTATTTTCAGGTTTCATAACTTACTGCAGCTTCTTATTTGCCTCTTTTGCTTATGTGGAGAAATTATGTTGGAAAGACCATTCATTCATTCATTCATTCATTCATAACTTTCTCTCCTGCCCTTAATCCCTTCCTTTTCAGTTGAAGGTTTTTCTGGGTAAGACAAAGTTAAATGTTGTAACTTGGTAGCAGTTAAACTACAATGGTAACTAGAATATTGGAAACAAAGAATTTTTTGTCTGTGAAAGAACTGGGATGTTTGTGTAGTGCATTAACTCTCTTTGTAGAACTACACCTTATCCTTCTTTCTAAGAATCAGTTAGTCTTTTTTAATTGTGATTCCCCATTTCACCTAGGCTAGAAGTACAAAGCCAACCCACAGCCTCAATCCCATTGGTGTTTGATAAAAGGAATTTCTGAACTGGGCCAATTTGACCCTTAGGCAATCTGGTGATCCGACTATCCCATTTCTCCTGGGCTTCACCATATTAATGCTAGACTTTGTATGGACAGCCAATCCACTGCAGCTCAGAACTCCAAAGTTCAAGAGATCTGCCAGCCTCAGTATCCCCAAAAGATTATAAAAATGCATCACTGCATAGTGATAGCTCTGTTAGTCTTTTTTTTTTTTGAGAGTGATAAGACCTGTTTTTAGTAAACAGCAACTCATCGATACTTTCTCCCAATTTAAATACCTCCCTGTGGATATTTTTTAAAATTTATTTTATTTTTAATTTATGAAATAAAGCAAGCATTTCCATAATATAGTAGACTTAAAAATATAATTGCACATGAAACTATAAATCTATTATGTACCACTTACTATTCTTTTAAAATACATAATAAAGTTACCATGTAACTTCCTTTTTTTTTTTTTAAAGCAATCGGGATTAAGTAACTTGCTCAAGGTTACATGGCCAGTTATTTCTGGGTGTGGTGCTGATTATCTGAGCCCAGATTTGATCCCCAGGTTATCCTGACACTGGAGCCGATGCTCTTACTCGCTGAGCCACCTGGCTGCCCTTCATATAACTTTCTTTTTCTTGTTTTTTCTTACCCCTTCCTGCCGTAGAGATGGCTGCCTTTAGAAACAAATGTGTGTGTGTGTGTGTGTATGTGTGTGTGTGTGTGTGTGTAGATAGATAACATCATTCTCCACATACTTCTATTTATCAGTTCTTTCTCTGGATGCAGATAGAGTCTTCCTTCATAGGTCCTTTGTAGTTAATTTGAGTATTTACAATAGTCAAAGTGACAGTCACTCAAAGTTGTTCTTAAAACAATGTTACTATTACTGTATACAATTCTCTAAAGAAGGAAACTATATCCTTTCTCTATAGAATAATATTCTTCATGGCCAGGAGGTTCTTAATGTCTCACCTAAATCCCTCTTGTAATTAAAGGTTGTCACCTCCTTTTCCAATCTTATCTTCCACCCAAACCTTCTACTACCATGCCCTTAATTTGTCTGAATAATCTTATGTAAAGTTGTTTTCGCCCTTTCACTCCTGAAAGATCCCATCTATTAAACTGTCTGTCACAGGTCCATCTCTCAGACTCAGTGAATTTTTGCTGCTTGGCCAAATGGGTGATTCTGCAGTCCCAACATTTTGTATAAAACAAATGATTATGTGGGGGTCGGAAGTGGGAGAGGACTATAGTAAAATGAAGGATTGAAGTGGGCAGGTTGAGATGGGATGATGAAGCTTTATTGAGGACCTACTGTGCAGTGTAGTCACACAAGTCCTGGACTTAAATACACATCCTTTGATTCTGAGTCCTGGCTCTCTGCCATTCACTAGCTGTGGAACCTTGGGCAAGCTGCTACACTTCTTGGAGTCTCAGATTTATCAAAGGCAAAATGCCCATAATAGGATCATAGACATAGATAGAACTGGTAGGGATTTTAGAAACTATTTTGTCTAAATATGTCATTTTATAGATGAGGAACTGAGGTCTATGAAAATGAAGTCATTTTCCCAAGATCCCACAAGTACTAAGTAACAGAATTGGGATTTGAAATCAGAATCTTTCCAAATCTGGTACTATTTATTGGACAAAACTGTCTCCTTATAGTAAAAATAAAGCCTCTACCATCTGGAAAAACTTTTTATATTATAAAGTGGCATATAAAGGTAAAGTCATTATTTTTGTGGGAAATGTATCATGATAGTCATGGGGAGGCGATACAGAGAAACTTAGGACATGATTCCTGACCTCATAAAATTTACATTTTAGAGATACTTTTAAAATGGTTAATAATACACTATTTAAAAAAAGCCAAAATATTAACAGTACCTACTGTGTGCTGTCCATCTGTGCTAGGTACTGGGAGACAATACAAAGTTTTGATAAGACACAAATCCCAGTTTTCAAGGAGGTTACATTCCACTGAAGAATAACTGAAATATAGCAAACTCTAATATGCAATATTTCACGATAAAGATGTTAGTCACATAACAAAGTTCTGTATGAGATCTGAAGGGCAAGGTTATTTCTGATCCCTTCAACCTAGGGGATCAGATCAGAGGAGACTTCCTGGAGGAGAGAGTATTTGAGGAAGGCATTAAAGGATGAGTAGTGGTTCAGCTGGGGTGCATGTGGTGTTCAGAAGGACTGGTGCCTCTGGTGTGAGGGCTTGCTGAGCCCTTTTCAAGACTGCTAGTGTCTACATTTTCACTCAGTTCTCACCTGTGGTTCCAAGAAGCTGTAGCAAGCAACACAGCTAAACACTGAACTAAACTCTTTCAGCAGATGGGCTAAACCAGGTTGAGGGAAACTGACAGGCCTCAAACCCATTGATGAGTTAGGGTGGTATCTACCCCAGGCATGGGAAGATTTCCCCTTCTAGAATAGATGAGAACAATTTGTGCTAACATCCATGAATGTGGCAGAAGCAGGCACTGAGCTTGGTTAGACATGGAAGAAGCCAAGGTCATCCACCGCAACACAGGCCATCATCATTCATCATGACTTTTGTCTTGCCACCAGGCTCTACTGACTCTGGAAAAGAGAGTGAGGCTGACAACTTTGTGCAACCAGTTCATGCACAAGTCAAGACATCACCCCATGGTGTCATTGGTCCTCTTCAAAAGCAAAGGACAAACAACAGTTCCATAAGTGAAAATGGAGAGGAGAAAAGTGTGAATAAGTATATAGAGCATATGGAGGAGGATAAAGCTGGAAATGATAATGAAACCAAATTGTAGGTGGCGTGAAATAGCAGGCAGACAAGAGCTTACAGTTGGTGGGCAACTGGTGAGTACAGAAGGTTTTAGAGCAGAGAAATGCCATGACCAGATCTATACAAGATGGAATATCCTAAGTATTACACAAGCAAGGATGTGCTGGTAAAATGTTTAGCAACTGGGTCCCCGTGGAGGAGGGGGGAGAAGGTAAATGTTTCTATGCCACACTTAAATTTAATCTGTATTATTAACATTTTTTCCATGACTTTCTTAAGTCTAAACAATCAACAAAACAATTACCCAAGCACTGATTTGTAGCACTTGTCAATTTGCAAGGTGTAAGTGCTCACACTTAAAATTTAGCAAGTGGTTCCCATGAGCTTGCATGAAGTGGTTCCAGTATAACTCTTGCATATATGTGATAAAGACAGTACAATTCACAAAAGGTTTGATGCTTCATGGGACTTGAGCTGGTCCTTAAAGGAAAATTAGGATGTAGATAAGCAGAGAGGAGGGGAAAGGGCATTCCAGGTAGAGGGAATTCATACAATAATAATAATACAAATAATGATATCTATCATTTATAGAGAGCTTTAAAGTTTGCAAAGCCTTTTATATGTTATTTCATTTGATCTTCATGATAACTAAGTCCTATCATTCCCAAATTACAGATAAGGAAACTGAGGCTAGGAGAGGTTAAGTGACTTGCTCAGGGAGAAGCTAAGTTGTTTAAAGCAAGATTTGAACTCAGGCCTTTATAACTCCTGGTTTGGTACACTACTCATTATATTACTTGTTGTTTTTTAGGTGTTTCAGTCATGTCCAACTCTTTATGACCATATTTGAGATTTTCTTGACAAAGATACTGGAGCGGTTTGCCATTTCCTTCTCTAGTTTATGTTTTACAAATGAGAAAACTGAGGCAAACGGGATAAAGTGACTTGCCCAGGGTCACACAGCTAGTCAATGTCTGAAGCTGGATTTGACCACAAGTCTTTCTGACTCCAGGCCCAATACTCTACCCACTGCACCACCTAGCTGTGCATATTGTACAACTTATCTACCTCTATACAAAAACTTGGTGTCAGGAATGTGTATAAAGAGACAATGAAATGAATCAATAAGTCTGGACAAGACAGAGAGTTTGGTGAAGAGTGGAAAGTTAAATTGGAAAGGCTTTCCAAAGGCCTCCAGATTGTGGAGGGCCCTTGAATATCAGGTTAGTGACAGACCTCAAAGCCATCACTACACTGGACCACAAGTTTCTCCTTGTTGCTCAGAGGAGTGTCAGACAGTGCTGTGACCCCAGTGTACTCTCATTTTACTTTTCTTTTCACCCTGGGCATTTTCCCAACTCTCATTAATCACAGGGGCAATAGGGTAAAACTCTTCTTCTCCCTGATACACACCCACACCCACACATACCCACATACCCACACACAGTCTCTCTCTCTCTCTCTCTCTCTCTCTCTCTCTCTCTCTCTCACACACACACACACACACACACACACACTTCTGCAAATTCAGCCAAAACAAAGCTTGTTTAATTTACAACATTTGGACAGATAGTCCATCCATGGAAGCCTCTAAAATGAGGACAATCTAAAGAGACTTTGAGAGAAACCAAAGCCTGACATCAATCAGGAAAAGAGTTCACAAATCCTCACTTGTGGGATAAACCTGCCCAAAAAGTAGATAATTGGATCTTATGGACCCCAATTAAAGAGTCTTTTGTTTTCAGAAGTCACAGGAATGGCAGAAGGAGCCAGGGGCAAGTTGATTGACAAGCCCTTTCCAAGACCAGTGGTGATACTGCTAGAATCATGGTTCCCAGAACAAAAGATGAAAAGATAGAAAAGTGTGGGATCAGAGGAAGGACAGAGTCAAGAAGATGATCCAGGGAGAATGTAGTATGACTTAATGGGCCATGGGACACACTGGATCAGGAGTCCCAGAGCCAAGAGGGTGACATCTTTCAGCGCATGGTGAAGGGCAAGGTGAATTAGTGAAAAGTCTGGGATTTCATGTTGCTGCATGATTGTTTCTGTGCTAACCAGGCTCTGCCCCTTAGGAACAGAGGATCCCCCTACTGCATCACTGTCAACAAGCCCTACCCTCACTGGTCATATCTCTATCCCCTCCACGCTGCCAAAGAATCTTTGAATGTTGAAGCAGAAAGGAAGGAGCCTTAGAGGTCCCAGGGAGATTTGTCTGAGGGCACTTGTTGCAGAACAGATTTGAGAATGCAGGTCACCTGACTACTGGAGCAGTGTCCCATCAAAATATGCCTCTTTTATTATTCAGTCTACGGTGCTCAATTAACTGTTACAGAATAAGGGGTGGATACATTAATTCATACTGAGTTGTTAATGACTGACATAATGTGCTTCTCCTTAGATGAACATTTGCTTTGAATAGTATCCAGTTTATTAATTTAGTGAATTCAAAATGGTAGAATTTCAGGTATCAATTCCAGCAGATTGATTAAAAAAACCCAAAACGGATTTTTTTTGGGGGGTGGGGGCGATGAGACGATGCTTTTTTCTGGTATTCCTAAAATCACAGTAGGTAGACAATTGCCTATAATATCTAATTATAATGCCAGCTTTGGTACTATAGCTGCAGTGAGCTGCACATAGAAAATTATTTTGCCTGAAAGTAAGCTATATTTACCAGCCAACTCCAGATCCCTACAAGCTTGTCCTCCTTCAGACTGGCATGACTAGAAATATTTGATAAGGAAAAATCCCTGCCTTCAAGGAAGTTTAGGTCTAGTAGGGGCATAAAATATTGCTTCTAAGATAAAATATAAACTCCTCTGTTTAGTTTTTATGACTATACATAACTTTATATTGACTAGTTTGCATATATTAACATAATATTTGTTGAGTTTATTATTAACTTTATATTAAGTTGTATATATTTTTATATGTATTTGTCTTCCCTCTTAGAATGTAAGCTTAGTGGTATACAGAATATTTCATTCCTTATATTTGTATTCTCAGTGCCTAGCACAGAACCTGAAACATAGCAGTCACTTAATAAGTACTTATAGGCTGATTGATTGATTGGTTTTCACCTGGGACTTCAATCATTGGTGGGTGGGAATCACGGGCAGCTATGCAGAGGTCATCCCTACCATTATTCTGGGAGAGGGTAGTCAGACCCTCAGTTCTCAAGAATTGGGAGAGAAAGCAAGCTCTAACAAGGCCTGTAATATGGCCAGGTCAGTAATGAGAATGTTGTAAACTACAGAGAAGATTCCTCGTAGGAGTATGTACCATTCCCAACCCCTACAGGAAGTGTTGTTGTGAGATCAGAGCCTTGGGTCAAAGCGCTGCTCTGTCCATGTTAATCACAACTCTGCCAGAGAGGGTAAGTAAGGCAAGTCATGTCTAGAAGGCCTCCAGAATCACTGACTGGGCAAGTGGCTGTCTCCATGATGTTTTTAAAAGGATTGCACAAAAGGAGTATGGACAGTGAATTGACAAATTCAGTTGGAACAGAAGGCCTAGGTGGCTGGGGAATGGAAGATAAATTTGTAGATATAGGTTGGAACCAGATAGTGGAGGTCTTCGAATGCTAGATTAATAACCAATCTAAAGTCCTCGATACTGTGCTAGATGCAGTATACCAGTGGACCCTAGACACTTCTTCAGTTTCAAAGTTAATTTTTTAGCCTCGGATTCATTATTTCTAGACTAGATTCCCAGAAACAGTGAAGTGATTAGAAATCTCTTTCTGGGCTATGCTGTTGGTTTTTTTTTGATGTCTTCATGCTTTTTAACAATATCTAGAATTTACATTTCCAGGTTTTTTAAAATTACTAGCATACATTCCTCACTCAAGCCACACCTTTATCTTCTCTTGTCTCAAGTAGACTTGACCTAAGGGACAAGGTAAGAAAGGTGAGTATATCATGGAGACTTAACGGAGAGCAAAGGCAATGCAACACCTTTTATTGGTTGCTTTTATTTATTAGATTAGAAGCTCCTTGAGGGCAGGGGCTGTCTTATTTTCATTAGTATCTCCAGTCCTTAGTACAGTTCCTGGTACAGTAAGAACTTAATAAATATTTTCCATCCCATTCCCTTTACAAAAAAATTCAATAAACAGCAACATGAGAGATTTAGACTGAACATAAGGAAAGATTTCCCAAATACTGAAATAGATAACAATGGATTCTCTCCCAATGTATACATAGCTCTGTGTGTGTGTGTGTGTGTGTGTGTGTGTGTGTGTGTGTGTGTGTGTACAGCTTTGGTGCTCCCTATGTGCTGGATTCTTCCTGCTTCAAAATTCTATAAAATCTGTAACATTGTTTCTCTTGACTGGAGACAAGGATGGGCTAGTTGACCTTCTGATGGTTTCTTTAAGATTTCTTATTCTGTTTTTTTAAGCAATCGGGGTTAAGTAACTTGCTCAAGGTTACACGGCCAGTTATTTCTGGGTGTGGGGCTGAGTATCTGAGCCCGGATTTGATCCAGGTCATCCCTACACTGGAGCCAGTGCTCTTACTCTCTGAGCCACCTGGCCTCCCCTAAGCAATTGGGGTTAAGTAACTTGCTCAAGGTTACACGGCCAGGTGTTTCTGGGTGGGTGCTAAGTGTCTGAGCCCGGGATTCGATCTCCAGGTCTTCTCAACACTGGAGCCGGTGCTCTTACTCGCTGTGCTACCTGGCCACCCCTCTTATTCTGTTTTTTAAAAATTCATGTCTAGCCTTGGAAACCAAATAGACTTCTCTTCCAAACCATCTTCCATATAGATGTACTTGCCCTGTTCTCTGGACCTTTGGTTTACGGATGGCGGACCTAGTAGGATGGACAGGCTGGGCTGCAGTAATGACTTTTCTGTGGCAATCCCAATCTAATAACTCACCCTGGGAACTGGCTGATGGCTGTGGGAGCTGAGCCCATCTAATGCTTTAATTGGCACTTATTCTAAACAGTTCATTAAAAAGGCCACACACAGCTCCTGCCTAGATTGCAGATGAGCTGACCTGACAAGAGAAGCAGTGTTGAGGGTCGAGCATAGGCATGGATTTAATGGGCCCCTGCCCTAGCCTCTTCACCCATGTGTGAGAACACATTAGGAGCCATGAGAGCCCATTAGGGGCAGGCAGGTGGAGGTTGTGCCTACATGGCTCCAAACATCTTAATGAAAACTGTGTATGAGGGGAAGATACTCTCCCCATCCCCCCCGCCAATAGCCTCAGTTCCCTTTATGGACTGTCAAATAACTGGATGGTTGGAAACATCTGGATTTTTGGCTAAATGTTGCAGGTATTTACCAACTGGTATAGAAGGAAGATCACTGGATTTGTAATCAGAGGAGCTGAGTTTAAATAAGTCCAGCTCTGCTACTGATTACCTGCATCACCTTGGGTAAATCACCTGATGTACTCCATTTGTAAAATGAGTAGTTTAGACTAGATAATCTCTGAAGCACCTGCTATTACTAAATCCTGTGATTTTATACTTTTCTAGCAGTTCTATCAGAACTTGGAAAACATTCTTTGATTCTATCCCTCTAACCTCCCTTCTCCCAGATAAAGCTACATCTTTAGTGAGGAAGAGGTGTCATGTTGTAGAATAATGATCTGGGATGTGATCCCCTGGGAGAGAGTGAAGGGAGATGACACATCTCACCAGTAACCCTGACTCTTGGTTCTGTAAGAGGGTCCAAGTCCCTGACAGTAAAACTTATTGCCCAACTCCGAAGACCAGCACTTTTAAAACTGTTGTAACTTTTCTTCAAATTTCTAACACTATTAAGTCAATGTCATTGTAAATCAGCAAAGAGAAAAATGGAAGTGATTCAAATTAAATATCATATATTTGGGGATCAATTTCTTATTTAATCAGTACTTATATATAGATATACACACATACATGATATGCATGCATAATACATGTATATATGCATATAGGTATGTTATATGAATATAGTTGTGTGTGTGTTATTTATGTATTGTGTGCTTATGTTATGTGTGAATATAAAACTATATATAGATTATATGCATATATACATATGTAGTTATAAATGTATAAATATATAAATATAAATACTCATATATACCCACACACATGCACCTGTTCATGTCAATTGAGTCAATCAATCAAATCATCTCTACCCTACTTAAAGTAAATGTGAAAGATGCTATGCTCTGATACCTTAACCAAGTGAGAACACTTATTTATAGAATCAATCAATCATAGGCTTTAGACTAAGTGATGAAAAAAATCTTTGATCAATTTAGACGTCCTTGAAAGCCATTGGATGGACTGGAGTGATTTTACACAGGAAATGTGTTCAGATGGCTTGAGGAAACTTGATCATGCTCTTTGCATTGAAAAATGCAGACCACTTTGGAGCCCAGGGAATTTAAAACATCTAGCAACTTAAGTGGTAGAAGCTTTCTAGCTGAATTCCTGAAAAGGAATCCTTTAGGGTAGAGGAGAAAAAACCCAGCCTGATCTCTGACTACATTTTCTTCTCTCTCCCTCACTTTAGGTGGAAAAGAAACTTGTAAGCTTCAAAAAGTTCAAAGAATTTTGGACTTCTTGCCATAATCATAGTATATCCCCCCAAAACAGTTAATGATAATGTCTGATATGTATCAGGAAGCAAAGATAGACTGGACTTTTAAACGAAAGGCAGATTGAAGACTCTACAAAGAGATGAACCAAAAGAATAGACCATACCTAAGGAGAACATCTTGAAGGTTCCAGAAAAAAAGGACTTCCAGGAGTTGTGAGTTACCCACTTTATCAAACATGCTTTAAGCTTGAGCCCAATTTCTCTTGGATTCTGTATGTACTTGTGGGACAGCATTACACAGACTTTTGAGGAGTTGTTTTGTAATAACTATACCACTGCAGTAAATAACCCTTCCTAAAAAGCTAATTTTCTGCCTGACTAATTGATATCAATTGGTAATCATGGGTAGAAATATATCAGTGGGGACTCATTACAAATATCATTAAAACAACACCTTCCAACCCTTTAGAGCTACCTCTAGGACACTGATAAAATATAGTGTTTTCCTCTGAAGACTCAGTCTGCTTACGTGAGTAGATGTTGGGTTAATAGCATCTGAGCATGACCTGTAAATATAAGCCAATACACATGATTTTTATCCTGTATATATTTCAATACTTTGATAAACCCATAATCTCACTGATGTAGCATTTCCTCCATAGGCCCATACTGTGAATTCATCCATGACTTCCCATTCTGAGTTATTCTTGTTCATATTGCTCTATATATTTTCCAGAAAGTCTACTCAAAACAATGAAGTGATTCTTCTGAATCTTTAACACTTTGGGGGTACCAGTGTGGCTGAGTGCCATTCTGCTTCCTTTTCCAAGCACATGTCATGGATTATGCCCTTTGTATTACTTCTTACACAAAAGTTATCATTAATAACATAATGTTTGTGTGTATACAGAAATATATGTACATATACACACATATGGACAAGTACACCCACATATATCTATATTCACATTGGTATCTGTATATCTAAGTCTAATATTTTTATGAGGCATCAAAAATAGAAAAGATTTTGCAAATGACCTCAATTTGGCAGGATTTTTTTAAAAATGTAAAAAATCATAGAAATCACACATATAATTCAATATGTAAGTCTGTGTGTGCTGCCCACAGATTTAATATTGGTTATGAATGATTTTATCAAAGCCAAGCCTTTGCTATGTACTCTTCCTAATTTATTTAATTAAATAGCTTTTTACTTGCATTACATTCATTTATAACAAATACAATGAGATTAGCACAGAGGCAGCTGTGTAACACGGGAGATGTGTTTCTATTATAGGCTTCTGATGAAATATCAGAAGAGGGAGGACAGAGGAAGACAGAGACAGAAGGTGGGGAAAGAGAGAGAGAGGGACAGGAGGCTATAGAGAGGGAATGTGTAATGATGTTGGCTGTTGGCCCTGCTATTCTGCTAATCTGGAGCCACTTAATTCTCACTGGTTTGTTGCTCCTTCCTTTTATAAAATCAAGCCTATTCCTGTTAAGGATGTATTTAAGGAATCCTAAACCCATTTCTCAGGAACTTGCTCTGAAGTCACCTGGTCTACTGGTCTCTTTTTTTTTTTTTTGAAGGGGGAAGGCAGGGCAATTGGGGTTAAGTATACTGGTCTCATTCTTATCTTGTATCATGGTTGTGATAACTGGCTGCAAATTTTGTCCCTTATGCCTGAAACCCTGCCTTAATTCTCTTCCCAGTGCCACACTTTCACTAAGAAAGAGGTCTTGCCCCTTGAGTCTCACTTCTAATGGCCACATCCCTATTGCCTACTGCTAGAACTCTATGGGTACAGTTTCTGCTTTCCTGCACCTTTGTCTATTTCTTGCTGTTAGAGTTGGTCACATTCTACCTTTCTGATATTCAAGGTCTCCTACAATTTGGTTTCATGTATCTCTCCAGTCTCATCTCTTGTAATTTCTCTTCCTATATTCTATGTCCCCAGTCAAATTTGTCCATCCTCTGTGCTGTTTTCATTCTACTTTCTTTTGGATCTTTGCTGTTACTCCTCCAGGCCCTTGTTCTTTGAACAAATTCCTCCTCTCCCATCTCTGGCTATTGAATGCTCTTCTCTTCTTTAAGGTCTATCTCTGAGGCCACTTTTAAAAAATGTATTTAGTATTTTATTTTCCCCTGGTTACATGTACAAACAATTTTCAACATTCATTTTTAAAACTTTGAGTTCCAAATTCTCTTCCTCCTTCCCTCCCTCCCCACCACCCTTTATTGAGAAGGCAAGCAATTCAATATAGGTCACACAAAACACTTCCATAATATTCATACTGTGAAAGAAAACATAAACCAAAAAAAAACCCTCAAGAAAAAAAGGAAAGAAATTTAAAAATGCATGCTTCACTATGTATTCAAATACCATCAGTTCTTTGTCTGGGGATGGATAGCATTTTAATAACAAATCCTCAGAGTTGTCTTGGATCGTCATATTGCTGAGAATAGTTAAGTTATTCATGGACAATCATTGCACAATATTGCTGTTATTTTTTATACAGTACACTTCACTTTGCATCAGCCCATGTAAGTCTTTTCAGGTTTTTCTGAGAGCATCCTGATCATCATTTCTTATAGTACAATAGTATTCTAACACAATCACATACCACAATTTGTTCAGCTATTCCCCAGTTGATGGGTATCCCTTCAGTTTCCAATTCTTTGCCCTCAGAAAAGAGCTGCTATAAATATTTGCTATAAATGCTATATACAGTATAAATATTTTTTATAAACATAGGTCTTTTTTCTTTTTTTTCACTTTTGGGTTACTGATCTTGTAGTGAATGGTATTGCTAGATCAGAGGGCATAGTTCCAAATTGGTCTCCAGAATCATTGAATCAGTTCACAACTCTACCCACAATGCATTAATGTCTTATTTTTCCCACACTCCCTCCAATGTTCATCATTTTCCTTTTCTGTCCTATCAGCCAATCTAATAGGTATGAGGTAGTGCCTCAAAATTGTTTTAATTTGCATTTCTTCAAAAAATAGTGAGTTGGTGCAACTGATGTTGTAAAAACTTAAAAGAGAATCAGGCTAAGTTGGATACCAATACTGGATTATTGGAGTAGTATAATTGATTATATATCTCTCTTGTTTATGCATGGAAAGTTTTACAGTAAACTTTGAGTCACTAGTTTCTCACTGATTCACTCAGCTAAACATAGATATCAGCAAAAGACCTTGACTACCAAGCGGCTTCCTGCAAGCCCAGACTGTTTGTGGGAGACACAGCAATATTTCTAGATACTGATCGCCAAACATCCTTCTTGGGGAAAGATATGGTGCACCTGTCCAGAGGGGACTTTGCACCCTCCCGGATTCTAACAAGTCAACAAGTCCAGACTCAGACATTGCTCAATGGGTCCTTGAACTTAGAGCGAGTCACAAGTCTCTGGACTCGGACACAAGCTCAAGAATACGTTAGACTTGCCCCCCCCCCAAATTAGAGCGTTTTGTCATATGGCTATAGATAGTTTTGATTATGTAATCTGAAAACTGGTCATATCTTTTGACCATTTACCAATTAGGGAATGGCTCTTATTTTTATAAATTTGGCTCAATTGTGTATTTTTAAGAAATGAGGCCTTTATTAGAGAAATCTGCTTCTGAAGCCACTTTTGATGCCTCCTTCTCAGTGAAATTTTTTTCTGCAATCCTTGGGTGCAAGTAATCTCTGCCTCTTCAT
This sequence comes from Petaurus breviceps papuanus, assembly GCF_028583685.1. Taxonomy (NCBI): domain Eukaryota; kingdom Metazoa; phylum Chordata; class Mammalia; order Diprotodontia; family Petauridae; genus Petaurus; species Petaurus breviceps. Next base: position 51,317,564 of record NW_027187419.1, on the reverse strand, counting down.
TAAGATATATTAATACATGTAAATATGATAATATGTATACATTATGTAAATAGACATACACAAATATATGCATATGTGTATTATGTGTATACATATGGAGCTTACATAGATAGATAACATCGTCTGTCATATGCTATCTCATATCACACTTACTTCAGTACTCTTATAGTTCCCCATGAGATTATAAATTAATTTCTTAAGCATAAGGATTATACTATATTGCATTTTGACCTTCAGTGCCTTCCATAATACCTGATCCATAATAGGCATGTAATGAATATCTATTAAATTGAAAATAAAGAATAATGAATAGAGAAAAAAGAAAAAAGAGAGAGAAAAAGATGGGGGCATATGAAGAGAGATTCAGAGAGGGTCAGTGGGAGGGAAGAGAAAGGAAGATAAATAGAAAGAAATTGTGCTTTCTCAGGAGTGGTACATTGGATGAAGTCAATTCCACAACATAACATCTATGTGGAAAATGTATCAGATGCAAATTCCCACGTCAGCAACTATAGGCCGCTGAGAATAATAATCATTTAGAAAGGACAAGAGACTCCTTAACTCAATGACTAGTGAGGCAATTTTTATCCTTGTCTCCTACTTTCCTCCATGCAGCCAGAAAATATTTTACAGTATTCTTCCTCTGCCCCTCCCCCTGATGTGGAAGTGCTGCATTGAAATAAACATCATCAGAAGATGGGAAATATGTATAAGTGAACGAAGGCAAGATACTGTCCATGCTGCTCCAAGTCTCCACAAAGGAGACATTTGGACTGGAGAAAAAGTACTAAAACTACCACCAGAGAGATTGAGGCTGAACATCAGGAAGGTGATCCGGGAAGGGGTTGGAACAAAGCTTTCTAAACCAAGGAGATTTGAACTAGGGAAGAAGAGAAGTTTTCTCAAATGTCTTAGAAATGGCTACTTAACTGCTGCAATCTGCCTTCCCGAAGCTTCTGCTTTTTTCAGTAGGGACATGCATTCTCTGTCCCTGTCCTGCTCTGACATGGTCATGGACTGGTGCACTGACTCCCCTCTTGACTCCACTGTCCTACTGAGGCTGTGGGTCCAGATTCTACCAAGCTGGAAAGACTTCGGCTTCCACCCAAGAGCAGCTAAGGTACCAGGCCTGCCTTTGGCTAATAAAGTCAGATTACACACTGCCACCCCCCCAGAAAAAGACTCCAGGCAGAGGCTCTGCAACGGACTACATATTCTTGCTCCAAAGACCAGTCCCACCAAGGTGAGACAGACCATTCATCAGAGGACTGGCAAGCAGTGGGTAAATTTTTGAGGTTATAGCAACTCATAGTACAAAACATGAGGATTGTGATATGCATGGGCAAGTGAGTACCTGCATGGGTCAAGTCATGTATTGATTAAACCTTAAAACAAAGGAGTAGAGATTAAAATTCTGTTTACTTGACATCTGATGGGTCTGTATTAGGTCAAAGGAGACTGATCTTCTATTTATTTTATGTGGAGATAAGTGCTTTCTTCAATGCTCGGGAAACTCAGGGGCATCCGACCCTTTCTAAATGCATATAACTCCTACATATCAAATCAATCAATCAGCATTTATTAAGTGCCTAATACATGCTAGACACTGTGCTAAACATTGATTATACAAAAGAGGCAAAAGACAATCCCTGCCCTCAAGGAGCTTTCAATCTAATGGGGGAGAAAACACACAATTATATATAAAGCAAGGTATGTATGGGACAAATAGGAAATAATTAACAGAGAGGAGGCAATGGAGTTAAGAGAGCTCAGAGAATGATGGAGGAAAATGAGAATGCTCATCTTGGAGACAGAAGAAGGTAGATATAGGGAGACATGATTGTTGTCTTCAAGTATGTGAAAGATTGCCATGCAAAGACCTGGATGGGATGAATGGAAGGAAGTTATAGTGTGGGAGATAAGTGGGTTGACAGAAGGTTTCAGCTGAATATGAGAGAGATATTTAATGATTAGAATTGCTCCCAACAATGAATTGGGTTGTCCATGACTGGAAGTATTCAAGCAGAGAATACATTTATCATTGAAGCTGTAGAGGGGATTCCTATTTCAGGAGCAAAGTTTGACCTGATGACCTCTAAAGTTCTTTCTAATTTCACAATTCAATGAATCTATAATTCTACTTAATATAGCCTGTTTCGTTTCTGCCCTTGCCCTCACAACTCTTCTCTGTCACAGAGTGCTATCCATACTATAGCTAGGACTAAAAGGCTTTCTGAAAGTCCAGTAAGAAAGACCAGCATCCCCCAAAAGCAAGAATTAGGCATTGATCTGTGTTTAATTAATTAGATTAATTAAGCACCCCCTATGGTATACTCTTCTAGAGGGCATGTTACTATTTTCAAGTACAAGGAGAATACCCTGCAGGTACCCATTTCTAATATTTGCTACTTATGAACCCCCATCATTGTACTTCCCATCAACAATCAGTGGGTGAATACAATTAGCTGTTAGCAAAGGTATTACCTGGCAAAAATAGCAACTACAAAATATTCCCCCTCCACAAAAATCTGAGTCATACTCTCCCTACAATTACAGATAGAATACTGGGGAAAGTAGGCATAAGCTTAGAGAACAGTGGCAATATGGCACATAAGTACAGACATGTATAGCAAAGGCAACTCACTACTCATGATTCTGCAGGTCTAAGAAATCCTTACTCTCTTCAAAAAGTCCTCATACAGCTTCCTTTGGGTTTAGCATCTCTTCTGATTGGGTTGCTCACTTAAGTCCCCAGGAGCTGCTATTCTCCACAGCTTGATTCTCAATTATCAGGGTTTTTATGTTGGGTCCACAGCCAGCCCTCTTCTCTGCCACTAGGAATCCTGTTCCTTAAAGCTACTTCCTCTACCAATTGGCTGTCTTTCTACATCTGTGCTTTTTCAGGAGTGTGTGTCTCTGATCCCTAAACTGACTCAGATTCTCTTGAACTGATGAACTCTTTAACTGCTGAATGGGTGTCTCCTGAGAAAATTGTTGCTTAGACACCATGGCCAATGGATTAGAGCAAGAGAAATCTCTCCCTCCCTACCTAGTAGGGCTCTCCTGCAAAGTGCTCTCAAGTCTACACTCTCCTATTCCCCTAAACTCTCTAGGACTCAGCTATTTAATAAAAACAGTAGCTTCCTCACACTTAGTTGTGACATTGGTTTAAAGAATATGTGTACTTGCAGTCATACTTTTACCTATTATGAGAACCCATTCCTGAACTCCTTAAAATGAAGAGCAAATGCTCATGGGAGGGTGCGTGCTGTGGCGGAGCCTGACCATTAACTAAGTCAACTTAAGGAAGAGATATGGAAATTTACAAGTATCACAATTATCCTTAGATTCTCTCTTTAGATTCTCCCCTCTTAGATTTGCCTTTCACTGTGAAAATGCTATTAACACATGATAAATAAGAAAATATGAGGGTATGAATAATGCAGCATTATAGCAAGATGCTGGGGGAGTGAAATAAATGGAATTTCAGTGAAGTTCTTGAACCAATTTCAATTGGCTCTCTCAGTTACCTCCTAGCTAGAGGTAAAAATGATGGAAAAGTCAACAGTATATCCCAAATTAGATAAGAGTAGGGGTCCCCAAGATAGGTGGTAGAATTTGCACTGCTGAAAGCTACTGTGTACAAGACAGATGACTATCTGTTCAGCTCAGTCACAGTGCTATGCAAAGGCAGAGGCATGGAGTAAATCATCCCTAGAGTCCCTCCAAGCCCAAAGAAGATTTGACTCTTCTCTCTGTCCCTTTGTGGTTATAGTGATTAGTCTGGACAAATCAAGGAGCTTGGGGGAGGTTTTGCTGGAATCATCAATCTAGCTGCTGCATTGGCAATACAGAAGTTGATAATTTCCAGGGTGAAGGTTCTTTTGACTCAGTTTCTAGTTGCTGACCCATTTCTCCTGGTGTAGTGAGTGGGTATGCCAGTTCCTAGAGGTCTGAGCCAGGAGCATCTTACAGAACTCCAGATGCTCCTCTCTCTATAGCCTCCAGTAGGATGGCCAAGACAATGGATTACTGTTATCTCTTCTGACTAGGAGCGGAAACAGTAGCATCTTTTGTCTCTTCTCCCTTCTCTCCACACATACAACTACCCTCAACACCTCTTGCTAACACTATTCCAGCAGCTTCCTAACTGACCTCCCTGCCTCACATCTCACATCTCTTCCTTTGTGAATCCAGCCTGGGTACAGCTGCCAAAATGATATTTCAAAAGTGCATGTTTGACCTTGTAATTTCCCTTAACACTTCTTAAGAAGGTTAGCTATTGCCTTAAAGGTAAAGTAAAAACTGATGTTGGGCATCTAAATCTCTTCACAGCCTGACTGCAGCCTATATTTCCAGACTCCCCTTTGAGTGTTTTATGTCCCAATTAAGCTGACTTCCATCTCCTGTCTCTGTATCTTTGCATAGATATGGAATGCTTTCTTCATCCTCATCTTTTATAATCTGTTGCTTCCTTCAAGGTTTGTTTTAAGCAGTGCCTCCTATATGGGTCTTTTCCTGATCTTCACAGTTGTTAGCCAATAAAAATTGACTCTCTTCAGAGAGGACAGACCTTCCCTTCCACACCTACATCCCTACCCTACCTTCAAAAGTTAGAAGGAAGGTGAGTAGAGAACAACAAGGTGGCTGGTAGAAAGTTGGCCGGGGTGTAGAATGAAGCGTGACTGAAGTCTGTATAGATACAATGGACCACATAAAGCATTCACCAATTGGGAGAGGGGTCTCAGGGTGGGAATTATAGCAATAAAAGGTTAAGTCCTCTAGGGGATTGTCTCCCATGTGCTGGCAAGGTGACTGGCAAGAAGATTGTTCAAGGAGTAGAGTGAAGCATAGATGTGGTCTCCCTGGATATGTGAGACTACATGAGACAATCTCCAATGAGAACAATGAAGTCCCAAATATGAAACATGGAAGGAGATAGTTTGGGTAAATAGGTGATATACTATCTGCATATTATTTAATCCTTTTTTGTAAAAAAAAAAAGAACTTTTTTATTCTATTTTAAATAAATGTTGCTTTCCCTTATTACCAAGTCATCTGTTGAATTTTTGGCCAGTTTGGGAAGAAATCTAGTGGGAAATGAAGCCTAGTGAGTAATGGCTTTGAATAGGTGGTAGAGACAAATAAATCCCAGGAACCTAAATGTAACAATAGGGCACTACAAATGGAACATTCTCCCTTGTTTAAAATGTAGTATATTAGCAAAGAATTGGAAGCAAAGTTTTTGCTTATTGATTAAGGAATGGCTGAATAAATTGATGTACATGAATATGATGGAATATTACTGTGCTGTTAAGAAATAAGTGTGACAGTACTGGCCCTGGAATCAGGAGGACCTGAGTTCAAATTCAACCTCAGACACTTAATACTTACTAGCTGTGTGATCTTGGGTAAGTCAACCCCAATTGCCCATACTTCCCCCACCCTCCAAAAAGACAAAAAAAAAAAGAAATAAGGAGTGTGATGAATATAGAGGAGCATAGAAAGATCTGCATGAACTGATGAAGAGTAAAGTAAGCAGAGTCAAGAAAACTTTATACACAGTTACTGCAGCAAATAAATGGAAAGAACCATCAAAAAAATCACAAGTTAGTGTTGCAAAATTATAAAGAATAAGCATGGCTTGAGAAAGCACTCCTACTCTACCCCTTCACAAAGGTGGAAGGACTACAAATGTTAACTATTGAACATAATGCCAGACTTTTTCTATGTATAAATCAATTATGTTCTTTTTTTTCCTTTTTTCTATTTGTCTTTAAAAAAATACAGTTTGTTATATGGAATGACTATCTGGGAGGTGAAGGGAGAGGGATACTAGGGGAAATAATATTATATAATTATATATAACTTCACCTCCCAGATAGTCATTCCATATAACAAACTGTATGATGAGGAAGTTTGGGAGCTATTGTGTTTCAACAAGAAGCAAGCAGTTGTCCTCATTAGTTCCATGGCCAGAATGTCTTCACAAGCTAATTCCCATTGCCTGGTGGATATAGAATTATAGCTTTGAGTACCCACAATATAGCTTACTTCTTAATTATGCCAAAGCTCCTGGTACTATTAGGGCAGTCATCTCTTCAGATTCACAGATTCAAGCCTCACCAATGCATTTTCAAAATATTAGACAAAGCCTGATGATACATCAACTCAAAACAAAGATATTTAATGAAACAGAATAGCAAGGTCATAACAAGGAAGTGAATCAATTATTAAACACTCTTGGTCCTTAGTTTCAAATGGCTGTCACACCCAGAATTGTCTCCTGGGAATGTGAGTCTCAGTTCTTTATTTTCTCCTCAACACAGCAGTTGGACCCATCAGTTCATTCACATAAAGGTGCCAGAAAGATTTGATATAGGGATGAGTCTTGGGAGTTTCTTGGCATCGATATTGATATTGACTGAAATTGACTTCTCTTGTCATAGCAGCATCATTCTTTGTTTCACTAATCTCTCTTGTCTCTGAAGTCTAAGGTATATTAATTTTTCTTGGTGCTGTAGTCACTTCTGCAAGCTACACTAATCTTGGTGCGATCTAAACACTCCTGCCATTTTTCCCTATCTGTCCCATCTTCCCAACCCAGTTTCTCCTGGAAGGCTCTGCGACCTTTAAAAGTGTGTGAAAGAGTATCTGCCCAAGCAGCAACTATGCTGGATGATATCACTTATGATGTAAAGCCCAGAGAGGCTTCTAGGATGTGTAATCCTAAGAGAACTTCCTCTAAGAAACAAGGTCTTCTAAGCCCAAATATTATGAAATAGGAATATATGCATTGATATGTCCCCAAAGAATTCTACAGATTAAAAGGACCTCTACAGTCATTTGATTTATCCCCTTGTCTCCAGGACTTGAACAGTCATGGAGAAGAAGGGAGTGTCTCTAGTCTCAAGGACTTCCAAAGAAGGATCTTATTCCTCTTTGGAGAGTCTGGTCTAGTGATCCTTAGCCTTGAAAGGCACATAAGTTTTGTCAGATGTTTTCTCCTACAAACATTGACTGCCTTCAGTGGAAGTAGGAAAATAACCAATCTAATCATCTGTTTTTCAGAATTTTATACACAGCCAATTTGTTTGAGAGCTAGTCGACCAATTTATTCTTAGTCTAAGCTCTGTGATTTCTCCTTATTTTTAAAAATATTATTTCCTCTTTTCTTTTAGACTGTTTTCTTGTCAGCAACAGGGATGTTGTGGTTGGGGTTTGACTCAGTCAGGTCCCTTCATAGTTGAGGCCCAATTATAATGAAGTGAGACACCCATAGTTCATCTAATAGCTAACAAGAAACAACAAAAACAAACAGGAGATTTACTCTGCCCTAAGAGGGAAAGGATATTCAGCAGGTGCATTTATTGAGGATACCACCTTGATTCAGTCAAGTACAGATCCCTGGTATCATCCGTACCATTTGTTCACTGTTTGAAACCTCATAGAAAGAGCTGGAGCTCATGACCATTTATACTCAGACAAATGAGAAGTCACATCAACAAGGGGACTGAATCAGTTCCCTTGGTCAATTGATTCTGAAATAGTTTCAATACCTTCTAAGGAGAAGAGTTGGCCTAACTTTTGTGGGGTGGGGCCTTGGGAAAAGTGGGCTTTGTGTATATTTCTCTCTGAAAATGTCACCATCTAAGGTAGAAGACAACATGATTATGTCATCAGCTGTACATCTATCAATCCCTCCTAACAAGGTAATCTTCAACCAGTCGACACTGGCAACACTCTTGGAATTATTGCTCCTATAACAAGGGGCAAGGCCAGAGAGAGGATATGATTCAGTTTTGCCTACTTGTTTCCTTATGAATAGTCAGTTCTGATTTAGTGGGAAAAGTTTGTTGAGACTATTAGCTACTCTAAGGTTCTAGACCAAGAGTTCTTAACCTGGGGTTTATGGATGGATTTCAGGGTGTACATGAAATTTTTTTTAAAGCAATTGGGGTTAAGTAACTTGCTCAAGGTTACAGTTATTTCAAGGTGCCAGTTATTTCTGGGTGTGGTGCTAAGTATCTGAACCCAGATTCAATCTCAGGTCATCCTGACTCTGGGGCCAGTGCTCTTACTCACTGTGCCACCTGGCTGCCCCTAAGCAATTGGGGTTAAGTAATTTGCTCAAGGTTACACAGCCAGGTGTTTTTGGGTGGGTGCTAAGTGTCTGAACCCGAATTCGATCCCCCAGGTCATCCCAACTCTGGGGCCGGTGTTCTTACTCACTGTACTACCTGACCGCCCCTACATGATCTTTTTAAAAAATGTTGACAACCGTATTTCAATATAATCAATTTCTGCTGCAATTCTATGTCTTTTATTATATCTATTTAAAAATACTATTCTGAGATATGGTCATAGGCTTCAGCAGAGTGTCTAAAGGATACATAATACATAGAGGTCAAGAAAGTCCTAGATTACCTATAAATTTCTCTGATCTTTAGTTAATCCATACCCTGTTTAATCAAGAACTGTTTATCCTAGAAAATAGCATTCAAATTATTCTTTTTCTCTAGGTTTAATGAGAAATGCTCTTTTAGGCTTAAAGAGTTTAAGGAAATCCTTGTGAATAAAGGAGCAATTTTCATTTTCTATGAATAAATATTTGTAATGGGGGCAGATGTGGTGGAACCTACACTTGTTCTACAAATCTTTCAGATTAGGAAATACATTTCCTAGGTTTTCAAAGTCAAACCTTATAACAGTAGGTGGAGACTTGGAATTCCTATGAGACTCCATGCTGGTGATGAGGAAATGTCATCAGAGGAAAAGATGATTGAGGAAGAATGTGGAAGTGGAGTCACATGAGAGGGCAGCAAAAGATCCTGAGTCATGGGGACTACCAGAAATGGAGTCAATGATTGACTAATGAGAAAATAATTTCGATACTCCTACTCAATTTAATCAGTATTTACTCAGGTCATTGTGATTTAGTGGGTATCAGTGATTGTAGGTGAAATAGGGTTGTCTAATTTAGTTAATGTAGGGATAAGAGTTATGTAGACTACAATTAATTAGTCTACCATGTATTGGTGATTATATTAATTGTATTGGATTTATCAGATAGATTCATGCTGTGTTAGTTAGTCTTGTTGTAAGAATATGTATTAACTTGGGCTAAGAATTTATTACATTAGCAATCTCCTTCCTATCCTAAGTATGTTACGCTTGAAATAAAGTTAATAAACCTAAGTAATACCCCCCTTTAGTCCTATAAATCACATTTGTCCAATCCCTAGTGACTTTTGCTTCAAAACCAGAACTTCCTGAGATTGTAGGATACCATTGCTCAAACATTAAGGTCTTATGACCTGTGGAAGGCCCTGAGATGTTGCTGGCAGGATCTTACAACCTTTGGAAAGCCCCTTCTGAGATGGCCTGCAGTTGACAGTCTGTAGTTGATGATCTGTTGCTAATGACCTGTGCAAGGCCTATTGACAAAGTGGTTATGATTGATGAACTTTTCCCTTACCCAACCATAAGATTTCCCTGCTTCTGGAATTGACCAATCAGGGAACTGTACTGCCTGCCTCATTCTATTTCCCTCAATGACTATAAAAACTTTTTTTTTTTCTCAAGCAGAGGGGTCTCTGATCATGAGGAAGGTCTTATACCCAATTGATTAGGGACCACTGGTATCCCTAATAAATTGATTGATAATGCTTGGAACTCTGTCTTGACTTTTGTTATAGATTGAAACTAAGTGAATAGACTTCCAATTGCTCTACAAGGAGAGAGATAGCCAAGCTACAGAAACTGCTGGAACAGGCCAATGATGTGGAGACATTGTGAAGAGCTGCAGACCAAGACCAACAAAGAGCAGGTGCCCAAGGCTGACAAGACATTGCATGATTTCCTCTCGTTTTCAAGCAAGAGACTGGAACAAGGTTAGGGTTTGGAGCGGAGACCTTGCATTATGCTGGGGAAGAGAAGAATAGAAACGTACTCTGTTTGGAGACTATTGCTGAGAATATTTCTAATGTTTTTTTTTGAAATTTACTTTTATTTTTCAATAAAATGTTTTTGCTAGGTCTATGCTGTTGTTTGCCTAGGTTTTTGTTAGTGCATTAGTAACCAAGTGTTTAGACTCTATTTTGATTTGCCTTTAGATGTACATGATTTTATACTGGTTTGGGGGCTCAAGAGTGGTGGCATGTATTTACCAGAAAATACACATTACAAATATGAACTCATGTCCATGAGGGGCTAGTCCTGGCTGACTCACAGACAACATAGAGTATCACTTATCACTTATTTTTTACACTCTCAACAGAAAATGAAATAAAAATCAGAGTTGTGTTCAAAAGTGAGAAGTCACTGCTGCAGAAAAGTTTCCTGCCTTTGAGTCTTACTTCTCCGTTCCTGGTATTAAAATCCAGTTCCTGGAACTGTGAATAAAGCACTATTTATGTGTCTTTTGGTTTCAAAGGTCTGAATTCCAGATGAGTGACAAATATACAAGCATCGGAAGATAGTAACAGCCCTGAACAAGGGTCAAAGAACAGAGGAGAAGTGTTAGGATGGTTCAAGAGTAGGAGGTCTTCATTTGTCTTCATTCAGTTCTTATCACAGACTTTCCTTCCTAAAATGAGATGTGACGAGTTCAGGGCTAAAGTTCCCTATTTCAGTCTTGTGTTACCAACACAAATAAACTGCTATGGGGCACCTACCTGTGCGTCACTCTGATAACAGCTTTTATGTCTAGCAGGAAAAACCTTTGGACTTGGGATCATGAAACGTGGTTTCTAATTTTGGACCTGCCATTAATTACTGGTATGAACTTGGACTAGTCACTTTTTCTGTTTCAGCTTTTTCATTTGCAAAAGAGATGTATTCCCCACTCCAGAGACTATTGTGAGAATAAACTGAGATAATATAGATACAGAATTTGTAAAAATGTAGAGGAACCTGACAGAGCCCTATTGATTCTCTCTTTTGTCTCATTTACTTGTTAATCCCTTGACAAGGTTAGCTTTCTGATAAATAGGGTACAAAATTGACCCTGAATATTCCTCCTGTCTCTTTAATATCACATCAGGAAGACAGAAGAGATTTGGGAGGGCCCTATCAGATTCCTTTTAGGGCACACCTTTAACAAACAGATTAAAAAGTTATTTGCAAATGTAAAAAAAATTACTGTACAGTAAGCATGGAATTCAGAGAGAGACCCAGTTCATTGCCTATCTGTCCTGCCCATCTGTGGTGGCTATCCAAGATATAGCAATAGACCATAAGAGGATGACAACAGTGTGGATTGTACCTGGGGAACATGCATAATGTTTTTGATGACCCCAAGATTTCTGCTGAAATAAAGGCCAATCTTTTTTTTTTTTTTAAAACATCATTGTACTTCAGGTGTTGTTGTGTGGCTGGAAGTTTATGAAATAAAATGGTCTCCAAAGATTTTAAATTGCAGATCACTTAAATTAGAGGAAATTACTCAAAGGATAGAGGTATTAGTAGGGTACAACATGAGACTGTTGAAAGATGAGGTGGAAGTGTCGTTAAGTATATTATCGGAAATGTGTGAAAGGAAAAGGAAATAGAAAGAGTAAGGGCCACACTACTAGGCCACATGTCAAGACCCAAGCAAGTGTTGTGTAGACTTTGTGTGGTAGATTTGTGAGAGGATGTGGACAAGATTTGAGAAAGGATACTATGGGTAGGATTGCCCACAAAGGTAAGATCATTGATACATCAAAATATGATGTATGGCACAGAAGCCATGGCATCTACTTGCAAGGCACGTAAGATCATAGATCTAGAGTCAGAAGGGCCCTTGGAGGTCACGTTGACCAAACCTCATTTTGTAGATGAGGCAATTGAGGCCTATAGAGGTTAAATGACTGAGATGGTCTTAGATTCAAAGCTGATAGAGACCATCTAGTGACTGGATTCTTTGTCTCACTCTTTAATTTTACAAATGAAGAAACTGGGGCTTGGGAAGGTTAAATAACTTCTCAAAAATCACACAGGTTATAAGTGACAGAACCATGATTCAAAACCAAGGTATCTGAGTCCAGGATACTTGAACACTTCTTTAAATAAATCTTTTTATTTTACTTTAGGGCTTTTGAAAGATCTGTGACTTACGTCATGGGAGCCCTCCTTCAGCAAATACAGATTGCAGCCCCTTCATGAGTTAAAGTGTCTGGAGCATTTGTTCCTTTTTGACTAACTTTCCAATTTCATCTAGACTGTTTACTCTTATGATAGAGAAAGTCTCACCAATGGACCCATAGTTGAAGCTTTTCCATCTTGGTAAGATATTGTGATTCATTGGTGCAGTCTCTAAGAATCCAAGGATATTTCTGTTTCATGAATAGAGTAAGATATTAGTGGACTTCATGAGTACTTTATATAGTAACTAAAAAAAATCCATATAACAAACTATGAGAGGCATTTCCTAAGCCAACTCAAGCCCCATCTCTCCAAAAAAAAAAATCCCACAAAAAAACAAATTAAAAAAAACCCTCAAACCTTTCAAGTGATCTTTTTCTTGACTCTAACCTTTTTACACCACTCTGAGGAAGGAGGATGAAGAGAAATAAGAAGATAGGAAGGAAAAGACTACAGCCTGAAAATGATGCACAACCTTGCAGCTCCTGATGGTGTCTGTTGGCCTCCAAACATCTTCCCTGCCCCTTCTTCACTTCCCCTATGTTGGAGCGATTGGAAACCCCTATTCATAAATGGCAGAAGCTCCAGTATATGTAGGGTCCAGGATTACAGGCTGTACTTTCCATTTATGTCCAATAAATTCCCAGCTGTACACAGTATGTCCAATTTTGTTCATGCCCAGAGAGCTGGCTTTTTGATGCCTGCTGGGTACAGAAACCCAGGTGTTGAGAGACATCAAGAGAAGGTCAGCCAAGCACAGGGACAGGCAGGAGCAGAAGCAGCAACTTCCCTTACTGCAGATATCTCTTGGATATCTTTAGGATGAGAAGGGATTTCCCACCAGTATACTTTTTTATTAGCCAAATGTGGGTATGAACTGGTAATTTTTCATCTCCTTTAAATAACTAAGTGCCAGTTTTCCACTGTCAAAAGTCAGTAGCTGGAGTAGCCAATAATAATGAGAGCTAGCATTTATATAGTACCTACTAATTGCCAAGAACTGTGCAAATATTATCTCTTTTGTAGCTCACAACAATCCTGGGAGGTAGGTGAGGCAAATAGAGGTCAAATGACTCTCCCAAGGTCACACCACTAATAAGTGAGACTAGATTTGAACTCAGGTCTTCCTGATTTCAAACCCAACACTCTATCTACTCTGCCACCTCCCTCCCAAACAATTATAAACTATATGATCTCTGGAAGAGTGGGTGGAGGAGAAAGGGAGGTAGAGGCAATTGCAGACAGTTCTGTTGTCTGCAGACATCAGAAAGCATCCCAAAAGGTTAATTATCTTCTCTCATAACAGAAATGTTCATGAAAGAATATTTAATAGAAAGTTTTCTTAGTTCCAAGACAATATTTTTGCTGCAATTTTTAAGTTTCCTTTTCTCTCTTTCTATCTACAGTAGAGGCGGAGAACAACCAAGTATAACTTTCCTTAGAATGAGTTACTTCCTCCCAATAACTTTCAAATAGTTACAATACCAGAGAGAACAGAGAGCTGACTTTGGAGCTAGAAAGCCCTGGGCTGAGTCCTGTCACTGACTTCTGTTAGCTGCATGGCCCTGGGTAAGTCATTTAACATCAAATGGTAATTCCAGCTGTCTAGCTTACAGAGGAGTCAATGATTAACACAGGTCAAGAGAGTTCCTTACACATGAAATCAGAGCTCTACAGGCAAGGAGCTCCTTACATACAGAGGGCTAGGATCAAATAATAATAGTAATAATAAAAAAATAATAATCACAATGGGTCAATCAACCAACAAGAATTTGTTAAGCATCTAATATATGCAGGCACTGGGCTAAACTCTGAGGATACAAGTCAGTCAAAAGAAGCATTTATTAAGCACTTATTGTATGCCAGGTTCTGCGTGGGCTAAGAGCTGTGAATATAAAGAAATGCAAAAACACAGTCTTACATTTCAAGAAGTCTGAATTCTAAGGGGAGAGACAATGTAGAAATAACTATGTACATAAAAGATACATACAGTATAAATGAAACACGATCTCAGAGGAAGGTACTAGAGTCTGGTGTGTGTATGGGAGGGGGGAAGGAGGGGATTGAGGCATGTGTGTGTGCTGGGGGCGGGGAGGAGACTGGGGAAAGCAGCTTGTAAAAGGTAAGAATTGGGCTGAATCTTGGGGAAGCCAGGGAAGCTAGGAGGCAGAGGTAAGGAGGAAGATCATTTGAGGCATAGGGGACAGCTATTGAAAAGTATAGAGACTATAATGCCATACTATTGTGCTGTTGTTCATCCTTCTTTGCTCTCATAGAGGACCAATGACATCACAAGGGAGATGTCTTGACTTGTGCATGAATTGAATTTAAGTGAGGCAGAGCTGTATAGTCATCAACCTCATTCTCTCCTCCAGAGTCGTCTCCTTGAAGTCCAGTGGCAAAACAAAAATCAAGATGGCTTGCAATGACCCAGGATGCAGTGGGTGACCTTGGCCTTTCTAAATTAAGGTCTTTCCCAGGTCTGTTTGTCTGAGGCAATGTCATTCAAAGACATTGAATGAAGACACTGGGCTAGGTAAGAATTGAGAGAAAAGATAGCTCAATTTACTATCACAAAAACATCAGCCTGGGAGGGGAAGACTCTCAGAGTTTCTGACTAGAACAGAAAACAATTGCTATTTACACTGATTCTAAGCCATCAAAACTAAACAATGTGCTATAAGAAATTAATAAAGGAATGTTTTCTGAAAAACCTGGACTTATATAAAATGACACAGAGTAAGGTCAGTGGAACCTGGAGAACAATTTATGCTATAACAATATTATTAAAGCAAATGACTTTGAAAGACTTAAGAATTCTAATCAACACTATGACCAACCATCATTCCAAAGGAATGATGATGTCTAATGCTACCCATCTTCTGACTGGAAGGTGGTAGACTCAATGTGTAGAATGAAACACAAATTTGTACATGTGGCTGATGCGGAATTTTTTTTTCCTGACCAGGCATATTTGTTGCGAAGGTTTTCTTTTTCTTTTCCAGTGGGAGGGAGAGAAAATAAATGCTTCTTAATTAAAAAAAAGAAAAGGGAAAAATTAAAGGCACAGAGTCAAGAGATAATGTTCAAGGGACAGAAAGTAGGCATATGCCACTGGAGAAGGGTGATTGGCAAAGGTCACACAGTCCCTGTCCTCAAGGACCTTTAATTTAACCATGAGATTACAAATTCCAGCCAAAATAAAACAAAACATATCCACAACCTCAATAACACTCAAGTCGCTTTAGCCAATGGAATTTCTGGCTCTCCTGTTTTTTCTAGTTCTCTCTGATTAGCAGCCCAAGCTAGTGGCTCACACATTATCAGCCTTGCAGCATTCCCAGGTAAGACAGAAAAGAAATGGTACATCAATAGCTATTAGAAGTTTCTTTCTCCCTCCTACAGTGGGTGTCCCAGCCTTTCCTCCCAAGTAATGTTTGTTGTGGCTTTCTGTGTGTTGCGCTTGATAGTCAAGTTTCTTGGTAATTCTAGGAAACATTTTCTATGAATAAGATGCAAATATATTCAGCTTGCTGTCTTATTTACATATATAATTTTCCCATTCAGTTTGTCTGCTTTACAGCAATTCTTCAGATGTTTACTTTGTCTTAATATTCTTGCAAGGTTAAAAAGGAACTATCACTTGAACATTCATTATTAATTTCTTCTAAGTATCTCCAATTAATTCATTGAATAGATTTGTACTTTATGTTTTTCTCTTTATTGATTGTTTGGAAGCAAACTTCCAATTACCAGAGAAATAAGTATTTTACTAGCTTGAAGTTCTACTTTAGAATAGGGGTATGTGTGTGAGGGGGCAGTGATCATGGTCTTAGTTGTGTTGTTTGGGTTTCTTTTTAAAGAGTTTGGGCTTTTTGTGCCAAAACATGGCTTAGACTGCAGTGTGAGGGGTATGGAATAGACAGACCCAAGGGAATATTTCCTTACAGAGAGTGTTATTAGAAACCCAGAATCAGCTTGTGACAGCCCCCATGGAGGCATCCATGCAGGAAGGAGTCTCACCTGATTGGATTGCTTGGGGATTAGTGATGCTAAAGACAGGGGGAAGATGAGATGACCTCTCAGGGCCCAAGAGTTTGAGGCTTGACAGTCACAGGTGGCCTTATCAGCCCTTTCAGACAGGTAACAACGATATTCAGGCTCTCCTCACTTTGACTCAGTTCCTCAAGGGGGAAATGACACCAGAGGTGTAATGGACTCTTTTTATCAAATGTATTTTTTTTTCCTTCTTGTCTTCCTTTTTCTTTCCTTCCATGACTTCTCAGGGAAGCTGTTAAAATTCTGTTAGTTCCCTTCATTCCCAGGGGGCAGATTGGGAGAGAAGAAAATCTGTTTCTTCCTGAAGTTCCTGACACCAGAGGATAATGTGAGGCTGCCTCTTCTCTAAGCAGACCTGTCTTGAAGGACACATTTGACCAGTGCAGACTGAGAAGCAGTCCCCAGGCTGGTGTCTCTGCTCAAGCTTTTGGAAAGAAAAGTTTAAAACACAAAATGGTGGGGGGGGGAGAGCAAAAATAAAACATTTTTAAGATACACAAGGAAAACAAATATAATTTCAGATAGGAACATAAATAGAGCAATTCTGTTACTACCTTGTGAAATTGAAAATGTATTTTAAAATAATGATCTGGGGAAGAAGCTCAGTTTTTTCTGTTCTTTCTACATTGAAATGTCTGTGTTTGACGATGGTGGAGATGCTAATATAAAAATATATATATATATTAAAAAGGAAGTGGGGAGAGGAATGAGAGCTGTCTCACCCCCACCCCACTCCCCAATAGGGAAAGACAGACTTAGGTAAAATATTTGACCACCTCCATCCTCTTTTTTCTCTTTTTTTCTACTTGCCAAAACCTACTCAGTGAGGATTATGGGTGAATCATTTATACCTTAGTGCAAATATAAGCCACTGTGGCCCCTCAGTCAAGAGTAAATACTAAACTCTCACCAAAAAACAATGGCTCCTTCTCCACCTTCTTTCCTCTTGCTCTGCTTTTTCTGATTCTTTTCTTTGCAATGACCTTGACCTCGGATTCTCCTCCTCCTTTAGCTCTGGCCTCACTTTCCTCTCTTCAGTCTTGATCTTCCTTTACCTTTTGTCCCATTGCACATTCCATGCCAAAACCATCCCTGAATTATCCCCACCATCCACCTCATTCACTTCTAGACGTCTTGCCGGGCAGTCAGAGAAAGTCATGTAGCCTTGCTGAATGGGTCCACCACAAATTATGTTATGTACTCTCTACTAGGCAGGCATTCCCTGTTTTTGGAAATCTTTTTATTCTTCCCTGGTTGATTCTCTATCACACTGCTCAAACTGGCTGTTTTTCTTCTCTCCTCATTCCCTCTATTATTCCTACCTTTCCCCTCAGTAGAGAATGTCATCACCTACCTCAAGGAGGAAACTGAGGCTACCTACTGGGTGTATAGGAGGAACAGTAGATAGAGAGCCCCCCCTGAAGTTGGAAAGACTCCTTTTCCTGAGTTCAAATCTGGTCTCAAATGCTTACTGGCTGTGTGACCCTGGGCAAGTCACTTAACTCTGCCTCAGTTTTCTACTCTGTAAAAATGAGCTAGAGAAGGAAATGGAAAACCACTCCAGTATCTTTGCCAAGAAAACCCCAAATCGGGTCACAAAGAGTCAGATGTACCTAAAAAACAACTCAAAAACAGCACTGCTAGCTCTTTTTCCTGTTTATTGTCACTAATGTTTGCAACCTGAGTCATCTTGACTTTTCCCTCTCTCTCACCTCTCAGATCCAGCAATTGCCAAGTCTTATTTATTCCACCTCTATGATGCTAACATTAAGCCAGTTGGGGGCTGAGGCATAAAGTAGAGATAAGGATGAATTTATAAAAGGCAAATTTATAAAAATAAAGGTTGTTTTCTAGGCCTTTCCCCTCTCTTTTACCCATCACTCCATCTCTTTTTTTCCCTTCCAGGTGGCATAGAATGTATGAATGCTCCAGATCTTTAAGTTCTTATTATGTGCCAACTATGGTGCTAAATGCTGGGGATTCAAAGAGAAAATTTAGACAATCTCAGCTCTCAGGGAGCTCACATTCAAATTAGGGGAGACAACATGCACCCTTTCTCAGTGTGTAGCTGTAGGGTAGATGGTGTGGGGTCCAAAATTATCCAGTCTGCAAGAAAAAACACTGAGGCAGAGCTCTGAACCATTAACCATTAATTAAAGGGACCAAACCCCTTCAATGAATGAAACTTCAGATCTTCCTCATGATCCTAGATGCCCCCTTGTCCCAAGCACTTTACTTTTATAGAACTTTTATACAGACACTCAGAAAAAGCAAAATAAAATGGAGAGTCTCATTTGTTGATAAACCTCGATTTTGACCCTCCAGGAAGGCCAGAAATGATGTATCAGTATGTGTGGTCATAGGATGGGCAAATCAAGGGTCATCTCCCCTGACTAAGTAGTCATATTGTTGGACAAGAGAGGGTGGTCTGGAGGTATAAAGATAAGTTGGGAGACTTCCTATATCACATCAAGACATCCCACCTATGTTGGGTTTGGTCATCAGCATTGTTGTGGTTAGGCACATGAACTTCATAACCAGTGAGTGAGTGTTGAACAGGGAATTCGTAGGTTTTAGAATTTGAGGCCTTCTATGAGAAAGAATCTGTCATATGTATTTATCCATATTGGTTGGTTGGTTTGTTGCTGTCCGTCACTCTCCAAGAAGACCAAAATGGCGTCACTAAGCTAGAGTCAAGTTTCACTGTGTCTGACTGTGACTGATCAGACCAATAAGAGCTCGGAATGCTCCACCTCAGGTTGGGCACACATAGTCTGTGTGAACATTTGGGGAGGATTCTCTAAATTTGTGCAGCTTGCATTTCCTGAGCTATTTCAATTCTGCTTTGCTCCTGGAGCACAGCACCTTCTCTGATGTGGGCACACCATGCTGGGTGGTCCTGTGCCAGTGTCTCCCATGTCACACAAGCAATTCCAAATCTCTTAAGAGAGACCTTGAGAGTGTCCTTGTATTGCTTCTTCTTATCACCATGTGAATACTTGCCCTGTGTGACTTCTCCATAAAATAATCCTTTCACCAAGCATGTGTTTTGCTTTCAAACAACGTGGCCAGTTCATCAGAGCTACATTCTCTGAAGTAGAGTTTGAATGCTTGGCAGTTTATTTCAAGGAAGGACCTCAGTTTCTGGTACCATATCATGCTAGGTGGTCTTCAGAATCTTCCTAAGACAGTTCAGACGGAAGTGATCCAGTTTCCTGGCATGGCTGTGGTAGACTGTCCAGGTTTCACAGGCAAACAGCAATGAGGTCTACACGATGGTTCTGTAGACCTCCAGTTTGATAGTCAGTCTAATACCTCTTCTCTCCCACACTTTCCTTTGGAATCTCCCAAACACTGAACTAGCTCTGGTCATGCATGTGTCAACTTTATTATCACTGTGTGCATCCCTGGAAATTATACTCTCAAGGTAAGTGAATGTATCCACAAGCATTCAGACCTACTCCAGCTATTGTAACTGATGGTTCCACGTATGGATGTTGTGATGGTAGTTGATAGAGCACTTGTGTTTTCTTGGTGTGAATTGTGCAGCAAAGTATGGACGTATCCACATATGGCATATGTAAAACATACATGTTATTCTCCTATTAATATTAATTGACTAAACTGACTAAATACATATTACTAGATGAATATTGCACTAATAATTGCTAACAATCATTATCCATGTGGAATCACACTGAATTGATTAGTACTGATTGGAGCAAAATAGGGGTCTATTTAAACTCATCTTTGTCAATGGTAAGCCCTGGTGGTGCTTAGGGTCCAGTGGTAGTACAGATGGTGAGGCCTGGTGGTCCTTAGGACATAATATCAAGGCAGAGGTAAGGCTAGTAGTCTGGAGGGTGCAGAAGCAGATTAGAAGGTAAAGCAGTGAGTCCAGCCCTCTGCCCATCAGGAAGTACACTTTGTTCAGCACTTTCTTGTTTAAGAAAAAGACTAAATTTTCTCTGACCATAGACTTTTTCACTTGAACATTTTATATAAAATTTCTACAGTGCAACACCAGCTTTGCTACCTACTGTCCCCAATTCCTCTGAGCCCAGAGCCCCAGGTGGGGCTAGGCCAGAACTGGAGCCATTTTGGTTGCAGCCAAGGTCAAGTTTCCCTGGCGTGGACTTTCCACAGGCCACATGGAACAGGTATAACTCTATATATATAGCCCGGGCCTGGGCTCCCTGTTCCAGTTGATTCTGACCCCAAAAGCAGAACGATAAACTTCTCCTGCTTTTGCTGTTGTTGATCACAAGGATACATTATGAAATGAGGTCATTGTCATTGTTCACTTCCTTCCTTGTCCCCAGCTCAATAGTGTGTCATGACGGTCAGACGCTGGGAGTGTCAGAGAAGAGCTGCCATCAGTCCCCACCCCCACCCCAATTTTTCCTGTCTCTGTTGTCTCAGCCTTATCAGCCATGCTTTCTATTTTCTTGCAAGGCTAATCTGACAAATTAATCCTAGTTAACACGTTGATTAGTGGTAATGGGTACTACCCTTCCTGGGCAATTTAGCTATCTTTCTATATGTACCTTTTGGAGATACCTAACTCAAAGAATAAGTCATATGCTTGGGGAATGAGAGGAGGAAGGTCCCCACACTTAAACCATAGTACAGGGAGGGCTGAGCTGAGAGGGATAAATTCTTCAGTCTTTACCTAAGAGGTCAGGATGTCACTGCCTTTAACATAGAGAAGGAATTATCCCAGACAGAATGTAAGCAGAACCTCCTCATTCTTGTCTAAGGGGCCAAGTCCTTAAGACAATCCTGTATTTATAGACTTCTAGGACCACAAGTGCTACCTTTCCCTCCCCTTCACCCAATCTCATTGATCCCCTTGCTGCTAAGAAGGATGCTGCCAAAATCATAATAACCAGATCCATTTCTACTGCAGTCTCTCAGAGAAAAATATATAGAGGGACTCCCTGGCAGTAAGGGAGATTAAGCATCAAAATGGGTGGGAGATGCTGAGCAAGGTTTTGAGAAATAGGCATCTCCTCGTCTCCTCCTTCCCTTGCCCATCTGTCTTGGTAGCCGAGTGAAGTCCTGTGTAGAAGCAGGAGACTGCTTCCTCCAGGCATGGGGTTTTCTGATTCAGAGGGAGGATGGCAACAGCAGTTCCATCTTTCCTGGCTAAAGTAGGCTCCTTGCCTGTTGGCAGTTTCTATAATTCATTGGCACTCCACCCTGGAGGCCAGCCCAGAGGAACAAGCTGATTGCATTTTGGTTGATATCTTCAAGGTAGAAACCAGTGCCTAGGAGCCCAAGCTGATTGATTCTCTTATTATATCACTTTCTGAAAATTGGGAATAAAGAGGGCCACTTGACTTGAAGCATCAGTGAGGGATTGTTGCTATAACTTTCATCATGAATACCATATGATGAATCTCCATCAAGTGACAAGCATTTATTAATAGCCCAAGATATGCCAGATACTGTTAGATATTAGATGAGCACAGAATAAAAAAGTAAACCATTCCTGTTCTCAAGAAACTTACATTCTATGTATGACAATTGTTGCATATATAAGTAGATTCAGAAGAAATACAAAGTAAATTTTAAAAAGTTAGTTGGAAAGAGACACCAGCAATTGTGGGGCTTAGATAGGGCTTCAGGTAAAAGGTGTTAAAGGGCAGGTAGGTAGCACAGTGGATAGAGTACTGGGCCTGGAGTCAGGATGACCTGAATTCAAATCTGATTTCAGACACTTACTAGCTGTGTGACGCTGGGCAAGTCACTTAACCCCGTTTGCCTCAGTTTCCTCATCTATAAAATGAGCTAGAGAAAGAAATGGCAAAACACTCCAGTGTCTTTGACAAGAAAACCCCAAATGGGGTCACAAAGAACTGGAGATGGCTTAAAAACTACTGAACACTGGCTGGGAAGTACATAAATGCATTTGGATGCCATGGGCCCTGACCTTCACAGGGACTGAGGGCTGACTTATAAAAAGGAGAATTTACTTGAGAAAGGCTGAACAAAAGTGCAGAAAGTCACTAATAATAATAGCCACTTTATAATAATATAATAGTAATAGGAAACTTTAAAGTTTGCAAAGTCCTTTATGTAAATTATCTCATTAGAGCCTCTTTAACCATTCTGGGAGTATGTTCTATAAGTATTCACATTTTACAGATAAGGAAACTGAGGCTGAGAAAGGCTAAGTAACATGGCCCCGGTCACATAGTTATTAAGTGTCTGAGGCAGGATTCAGATGTGCAGCTCCTCCTCACACCAGGTTGAGATCTCTCTCTGTTATGCCACCTTTGCTGAGGTTTCAAACCAGTCCACAAAACAGCTATCTTTGCAGAAATGGTCCGTCTTGAGTCCATTGATCAGGAGCACTCTTTCCCTTGTTGGTTAACAGAACTGCTGACTGTTCACCATTAGGGGGGGTTAATTTGGGGCATAAGTCACATTTCCACTTTGTCACTGCCTTGTAAGATCAAAGATTATAAATGGTCCTGTGGCTTCTCAGTGATAGACCCTTGCCATGTTTCCGCATCGTTCTTGGCCTATCGTGTCCCAGAGCTGCAGGTACATCATGGTATCTGGGTCCCAGTGGAGCATGTTCAAGGCCAAGTCCACTCCCAGGATGGCCTGGTCATTTGAGGAGAAGTGCTGGTGCACATAGCTCTTGATGATGCCTGTCTGGCACATGCCCATGTATCCAATCTCCAGTATCTTGTAGAGATTCTTTCTTTGCTGGCTCTGCATCATTTAATTCTTATAATAACCCTGTGAATTAGGTATCATTTTTATCCTCATTTTAATTAATGGAAACAGAAGCTAAGAAAGATTAAGGGCTTTACTCAGGGTCACCCAACAATTAAGTTCCCAAGACAGGATTTAGACTCTGATCTTCCTAACTCCCAAACCAGCACTATCCACCGCACCACCTAGCTGCCTTCTGATAGTAGCATAATAAGAGAATCACACCCAGGTTGATAGATGTTCAGTAGAACTTTAACATTGACTCCCCACCCAACCCTTTCCAAAGACTTGTTCAGTCACATCCTACCCTTCATGACCACATTTGGGTTTTTTATTTGGCAAATATACTGGAATAATTTGCCATTTCCTTCTCTAGTTCATTTTACAGATGAGGAAACTGAGGCAAACAGGCTTAAGTGACTTGTTCAGGGTCATACAGCTTTAGTAAGTATCTGAGAACAAATTTGAACTCATGAAGATGAGTCTTCCTCCCTCCAGGTTCAGCATTCTATCCACTAAACCACCTAGCTGTCCCTTCTAAGTACTCAGGCAGTGAAAATGTTTCTGAATTGTAGAGGTCATTTCTACATATGAACCTAATTTATAGTATTCCCCTTTTTCTTCTCCAGGCAAGGCTGCACTGAAAGCATTATAAACAGAGGAATTTTTATTTGTTTTGCTGTAATCTTAGGGAGATGTCCATGAGCCAGCCCTACTTCTGAAGAGAATTTGAAGAAATGGTAGCCCACAGTTTTCTTCCGTACCTGACTGGTATTTCATGACCTATCATGCCAGCATGTTCCTTTTTGGAAGTATGGCATTGTGAATGACCTGGGTCCCAGCTCTACTATTAACTCTCTATGTGACCCCTTCAACCAGTCTCTTAACCTTTCTGAGACTTAGTTTCCTCATCTGTAAAATCAGGGAGTTGGACTGGATTTTGCAACTTAAGATCTGTGGTTCTGCCTGAGATGGTGGGTCCCTAGAAACCACAGATTCTTGCACCAAGTCCTTATTTAGAGAGGCAGCATTCTTTTCTCTAACTCCTCTCCTATAACAACAATAATAATTAGTATTTGCATATTACTTTAAGGTTTGTAAAGTGCTCTACATATGTTATTTCATGGGATCCTTACAACAATCCTGTGGGGTAGGTGCTATTATTATCCCCATTTTGCATATGAGGAAACTAAGTCTGTGAATAATCAGGGACTTGTCCAAAGTTGCACAGGTAGTATGTAGTAGTGTCAGAGTTGGGAGAGCTGGTTCAGATTTTTGAAAGAATTCAATCAGACCTTCTTTTTAGGCAAAGGGAGCTTTATTATGGCAAAAGCATGTGGGCCTGAGACTCAGCAAAGAGCTAAACAAAGGCAATGCTATAGGAAAAGGACCAGACACAGAAAATACACAGAAAGCTACACGGCCTGTAGGATGATGATGTGATTTTAGGGTTTCTAATGAGGGTTGGAGATTTAGGGACAGGATGAGGAAGATGGATGACACAAGATAAGGGAGACAGGAGAAATTTTATGAGCCAATGGTCCAAGATAAGGGGGAAGTTTATTTAAGATGCTCTCAGGCTCAGGGGGGCCTCCCAAGGTACTGAAAGAGCAACTCTTAATATTATTTTTAACCCTTAGGGCACCTCTGTATCCGCATCAGTAGAGTGTGATTTGAATCAAGGTCCTTTGACTGTAAATCCAGCACCCTCACTGACTTCCCCATCTAGCAGTGACAATAAAAGCCATTCCTGCTATACTGGTTTTGACCCCCTTAGGACCTAGGAGCTGGGAGCACTGACAGCTACAAAGTCAGCGGTAAGGTGAGCTGCCTCGAGCCCGTTTAGGATTTTCCCAGGGACAATCAATCAGCCAGACTGGGTGACCGAAGGTGCCCAGGACGGACAGGAACGTCTCTGTGCATCAAGAATGACAGTATCAGAACAGGGACAGCTATGTTTCCACCTGACACTGTCACAGCCGCTTCCTGTGGTGTTTGGGGCTAACATTAGCTACCAAATGAAAAACTCCACTCCTGTAGCAATTTGCACTTGATCAACCTCTGACAAGAGCCTTGATTCCCAGCCTTGCTGCTGAATCCCTGCCGACATGAGAGGAAATCAGAGTTGATTTGTCAATAGGCCTGCGTCTCTCTCTCCCTCTCTCCATCTTCCCCACTTCTCTATCTCTCTCTCTCACCTTCTCTCACTGTCTCCCTCTTTCTCTCTCCCTGCCTCCTGCTCATCCCAGGCTAGGTCTGGCTGCCAGTTTCTGTGATGATGACAGAAAGTGACAAAGGAGAGGACAGGGTCCAGAGCAGAACATTTTAGCTCTCATCTGTAATCACAGGCTTGGGGACATGGGCTGCATAGTGAGACCTTGAGAAGCAACAAGTTCTTTCAATCAAAGATACAGAACTAGGCAGGTCAATGTCCCAAAGAGAGAGAAGTCAGGAGAGGTGTAATCTCTCTTCCTGGGAGTTGCCCCCAGAGATTTAATATACTTGTCCCTTCAAGGCCCTTTTCATAAGGAGTTTAATGAAGAAAGGGGCAGAAAAAAAGTGTTTTTGTCTAAAGGAAGAGATTTATATTAATCTCCAAAGTGTATAAGATCAAGATTCTGGAGTTCCAAGGGATTTTGTTAAATATATAGACCAACCCCCTTAGTTTACAGTGGAGCAAACAGGCTGAGTGATATTGAATGGTTTGTCCAGATAGTATCAGAGGTACTGCATATTCTGCATTCTTCATGCTTAGTGAAAAAGAAGATGTAAACATAAGTTCAGGTTTGAGGAGCTCTATCTCTGAATTTTTCTATTTTTATTAAATTGATGTTTCTACGGCCAACTTCATAGTTAATTGTGAGGGTCAAATGAGATAATGCATATAAAAGGCTCAGTAAGTCATAAAGTGCTAAACGTAGCTACTATGACTACTCAGGACTGAACTTGTCTCTATCTTTTCATGAATCACCGCCCCCCATCCCATCTGAACACCATTTCATGCCAGAGCTCTCTCCTCAGAGCGGTTAGGATTTGTGCTGTTCTTTTTAATGTAATTGTTTCATACCTCTCAGTCTTATCTCTACAATATGGGGGCACATAATTATGAATAATAGTTATGGGGAAGAAGGAGAAGAAGATGATGATGATTAATCCACATTTCTCCAGAGCAGGAGAGCTGCTGCTATTTCTTTAGGAGACAGAAAAGCTGGGAAATTGTAGGATGAAGCTTGTTATTTTCAAACTGATTTATCAGTTTTCCACTTAATGCCTTTCTTCAAGTATGACACATGAATTGCTTTACTCCTCTGAAATAATACCACTGACTGAGGAAGTTTATTTATACATTTTTAATGACAGCCGATAAAAATTTAGTGTTGTGTTTGTAATTTGGATGATCTGCATTATGAACATCAGAGACACTTTTTGCTCAGATAAATATTCTAGGGTAACTTTGCATTGACTCGCTATTACATTTCCCATTAACGTCCTTCGAGGAACGAGTTTATAAAAGTCTGTGATCTATTACCCAATACACACGACCGTCACCCAGTAGGAACCTTGCTCTTATTTTGATGGTGTTTCTTTAATTTGCCCTGACAGATCATGGGACACATTGTGATTATTTAACTCGGGTTGTTTCATGTCTCCAGCAAAACAAATTATTATCATTAGCTTGCTGTATTTTGTTTCTGGGGTATCTGAGGAATTGTAAAGCACGGCTTGTTCATGGAAGCAGCTCCCGGCTGGTTATCTCTGGCTGAGGCTTTGTGTGGGGGGAACTCTGGGATCCAACTCCTCCCTTTCGGAGGCTAGAGAACAGCTGGGAGCATTATCCCCATCCTGACATCATTTGTTCCCTGAGATGCAGTGGTTCTGATTGAAGTACACAGAGGCTAGTTCTAGCAGCTTCTGTTCAGCTTGAGGTGCAATCTGCCCCCTCCCCCAAAAGGGACAGGGAGGTCTTTTTTGGCAGGAACATAATGGATGGGACCCCAAGTACCTATTTCAGAAATTGCCCTGTTATTAAAGGGAACGACACAAAGTGACAGAGAAAGCATTGTGCCACAGTTGAGAAAACACTGGATTTGGAGTCAGAGGATCTGTATTTCAGTCCTGGCTCTGAGACTTAACTTCTTTAGTACTAAGGCATAGTGCATGAAGCACTAGACTTAGATACAGGAAAACCTGGGTTCAAATTCAGCCCTAAGCATATTTAAACTCTCTGGGCTCCTACTTTCTAGTCTATAAAGAGAGGGGTTTGGGCCAGATCCCTTTAAAGTCCCTTCCTGTTCTAGATTTATAACCCTACAATTCCTTTTTTTTTTTGCCTTTTTTTTGGAGGTCAATTGGGGTTAAGTGACTTGACCAAGGTCACATGGCTAGTAAGTGTGTCACGTGTCTGAGGACACATTTGAACTCAGGTCCTCCTGACTCCAGGGCAGGTGCTCTATTCACTGCACCACCTAGCCACCCCCAACTCTACATTTCTTGAACTCCAAGAGGATTCTGAGGTTTCTAGGGCTCCTGAGAGATTGGTTATAAAATTAATAAAAATAGAAAAATCCAGAGGTGTAGCTCTTTAAACATGAACTTGTGTTTACATGTTCATTGAGTGTTCTATAGCTTTCTTTTCACACAAATTGCTATCAGGACAGTTCTCCCCGGTCCTATTCTAGTGCAACTGATTTTTTTACTTTAAATGTAGGAATTTATATTTAGGCCTATCCAATTTCAACTGGATCATTGTTGGATCAGTTCCCTAGCTAAAACTCCACTATATGTACCACATCTTATCAGAATGTAAGCCCTGTGAAAAGCAGGGACTGTCTTGCTTGTTTGTATTTGAACACTCCCCTCCCCCCAACCCCTGGGACTTAGCACAGTGTCCAGGGATTATAAAGTATTATGATAAAAAAAAAATTATGAGACATGGTCTTTGGGTAATTTAATCATTTTATTAATAACATTGGCATCTTAATAAAAGGATAGTCATTTGGCAATTCCCCCATACCGATTACCCCTAATGATGGTGGGTTCACAGTTTATATGTCCTTCAAAGAATAGATGTTCCTGAGACAATCAGCTCTGATTGGTTAACACAATAGGAAGTAGGCTATATCAAAATGATGGTCTTGGGATAGGTGACTTAGATCACCCAAATCTTGGTCAACAGAGACATCAATTTCTATATCCCTTGTTAAGACAATAGAGTCAACATTTCCCTAGACTTGTCAGAGCAAACACAATGAGCAAAAATCTACCTATTAACCCAAATTTGAATTTCTTTTACTGGCAAGATCTGGACCTGGGTGAATCTTTAGGAGAGATTTTTCACACTAGTTGATTTCTGGATTAAGAAGTAGAGAACAGGAAAAACTTTGGTCTTGATTCAATAGTATAAGAGAGAAACAATTTCTCACATAGACTCAATACATTTATTAACTAAAATAAAATAATTTTTAGAACCTTATTCTGTCAATGAATATGTAAACTGTCCCTCAGTTTTGAGTCAACTGCAAATTATGTAAACATGCCTTAATCCAAGTCTCTGAGAAGACAAAGGAACAAGATAGATTATTTGACTTAAAGACCTCCTTCCAAATTGTGACATTGTTCAACCAAAAATATCCAGTTTACTGTACTATCAACCTCACCTACATTTCTCCATTTTGTCTGCAAGAATATCATAAAAGATTTTGTCAAGTACCTTACTAAGATAAAGGTATACTGGATGTCTTTTCCCTCTCTACCAGTTTCCTGTCCATCTCTACAAGCACTATGGTATCATAAGAAAGCATAAGACATTAGAACCATTTGGCTTAGGAGCCATTCTCAAAAAATAATATTCCATCTCCTCCTTTTATCCCTGCAATCCTCTTGTCAATAATTCCAGCCATGAAAACTGCCTGAGCTCTTCATTTAGGGCAGTGAGTACAGCTGTGGAAACATTTCATAGCCCAATAAATAAACTTTGTTTATTTTCCCCTCTCAGACTCTCTCCTCACTTCCTCCCCCCTTTACTCCCCTCCAGGGGTTCCATGTCAAACTCTGTTTGATGTCTCCAACATCTTGTCACTGGGGGATTCACTTTGACTGACACTGACAGGAGGGAAAGAGATGCCAAAGAAAAAATGAAGAGTCTGTGTAGAAATGGGACTAGAATGCGGCTAACTCATCAGGCAGGCAGTGACTAGAGAAAAAGAGCCAGAGCCAGGAGCCATGTTTGAAGTGGCTCACCCATTTCATCATGGAGAGGCTGATGGGAGTTGGTGAGGAACACCACTCAGTAACCACCTGGCACAGTCTTTTATTCTTAGAATGTAGTCAAGAGAATCACTTGAACAGTCAAAGCAAGATGGAATTTTAAAACAAAATGGTACGTTCTATAATGGGAAGCTCAGCTTCCTCAGCAAAGAGTCTCAGACTTTGGATTAGAGATTTAGAGCTGAGAAGGGTCAAATCCAACCCTCTCTTCTCCTCATTTTATACAATGCTTGTGAAAAAATGAAGTAAATGATACCAAATCACCTCCATAACAAATGTCAGAAACGAGATTTGAACTCAGGTCCTCTCTAGCAGCTTCTTCAACTTAATTAAGTGCTGAAGGGATCTCGAACTGGAAAAGTTTAAAAAGCCCTGATCTAGACTCCCAACTCCAGTACTTTTTCCTCTGACCTATTGTTCCTTAATTCAATTTAGTGACCAGCTCGGGAGTTAGGAGAATAATTTTTCTCTTCCTGGCCTGGGATAGGAATCAGTGGTTCAAAAGGCTAGAGAGAGGCACAAGAAAAGACACTGGAAATGGAGTCAGGGGATTTGAGTTCAAATTCCTCCACTAAGCTCTTAACTACTGGTAAATTAACCTGTCTAGGCTTAGGTTTCCTCACTGTCAGATGAAAGGGCTAAATTAGATTACCTCTAAGATTCCTTCCAGGTCTCTTGTGATCCTATGATTTACTACTTGTGTGACTTTGGGCAAGTCACTATCTCAGTGAGCCTGTTTCCTCCTTTATAAAGTGCAAGAGTGAGGCTAGATAATCTCTAATGCTTCTTCTAGCTCTAATTCTGTAATCTAATCAGGCATTCACCACTAGGAACCTATCTGTTCCTATAGTGGTCTTAGGAAAAGTAAGAATAATAGCTAGCATTTATACAGTGCTTTAAGATTTGCAAAGCCCTTTATAAATATTATCTCATTTGATCCTCACAACATCCCTGAAACGGTAGGTGCTATCATTATCCTCGGTAAACTGAGGCAGAAAGAGGTTAAATGACTTGTCACATAACTGAGAAATATCTGGCTGAATCTGAACTCAGATCTTCCTTACTCTGGCTCCCATATTCTCTCTATTGTACCCATCTAGCTACCTTAATAGAAATAACACTGGATTTGGGGGTAGGAGACCTGGACTCATGTTACCTTTGTGATCTTGAGAAAGCTACTGTGTGGAAAAGCAGAAAGAATGAGGAATTTGCAGTTAGAAGGTAGGTGGAGCTCCAGGCTTGAAGTCAGGAAGACTTGAGTTCAAATCCAGACTCAGATACTTACTAGTTATGTGACCCTGGGCAAGTCAAACCTCTGTTTGCCTTAATCCACCAAAGAAGCAAACAGCAAACTACTTCAGTATCTTTGTTTAAAAAAAATAAAAATTAAAAAAAATAGACATATTAACATGCTATATATATATACATATGTATACGTATATATATTCCATGGGGTCACAAAGAATTGGACACAACTGAACAAGAATTTAAACGATCCTAATTCAAATCCTGGTTCTTTCACTTATGACCTTTGTGACTTCTCTGGGCTTCAGTCCCCATAGCCATAAAACAAGGGGGTTTGTCTAGATGAATGAAAAAGGATTTATTAAGTACTTACTGTGTTCCAGGAACTGTGTTAAGTGTTAGGGATACAAATATACAAAACAAGGCCCTCCCACCTTCAAGGAGTATATGTCCTAATAGAAGATGACATTGTCTAGAGTAGTGGTATCCAAGGAGGAGTGTTTGATCTGGGTGATGGCAAGGGTGTGGATTAGGGCTGCAGGGCCATTGACCAATGCATTCTTTCCTAGAATGGCAGCTTGATTCGATTACTGTTATAGGAGCTAGAGGTAGAAGGAGGCAAGAATGGGGAGCAGAAGGGGTGTGCATGTTGTATCATGGCATAATATGGCTGGTCTGAGTCTGGCTAGATAGGGAGAGCCTGAGCTGCAGAGAGAGGGCTGGAGGTGGAATCCAGAGCAAGAACCCAGGAAGCACATCATGAAGTTGGCAGAGGATGTCCTTAGATGACTTAGAAGGTTCTTTCCTGTTCTAGGCCTATGATCCAATTATTTTTGTCTCCTGTGACCGTCTCACCCTGGAACATCCTTCCACTCCTTTAGGTACCTTCTCCTATTGTTGAATAATTCCTTGAACCCCCATTTTTAGGAAGGGTCTAGGACAGACATTTTTTACTCCAATCCTGGGTCTGCTTCTAACCTTCTGACTCTCCAGACTTTGCCACCAAGCACACAAAGTGACCTTACTCTTCTCCCCTCCTGCTTTTTGTGTCTGTTTTATATTTTTTTTGTTGTTCAGTTGTTTCAGTAGTATACAACTCTCTGTGAGCCCATTTTGATTTTTTTTTTTTAGCAAAGATACTAAAGTAGTTACCATTTCCATCTCTGGCTCATTTTTCAGATGAGGAAACTGAAGCAAATAGGATTAAGTGACTTGCCCAGGGTCATACAGCTAGTGTCAGAATATGGATTTGAACTCATGAGGATGAGTCTTCCTGATTCCAAGCCCAGTGCTTTATCCCCTATGCTACCCAGTAATCCCTGTTTTATATTTTATTTTCCTTCATTAAAATGCAAGCTCTTGAAGGCTATCTCCACTTTCCTTTTTGCTTGTATTCATACCCCTAGCAATCAGCACAGTGCCTGGTAGATATTAAGAGCCTATTAGTGTCTTGTTGATTTGAATTTCTGTGTCTTGGTTTCCTTACATATAAAATGATAGAATTGAACTGGGTGACCTCTAATGGCCCTTCCAGCTCCAACTGCTATGATCCTAAAATAACCTTTTTTTTGACCCAGTGACACTCCATTCTTTCTTTCCCCAAAGTAAGAGCTGTGTTCACTTGCTAAACTGCAGTCCTTAATTATTTTGTTCTATTTTAATTTACCATTAAGGTTGCTGGTTTCATACCAGGAAAGTCATATCCTTGGTATCCATCCATACTGTAACCCGGATGCATTTGATTGAGACCCAGCTCCTGTCAAAGGCACTGTGGCATTGCCCCTGGTCATTCCCCACGCACATCCTGATGCTTGCATCAATCTCCTCACTCACGTCAGCTAATGGAATTTGCATGGCCTGCTGGGTTTTCTGCCTCTGGTCAGTTTTTGCACTTATGGTTAAAAAAAATCCAGACAAACTCCCCATTCTAAGAAGCCTATTCTTGTTGGAATCTATACACTTGGTTTTTGCTCCTTCCCATCACCCCTTTGATTTGCAAACCACAGAATTTAGTTTGAACTCCCAGCTAGCGTCCTTCTAAGAAATCAGTGATGTGAGACAGCAGCAGGGTGAACAGTCTGCCTGATCTTTAGGCTCCTTGGAGTACCAAGTCACCATCAAAACTGTCAGGAGTTTTAGCATTACAGTCTGAGCTCTGATGAGGGGGAGGAGAGGCTTGGATTAATCTGGGGATTAGCATAAACTCTGAAATAAGTGGCTGGAGAAGGCCATCTGTCTTGGGGATGGAGAAGAAAGGGTTCCAGGAAGTTATCAGACACCCAGGTGGGGGAATCATCTTTTCCAAATGAGGCCTAGGGGAAGTGGCACCATGCCAAGTGCTATTAGGGTGGAAACCAAGGGCAAGGGTAACTTAGCATCCGAATGGCTTTTGTCAAGGCCTCTGCATCAATTATAAGGTGACAGCTGAAAACGAGTTTCAGGAAACACAAATGACCCCATTTCAGAGCGAGTGTATATCTGGCCAGCGGTGGCATGTGTCCAGAAACAGAATGATGCTTTGCTCTTATTCAGCATCTTTCATCCACAGAACTTTCTAACATTGTTAACTCTTTGCTTCTTTTTAAAGAGCGATTCATCCCCAGAACTGTGGGTTCCCAGAGGGTGAGGGGCTACAGCTTTCCTCTGTTTGCCGCAATTCCTTGTTCAGGGTCTGTGGGTGAAAAGTTGAATTAAAGATTTACCCTGAAGTCACTCATCAATATTATTAGCCACATTATATGGCTGGACAATAGGAGATATGGGAAGTGGAATGGCCTACCAAAACCTCCACCAGATTAGGCATTCATTAGCAAAAGGAAATGGAAATTGAAGCAAGTGTCTAGATAACTTAATTTTTTTAAAAATTTATGCTTACCTCTGTTATTTGGATTGTAGGACCATAGATCTAAAGTTAGGCAGGACCTCAGAAGCCATATAGTCTAATCCCCTCATTTTACAGTTAAGGAAATTGAAGACAGATAAATTGAAGTGACTTGAACAGGGTCATACAGATTGTAAGGGGCAGAGCTGTGATTCAAATTCAGGTCCTTAGAAACCAAGTTCAGTATTTTTTTTTCATTGTATCATATCAGCTCTCCATTTCCATTTGTTTGGTCACTGGCAAAGAGTTTCTTGTTTTAATTATTTCAGCAAATAAATGTCATTTCCCCTGGTTCCATTTCAACAGCCCAAATATTTGTTTTTAAAGGTCCTGTGGTAGAAACAATGGTTCTTTTGGGGACTGTTAAGACAAAATACTTTCCAAACTTTTCTAATACTGCTAAAGCAATTCACAGAATCACAGAAGCTTGGAGTTAGAAAGAACTTCAGGGACCATTCAGTCCAATTCCTTCCTGAAGCATGTATATGCCATCTACAAAAACACCTGTCCTGTAGTCGCCTACACCTTTCTTGACTATCATGTTGGGGAATTTTGTCCATAAAGAAGAGTTTTAAGAATGCATCTCCCTCCTGTCTCTTTGGGGGTGGGGAGAGGAATGGTGGGACCATGAGAGTAGAACATCATATAGAATGGTGGATTTGGTTCATAGATTGGTCTGTTTTGCTGAACTAAAACAATTGACATTAAAACAAATTATACCAACCTCCTCTCCCCTCCCCCCCCTTTTAAAGTAGTGTTAAGGAACTCAGTACCTTCTGAGAAATATAAACAAATTTAGTTATACTATTGAAATTAAATTGATTCTCCCTATAATATTAGGCCTCTGAGATCTACCAACATAGCAAATCCTCTTTGACATGACTACTTTTCAAATATTGAAGATAGCAAGAATATCTCCTTCCTTGCCCCTAAGTTCCTCTGCTACACACACAAACACACACACACACATATTCTCTAGATTAAATATCCTTTAGAGAAGAGATTTTAGAAATATATCTGCTGATTTCAAACAATACTTTCATCAAATCTTTGAGCTATTAACAAAAAAAAGCACAGGCACAAGGAAAATATTTTACTGCGCAAAAGTCAGATGTAGTTGACCCAAGCAAAGCTTTTACCAAACATCTGCTCCTTGAAATGGGAAAGTGATGAAACCAAGAAAGCCTATAGCAGAGTTTGGGGAAAGACCACATGCTCTGTGACTCATAAGGTCAGCTGCCTTGGTGTCTGGCTATAATGCCCCTGGAAATACTACTTGCTTAAGAGAAAACAAAACAAAACAGACCAGCTTCTTTTTAAACTTATTTCAATGAAATTGCCTCCTCAGAGTCGTGTTTCTCAGGATTTCTCATTCACACATCCCCTTTTGTAACACGTAGCTCTCCTATTTCAGCTGTTCATTTACGGCTATTTGTCCTGCTTTGTGAAGCAGCCCCATCTTATCTTAAAAAACACATTTTCCCTACAAAACTCAGAGCCCTCAGATGCTTCATTTACATAATAAGCTTGCCCAGAAATGTGGTAAGTCATCTCAGTGTCTCCTAAAAAGATACATTAGAAGATGGCTGAAATTAGTGAAATAGTTTTGCATTTGATTATAGACATTACCAACAATGTATGAGAAATGTGAACAACTCCATAAATAGAGCATTAACTCAAAAGATAACATATTAACTAAAGAATCATGGCTCAGGAGGGTCAAAGCTCTATTGTCAGCATGTCATAATTGTGTTGTGGACTCAGGAGTCAACAAGCCTTGGGTTTGAGCTCCTGCCACTGTTACTAAGTATATAATTGCAAACCAGTCATTTATCCTCTGCATCTCAATTTTCTCATCAGTAAAATGGGGATAAGAATAGCTGTACTACCTAAATCATAAAGTTGTTGTGAGGCTTTAATGAAATAATGTATTTAATGCATTTTGCAAACTTTAAAGCCCTACATCACTATCCTTTATTATCATTACTGGCTCCTACCTGAATGATCCCAGTTGACTGGAAGGTAGAGGACTGTGATAGTAATGGCATTTAAAGATTCCCCCTGTATTGGCTTGGTTTTCAAATTGATTGTGTTAAAACCCAGAGTTTGTTAATCCCACCTGTGGGATGGG
Source organism: Petaurus breviceps papuanus (assembly GCF_028583685.1). NCBI lineage: Eukaryota > Metazoa > Chordata > Mammalia > Diprotodontia > Petauridae > Petaurus > Petaurus breviceps. The sequence continues at coordinate 51,282,126 of NW_027187419.1, read as the reverse complement.
CTTGTTGATGTGAAAAGAAAGTCCTGAACTGGGAGGAGCTGGTGAGGTAGATTTGGAGAGACACTGGAGAGAGGCGGAAGATCTTTTTGGAAGCAGCACCTCGTGGAGAGAGAGAGACTAAGAGGATTGCTGGTGGCCGCTTTGAATTGCCCTGGACTTTTGAGACCTGCCCCCTGAGCTGCCAAGGACTGAGGAGACATGGCTGTTTTGCTGGTACTTTGTCTGTCTGTTTTGATGTTGTTTTGCCAGATTTGTCCACTGGTGAAAGACAGTCCTTTTGTTGAAGAAGTCCTGGAACCTGGCTGTTCGCTAAGAAGGCCTGCGACTGTCCTGCAGACAGAGAGTGAATACTGTCCACTGGTGAGGGACAGTACTGTTGTTGCAGGGGTCTGGAGACTGTCCTGCAGACAGAATGAATACTGTCCACTGGTGAAGGACAGTGCTGTTGTTGCAGGGGTCTGGGAGCCTTTCTGTTGGTTCAGAAGCCCTGAAGAAGGATTTTCTTGTTGTATGTTTACAGAAATCCTGGGAGAGGGCTTTGCTAATGTGTTCAGGGGTTCTAGGACTGTTCTACAGACAGAGGATAAATTCATGAAGGGACTGGCAATGTATCTTATGGCCTTGCTAAGCCTTGTCTCCCCAGGAACTAAGATTGCTGAGAACTTGCCTTGTGTCAAGATGAAGAAAAGACCTCCATTTGGGTATTAAGTACTGTGTTTAAACTTGATGTAACTCTGGGGTAGATTCAATTGTGATCCTGGGGGTGGGGAACTTTTGACCTTATTGTGCTCTGTGATTGACAAATGAAGGTACTTTACCTATGTTTGGAAACTAATCTCCATTTGAGAAGAGGGATTTTGTGATGGACTAAATGAAGGTACAGCCTAGGGGTGGAGTAGTATTTAGAACAGGGACTTTGTAATTGATTGAATGATTGGAAAGTCCTGGGGTGGGGTAGTACTTGGAGATTATTTAATCACACTTAGTAAATGCTGTATTTTGAATGATGTCATGTTTTGATCTTCTCTGTTCTTGGTTTGTCACTGAATAAAATAGAGAGCACCTATGCTGGTATTTTGAACCTGGGAAGTTGCCTTCTTTTGGCATTACATTACAAGGACTAGGTTGGGAAGAAAATGATGGATCAGTCAGGTAAAGTATGATCCTAGACACTGGTCCTAGACCCATTGGAACTAGAGCTGGAGGTGGCCTCAGGGGTCATCTAGTGTCTCTCATTTCAGAGGAGAAAGTCAAGGCCAGAAGGAGAGTGACTTGTCTTGAGTCACACAGCTAAGCTGGGACTTAAACTCAGGAATAGGGCACTGAAGACTGTGTAATCATACATTTGGATCTGGAGTATGCCTTCCTGAGGAACCCCCCACTGTGAGTTGTTTTTCCAGGAAGATCCATCTATGTCTCAGGGGTACTGATCTCAGAATAGGACAGATAGATAGATACCAGGACTTGTCCTGACAGATGTGCTCTTCTGTTCTTGGATATCCTCTATACTTTTTTTTTTTCTCCTGGGGCTTTGAGAAGACTTTCCCAACCCTCTTAATTCTAGGGCTTTCCCTTTCTTAATTATTTCCTATTACATGTCGTCAACCCCAGATTTCCATCTAAGAAAGACAAACAGAATTAGGTTGTATGTGTGCTTTATTTCTCTCAAGCACACAGCATGCAAGTGGAGCTTCAGGCAGAGCTGGGCTTATTTTGGGGTTAGTCTGCAGAGTAGAAGACAAAAACCCCAGAGCTAGGTGGGAATAATCATGTTGTGGCCCTATACGGGCCCTATAGCACATTGTTCCTTGGGTTTGGTTTCCATTTCCCTTTGAAAGGGTCATTTCACAGAAGTCATGAGATGTCCCAGGGTACATAGAACAGGGCAAAAGGGTCAGGGTGGAAAGTCCTCAGAGTTCTATTGTTGTGGGTGAAGCAGTGGAATGTTCCTTTGGTTGTAGAATCTGTTTGGCCTTAAAGGACTGTCAGGGAAAATAAGGTTTGAAGGCAGAGCCTTACTCTTCCCCAGAGAGTGTGGCAAAGGGTCTGCCCCATTTTCACATTCCCTTCTTTTCGTCAAAAGAACAACCAAGATGCATCCTATAGACCAAGGAGGAATGATTTTGTACAGCATGATTTTATTCACCAGGGCAGTGGAGCATTTATGGGTTAAGGCCAGCCCCAGCTGGACCCCAAGAAGAAGAAAGTGAGTTCATTAAGTATCCCAATGACAGGTAGCAAGAGGGATCTGATCAAACCACCCACTCCAGGGGAAAGGGAGCTGAACATGTTGTACCACTGGGTCCCTGTGGCCTGTGTCCTTAACAGGGTAGCATTAGTGTGAATGCATCTCTGCTATCTGTTGGGACTTACTAACATAAAAAACATCATTCATCATTGACAAAGACACAGACACCCCCTCAGACTTCAAGGACTGCATCCAGTGCCTGCCAGTTTTGCAAGACCCTCCTGGTCAGAGAGGTGATTTCTCCCTTCACATCTCACATCACTCTTGCTTTCCAATTCTTCATGTCAGCCATCTGTTGGGGGGACATTCCTGGCGTATTGTCATCCTTCCCAAGTAAAAGTAAAAAAGGTATTGGCTGGAGGGGTGCACAGGGATAGAAAAGAAGGTACTGCAGAGGTTGACAGCAGTGGACACAGTAGCATGTGGAGAAATAAGGGATAACAGGGTATGGGGATTAGGGACCACAGGCGACTGAGATAGAACAGTGGCATTAATGGCATATAGGAGGAGGTACAGGGGACAACTTATCCCTTTGAAATGTACCTCTGGAACAGGAGCTTAGAGGCACAGGGAAGTAGGAACTGGGTCAGACATGGGAGAGGGCACAAGAGATCAACTTGAACCTCTATGGGGCAGCTGTAGTGATGCCCAATGTCCATGCAGTCGATGGCCCAAAGCTGGGGCAGGACCCCAGCGAGAGGCCAAGTGCCTTGAACTGAGGCAGGAGGGATAGGGCAGCTACAGGAGTGGGAATAGGAAAGCAATGATCCAGCTGAGAGCCTGCAGGAGTGAAACTGAGTACAGCAGAGAGGAAGGAGAGGATATAGTGACCAAGGAGGTGACAAGAACCTCAGGAATGAGAAGGAAGATATGTTGGAAGTGGTCCTGTATGAGAATGACAGGGAGAATGGAGGTCTTAAAAGCTCAGAGGGGATTGTTAGAAGACCCCCTCCCTTCCCTAGCTATCATTACTCCAAGAAATAGAAGGGGGAATTTGCAAGGATCCAAGACCGGCAGGGTGGCCCCTGTATTCACCAAGGCAAAGAGAGGGTGGCTCTGTATTACCACAGACACCTCTCCTAGTTGAGAGAGGGGCAGAAAGGGACTGGATCCTGCAAACCTTCCTTAGAGCACCCCTAAGGCTGAGGGGAAAGACCCTGGTGCCCCTGATATCCCTTATTCTGCATATCCCTGAGGTGGGTCCTACATTCAGATTTCCAATGCCCCAGCTTTTTGCAATAGTGACAAGTGCTAGGATTCTGGTCCATTATGGGACCAGGAGTGTGGAGTGGAATTGGGATGGGAGCCATTAGCTTTTAAAGCTGCATGGTGTAAATTTGGTCCTTTTTAGCCTGGAGCTCCCTTTCTGCTCTAAGGTCTTCCACCATCTGGACTGCTAAGATCTGCATGAGCTAGGAGGTGTTTGACTGCAAACTGTGGGTGCTTAGACTGCCTCACTGGCTGGGTGATTTTGATATTCTGTGACAGGGAAGGTTGGAGGTTATTAACAAAGTAGGAGAGGCACTGGATCTGACATCCTCCTTCTTGATCACTGACTAGGATGGAGTTGGCATCAAGGCCTCCCCTAAGTGATTGTAAAATGGAAACACAGTCTCATCAGGCCCCTGGATGACATTCTTGACGTTGGAAAAATCTACAGGTGGGGCAAAGGCAGCTGGGATAGTCTCAGCTAGGGCTGTGGCTTCCTGGTAGTACCTTTCCTGATCCTGGTAAATGACCCAGTCTGTCTCTTGCATTTCCTAAAGGGTGGCCAATTTTTTTTTAACTTTACTTTTCCTAAGGCCACTAGTAAAAGGCAAATGTCTGGGATTCCCAGGCAGTAAGACTGGAGGTTGACTCTGAATTGGTCAGCATAGCCTTTGGGATCCTGACAGGGGTTGGGAAAGTCCATTTTGATGGCCTGTAATTCACCGTGTTCTCATGGCTTAAATTAATACTGAGTGATGGAAACAAATTTACAAACTTAACATAGCCCTCCTTATCCTCAACTGAAGTAGTCTTAGGGCTCTACTTGTTGACTCCCTTAAAAGGGTAGATCCTGATGGGATTGATGGGGATCTGCTCTGTAGGCAGGGTGGGTCACTCTTATTAGGACCAGAGACCTCAAGGGAAAGGGGGGGAGACACTATGAGTAGGGTAGAGGGGCAATGGCAGAAGAAGGGCAGACTAGGGCCATTGGACAAGAGGGTTGGGTAGGGTAGAGGATGGTGCCAAAGAGAGTGAGGTGCTGAGGGTAGTGATGGTGTCAAAGTAGCTTCACAAGCCTTAACGGAGAAAACCTCTTCTTTACATTTTTGCTCAGCCATTTTGACAAACCATTAGTGGAAACATTCCCATTCAAGTCTAGATGTCTTGTTGGCCTTCTGACTTAATATTCAGAACTATCCTTGGTCAATTGACACCAGCACTGGCAATATTTATGGTCTTCAGATTGATAGTGACTTGACATATAAAAAGTGGCAGTTTTGCTAGTTGGATACCTAACCTTGGATTCTGACTGACCCATAGCCAAATTACAGAGGATATCCTTACCTTCAGATGAGACCTGTCCACTTGGAGAGAAAAGTGGACTTTGACTGAACAAGCAGGAATCCTAGATAGAAGTGAATAGAGAAAAATCTCACACAGGGTCAGAACTTCAGGAAAAGAGGTCGCATAAGTGCCAAGTTCTATCTGAGTCATAACACCAAATAAATGTCAACCCCAGAGTTCAGTCTAACAAAGACAAACAGAATTAGTTGTATGTGTGCTTTATTTCTCTCAACATGGCAGTATGCATGCAGAGCTGCAGGTGGAAGTAAGCACACTTGGGGTTAGGCTGCAAAGAGTAGAAAGACAACCACAAAGGTGGATGGGAATGGTCATGTCATGGTCCATCGGGTACTGCCACTGTTCTTCTGGTTTGGTTTCCATTTTCCTGTGAAGGTGTCATTTCACAGAAGTCACAATATGCCCTAGGATAAATGGAACAAGGAAGAGGGTCAGGATAGAAAGTCTCCAGAGTTCTAGTGTGGTGGGAGAGGTTTGGGTTTGACTTTAAAGGGCTGTTAGTGAAAATAAGATTTAAAGGGTAGAGACTTACCCTTCCTCAGAGAGTGGGAAGGGTAGTTCTAGTAGCCAGAGATCTGCCCTATTTTCACAGTATATTTAGCTAGTTTGCACATATCTATTTCTTGTTGTCTCCCCCATCAGAATGTGAGCTCCTCAGGTGGGGACTAATTTTTGCTTCTTTTTGTATGCCTAGCACTTACTTAACAGATTTCTGGCACATAATAGATGTTTAATTGTTTAATGACAACCTGGGATGAGTCCTTTGGGACAATTCATAGAGAACATAGCTCTAGAACTAGAAGGGCCCTTAGAGGTCATTTATTCCAACTTCCTCATTCTACAGATAAGGAAATTGAGGACAAGGGACTTGTCCAAGGCCACTTAGGTAATAATTATCAGAGGCAAGATGTAAACATGTGTCTTCTGACTGCAAGGCAGCAATTTTTCCACCATACCTTACTGCCTCTCTATATTACCCTCTAAATCTGCTCTCTTCCAAATTTCCATTATTCTATGAAGAATAACACCATTCTCTCTATCACCCAAGTTTATAACCTTGGAGTTATTTTCATCTCTTTACTCTTCCTCACTTCTCATTTTCCATCAGTTACCAAGCCTTGTTGAGTCTACCTTCACACTTTAACTCATATCCCCTTCTCTCTAGTCATATGACTGTAACCTCTGCCCCTTTAGTTCAGTACTTTATCATCTCTCTCCTGGATTGCTGTAATAACCCTTTTCCTAATTGATCTCTCTTTCTGTATCTCCTCTCTTCAATGTATTCTCCAAATAGCTGCTAAATTAGTCTTAAAATATTTTGATCATGCAAACCTAATATATACATGTAAAATAGTATTAATAATAGTATATATATACATATATATGTGTGTATGTATATATATATATATATATTTAAACATTTGATTTTAAAATTTTGAATTCCAGGTTCATTCCCTTCCTCCCTTGTCACCCACCCTTACTGGGAAGATAAGGAGTTCAGTATAGATTGTATATGTGTACCTAATGCAAAACATTAACATAGTAGATATACTGTAAAAGACTGACTATATTTCCCTCCCTCCTATCCCACCTCCCACTTGTTCTATTCTCTACTTTGATCCCATCCCTTTTCAAAAGTGAGTTCTTCCAACTTCTCTCCCCCTGCCAGCCTGCCCTCCCTTCCATTATCCCCTCTATCATCCCCTTCCCCCCTACTCTCCTTTAGGGTGAGATACCCTATTTAGTGTGTATTTCATTCCCTCCCTGAGCCAAATTCAATGAGAGTAAGATTGACCCATTCCCTTTGCCTTCTTATTCTGCCCCTCCATTTTCCCTTGCCTCTTACATATGAGATAGTTCACCCCATTCTGTCTCTCCCCATCTCCTCTCCCACCTCTTAATTTCACCTTTTAAGTATCATCCCTTCCTATTAAATTGGTCCTGTGCCCTCTATCTATGTACACCTGTAAACATATATACACACATTCACATATGTATTCATATGCCCATATAACCTCCAATATAGACATATATATGTATATATATATATATATATATATATTCACTTCAACTATTTTCATATTGAGAAAAGTTTCATCAGTTACTATTATCGTTTTTCCATGTAGGAATGTTAATAGTTCAACTTTGATAAGTTCCTTATGATTTCTTTTTTCTCTTTACCTTCTCATGCTTCTTGTATCTGAATGTCAAATTTTCTATTCAACTCTGGTTTTTTCATCAAGAATGCTTGAAAGTCTTCTATTCCACTGAATGACCATATTTTCCCCTGAAACATAAAGCTCAGTTTTGGTGGGTAGGTGATTTTGGGTTTTAATCCCAGCTCCTTTTACCCTCCAGAATATCATATTCCAATCCCTTCGATCCCACAGTGTAGAAGCTGCCAGATCCTGAGTTATCCTGATTGTGTTTCCACAATATTCAAATTGTTTCTTCCTGGCTGCTTGTAATATTCTCTCCTTGATTTGGGAATTTTGGAACCTGGCTATAATATTCCTAAGAGTTTTCTTTTTGAGATCTTTTCCAGGAGGTGATTGGTGGATTTTTTCAACCTCTATTTTGCCCTCTGGTACTAAAACATCAGGGCAGTTTTCTTTGAGAACTTCCTGGAGGATACTTTCCAGGCTCTTACTTTGGTCATGGCTTTCAGGTAGTCCAATAATTTTTAAGTTATCTCTCCTGGATCTATTTTCCAGGTCAGTGGTTTTTCCCATGAGATATTTCACATTGCCTTCTATTCTTTCATTTGTTTGGATCTGTTTAACAGCATCTTGATTTCTCATAAAGTCATTAGCTTCCATTTGCTCCAATCTAATTCTGAAGCAATGATTCTCCTGAGTGAGCTTTGGAGATTCTTTTTTCCATCTGGCAAATTTGGCTTTTTAAGGAATTCTTCTCCTCATTGCCTTTTTGAGCCTCTTTTGCCGTTTGAGTTAGTCTATTTTTTAAGCTGTGATTTTCCTCAGTCAGGCTGTTGACTCTCATTTCATAATTTTCTTGCATTGTTCTCATTTCTCTTCCCAATTTTTCCCCTTATCTGCTTCTTAAGGTCCTCTATGGCCTGTACCCAGCTCATATTTTTCTTGGAAGCTTTTGGTGCAGGAGTAATGACTTCACTGTCTTCCTCCTGTTCCAATCTTTGATCCTTTTTGTCCCCAAAATAGGAGTCTAATGTTGGATTCTTTTGTTTGCTTTGCTTCCTTTGCCTGGTCATGTTGCCACTCAATCACTTGACCCCTGGGCTTTTTGCCACAGTAGGACTCTGCCACCAGACAGGGGAGCTTCGTTCCAAATGCTGGGGTTTTCTCAGCTGCCAAAGGTATTATATGGGTGCCCTCTCTGAAGTCTCCACATGCTCTGGCAATCTGGTCACACACCCCAGGACCTCCACCCTAGACCACAATCCAGATCCAAGCAGGTTAAAGCAAGAGCGAATACCCCTCAGACTGGTCGCTTGCTCCCCCTATACTCTGCAGGCCAGGAGCTGAAGCTGCCATGTGTCAGTGGCTGGGCCACAACCCTCAGTGGCTTCTAGCCCCAGGGGCAAAAGCCAATGCATTTCCAACTACTGGGTCCCAAAGTCCACACTGCACTGACCTCTCACTTTGTCCTCAGCATCTATGCATTGATAATTCTGGATCACCACAGCTGTTGGTGATCAGGAGTCTCTCCAGCTGGAGGCTGGTCAGGCCCTCCCTTGGGCTAAGTCCTTGGCTTGGGGCTGGGCTTGGGAACAGAGTGCTGTGCTGGCCAATTTTTGCTGGTCTGTCCTCAGTGGGAGGTTAGCTTCTCTTTGTCATTTTGTGGGTTCTGTAGCTCCAAAGTTTGTTCAAAGTCCCCTCTTACATGGATTGGAAGTGGTGAGAGCCGGAGCCACATGGAGGTCCTGTTTCTACTCTGCCATCTTGACTCTGAAATCTTGACTCCACCCCCCATTGTCTCTTGCCTCTTTTAAATGAAATAATTTACACTATTTTATCTCTCCCTTTCTCATTCTCTCAACATACTCCTCTCTCACCTCTTAATTTTATTTTTTTGGATATGATCCCTTCATATTCAACTCATCCTGTGCCCTCTATGTATGCATGTACACACATATATGCACATTCACATATATTTATACACACATACATCCTCCTATACATACATACACATATGTATATACATATATATACACATATATACATATATATTCCCTTTAACTATCCTCCTACTGAGAAAAGTCTCATGAATTACAATTGTCATCTTTCCATGTAGGAATATAAATAGTTCAACTTTAATAAGTTACTTATGATTTCTTTTTCCTCTTTGCCTTCTCATGCTTCTCTTGATTTTTGTATTTGAAAGTCAAATTTTCTGTTCAGCTCTGTTTTTTTTCATCAAGAATGCTTGAAAGTCCTCTATTTCATTGAATGACCATATTTTCCCCTGAAACATTATACTCAGTTTTGCTGGGTAGGTGATTCTTGGTTTTAGTTCTAGCTCCTTTGACCTCCAGAATATCATATTCCAAGCCCTGTGATCCCAAAATATAGAATCTTCTAGATCTTGTGTTATCCTGATTGTGTTTCCACAATACTCAAATTGTTTCTTCCTGACTGCTTGTGGTATTTTCTCCTTGACCTGGGAACTCTGGAATTTGGGTGTAATATTCTTAGGAGTTTTCTTTTGGGGATCTTTTTCAAGAGGCAATCAGCAAATTCTTTCAATTTCTATTTTGCCCTTGGGTTCTAGAATATCAGGGCAATTTTGCTTGATAATTTCTTGAAAGTTATTGTCTAGGCTCTTTTTTTGATCATCAATTTCAGGTAGTTCAATAATTTTAAAATTATCTCTCCTGGATCTATTTTCCAGGTCAGTGGTTTTTCCACTGAGATATTTCACATTGCCTTTTATTTTTCATTTGTTTGGATCTGTTTTATAGTATCTTGATTTCTCATAAAGTCATTAGCTTTCATTTGCTCCAATGAAATTTTGAAGGAATTATTCTCTTTAGTGAGTTTTTTAAATTCCTTTTCCATCTGGGCAATTCAGCTTTTTAAGGCATTCTTCTTCTCATTGGCTTTTTGGACCTCTTTTGCTATTTGAGTTAGTCTATGTTTTAAGGTATTATTTTCTTTAGTCAGGTTGTTCTCTCACTTTTCATGTTTTTCTTGTATCATTCTCATTTCTCTTGCCAATTTTTCCTGCACTTCTCTTACTTGATTTTCAAAATACTTCTTGAGCCACTCTATGCCCTATGACCAGTCCATATTTTTTCTCTCTCTTTTTTGTCTTTATTAATTTGTTTGTTTACTTTTAGTTTACAAGATTCAGTTCCATAATCTCTTGAGTTTCAATTTTTCTCCCCTTTCTTCTCCTCCTTCAACCCCCATGGCAGCACGCAATCAAATATAGGATCTGCAAATACTTTCACATTAGACATTAGTCAGGTTATAAAGAAGGATTGTAACAGATGGAATGAACAATGGGAAAGAAGAAACAAAACAAAACAAGAAAAAGAAAGAGAACAGGTAATTTGCTTCAATCTGCATTCAAACTCTGCTCTTTCTAAGTCTTTCTCTGAATGTAGACATTTCTCTCCATCATGAGTCTTGTGGAGTTGTCTTATAACCCTGCATTGCTGAGAAGAGTCCAGTCTATCAAAGTTGGTCATCATACATACATTGTGTCTGTAATTGTGTACAGATTTCTCCTGGTTCTGCTCTTCTCATTCAGCATCAGTTTGTATAAGCCTCTCCAAGTAAATATGAAGTCATCTGCTCCTCATTTCTTATAGCACAATAGTATTCTATTACATTCATATACCACAGCTTGTTCAGCCATTCCCCAATTGATAGGAACCCCTTTAATTTCCAATTCTTTGCCACCACAAAAAGAGCTGCTACAAATATTTTTGTACATATGGATCTTCCTCCCACTTCCATGATCTCTTTGGGATACAACCCAGTGGTATTGCTGGTCCAAAGGGTATGAAATTATTTATAACCCTTTGGGCATAGTTCCAGATTGCTCTCCAGAATGGATGAATCAGTTTACAACTCCACCAACAATGCATTAATGCTCCAATTTTTCCACATCCTCTCCAGCATTTGTCATTTTCCTGTTTTGTCATCTTAACCAATCTGACTGGTGAGATGTGGTACCTCAGAGTTGTTTTGATTTGCATTTCTCTAATCAATTGTGATTTAGGGCATTTTTTCATATGCTTATAGATATCTTTAATTTTTTCCTCTGAAAACTGCCTGTTCATATCCTTTGATCATTTGTCAATTGGGGAATGACTTGTATTCTTATAGATTTGACTCAGTTCTCTGTATATTTTAGAGATAAGGCCTTTAACAGAGACATTGGTTGTAAAAATTCTTTCCCAATTTTCCACTTCCTTCTTAATCTTGTTTATATTGGCTTTGTTTGTACAGAAACTTTTAAATTTAATGTAATCAAAATTATCCATTTTGCATTTTATAATGCTCTCTAATTGTTGTTTGTTCACAAAGTCTTCTCCTCTCCATAAATCTGACAGGTAAACTATTCTTTGATTTCCCAGATTGCTTACATTATCAGTCTTTATACCTAGATCATGCACCCATTTAGATGTGATTTTGGTATAAGGTGTTAGATAATGGTTTCTGCCATACTATATTCCAGTTTTCCCAGCAGTTTTTGTCACATTGTGAGCTCTTATCCCCAGAATTGGGGTCTTTGGGTTTATCAAAGAGTAGATTACTATAGTCATTGACTGCTGAGTCTCACATATCCAGCTATTCCATTGATCCACTACTCTATTCCTCAGCTAGTACCAAGTAGTTTTAATGACTGCTGCTTTATAATACAGATTAAAACCTGGTATGGCTAGGCCATCTTCCCTAGCATTTCTTTTCATTAATTTTCTTGATATTCTGGACCTTTTGTTTTTCCAAATGAATTTTGTTATTATTTTTTCTATCTCTATAAAGTAATTTTTTTGGTAGACTGATTTGTATGGCACTAAATATGTAATTTAATTTAGGCAAAATTGTCATTTTTATTATATTAGCTTGACCTAGCCGTGAGCAATTGATGTTCTTCCAATTAGTTAGATCTGACTTTATTTGTGTGAAAAATGTTTTATAGTTATATTCATATAGGTCCTGGTTTTGTTTTGGCAGGTAGATTCCCAAATATTTTATAATGGCTATAATAACTTTAAATGGAATTTCTCTTTCTATCTCTTGCTGTTAGATTTCATTAGAAACATATAGGAATGTCAAGGATTTATGTGGGTTTATTTTATATCCTGCAATTTTGCCAAATTTATTTATTATCTCAAGCAATTTTTTACTTGATTCTCTAGGATTCTCTAAGTATATCATCATATCATCTGCAAAGAGTGATAGCTTAGTCTCTGCTTAATTTGATTCCTTTTTCTTCTCTAATTGCTACTGCTAACATTTCTAGTAGCAGATTGAATAAGAGGGGTGATAGTGGACATCCTTGTTTCACCCCTGATCTTATTGGAAATGCTTCTAGCTTATTCCTATTAAATATAGTATTTGCTGATGGCTTTAAATAGAAGCTACCCATTATTTTGAGGAAGACTACATTTATTCCTATACTTTCTAGTGTTTTTAATAGGAATGGATGTTGTATTTTGTCAAAAGCCTTTTCTGCGTCTATTGAGATAATCATGTGGTTTCTGCTAGTTTTATTGTTGATATGATCAATTATACTGATGGTTTTCCTAATATTAAACCATCCTTGCATTCCTGGAATAAATCCTACCTGATCAAAGTGTATTATTCTTGTGATTAAGTTGCTCTAGTCTTTTTGCTAATATTTTATTTAACATTTTTGCATCTATATTTATGAGGGAAATTGGAAAAAGAAATTTTCTTCATTTTATTGCTTCCTGCTTTAGTTATCAGTACCATATTTGTGTCATAAAAAGAACTTGGTAGGACTCCTTCTTCACTAATTTTCCCAAATGATTTGTAGACTATTGGAATCAATTGTTCTTTAAATGTTTGATAGAATTCACTAGTAAATTCATCTGGCCCTGGAGATTTTTTTCCTAGGCAGTTTGCTGATGGCTTGTTCAATTTCTTTTTCTGAGATGGGGTTAAGTAATTTACTTCCTCTTCAGTTAATCTGGGCAACTTATATTTTTGCAAATATTCATCCATTTCACTAAGATTGTCAAATTTATGTGCATACAATTTGGCAACATAATTCCTAATTATTGTTTTAATTTCCTCTTCATTGGAGGTAGATTCACCCTTTTCATTTTTGATACTCAAAATTTGGTTTTCTTCTTTTTTTTATCATATTGACTAAGGATCTATCATTTTTATTTTATTTTTCATAAAACCAACTCAGTTTTATTTATTAATTCAATAGATTTTAAATTTCAATTTTATTAATCTCTCCTTTGGTTTTCATTATTTGGCTTTTAAAATATTACTTGAGCTCCTCCAAGAATGCTTTTTGGGCTTGAAACCAGTTTATACCTCCTTCTGTGGTCTCAGGTGTGAGTATAGAGTCCATATTGTCCTCTGTATTTGGTTGTTCTCACTTGCTATAATAAGCTGGCATTGATTTTCTTGCTTTTGCCTTCTCAGCTTCCTTCTTTCCCATTGTGATTTCCTATTTCCTGGTTTCTCAGGCTGGGAGCTAAGAGCCTGGTTGTTGACTTTGTGTGCTGTAGCCTCTGGGTGTCCAGACTGAGGCCAAGGCCAGGATTCTCAGTTTTTCCCCTGAGTTACCCTGAGGTTTACAGAGTAATCTGTGGGGGAGGTGTGGTCTTGCCACTTCAGATTTCTACCTCCATGCCCCTGGGCTACAGCTTAGGCAGGCTCAGCAACTGGCAACCAGCAGAGCTGGTGTCTGCAGATTCCCCTGGCAGTGCTAAGGCCCACCTGGGCTTTTGTTGTTAGAGGTTGCTGGCTCTACCACTCTGGGCTTTGGGAGCTCCTGCTGGTTAGCTGAGGTGGGGCTTATTGGGACTCCTCCTGCCTTTCACTTCAGACTCTTACTGTCTCAGTTACACCCTTTCTCAATGACTCCTGAGCCTGAGGCTATTTCCACTATTTGAGGATTTTACTCTGGGTGGGTCATTTATCTCTGGGTTTCCTGGGTCAGGGAGGGGGAATTGGAGTAGCTACTCTTTACATTGCCATCTTGGCTTCTGGAAATTCAGGTAGATTATTTTTACACTTCTAGGCTATGGGCTGATAGCCTCAGGAGAAGCTGCTGTCTCTGTTGTGGGCCCTGCACCGTTCTTGCCCAGCTCTGACTTATCCTTCCATCCTGTGGTGAGATGGCTGTAAATCACCCTTGGCATTTACATTATGCCAAGGGCATGGGTGAGTCTTCTGGATGGGGCTCCATCTCACTCTGCTGTAGTCTGCTCTCTGGTCCTCACTGGTTCAGCCCCACATCCTCCATGCTCCCCCTGCCCAGATATACATGGGTACTTTCTTGGGCTGGGAATCCACTACACTCCATCTCCCAATGGATTCTGTTGCTCTAAAATCCTTTCAGATTCATTTTTTTAAGTTTATTGACAGGATTCATGGAGAAGTTTAGAAAAGTTACTGCTTCCATTCTGCCATCTTGGCTCGGCTCCTCCCCCCTCCCCTCCTGCCCCCCAGTTTATATTTTTCTTGGAAACTTTTTTTTTTAAGCAGTTGGGGTTAAGTAGTTTGCCCAAGGTTACACGGCCAGTTTTTTTTGTGTGGGTGTTAAATGTCTGAGGCCGGAACTGATCCCTGGTTCTCCCAACTCCAGGCCGGCGCTCTACTCACTATGCCACCTAGCCACCCCTCTTGGAAGCTTTTGATGCAGGAATTTTGACTGTTATCTTCTTCTGGTTCTATGTTTTGATCCTTTTTGTCTCCCCAAAAAGGATTTTATAGTCTTATTGTGTTTCCTCTGTTTGCTCATCTTGCCAGCCAATTACTTGACTTTTGAGCTCTTTGTCACTGTAGAACTCTGCTTCCAGAGTGGGGAGATCTATGTCCCAAATTGCTGGGGGTTTTGCAGTTGTCAGAGTTATCAGGAGGGCACCCTTTCTACAGCCACCACAAGCTCTGGCATACTGGTGTTCCTCACCCCAGGACCACCACCCAAGACTGTGACCCAGATCCAAGCAGGTCAAAGCAAGAGAGATTACCCTCTGAATGGTCACTTGATCCCCCTATGATCAGCAGGCCATGAGCTCTGGAGGCAGCCACATGGCCTGCCGCCACACCTCTGCCTCTGCTACTGCCACCTCTACCCCTGGGGGGCAGGGGCCAGACTACTCTTTTCTCTTACCCTTGATCAACAGGGTTCCCCACTGACCCTTTACTTTCTTTTTGGCATTTATGGGTTGAGAAATCTGGAAACCGCCACAGCTAGCAATGATTTCTTCTCCTGAAGTGTCCTATAGCCTATCTAGGCTTCTGGTCGAGGCCGTCCTGGGTCTGGGCCCGTGTGGCTTATGTGATACTGCACTCAGCTTCCTGCCCTATATGATAGACCCTTCCTGTCAACCTGTCAGGCTGTCTTCAGAGGGAGATCTGTTTCTCTTCATCACCCTGTGGGTTCTGTAGCTCTAAAATGTGTCCAGAGTCATACTTTACAGGTATTGGAGGTGGTTGATGTGGGAACTCCAGCAAGTTCCTGCCTTTACTCCACCATCTTGGCTCTACTCAGCCTTAGTGATTCTTTGAGGGGGATTCATGCTTCAGGTGGGGCATTAGTCTAGACCAGTAGTGTCAAATTCAAGTAAAAATGGGAGCCACCAATTTATACATAAAGATCCCAGTGGGTCACATATTGACAGCTTTAAAATGTAATATTATCTATGTTGAACAATTTTAGATGGTGCAGTGGATAGAGCGCTTGACCTGGAGTCAGGAAAACCTGAGTTCAAATCTGATCTCAGACCCTTACTAGCTTTGTGACCTTGGTCAAGTCACTTAACCCAGTTTGCCTCAGTATCCTCATCTGTAAAATAAGTTTGAGAAGGAAATGGCAAATCACTCTTTTATCTTTGCCAAGAAACCCCAAATGAGGTTAAAAGAGTCAGACATGACTGAAATTACTGAACAACAAATTATCTATATTCTATTGTATTTTTATTTATTCTGTTAAATATTTCTCAATTACATTTTAATGTGTCTCAGGCCACACTTGAGGGTATTATAGGCCATATGTAGCTGGCAGACCTTGTGTCTAGATGACCTCTAGGACTCCTTCTAATTCTGAGATTCTGTGGCTTTGAAGCAGGGATGAATTTGCACCGAATCATACACTCTATTTTGCTTAGTACTGCTGGTGACTAAGAGCACACATGTGCAGTAAAAGCTGACTGAGGCTTAGCTTGGTCTTGTTTCATGTTCAAAAACTAAATTTAAACTGTCTCACACAGGGAAAGAACCCCTGGCCTAGACTCAGTGGCAAGCTCTAAACGATCACATTCAAAGAACAGGAGCATTAATTTTGATTTGATCCTCCCATTATATCCTGATCAAACCTGATGGAAGTCCTCCATTTTCATGGTAACTAAAGACAACTTTGATACCATCATCCTCATTACTCATCCTCACTGCAATATTAGGCACCCATGAACTAAAGAGAACTTTGAGAATCAGGAGTGGGTTATTCAGAGGTAAGAGACCAAGAGAGTGAGATCTTCTAGAACGGATCCTTGAGGCCATCAGATGTGAAAATGAGGCTCAGGATGCCAAAACCACTAATCCAGAGTCACCCAGTTATTAAGTAAATAAACTGGTATTTGAAGTCAAGTCCTCCTTGGGTTAAGGAGCTTCCACATCTTGTAGATCCTTCAACTCTTCATTTCCCAGCTGCTCTTCTTGGTTTTGACTCCAAAAATCTCATGTCTCCCTCAGGATAAGATCATACCCTGCTTATCATCATGGAGATTGATTCAGCTTTGATACTTAATACCTCCTTAGCATCCCTTTTGATTGGAGGGCTAGAAGATGGAGCAATAAACTGTTCCCCGAACCTCTCTTTATAGAAGGTTCAGAATTTCCCAGGTAACTCCATTTTCTATCAGCTACTCTGCTTGGTTTCAACTCCACAATATCCTAACCCAGTGCCTCTGGTATGCCCGCCCCCCCCCCCTCCCCCCAACACACAACTTTTCAGCTTCCTTTTGTGTATTGTCTTCCTGCATTAGATTATAAGTTTCTTGAGGGCAAGCACCAACTTTTTTTTTTCCTTATTTGTATTCCAGGGGCTTAGCAAAGCCCCTGGCATATAATAGGTACTTAATGCTTATTGTGAGACAAATGAACATAGTTTCTGGGTAATTAATAATCAATTAATTAGGCTAACAGATAATAAATAAATTGAAGTCAGTGATTCTCTCAGAGACCCTACACCTCCCTTGCTGAATGCTCTTGGAAAAGGGGGTGTCCTTGAGGGTGAAAATCAATTCTGATTGGTTAACAATTATTGAGAGAATTCATATTATAATGAAAGGTGGGCTTTTTTTCTAATGAATGGCTTTGGGGACATGACTGATCAAGTCACTTTTGAACAAAGGCTCATCTCCACCAATATTATTCCCCTTCCTGCAATCTACACAAAATGATCTAAAAATAGTGGGGTTACAGTAAGAATTTCACCTAAATGAGATGGTCTGGGTGGGGAGAATTTTGGGGAAGATCAGAAATGCTCTTGAGAGACTGGCTAGAGAAAAAGAGGATCTTGGGTCCTGCATATAAAATTGGTTACTAATATAAAAAGAAAACAATCATTTTCTCAACTGAGAATTACAATGATAATTATAATGATGATGGTTCCTGATTCCTGACTGGCATTCTATCTACTATGTCATGAGGTTATTTAGCTCAACAAAGAGAAGACTTAAAGTGAGGAACAAGGGACATATTAACAATAACAGACTTTAAATACCCAATAGATTTGTGTTGGGGGAAACTAAATCCATATTACTTTGGTTAAAATAGCATTGTTTGGCACAAAAAGAACACAAATAGATCTTTCTTTCCTTTGTTATTTTCTGTCACATTAAATACCACAATTACATTGTCTTAAATATTTAGAAGCCCTGGAGAAATATTTCTGATTTGTATAATTTCATTCCATTTGAGAATCTCAATATGGGCTGCTGCTAGCTTTCTTTTTTTGCCTTCTTTCCTGAGCCCAAGGAGATCTCAAAGCTGAAGTTGGGGTGATAATGAGTGATGCTGAAGATGATGATGATGATGGTAGCAAGGATAATTTGTAGTTATTTATTTATGATCATTAACCATTATTTGATATTTACATTCTATTTTCCGTTTTCTCTGGTCTGTGTCTAGATCCCTCTTGCTATTTTCCAGCACATATTAGGTAGTGACTACGGAAAAATCATAGGGTGACTAAACTTTCCAGGAATTTGCCCATGGACCAGAACATTCACCAAGGTCAACAATTCTCTAGCTGGTCTTCCTGATTCCAGGCTTTTCCCTGCCATTTAGCACAGTGCCAAGCTTGCACTGCAGTGGGCACTTAAATGTTGATTTTAAATGTCACTGAATTGCATTTTAAGGCCATGCATAATCTGACCCTACTTTGCTTATGAGCCTTATCTCCCATTACTTCTCAAAATAGACAGTGACCTCAGTCAGTCATAGGTCTTCTCACCATTCCTCTTGAGCATACTCATTTCTAGCCCCATTACTTTGTTCATGATACTCCTTTCACCTACATTGCCTCACTCCCCTCCTACATCTTACCCATCCTTCAAAGACCAGATCACTTCCTTTCCTCTTCATTAGGTTGTCTCTGACTACTTCAGTTCATTGATTTTTTCCCTTTTCTGAATCCTATAACAGATAGTATGCACCACAAAATGTATTCTTTTCAGTTCAATTAACCAAAAGAGCCAAAACTTAGAATGCAAGTCAAATCAATTAAATTCTACAAGTATTTATTACCTAACAATTATTACTTAAAATACAGTTAGAGTACCATCTCTAACACTGACTATATGATCCAGGACAGTAATTTCACTTCTAAATTATCTTAAGCAATTTTCTAAAACTATAACTGGCAGAGAAAGTGCCAACCAACATCAGTAGAGGAAGTTTCTCACTGGGAGCTCCCAATGAAGATGAAATACAAATCCAGTTCCTATCTTTATACCTATATGCATGTAGAGAAAAGGGTCAATTTATCAATTAGAAGGAAAAATTTTAAAGATGATAACTTCACCTTGCCCTGGCTGAACCCCAGTCTTACTAAATAAAATTCATGGAGTGATTGACTTTCATGAACCCAGGTGGTGGACTAGAGAAATACTTTTCACCCTAAATGAAAGAGTAGACTAAATTTTAAAAACAGACAATACTTTGAGACTTCTCTGGATGATTGGAGAAGGAGCACAGACCTGAATCACAAAAGAACTGTAAGAGACAACAGAGATACAAACAAAAGAGTTGGGAGATCCCACTCTTGTAGAGAAAAGACTACATAGTGGTTTATAATTCATGAGAGACCCATCAGATCAACCAATTATATACATTTAATAAGTACCTACTATATTCCAGGCACTATGCTAAATTCTAGAGAAACAAAAAAAGGTAAAAGATAGTCCCTACCCTCAAAGAATTGACAATCTAATGAGAAAGACACCATGTAAGCATACACACACACATGCACATATATATCTATATATTTTTTTTTATATCAAATAAGCTATCTACAGGATAACTAGGAAATAATTTAAAGGGGAAAGTACTGGAATTAAGTGGGGTTATAGAAAGCTTTCTGTAGAAGGTGAGATTTTAGTTGAGACTTGAAGGAAGTCAGGGAAGTCAGTAGTCAGAGTGAAGGAGGGAGAGCATTCCAAGCATAAGGAACAGTTGGAGAGAGAGTAGAGAGATGGAGTCTTTTGTTTATGAAACAGCTATGTCACCGGATTGAAGAATATATGTTGGGCAGGAGCAGAGATTCAGTAGAGACATCAGCAGAGGGCAACTTAGAAAGATTACACCTATACTTCTGAGAAGTCCAGCAATACATAGTAGTGATATACCGGTAGTGGGACAAACAGCTCACAGTCTTATGATATCACTAGATCAGCAGGTGACATCAGCACCTCTGTGATGAAGTCAAGAGTAGTGTCAGGGGCAGAGATTATGTTTTATGCAGGTGCTATTATAGGACCTTGAGTAAGCCTGGCTATCTATCCACATTCCCAGTGCACATGCCCTCTCATTGTGAGTTCCCTGGCATCCTGTGTGCCTTGGTCATGTAAATGGAATGCCATAAATTCTCAAAAAAGTACATCTGGTATATATGATCTAAGGAGAGAAAGATTATTTCTGAATACAGTATCAGGAAGAGGTCGTTTATTTAGAGATTGCAGTGAAATGTATAGAACGTACTCAATAATTATGTTTGATGAATCTGTTGAGTGTTTTCAGTTGTTCTGGGTCCTAGGACCAGATTCCATTTTGGAAAGGCTTCACCTTGTGGATTGAATTGGAATAACAATTTTCATTTATAGAGTGCTATAAAGTTTGCAAAACACTTTTCTCACAGAAATTTTGTGAGGTAGCTAGCGCAAACACAATTATCCCTATTTTAAATTGGGACCCACGGTCACATAGTTACTAAGTGAATCTGTATCTCTGGACTCTAGGCTTGAGTCTATAACCATGAAGATTAAGCCAGGCTACCTATTAGCCAATTTAATTGTGTACCTTTAAAGCATGGTGCAGTTAGTGGAAAGAACATGGACTTTAGTCCCATTAAGGCTAATTTCAAGTCCCAGAGCTACCATTTACTACTTACATGACCTTGGATGAGTCACTTCCCTGCTGGCTTTCTGATTCTTCATTTGTAAAATGGGGGGAAAAAAGCTTTAAGGTCTCTCCTCCTCACCCCAGTACTAGTATTCTATGAGGCTGTCTTTGGGATTTACGGACTCAACATCTTCTGCCTGCTGACATGAAACCATGAGACTCCATGTTATGGTTGATGATTTTGAAGCTAGAACTGGGAGGATAAGGATGGTATTTGTGACTTACTTAGGTATAGGGACCTCCTGGATGAGAAAGTTCCCTTTAACAATGCAGATTAGCACTTTCTGTGCAATTTATAATCATAGAGTTTTCTAGGGCACGAGAAATGAAGTGAACTTGCCCAAAGTCATATTGTCAGAATCAAGATTTGAACTAAGGTCCTCCAAGGCCAGCTCTGTATCCATTATTTCATGCTGTCTGCTGGTGGACTGGGTGCTTCTCAATAATAGCAAATTCTTTGTTAAAGAAAAAAAATAGGAGAGGTTGGGGAAGATAGGGGGGAAAGTGGGTAAGGAGGAAGAGAAAGAAGAGGAAAAAATTTAGGAGCATTTTCTTACAATCTCTTTCTGTGCTTTGAAAGAGCTGAGACTCCAGATTTGTTTGAGGTATGGAGGATCCTTCAGAAGCACGCTCAGATGGCAGGCCCTGTCCCATGTGTTCCTCCTCAATCTGTGCAAGGCAATTTCTCATCCACAGACAGCTTGCCTGGTATCAAAGAGGCTGCCAGACTCTTCTTCGTCTCTCCCTTTCTCCCCACAACAGCTGGAGCACTTCTTCCTCAGTCCCAGTCCCTGACTAGGTTGCCTCAACCCTTCTGTCACCCCAGCACATGCCCCCATTCTCCCTTTGCTACCTCAGGGCTTCCGTTCCTGAGAAATCAAGGAGAGAGGAAGGGAAATGAGAACGGGAAGGTGGAAAATTGAGAAGTAGGTGAAAGAGAGAGAAGTCGGGCAACCCCCAAGCACACATTAGGCATTTATTATGTGCCTGGCACTGTGCAAAATGCTGAAGATACTAAAACAAACAAGCAAAAACCAAAGCCATGGATTCTTTCTTCAAAAAGTTCAAATTCTAAGTGTAGCATGTTAACAACTACATATATGCAAGATATAGAGAGATGTGATAAGAAAAAAAGAGATAGGACAAAAGAGGAAGGAAACGGGAAAATAGGAGGCGAGGGAAACCAGAAGAGAGAAGGAAAAAAGAAAGAAGAAAAGGAAGCAGTTCTGTGTAAGACAGAAGAACCACTTCCTTTTTCAGAGTTTCAGTTGAGTTTCTGACAATCCTGGTACCATATCTGTGGCACAGGCAAAGTGCCCATATATTCAGGAGTGCTCTAGAGACAGCACCACCAAGTTTCTGGAGGACTGTTCACTTTACAGCATGAGCATTTTCGCCTCAGAAATCAGTAAATGCTACAAATCGGGGCTTGATTTATTGTTTAGACTTAAGAAAGTCAGGGTGAAAATGTTAAAAATGCAGATTAAAGTGAAGAGTGTGTCATGTGCATTCCCCACGCCCTTCTCAGCTGCTGGTTAAACATTTACCATCACATCATTAATGCATCTCTGTCTTGGATGTCTAACTCAGAGTGTTCCCAGGTGGGAAGGGGTGGGAGAACTGAGCAGCTGCCCCTAGGTGTTTTCCTTGTTACTTTAATAGGCACACCTCATGTCAGGGTTTTTATAATGTTCCTGGCCTAGTACTGGTAGAATCTGTTTAACTGGTTCTTTGTACAGGATGTGTGGGATCTGTGGTTAGTTAGCCCTTCTAGTCGTTTGTCTCAGTTTCCTTATCTGAAAAATTAGAGGGCCTCTGATTAGATGGTCACTAACATCCTTTCCAGTTCTCGATCTATAATCCTATGAAAACAACCCATGACACTGATCCCTTAGCTGTCTCTGTTATCCAGAGAACAGGCTACTAGGTAGCTGAACCCAGCAACAGCAATCTCAATGTTGCCATCCCTGATAACAGATTTGAATCTAGCAAGAAAGGGACAGCTCTGTCATCCAGCCTGGGGCCTTCTCTTCATATCACTTGATCACTAATATCAATAATAGTGAATAAAAGCCTGTTGGCCCTAAGAGATGCCTTGAGGCCCTAAGGATTGAGCCTGTTGATAGTTAAAAACATAAAGAAATGAGGTAAACTCTGTCATCCAATAAAATCCCTTACATAGAAAGAAAAACAGGGTGCTGGACATAAAGTAAAAAAAAAACCTAGGTTTAATTCTGCCCCTGGTATTTACTAGTTATGTAATCCTGGACTAGTCATTAATTTTGTTTTGGATTATTCTCTTTAAAGGTAAAATGGGCATAAGAAGAACACTTACCTCACAGGATTGTTGTGAGGGTTGAATGACCTAAAGTAGGTAAAGGGTCAAAGTGCTTTATAAATCAGTGGATTGAGCACTGGGCCTGGAGTCAGGAAGACCTGAATTCAAATCCAGCCTCAAGATACTTTACTAGCTATGTGGCCCTAGGCAAGTCACTTAACCCTGTTTACCTCAGTTTCCTCATCTGTAAAATGAAATGGCAAACCACTCCAGTATCTTTGCCAAGAAAACCCTAAATGGGGTCATGAGTTGGACATAACTGAAAAATAACTGAAATGATTAGTATCTAAAACCCAAACTCTAATTACCACCTAGATAATTGGTATATTTTAAGGCATTTGGCACGTCCCAATTCCCCTATTAGATTTTAAACTTTTTTATGGAAAGGCCTGAGTCACATGTTGTCTTCATCTTCATATAGCTTCATTTTGATCCTCACAACCTGCCAGGTAAATGCTATTATCATCTTCCTTTTTATAGGTAAGGAAACTGAGAGCCAAAGAAATGTGACTTGACCAGAGTCTCACAGCTAATAAATATGAGTCAGTGTTTTAATTTACCTGCCAGGTAAGTGCTATTATCATCTCCCTTTTTTATAGATAAGGAAACTGAGAGTAAAAGAAATGTGACTTTGATGAGGTACAGGCTCTGGAAACACCCTGGAACTCTGATCGAATCTTCCCAGTTGATGAGGCATTTGCCTGAGGCCATAAACCTTTCATTGTGGCTCAGCCCAAACCTGTTACTATCCTAGCCCTCCTTTGTCTGGCTCCTTCCCATCCTCGATCCTCCCAAATTATCTATTTACCCTTAAACTACACTAGCCCTCCCTTGCTCACACAGAAAGTTTGCAAACCCAAAAAAAAAAAAAATCCTGATAAATTTTAGCATTAAATGAGATGCTTCCCAAAGGGTTTTTTTTTTTTAAACCTGGAGCTTTTTTCATCATAGCCGGAAGTTTTCCAAAGAGAAAACTGCCTGTGAAAGCTGTTAGCCAAAGCAGCTTCAGCACAATGAGAAAAAGTTTTTAGTTTAAGACTAGAAAAAAATGCATATTTTTCCCACAAACCATATTGAGCACTCACAATATTTCTAAACAAAAACGAGGCTCACAAAGTTTACCCACAAATATACGAGATAAATAGTTTATAACAATTTTAAAACCTCCCCCCCAAATCCCCAGTACATAGCTATTTTGTTCCTTTAATCATCATGGTTAGGGCCAAAGGAGTAGTCAGGGTGGGGGGAGAAAGAAAGAAAAATATAGCAAGGAGATGGCAGTTACCTAGCTCTTCTTAGTGTAGACACTCGGAGTGAACACACACAAAACACACGGCAGGCGGCCCCAGTTTGAGTTTCTGCCTCCCTGCCATCCTTGTGCCAGGGCAGTTAAGAGTAGCATTGCCAATTGGACATGCAGGCCACATTGCCAAAGTGATGGAAGGTGGTTCCTTCTTTCCTCCTGTTTCAGTGTCAAAGAAGAGTGATCCCAAGTCATTAGATGGAGAAACCCATTTTGCTCAGGGTTTCCAAGCTGTCTTCAAGAACATGGGCAGCAGGGCAGCGTGTTACCGGCTGAGTGGGCTAGTTTCCTCTCCTCCTGCCTTCAAAGTTGGGCCCATTTCTTCCTTCCAGGTCCCTTCCCCGTTTTCAGGGAACCATAAAAATGAAGAGGGTCATCATAAAATGTTGAGGTTAGGGTTAGGGATTCCAAAATACCAACATGCCAGGTCTTGCCAAATGAATTCGACTCAAGTCTTCTCTCAGCCAAAGAAAAACAAAGTTTATTGAAAGTTTGCCACAATGGGTAGACTGTTAAGGAGCCTCAGTATCTGTGACACTTGTACTAGACAAGAGAGACAGAATCATCTTACACAGAGAGTATGCTCTCAACACCTCATGGAGGCAAAATGGGGTCTTATATACAGAAAGGTTGTGGGAGGAATCTAGGGGTGGTCTAGGGGAGGAGCTTGGGGAGGGTCATCAGGAGGAGTCAGATGAGGTCAGACTCCAGTGATGAGAGATTAAAGGTGTGAAGTAGCTGGAGGCTACTGGAGATGAGACAATGAAGGGCTAGGCTAGTTTAAGGTTGTATAGATATTTTGGGAGTATCAAGGGTGGGAAGTAGCTGGCAAAGGAGGGCTAGTTTGGGAATCCACTTTGAAAGGCTTATGGCCTCAGGCAAATGCCTCATCAAATGGGAAGATTCAATCAGAGTTCAAGGGGGTTTCTCCAGTGAACTCATCAACTTGACCAGAATCACACAGCTACTACATATCTGAGTCAGTTTTTGAAATATGGTCTTCCTGACTCCAATGTAACACATAACGAATACAGGTTTGTTGAATTGAATTGAATCAGAGAATTGGTGGCATTTAATCTGCCTCAGAAATTCTCTATCATCCTGACAAGGTAAGGAGCTTATCAAAGGGTAAGGTGCAGAGATGAGAAGGGACATAAGGCTCTCTCTTGCTGACAAGGACCAGTGGCTTCCTCATTTGCTGTCTGAGGGGCATTGCTATCCTGTTACATACCCACATTTGTCATTTGTTCATAGCTGAAACCTGTCCCAATCACTGTGAGGTGGAAAATCGTTGACTTTGGCCAACCCTGAATTTTTAGTTAGAACTTCTGGAAGTTGAGAGCAGAAGACAAATGGCAGAGTCAGAGATGAAAAACAGGGATGCTCTTCAAAAACCAGGGGGAGGATTGTAGCATGAGGCCTAGGGCTATTTGAAATGCAAAAAGGTAATTGATCTATGGCTCTCTCCCCTTCCCTTCTTCTCTAGGGACTTTGAGACTAGAATGGAGAAAACTTTCATTTGAATCTCTTTAGGAAGATTCTGAAGATCACCTGGGAGATAAGGTATGGGATATCAAGGCTCTTTATCTAGTTGAATTGCTAAGAATTCAAACTCTACTGCAGAAAGTACAATTCTAGTGGGTCAACCACATTGTTTGCATGCTAAAAGAGGCCTGAGAGGTCATTTAGTTCACTCCTTTAATTTCACACATAAGGAAACTGAGGCCCTGGGCATTGAGTGATTTGCTCAAGATAACCTTGGTAATAAGTGGTAGAATCCAGGTCCTCTGACTCCAAAACCAGTGTTTTTCCCAAGGCACTACACAGACTTCTTTATTATTATTCATTAGGGTGCCTATGACGAACAATAATATTAATATAGATATTTATATCAATTATAAGGCATTTATTAAGCACCTACTGTATACCGGGCACTGTGCTAGGCATTGGAGATACAAAGACAAAAAATGACATAACCCTTATTTTATTAAGCAAGGAGTTTATATTTATGGGAATTTCCATTCCTGAGTCATATAGGCAATACTCTCAAAACATAGTCTTTATACTTCTTGGAAATATATAACTTTTTTTTTTTTAAAGAATGACACAGAGGGGTGAAAGTTCTGCAAGATATAAAGTTTTAATGACATCAAGGGGTAATAAAATAAAATGCATATTAGTTTATAGCCAACCACTCATGTTGAGCTAGGGGAGAGCAATAATAATAATGTTAGGGTAATAAGACTGGGTTTGGAGATTGTAGGGATTGTAATAAGCTTTCTTTCTTTCCTTTTTTTGTGGCTCAGCTAGGTCATAGCAAACACACATTTTCTGCCACACCTGTACTGTTTCCCTTCCATTTTACTATTCAAGGACATGGGAATAAAATCATACTACAGGGTGAGACTGAGAGTGCCATTTGGAGAAGAAGAGCAGGGGTTAGAGTCAGACAAACAGAGCATATTTGAAAATCAGTTCTCTCACCCAAGTGCCTCAGGCTCAGTTCTTCCAAGGAAAGCCATCATGGAGCCCCACCTCCTTACTAAGTTCCCCAGAAGAGGGCTGCAAAAATTGGCCTCCCTAATTGTATTCTTTGTCCTCCTTGTCTCCCTCTCTCCACCCAAATACTCAAATTATATAGCAGTTTTCATTAGAGCTGCTTTGCTACAGAATACTTAATGTGATGCAAATGTATGCGATTCATTTAGCTATTTGCATAATAAACGTTTCCATAAAGTGTCTTTGCCACCAAATCCCCCGTGTTTTGTTATTAATTATGTTTTGCAGAACTCTGGGAGAGGGAGGAAATGGATATTGGAGATTTTGCATAAAAAGCACACAAGCCCCTAGTGGTTTGTTTATCTAAGTCCCCAATAGCCCTGGGTTCTACTCTCTGGGGTCACCCCAGATGAAGGCTAAAGCAACCAAACTCGGAATGTGACTATCAGCCTAAGAGGTGATTCAAAGACTCAGGGCATGGTGGCAAAGGCTAGTGGGAGTTTTTCCTGGCTGGTCATTGGCACAAGAACTGTTTGGGTTTGTGAGGTCATTGGGCTTCCTTGGAAGTAATTACAAGTTATTACTAGTGAACAAAGTCTTATCTCTGAGACCCAAGGTCTTCATTCATGGGTTGTATATTAAGTGAAACATGCTGGTAATTAGTCATCAATTATTATTTCAGTTGAGATGTCCATGTTAGGTGACGCTATGCATAGCAACTTTCCCCTACTTTGTGTCTCAAAAGGCTTTGCTGCCTTCCAATATTTCTTCTCTGTGCCTGAAACTCCACTGTTATTCTAGCTTTGAATTTTTATTTCTACTTAAATACAGATACCAACTGTCTGGGGAGTGAAAACTTCTCAGAATGTCTTATAAATTGGTGTCAGTTCTGAAGGTCTACTTCACCTTTCCCCCCCTTCACTTCTGCTGTCAGACAGCAGCACGCCCTTTCAGGAGTCTTTTGACCTCCACAGTGTTTACCATACCCTTATCAGCATTAGTCCCTTTAGGGTTTTTCGACCTCCAACCTTGCAGGCGACTTTAGTCCCTCCCTTCTTCACTTTGGTGTTTGCCAAATATGGATAGGTACATTTCAATAGGGTATCCCCCATATCCCTGTTCTTTGTAAGCCCGCCTCCCAGCCACGGAGGGATAGTATCGTTCTTCCTTGTTATTTGCCATTGGGGAAGATTTTCGTGCCAAGACTTGAGCCCACCTCTCAGCCAATGGAAGAAGGGACAGCTGGGGGGACGGGGCTTTGACTACATTAGGGTTTAAATTCTAGTTCCGTCTTCTGAAACACACCTCCTCTCCCCAACCTGTCACGGGTAGAACTGGCCTCTTCTGGGGGGAAGAGAATAAAATTTCCTGGTTTTATCCTAAGAAATCACGTTTTTAATTAAAATTTTGAATGGGATTTTTCATCCCACACACCAATGGATGGGGTAAGGATTTAATTATTATCAATGGGAAAAATCCCGAACACCCGGCTTAGGGAGTTTTCTGAGACCCACAAAGCTCCTTTGTAGTCAGGTATCTCCACTGTCTTGGATACTATGCCTGTCCCTTTTTCCCCATCAACTATTTGAGGCCCCTAAGTGGTGCAATAGATAGGAGTGCTGGGCCTGGAGTCAGGAAGGGGGTTCAAATCTGCCCTGAGACACTAATTGTGTTGTTGAGGTTTAGGGGTGCTGGGACCCCAAAATTCAAGGGCAAACAAGGGGCGGGTCCTGCTGCGAATGAATTTGACCCAAGCCTTCTTTCAGCCAAAGACAAGGTTTATTAGAATACGGGTCAGAGTGGGCAGAGATTCTAAAAATCTGCCACTTGGTAGAGAAGACATTCTTTTTATAGGAAAAAGGTTTTGCTGGAAGATGGGAGGGGCCAGTAGGCTGGGGTGACTGAGAGGTAACAGAGAAAGGCTGGGTGCCCCAGGTGAACAGCTGGGACCTGGACCACTAGATGCGGGTCTAGATGGAACCAAGAGTGGGAAGTAACCTGGAGCTATCCAGACAATGAAGGCTAGGTTTAGAGATAACAGAGAATTGGAGGTTTGGGCATAGGCCACCTTGAAAGGCCAATTGAGAGGATTGGTGGGATGGGTCCACCAGGTGGGAAAATTCAAGGAAAGTTCTGGGTGGATGGTTCCCAGGGCCTGTACCCCATCATTGTGACTCTAGGGAAGTTACATAACCTCAGCTTCCTCTGCTGTAAAATGGGGATAATAACAGCACCTACATCACAGAGTTGTTGGGAGCCAATAAGAGACTATTTCTAAAATGTTTAGCACAGTCCCTGGCACATAGTAGGTATTATAAAAATGCTTTTTTCCCTTCACCCACTTTACTTGCTTCAGTTCCACTTCTTGCATTAAAAAATGTTCATTTCTCCATGCCTGTGACATCAGAGATGAGAAACCTATTAGATGCATCAGAGCTAGAGCCCTCCGCCTACTGATAAAAACCAAGGCCTTCAGATGCCTAGTGCAAAAGTGGCTGCGAGCCAGCCCTCCCTCATGGGATTAGGAGGAGTGAAAAGATGGTGGAAATGAGAGTGCAGAGTCCAAGGATGGTTTATCCAAACGCCTATTGTTGACTCTTTTTCCTTCCTCCCACTTTCTTTGTCCAAAGACCAATCCACCTGTAGTCTCAATAATCCTTTTGGTTGTGTACTTGGATTCAGGAAGAACTGAGTTCAAAACTTGCCCTTAGAAACTTAGCATCTAGCTGTAAGCTTCTGGGTAAGTCATTGAAACTTTCTGTGCCCCAGTGTCCTCATCTGCAAAATGAGAAAGGTATACTTGTTATCCTCAATCCTAAACTTTCCTCCTTCCCCTGCTCCCCCCATACTTCTAATCCTGAGTATTTTCTTTTAGGACTTGAGGATCCCCTTGGCAAGTGAAACCTGCCACACTGAAGGCCCATTGCTTTATGCATTACTGTCCTGTCTAATTCTTTTATGAATATCCCCTCTAAATTCTGTAGCTACTATTGAAGACCAAGACACCTAGGATTTGCTACCTCTCTCCAAATAAGTTTAACAGATTCCTTCTTGAAATGAGGTCCTTTGTGATATGTGCTATGGAAAGAATGTAAAGAAACTTGTATGAGGGACTGGGGAAAGATGTCACTGGGGAGGGTGTGGGGTGGGTTGGAGTGGTCTAGGGGGAATTATCCTAGTTGAATTTTGCTTAGTACTTGCCTCCTGGGTTCCCTGGTCCTTGTATTTGAATGAATGAAGCATTTATTAAGCACTCACTATGTAAAAAGTACTTTGATAAATGTGGCCTTTGGCTATCACCCACACCTAGAATTCCCTCCCTCCTCACCTGCTCCTCCTGATTTCCTTGACTTCCTTCAAATTATAGCTAAAATTCCATCTTTTCTAATGCCTCTTAATTCTAGTGCCTTCCCTGTTTATTATCCCCAATTTTTTGTCAACCTTCTGTAGAGTTTCTTCTAAGAAAGAGACAAATGAATTAGATAGTGTGTACACATTTTAATTTCTCTCAAGCTGGCAACATGCATTACATGAGGGTTACAGTCCAGAACTGGTTCCCCCTGATGATGCCAGAACTGACTTGATTTGGAAGCTGGGGTACCCAGTTCACATACTTTTTCTTTTTTTTTGGAGGGCAATTGGGGTTAAGTGACTTGCCCAGTCATATGACTAG
Organism: Petaurus breviceps papuanus; assembly: GCF_028583685.1. Lineage (NCBI taxonomy): Eukaryota > Metazoa > Chordata > Mammalia > Diprotodontia > Petauridae > Petaurus > Petaurus breviceps. Next base: position 51,251,670 of record NW_027187419.1, on the reverse strand, counting down.
TAATTTTGTCAAGTGTCTGAGGCCGAATTTGAACTCAGGTCCTCCTGACTCCAGGGCTGGTGCTCTATTCACTGCACCACCTACTTTTTCAGCAGGGTCTGATATCATCCCACCATCATTGAACCTCCAGACAGAGGAAATAACCTATTCTATTAGACCCTCCCCAACCTCGACTACTCCCAGCCTTGGGCTATCTAGGCTACAGAATCTGTCTCTACCCAAGTCTGAGCAGATTGAATCCATTCGAGTTTAGGTTGGAGTTTGACCAGGATAAGGCTCAATGCAATCTAATTATCAGTAATGTCCTCCTGATGAACTGTGACAGAAGAGGGAGCTCTGAGTTTCCAAGATAATGATTACTAAGAAGAATCATTTTTCACAATATTTGTAAATTTATTTATTTTGCATGTTGTCTACTCCATTAGACTGTGAACTCCTTGAGGTCAGGAACTTTGGGGTGGGTGTGTGTGTTTTCTTGTACCCCCAGGTTTAGCACAGGTCTTGGAATGTAGTGGGTACTTAATAAATGCTTGTTGACAGCCCTCAGACAGCTATAAGATCTTCTCAGAGCTGAACCAAAACAGTAGAGAATTTTCATGTTAGCAATTACTTTGAGGCTCCAGAGTCCATACCTTTGCTTTCAGGCAGACACCCAGACAGATGGGTAATTATCCTCTCTTCTTGTCCAACAGATGCCAGGTGACCAGTCGCCAAGGTAAATAGAGGAAGTTCAAGCATTGGAGTTCAACAGGAGTTCATCTAAACTCCTTTACAAAGACCATGATTATCTTACCAACTTTTGGGGAAAGGGTCTCCAAACTCTCCCATGGTACCTCATTCTTATAGAAGTTCTTGCAATTTTGACTCCATGAATATCATGGCTCCTTGAGGATAAACTCATCACCTAAAATCTCATCATGATAGAGATTAATTCAGCTTTAATATTCAACACCTCCTTAACACTCTCATTTTCCTCTCCCCTCTGATTGAATGGCTGGAGGATGGAACAATGAATTCCTCCCAAAACCTCGCTTTATAGAAGGCTCAGAATTTTTCAGTTTTCTATCAGCTAGACTGTTTTTTTTATTCCTGAGAAGCAATTGGGGTTGAGTGATTTGCCCAGGAAGTGTCTGAGGCTGGATCTGAACCCACGTCTTCCTGATTGCAGGCCCAGTGCTTTATCCACTGAACCACGAGCTACCACCACTCTGTTTTTCCCCTTTTATTTTTCAAATTTTTTTAAAAATTAAATTTTATGTTTATTTTTATGTTGTATCATTCATTTCCACAAGATTTTGAATTACAAATTTTCTCCCCATCTTTCCCCTACCCACCACCCCAAAACATCAATTCCACTTATACCCCCTCTCCCAATCTGCTCTCGCCTATATCCTCCCCCATCCCCCCTCTGACTTTCCAGTAAGGCAAGATGGATCTCTATACCCCAGTGCCTGTATATCTTATTTCCCAGTTGCATGTAAAAAAAAAATATTATATATATACACACACACACATATATATATATATATATATATATATATATATATATATATATGTATGTATTAAACATTTGATTTTAAAATTTGGATTCCAGATTCTTTCCCTTCTTCCCTCATCACCCATCCTTACTGGGAAGATAAGCAATTCAATATAGGTTGTACATGTGTAGCTATGCAAAGCATTTCCATAGTGGATATATTGTAAAAGAATGACTATATTTCCCTCCATTCAATCCTACCCCCCCACTTGTTCTATTTTCTACTTTGACCCTGTCCCTTTTCAAAAGTGTGTGTTTTCAATTTCCCTCCCTCCCAACTTTCCCTCCCCTCCATCATCCCCCATCATGCCTTTCCCCTCTACTCTCCTATAGGGTGAGATACCCTATTTAGTGTATATGTCATTCCCTCCCTAAGCCAAATTCAATGAGGGTAAGGTTGACCCATTCCCTTTTGCCTTCCTGTTTTTCCCCTCCATTGTAACAGTTTTCCCTTGCCTCTCCTATATGGGATAACGTACCCCATTCTGTCTCTCCCCCATCTCCTTTCATTATATTCCTCTCTCACCTCTCAAGTATTATCCCTTCCTATTCAACTGCTCCTGTACCCTCTGTCTATGTATACCTGTACACTTATGTATGTATTCATATGCCCATATACCCTCTTATATACACATATGTATGTATATAAATGTGTGTATGTATGTATATGTGTGTATATATGTATGTGTGTGTGTGTATACACACACACATTTCTATTTCCTTCAGCTATTCTCATACTGAGAAAAGTTTCATAAGTTGCAGTTATCATTTTCCATGAAGGAATGTAAATAGTTTGACTTTAATGAGTTCCTTATGATTTCTTTTCCCTGTTTACCTTCTTATGCTTCTCTTGCTTCCTGAATCTGAATGTCAAATTTTCTATTCAAGTCTGATTTTTTCATCAAGAATGCTTGAAAGTCCTCTATTTCATTGAATGACCATATATTCCCCTGAAACATGATACTCAGTTTTGTTGGGTAGCTGATTTTTGGTTTTAATCCCAGCTCCTTTGATCTCTGGAATATCATATTCCAAGTCCTTCCATCCCTCAATGTAGAAGTTGCCAGATCCTGTGTTATCCTGATTGTGTTTCCACAGTATTCAAATTATTTCTTCTTGGCTGCTTATAATATTTTCTTCTTGATCTGGGAACTCCAGAACCTGGCTATAATATTCCTAGGAGATTGGTGGATTCTTTCAATCTTTATTTTGCCCTCTGGTTCTAAAATATCAGGGAAGTTTTCCTTGAAAATTTCTTGAAGGATGATTTCTAGGTTCTTTTCCTGATCATGGCTTTCAGGTAGCCCAATAATTTTTAAATTATCTCTCCTGGATCTATTTTTCAGGTCAGTGGTTTTTCCAATGAGATATTTCACATTGCCTTCTATTTTTTCATTCTTTTGGATCTATTTAATAGTATTTTGATTTCTCATAAAGTCACTAGCTTCCATTTGCTCCAATCTAATTCTGAAGGAATGATTCCCTTCAGTGAGCTTTTGAGATTCTTTTTTTCCATCTGGCAAATTCGCCTTTTTAAAGCATTCTTCTTCTCATTGGCTTTTTCAGCTTCTTTTGCCATTTGAGTTAGTCCATTTTTTAAGGTGTTATTTTCTTCAGTCAGGTTGTTGACTCTCTTTTCATAATTTTCTTTCATCATTCTCATTTCTTTTCCCAATTTTTCCTCCACTTCTCTTATTTGGTTTTCAAAATCCTTCTTAAGCTTCTCTATGGCCTATAACCAGTTCATATTTTTCTTGGATGCTTTTGGTGCAGGAGTTCTGACTTTGTTGTCTTCCTCCTGTTCCATGATTTGATCCTTTTTGTCCCCAAAAAAGGAGTCCAAATTTGTATTGTTGTGCTTGCTTTGCTTCCTTTGCTTGCTCATGTTACCACTCAATTACTTGACTTTTGACCTTTTTGCCACAATAGAACTCTGCTACCAGAGAGGAGAGCTCTGTCCCAAATTGTTGGGGTTTTCTCAGCTGCCAGAGCTTTTAGTTGGGTGCCCTCTCATAAGTCTCCACTGGCTCTGGCAAACTGGTGTTGTACCACAGGACCTCCACCCTAGATAGTAATCCAGATCCAAGCAGGTTAAAGCAAGAGCAATTACCCCTCAGATTGGTTGCTTGGTCCCCCTACAATCTGCAGGCCAGGAGCTCTGAAATAGTCATGTGCTGGTGGCCTCAGCGCCTTAACCACTTCTCCCTCCTGGGGACAGAGGCCAGACCACATTCCCAGACTCCCCGTTCCCAAAGTCCACTGACTTCTCACTTTGTCTTTGGCATTTATGGGTTGATAATTCTGGAAACCACCACAGCTGCTGGTGATCCACTCTCCCAACGTCACTCTAGCCATGGCTGGTCGGGCCACCCTGGGGCTAAAACCTGGGGACTCATATGGGCCTGGGCTCTGCTCCCAGCATGCTTTGATCAACCCTTTCTGCCAGTCTGCCTGGCTGTCTTCAGCGGGAGTTTTTATTCTCTCTGTCACTTTGTGGGTTCTGTAGCCCTAAAGTTTGTTTGGAGTTATTTTTATAGGTATTTGAGGTAGTTATGGGGGGAGCACAGGGAGTCTTCCTGCTTCTCTGTCACCATCTTTGCTCTTCCCTGCTACCTCCACTCTTTACCCTGGAAGGGACTGATTCCCAAAATTGAAGTTAAACTCCCCTATTTGATCTTGTTGAACCATTCTCCTAGTTAAGATTACTTTCTCCTCCCCAAGAGTCTTCCCTTTTTGTTTTAGACTTTCTAGAAGAAGGACCATGTCTCTTGTGCTGTAGACAGTTCAGTGCTTAGAGTTCTGGATCTGGAGTCTGGAAAATCTGAGTTCAGATCCTATCCTTATCCTTAACATGTACTACCTGATGGACCCTGGGCAAATTTAAATTCTATAACTGCCAGAATTTCATCTACCTCAGTTCCTTCATCTGTAAGATAGGGATAATAATAGCAGTACCTGCCTCCCAGGGTTTTTGTGAGGATAAAATGAAATATTTGTAAAGTGCTGTGCAAACCTTGAAGCACTATATAAATGTTAGCTAGTATAATAATAATTATACAATCATATGTTAAATCATGTCATTATATAAAATGTATTTTTACAACATAATTACATTATAATAATAAATTATTGTATATTCTATATAATTATTATAATTATTGCTATCATTTTTTTTTTACTTCCTCCTGTGTTTGACATGCCCCCAAATGCTTTCCTGGCCTCTCCATCCCTTTTTTTCACTTCACAATCTGTGACAACTCTCACGAATAACAACAGTGGCAATAAGTGACATTTATATGGCACTTTACAGTTGTGAAGTGCCTTACATAAATTATCTCCTTTTATCCTCACAGCACCAGTCTGAGACAGACACACAGAATTTGAGAGCTGGGATAGAACTCAAGAGATCTTCTAGTCCAATGCATGGCTGCAAGGAGTTCTTAGCATAACATACCTAACAAGCAGTCAGTCTGTCTTTTCTCAAAGGCCCACTCCTCCCCAGGAGGTGGAGAGGAGCCCACTACCTCCCCAGGAAGCCCATTTCCCTCACACAACTGTAGCTAGTAGCAAGTTTCCCCTGACTTCAAGGCTAGCTTGACATCTCTGCAACTTCTCTTTGCTTCTGGTCATGCTCTCCAGGACCAAAAAGAGGCAACACAGCATATTTAATAGTGTTGGACTTTGAATTAAGGAGATATGAGCTTAAATCCTGTCTCAACTGTGAGATCATAGGCAAGTCTCTTCTTTAAGTCTAGGTTTCCTCATCCATAAAGTGGGAATAATAGCAAAACTTACTTCATAAGGTTGTTGTAAAGACTAGATAATGCATGGAAAATGTTTGCCAAATGGTTTTCCAGCTACATGGGGCAGCTAGGTGGTGCAATGGATAGAGCAAAACACCTGGCCTGGAGTCAAGAAGACCTGAATTCAAATCCAGTCTCAGATACTTACTGGTTATATGACACTGGGCAAGTCACTTAACCCTATTTGCCTCAGTTTCCTCAGCTGTAAAATGAGCTGGAGAAAGAGATGGCAAGCCACTCTAGTATCTTTACCAAGAAAACTCCAAATGGGGTCACAAGGAGTTGGATATGATTGAAATGACTCAACAACAACAAAAGTGCTATATAAATGCAAGTTATTATTTCATATAATAACATTTCAGTTACTTGAAGATATCTATTATCATGTCCCCATTCTCATATCTAGGTTAATCATTCCTGGTTGTTTCATCTGATTCTCATATCACATAGAATCAAGGCCTTTCACTGTCCTGGATGCCTTCTATCAGATACTTTTCAACCTAAGAATTCTGAAATAGTGGCCTCAGAGAACTGGACACAGTACTCCAGATGTCAGCAGATCAGGATAGAGCATTAAAAGCTTCCTTATGCCTGGAAGCTTTGCTTGATTTTTTTTTTCCAGAGGCGATCTGGGTTAAGTGACTCTGGGCAAGCCTAGTGTCACACAGCTAATAAGTATCTGAGGCTGGATTTGAACTCAGGTCCTTCTTACTCCACTGGTGCTCTATCCACTGCATTGTCTAGCTGCTCACTTTTTACTACCAGTTTGATTTTGAGCAAGTCAAATAGTGAGACAGCAACCATTTATGAAGTATCCATGATGTGCCAGGCACTATGCTAAGTTCTGGGACACAAAGAAAGGCAAAAGATAGTCCCTGCTCTCCAGGAGTTCACATTCCAACGGAGACAACACGCAACAAATTACATACACACAAGATATATACAGGATAAATTGGAGATTAATCTCTCTAGGTCTCAGTTTCTTCTTCTATAAAATGATGGGATTAAAGTTTCTCCCAGATTTAAGCCCCTTGATCATATCATCTCTTCTCCTTTATTTCCTCCCTTTTATTGTTAATGTATTTTTTGCTTAATGGTTGGTTCTCATTGGGTGGATGGGTATATAATGCATGGAAATCCATTAATTAGGCCCCTGTGACCTGTTGAGTCACATGGAAGCCTGAATCGCATGAGTCTGTGGTGGAAGGAGCTTGTGGAACAGGAAGGGTGGAGCAGGAAGGGTGAAGGAGAACTGAAAGGAAATTGGTCAGAGCGATTAGAGCTGAGGGAGAGAGAGGAAGCAGTCAGTGAGCTGTGAGTGTTCGTTTATGGGAAGATTGTAGCAGGGGGAAGGCTTGGGGATAACAATGCCCTCTGCATTGTTATCGTGTATAGATTTCTTTGTTGCTATGATAGATTTGACTTTCTGGTGTTTGAATAAAAATTTTGGTTCTGTCTTCCATTTGGAGAGTCTGTTATGTTTTGCTCTTCAAAATTATGCCAGCATATTCATAGCTTCCATAGGTGCTGTGAATATCACATTGGCACTACATCCCTTCATACCCCAACCCCAGTGCCCACCAACTCAGACCCTAGACCTTGTTCCTTCTGTTCAGCTTAGCTTTTACCATCATTCCCTGCCTCTCACTGTAGTGAACATTTCAGGAACTGTTCTTAGGAAAAGACATTCTAAAAAACTGGCCAGTTATGACAGACAAATGTCTAACCCTGAAGTTCAAAGATCCTACCTGGGAGTTTATTGCTATTTTATCTTGCTTGATGCTTTGGGCATCCTGGGCCAGTCACTGCTTTGGATCCATAATGCAATCAAGATGACATGAACATTGCTAACTGATACTGAGCTTGTAGTCCACTAAAACTCCTAGGTCTTCTTCAGCCAAATCACTGTTTAATCATACCTTCTCCATCCTACATTCATGAGGGTGGTATTTTGAATCCAAGTATTAGACTATATTTACTCCTTTTGAATTTCTTCTCATTAGATTCATCCCTAGATCTTTTTAGATCCTCATTTGGTTATGCACTGTGCTAGCTATCCCTTCTAGCTTATCAGGAAGACCAGAAAGGCAGGTTTGTCAGCTGAAAACTAACTTTACCCAGGTCACAATTTTACCTAGTCCTAATTCTTGTCATTGAAGCAATATGATATAGTAGAGGGTGCTGGACTTGGAGTTGGGTAGATTCAGGTTCAAATTATTGCCTCAGATACCAGCTGCTGTTTAACTTCTCCTAGGCTCATCTGTAAAATGGAGATAATAATAGCACCTACCTCAAAGGGTATTGTTATGAGGATCAAATAGAATAATGTATGTAATATCCTCCCCAAATCTTCCAGTGATACATAAAGATGAGTTATTATTACCCAAGTCCAAATATCTACCTTAACTGGACTTGGTCCATTTCTTTACACCTCCCTGGTAAAGTGAGAGTCCAAATCATTTCACTTCATCCTCTTTTACACTGTTGATTCAGCTTAAATGCTTTGATGTTCTTCCTTAGAATCCCTGGTCCCTATCATCAAATGAGCTTCCTTATCTCATTAGAGATAGCTATCTTTCTCCTTCTCCCTTCTCACCCCCCTGCATCCACCCATCTCCCCTTGCATTATGCCTGAGAAGGAAGACATTTACCAACTTTGTCTTCCACCAGCCCAGCCTCTTCTTTCTGTGGGCAAATAGTAATAACTAGCAATTAGCTAATACTACCCAGCGTATCTCTCTGTACATTTTCCTGTTTCCCTTGAGTTGCATTTTTCAAGGTAAAATATTAACAGCTTTTAAAACTCCCTGGATGCTGGTGAGGGCAAACTCCCTTTTTCAATTCCTTCAAAGGGAAACAAAAAACATTTTCATTCCTCCTGGCCCTGGAGTCAGGAATTGATTGACTACTCCACCTGGGAAGCTGGCATTGGGGAGGGGGTAGTAGCTTTCAGAAGGTGGGAGTGAAATTCTGGGTGTAGGAAGAATAAGCAGCAAGTCTCTAAAAAATGTTTTATTGATGCCTTTTTTAAAAAAAGCAAACTTCACAGTCACCTCTAGGTATATCCCCATCCACCCAATGAGAACCAACCCACCCCAAAACAACCATACAGCAAAACATTTCTCACCCACAGTTCCCCCACATCTCTACCAAAAGGAGGGAGGTACAATTTGTCAACTGTTCTCTAGCCAAGAGTGGTCATTAAAATCCCTCTGCCTTCTTTTTTCTTTATATTACTGGAGTCATGTATAAGGTTCCCTTAGTCCTTATTTTCCCATGCATTTATTCACACAAATCTTCCCACATTTTTCCCAGTTCTCTGTACATAGTGTCTTGTGGTGCAACAAACATTTCACTTTTCTTCATATATCACAAGGTATCAGCCACTCCCCAGTCAATGGGCACCCACTCTCTTTGCAGTTTTTTTGATGCCACAAGAAGTATCCAGCCTTGCTCTCCTGAAATCTCCCTCTGAACCCTCCTCAACCAACTCCAAACATGAAGAGCATAATATGATAATCACTTTCCTTGACCCTCAGGTATCCAAAACAGATTGGGATAAGAGAGCATGAAGCTGAGTGAATAGTGATGAAGTCTCAGGAAGTCTCTAGGCTTCAGAGTTGGGCACTTGTCGCTCATAGATGGTAAGCTCTTCAGAACTGACCTTTTGAGAATAGTTCCTGAAATGTTCATTGGGGTTGGAAGGCAGGAAAGGCTGGGGAAAGGTGAGTTGAACAGAAGGAATAAGGTCTAGAATCTGGGCTGGCAGCCACTGGATTAGGTTTGGAGGGAGAAAACCCAGGAGGAGAGATAATAGGATCACAGGGGTTAAAGCTGGAGGGGTTAGTTAGTTAGACCTTAGTAGTTTAGTATTTTTAAAGTAAAATTAAATAATTTTGTATTTTTTTTTGTATTCAGTCATTTCAGTTGTGTCTGACTCTTTGGGACTCTATTTGGGTCAAAAATAGCAAAACTACTAGAACGATTGTCCATCTCCTTCTCCAGCTCATTTTACAGATGAGGAAACTGAGACAAACAGGGTTAAGTGACTTGCCCAGGGTCACATGGCTAGTAAGTGTCTGAGGTCAGATTTTAATGCAGGAAGATGAGTCTTCCTGACTCCAGGCCCAGCACTCTATCCACTGCACCACCTAGCTGCCCTAGTATTATTTAATCCCATCATTTTCCAGACGAAGAAACTGAGACCCAGAAATGTTGTGACTTGCTCAGAATCGCATTGGCAGTAAGAAATAGAGCCAGCGTTCTGAAGTTGGGTCCTCTGACATTTCCTTCCAGAACTGCACAGGAGGCAGCCACCTAGGGCAGAGAGGGACACTTTCAATATTAATTTTTATGACTGCACATATTTTTAGAACCAGAAAATTCCACTCTCCATGTCTTGGAGGTATTTATTTTGTGATAAGTCATTTGTAAGTGTTAACAGTGAATGAAGGCTCAAAGCTTCTAGCAGAGTAACACACACAGGGTGTAATTTTCAAAACCTGCCTAGGGCCACAAATGTCTTGTCCAAGCACTGCTTCTCTCCTACCTTGTTAGGCAGCAAATAGGGTTCAATCAGACACATGATATTCCCCTCTGGTCTAAGTCAAAATAAACAACGAGAGTATTGTGAGCTTAAGACCACAAAGAATAATATCTTATATTGTTATGGTGCTTTACAGCTATAATATGCTTTCACTTATTGGGGAAAATTGGGTATCTGTGTATTCTGGGTGCTTTTTATGTTTTTAAAGTGACACAGAAACTGTATCACATGTTTCCAGTTGTCTAGATATAATTTTCTCTTTTCTTTTCCTTGACTGGGAAACTTTTGAGTAGTTAAGAGATTGTCAGAAATGGGTAATGGTGGTAATGGCAGCTACTCGGTAAGGTATTCAAAGAGATCTGTGATCTCATCATTCTCAGTACTTCCTTCAAGGATATAGCTCTTAAATCATCCATCCCTGCCCATTCTGTTCAACTCTTCCTCATATGCTCACCTAAATTCACTGTAAGGGGTTCATTCAGAGTACTGGGGGTCTTGCTTTTTTTTAGAATTGCAAACATACTATTGATTATCCCCAGCTCATACCATGTAACATGCTAGTCATGATCATAGATTTCTTTGATTATATCCTTTATACTGATTCAACTTCATTATTCCTCGCAGCCCACTCACAACTTCTCCACTGGTATTGCTCCACTGACTTTTGGGGACTCCTAAATTTCAATTCCCCAGGAATCATAGCCTTCTATTCTTTTGGGAATGACTAAACAAATTGTGATTTATGAATGGAGTAGAATATTACTGTGCTATAAGAAATCACAAGTATAAAAAATTCAGAGAAGCATGTGAAGATGTATTAAGAAATGAGATGGGGTGACATATGGAGAACCAAGAAAATGGTATAAACAACAAATGAAAAGAACAAAGAATGAAACTGAACATTATAAGTATGGTGGTTAAGCTTGGCTCTGGAGAAGAGATGAGAAAATGAACCTCTCTCCCTTCTCTGCAGAGGTGAGAGACTAAGGGTATAGAAAATTGCATGTTCTATTTGACATAACTGATGTATTGGTTGGTTTTGCTGAATTGCTTTTTATTTCTTATTCTTTGTTACATGAGACTGATTTTTGGGAATGAGTGAAGGAAAAAGGCATATTTGAAAATGAAGGTGAAGTGAAAACAAAAGATAGCCGTGAAATATGCAGCAAGATGAAAATACATAAAAAGATAGGCCCTTGGGTGGCTAGGTGGCACAGTGGGTAGAGCTCCAGCCCTGGAGTCAGGAGGACCTGAGTTCGCATCCGGCCTCAGACACTTATCACACACACACAAAAACTAGCCGTGTGACCTTGGGCAAGTTACTTAACCCCAATTACCCTCCAAAAAGCAAAAAAAAAAAAAAATAGGCCCTTTTTTCATATTGGGTCATTAAAGAACTTTGCACTTTACAAAGATAATCCACCCCACTCTCCTCTTCCCATATTGATCTGGGATCGACTTGTCCATTTGCTATGTATTTGTCATATATATTCATATACATATGTACATATGTATAGAACATAATTTATTAGGTGTCTACTCTGTGCTAGCACTGTGTGTTCAATGTGTGTGTGTATCCTGATGCATGAGTTCTTTAGGTTGTCCATTTTGAAAGTGCTCTTCCTTGTTGTTGTTCAGTTATTTCTATAGTGACCCTATTTGGGGTTTTCTTGGCAAAGATACTGGAGGGTTTTGCCATTTTCCTTTCCAGCTCATTTTACAGATGAGAAAACTGAGGCAAATAGGCTTAAGTGACTTGTCCAAGGTCACACAGCTAGTAAGTGTTTGAGGTTGGATTTGAACTGAGGTCCTTTTGACACCAGGCCCAGTACTCTATGCACTGAGTTACCTATCTGCCGCTTCCTACCCTCGCAGCATTATTCTAGAACATAATTTCATCACTTCTTATAACATCACTTGCAATAACTGCTTAATTGGTATCCCTCTCTGAGGTCTCACCCCATTCTATTTTATCTTCCAAATAACTGCTAAGCGATTTTCTTAAAGTGTAAGCCTGACTATTTCATTCTCCTACACAATAAATGCCAATATTGGATCCTTGCTGCCTCTAGGATTAAATATAAACTCCTCTGTTTCACTTTTTAAAAGTTTTTGCTATCTGGGAACAACCTACCTTTCTAGTCTTATTATAAATTACTTCCCTTCCCACACTCTTTGTATTTGCCAGACTGGCCTTACTATTCTTTACATAAGATACTGCATTTCCCATCTCTATGCCTTCTCACTGTCTTCCCTCCAAGTCTATCTCCACATCCTAGAATCCCTTGTTTCCTTCAAAACTCACCCCAAACATCATGCTTGAAGCCTTTTCTGATCTCCTAGGTTGCTCATGCCCCCAGTTACCTTATATATATTTTTTATTTATTATGTATGTTGACATGCTGGCCTCTCCCCCACCCCCAAGTGCATAAGCTTTTTGAGAGCAGGGAACTTTTCAGTTTTCTCTTTCTATTTTTATTGACTACCATAGTATCTGGCACATAGTAGGAGGTTAATAAATACTGATTTATAATGGACATTCATCATCCACTTGGTTTTTCTTGTACGGATAGTTAGACTCTTTATAAAAGAGTTTACAGTGAATCTCATTTAGGAGGCTCCCCAATGATTACATGATAATGCAACATGGTGCAATATTATCTGTAAACAGGGGCAGGTAGTGATAGCAAATCTTTCCTTGATTTGACTTTATGCCAAACTACTTTCAAGACAATGGGAAGTGCTTTTCTCAAGCAAATACCTCCTTGTTTTAGGCCATTCTTGTTACTAATAATTAGAGGGTTGTATAAAAAAAAGTTAATCTCTGCTGTTATATACTTCAATGAATCTTGTATAATTTTGACATGTGGGTGGTAGATGGTTTATTGGAGAAGAAACATTAATGTAGTGTTTGGTTGATTAACTTGAGTTTTATATATATGGGAAAGGAAGTATATGGATTGGTAGTAGTAATTAAAATTCTCTTGGTTGCTTTGTGGTGGGTGGTAATAATTAGCCCTGAAATATTCCCATGCCTTTGGTACCTTTCCCTTCTTCAGATATGTTGAGAATAATTTTTCAATATCCTTAAAATTTTGTCTCCTCTGGCACAAACCTTTGTATATAGTTGGAATTTGTTTGCTTCTTTGCCATTTCTATTTTCTATATAGTCACATCAAGGACTGTGAATTCAAGGCTGTGTCTAATGCTTAAAAAAAAAATAAAAGAATTTGTTATACAAATTTTTTAAAGAAAGCTTGGCAAGAGACTCAACTAAGAAAGGTTATCCCAAAAAACAATGAAGGGTGAAGTATGAAGAAGGACAAAGAAAAAAAGATGGAAAATATCTTTGAAGTTGTTTTTTTTTTTTTACTACTTTCTTCCATATTACAAGGAAATATTACCGAGAACCTTCTATTCTTCTTTGTAAGACTTACAGATCAGTTGAAGCTCTGAGCTGCTATTTCTGTTTTCATGGCAAATAAACCAAATGTTTGCTTGCTAAGATAGTCTTCAGTTTCTTTGGTTTATGTATCATGGCAATTGATTTACATTGGATAAATTTCTGTATGAAATTATTGTAGTTGATATCAATGTTTCAACCATTTCCTATTTTTCAGCAACAGTAACTTATTTAAAGAAGTCAGACTTGAGTTGTATTAATTGCACTCTATATATTTGGTTTTTAAATTAAAAAATGTTTTAAACTCTGTTCATTTAGGTCTCTATTTTAACAAAGCAATAGTCTGAATGCACAAAAGCAAATAATATAAGAATGGCATCTATATCAGTTGCAAGTTGTGTCCTATCCACAAAAACTGAATAAATTTCTTTCTGGAGAGGGATTTCAGTTCTTACTATGTTCAATGTCTTGATTTTTTTTCTGAAAAAAAAGTATTAGTGATATATAGGTGTGAGACTTCTCTATTATCTCTATATATGTTTGGCCTTCATCATTCCTTACTCTTGAACCATATTTTGCAACACCAACTTAATTTATTTTTCACCAACTTAACTTATTCCTAACTCTGCATTGGATTGCTTAAGTATCAAAATTAATTTACAGCAATTCAGAGAGTCTATATTGTGGGGTGTGGGATTGGGGGAGATAGAAAACAATCCATAAGCATTTATTTATTGAGTGCATATTATATATCAGGCACCATTCTAAGTGCTGGGATGCAAAGACAAGGTAAAACCAGTCCCCATCTTCAAGGAGCTCACATTATCATGAGGAGACAATATATACATAAATATAAACTATGCATGAAAGGGCAGTGGTGTGCTGTTAAACATTTAATAACTGGCTCTGGGGGAGGGGAATGTATACACCCCTATATTTAAGTTTAGTTTGCATTATTGATGTTTTCTCCATCATTTTCTTAAGTCTAGACAATCAACAAAAGAACAAATCAAGTTCTGATTGATAAATTTGATAATTTGATAAAATTAAAAATATCAATTGATAAAAGTGACAAAATTTGGTATTTTCTGAGGCATAAATGTGCACACTGAAAAAACTAAACAGTCATAGTTATTATCCAGAGCCAGTGAGAGCTGGCTTTAGCATACCCTAGTGTAAGAGGAATGTCCACACTCTTCCTAAATGATTATGGAGAGATTGGGTTTCTCAGAAACTTGGCTCTTTCTCTTCCCCACTATCAGATGCTTAAAACTTTGGTGTCTCAACTGGTCTGCTACTGTATACAAAACCCATATATCTGGATTTTCTCAACTACTTGAAATATACTTCCTGTGTGTCACTCCTGTTCATCCAATGGCTTCTATGACTTCTCAATTAATCTCTGATTCAACTGGTAAGTTCAATTTCTCTTTAATTATTGAGGTTAGGAGAATGAGATGCTTTTCTTAACCATGCAGAGTAGATAATAATAATAGTTAATATTTATGTGACATTTATTTTGTGCTATATGCTTTACAGTTATTATCTGATATGATCATCACAACAACCCTGGAAGTTAGGTGCTATTATCCCCATTTTACAGATGAGGAAACTGAGGCAAACAAAAGTTAAGTGATTAAGCCAAGGTTAAAAGTTAAGCCTGGGGTCACAAAGCTAGTAAGCATCTGAATCATATTTGAACTCAAGTCTTCCTGACTCCAGACCCTGTGTTCTCTACCTATTGTATCACCTACCTTCCTCAGCTGAAAGAGGGCTCTAGCAGAAAGTGGTGTTTGAGCTGAATCTTTGAAGGAATTCAGGGATTCTGAGAAGTACAGTGAAGAAGGAGAGCATTCCAGGTCTGGGGGCACAGTCAATGCAAAGCCACAGAGATGAGAAGATAGAGTGTGATGTGTGAGGGAAAGCAAGTAAGGCAACATGACCGGATGAATTGCAGAGTGGGTAGAAGGGAGTAAGACGTAAGATGTAAGAAAACTAGGAAGGTAGGAATGAGTCAGGTAGTGAAAAACTTTAAATGTCAGAGTTTATATTTGATCTTAGAGATAAGAGAAAGCTACTGAAACTTACTGAGGGCGGGGGTGTATAATATAGTCATGTCTACTCTTTAGGAAAATTTTGTTAGCAGCTCTGTGGAAAGTAGGTGAGAATAGTGAGAGACCTGAGGCAGGAAGACCAACTAGGAGGTGATGGGAATAGTCCAGGGAAGAGGTGATGAGGGACTCAACTAGAGTGGTGGCTGTGTGGGTGAAAAGAAAGACTCGCACCTGAGAGATGTCATACAGTTAGAAATGACAAGATCTGGCAGTGATTGAATATGAGAAGCAAGAGAGGGTAAGGAGTTCAGGATGACCCTGAGGTTGCAAACTGGTGTGACCATAAGGATGGTGATGCTCTCGAAATTAATAGTGAGGTTTGGAAAAGGGGCAGGTTTTGAAGGAAAGATAATGAGTTCCCTTTTGGACATGTTGAATTTAAGTACTACAGTGAAATTTCCATGGAGGGTAAAAGGAGGAGAGGAACCCATCTGGGAAGATTATGTTTTGAATTGCAAAAATAAATGTGGTAGATTTTTTCCCCATTTTCTTTATTTTATTTTTAATTTATGGAAGTATCTTTGTGGTAGACTTTTCTAAATACAACTACAGGCCATTTAGTCAAAAAGTATTTATGAAGCACCTAGTCTGTGCTAGGCAATATGCCAAGCACCATCGATGCAAAGAAAAGCAAATCTCTGATTTCAAGGAGCTTAGACTCATGGAGACAACGCGCAAGCACTGACGCACAGAGAAACTGTACATGGAAGAAATAACCTCGGAGGGAAGGCAGAGAGGTTAAGGAGGAGTAGGAAAGAATTCTTGGTGAAAGCAGGATGTCAAGCTGAGATTTGAAAAAGAGCCAAAGTCAGGAGGTGAAAGTGAGGAGGGGGAGAAGAGTGTCAGCATGGACCATAGATCAAGAAAAGGCATGGAGTCAGGAGGTAGGCTTACCAGGAGAGAGTTCAAGGAATAGCAATTAGATCTGTTCTCATTGGATTACAGATTTAATGGGAGAAACAAACTAAGGTAAAATAAGACTGGAAAGACAGGAAGGGGCTAGATTATGAGGAGCCTTCAAGAGGCAAACAGAGGATTTTTCATTTGATCCTGGAGGCAACTGGGAGCCATGGGAGTTTATCAAGTAGAGGAGTGGCACGTACTTTAGGAAGATCAATTTGATAACTGAGGGGAGGATGCACTGGAGTAAGGAGAGTCTTGCAGTAGAGGAAACAATTAGAAGACTACTACAATATTCCAAAAGTGAGGTAGTGAAGGATGCTTCACTATAGCAGCTACGTGAGTTGGGAGAAGTGCACATAAAGAAGGGATACAGGTAGAAATGATAAAGCTTGGCTACAGATTGGATATGTGGAATGAGTGAACATGATGAGTTGAGAATGATACCAAGGTTACAAGCCTGGGTGAGTTTTTGAAGACTCCTAACCACATTATATTTCAGTAATCATCCAAAACTCTTTTATATTGATATATTTTATTATTTTTTTTTAAGTAATTGGGGTTAAGTGACTTGCCCAGGTCCACAAGTGCCTAAGGCTGGATTTGACATCAGGGCCTACTGACTTCAGGACTGGTGCTGTGTCACCTAACTATCCCCTTTGATTTAAAAAATATAAAATTAGTGTCACAGACTAGATATTCATGAAGCTGGAGATATTAAAAACAATGCTCCAGTGTTTGATAAATCTAAGAACATAAATTGTTTGAGGAAGGAATCCTTCTTGGTAAGGATTGCTGGGAAAACCAGACAAGTCATATGACAGAAATTGGGTTTAGACTCACATCCTACACTATATACCAAAATAAGCTCCAAACATACATGACCTGAATATAAAATGTCACCTCATAAAAAATCAGAAGAGAAAGAAATGAGAAAACTTGCACAGATATATTTAGGGAGATTCCTTCACTAAACAAGGGATAGAGATCATCATGAAAGACAAAACTGACAATTTTGGTTACGTAAAATTAAAAAGCTTTTGTATGGGGGAAAAAAAACAATGACAACAGAATGAGAAACTGCTGAGTGGGAACATATTTGCATCAATTATGGTTGATAGAAGTCTGGTATCAGCTATATATCTACCTATATATATATGCATATATATGAAATTGACACAAATGACTAAGAGTTATTCCTCAATAAGACAAGTGCTCAGAGACATAAACAATATTCAAATGAACAATTGCAAACTATAAATGACTATATAAAAATGTCCTCCAAATAACCAGTTGTTAGAGAAATGCAAATTAAAACAAGTCTGGGGCTTCACCTCATATACTGACAATTGATAAAAATTACCCCCTCTTCCCCGCCATTGGCACCAGTCAATGTTGGAAGGTCTATGGAAGATGAATAAGCATACTAACACACTGGAGTGGAGCTGTGACTTGGTCTAGTCAATCTATATATCAATTTGAAATCATGCAAAAAAAAAGTAAATTGTTAAGAGGCTTTGACAGGATGATTCAAATACTGACGGAAAGCAACAAAAAAATGGTCAAGTTAATTCTTATAGTCATGTGACATGGGGGTCAAACTCTTCAGTCAATCAGTCAATAAGTATTCATTAAAAACCTACTGTGTTCCAGGTAATTGTACTAGTAATAGAGACAAAAAAAAAAAAAAACAGTCCCTGCCCTCAAGAAGTTTGCAGTCTAATGGGGGAGACAACAAGCAAACAAATACTTATAGACAAGCTATACACAGGATAAATAGGAAATAATTAAGGGAAGAAAGGCCCTAGTGTAGGGGGGTGGGGACCTGTGACTTTGAGGTCATTTACAGGGGTTAGGAAAGGCTTCCTCTAGACAGTGGGGTTTTAGCTGGGATGTGAAGGAAACCAGGGAGTCAAAGGGCAGAGGTGGGGAAGGAGAGCATTCTAGACATGGAGGCCAACAAGAAAAAAATATTTAGCTGAATTTACAGCATTCAGAACTGAAATTTCACAACTTCTGTGTAGCTTATGTAGTCATCAGTCCTCCA
Organism: Petaurus breviceps papuanus; assembly: GCF_028583685.1. Taxonomy (NCBI): domain Eukaryota; kingdom Metazoa; phylum Chordata; class Mammalia; order Diprotodontia; family Petauridae; genus Petaurus; species Petaurus breviceps. The sequence goes on along the minus strand of NW_027187419.1, from coordinate 51,233,320 downwards.
TGGGGGAAAAAAATAGAAGAGCCTTTAATTGGGTTTATAGTTCTCTGCATTTTGAATTTCATTCTTATTCCCATTTGTAGGATCACAGAATTTTAGAGCTGGAAGGGAACTCATGGATTGATCTTGGCCAAACATTACTTGGAAAAGAATTTTCTCTGCACTGATCCTGAAAAGTGATCATTTGGCTTCCAGTGGAAGACCTACAGTGAGGGGAAACCTACTACTGCCTGAAGCTACCCATTCCATAGCTCTAATTCTTAGGAGATTTTTCTTCCCAACCCCTCCCTGATTAAATTATAAGCTCTTTGTGGGCAGGGCCTGACTGTCTTTGACCTCTTTTTATAACCCCAGTGCTTGATGCAATGCCTGGCACGTAATAGGCATTAATATGTGTTTATTGATTGACTTATTTGTCAAGCACTTAGCACAGTTCCTGGCACATAGTAGGTGCTTAATAAATGTTTATTGGTGAATTGATTTTTATCCAGTTAAAATATGCCTCTCTGTGACTTTAACTTATTGCTCTTTGATCTACCTCCTATGGCCAAACAAAACAAGTTGTATGCCCCTTGATGGGAAGTCCTCATCTGCCTTTCTCTTCTGAGATTCCTCCCTTTAATCAGTGTTGACGATGAAAATATCACATGCCCTAAAGTCTTCAGGTTTTCACCCCATGCCTTATATTCCTTACAACTATACTCTAGGTTCTTTTTGGTGGTATCATTTGTCTCCACATTAATTGACAGAAATGAGTATTAATTATTAGGTTTGGCAAGTCTTGGGTTATTCCCTATTGTAACCTAAATTATTAACTAATTCATCTCTTGCTTGTCCATGTCAGAAGGAGAAGTGACTGGTTCAGGGTTTCCCAGAAGGAATATTATAACTCCCTTGATTCTGATGATCTCTTAAGACTAGTACTGCAATGACCCCTATCTTAGTGGGCCTATGAATTCCCATTACCATTCCTGGAACTCAAGGAGACAGAGCACCTCCCTTTGAAAGACCTTCAAACCAATGAAATTGTTTCAAGGACCCTTTGTGGCTTCTACCTCTGTTATTCTCTTCTACTCTCTGACCTCTTGAAGTAGATTTGTATTCCCCATTTTGTCTCTCGATTTATGTTCCTTTTTGTAGAACAGTGTCCTACATACAGGGAGACCTGTAAAGTTTAGGCAGGTGCCTCCTCTCACACCAGAAGTTCCCAAACTTATTTGGCTTACTGCCCCCTTTAAAAAAATTGCTTAGCACCCCCCACAGATATCTATTTTCTTTAACCCATTAACAGTTTTTTTTTTTAATTTGCATCATTAAAAATAGGGATAGGGATAAGGATAGGGACTAGACTCATGATTTCATTGATTAAAGGGAACTCCCAAGTGAGGAAACTCACTCTACCAATACAGGTTAATATCTTCCCTACAACTTTGAGTTTTAAAAAGTTGCCTGGGATTGGAAGAGGTTAACATCTCAGGGTCACACAGCCAATTAGTGTCAGACTAGGACCAGTTCAGTTGGGAAAGTATTATACTAAAATCTGAAGGTCCTTGGTTTGATCCTGGGTTTTGGCAACAAAGCATTTTAGAAAAATAGGTCAATGTAAAAAAGGAAAGAAGGAAGGAAGGAAACGCTCACACTTGGCTCTTTTAGAAAAGACCAGGAGTTTTCTAAAGAGGTTGTGATGTTGGATTTGCTCCTATGTGAGAAAGCTGCTAAAAACAGAGAAATGAGGCTGAGATGCTTTTGAAGTTTCAAAAGCTTGAAGTGGATGGATTAAGGCAATAGAAACCAGAGAGGCCAGCTTCAGGCTTTAGATGCTAAAGCAGCATTAAGAATTGGGAGTGTAACCCAATGAATAGCAGGTCATGAAAAATTGAAAGTAAACCCAGGATGGAGCTTTATGCTTATGAACAACAGTTGAAGTCTAGCCCACAAAGGTGACATATTTCATTTGTGTTCTAGCTCCTTTATTATTGCTACATTTTATAGAGGGAAAAAAAGAAGAAAAAAAATCATTGTAAAACTAGAGCTTTTTTAGTAGAAGATGATCAGGATTCTGTGACTCAAAAGCATGACTTGAGCTACATGTGTTAAGAAAGACACAGCTTCCAGAAATCTGGAGCTATGTCTTACTGTACACCATTTCTGCTCATACCACATCTAGGGCACTGTGTTCAGCTCTGGATTATTCATCTAATGAGGGTGAAGGAGGCTGATAAACTGGACAACATTCAGATGAAAGCAACTAGGATTTTGAGGGATCTTGGGTCTATACTGCATGATGAATAGGTGAAGGAATTGGAGATGTTTAACCTAGAGAAGAGAAGACCTAAGGAAAGGACACATGATAATAATCTTCAAGCATCTGAAGGGTAGCCTGATGGAAGTGGAAGACCCCAGAAGGCAAAACCAGGAGCACTGGTTGAGAGGTGCCAGTAAGTCATTTTCTTTGTGCTGTCAAGGACAAAAATTCATCACAACGAGAGCTATCCACAAGTATAATGGAGGTCTTTGAAATGATAACCATTTACCAGGTTCATGGTAATGGGGATTCTTTTTTGAATATAGGTTGGACTAGGCAGTTGGTGAGTCCCCTTCCAACTCTGAAAATCTATTGACTCTGTGAACTAGGGATGTTTGGCCTGAGAACGAGACATAGAGGGAAAATGACAGCTTGCAACAAATATTTGAAGGACTGCTATATTGAAGAGACAGTAAACTTATTTCATAGAGCTCCAAAGTATAGAAATAAGACTAATGGATAGAAGTTACAGGTAAGCAAATTTGGGCTTAAATTCAATAATATTAGAGCGGAAGAAAAATGGAGAATTTGACTGTCCTCCATGGGGCCTCCTTTCAGTCTCCCTGTGTATTCAGTGCTTTAAGGCAGAGACAAAAGGTTTGTTTGTATAGTAGTCATAAGTTAAGTGGCCCATGTATGGAGAGAGAAAGAATCTTAAGCATATTATGGGGAAGGAAGCAAACAACAAAGATCCAGGTGGGAAGGAACAGGTCAAGAAGAGAAGATAAGAAGGAATATAGTATTATAGGCCAGGAATTATAGAGTAGGATAGCCTTGGGCACTGTTACCTATAGAAACTGAAAAAAAAGGTTTTGAGCTTGATCCTCCTCCCCCATCCTACCTCACCTCCACTACTCATAAGATCACAGAATGTTAATGCTGGAAAGGACCTCTGGGAGTCTTCTCTCTTTATGGAGTTCAACCCTCTAATTTTACAGAGGAGGAAAATGAGGCCAGGAGAATTAATGTGATTTGCCCAAGGTTACATAATGGCAGTGATAAGATTTGACTCAAGTCTTCTGATTGCAAATCTTTCAATTGTAAAATGATTCAAATACTGGATGCACCTTTCCATACCATTTAATAAACATTTAATAAACAGTATTAGTAGCTGCTTGGGACATTTAGCATCCCTATAACTTGAAGAAGGGAGTGGTGATTTGAAGTGTGTTGGGAGCTGGGGAGAAGTGAAGAAGAGCTGATGAATGAATGAGTCTGGGATCAGAAATTAGCCATATACCATCTACCAAGTATATAATTCTCACACAATTAATTGAGAGTTCATCTGTATTTATCAGTGTATTTTTTTTCTTCAAGCAGAAACACACACACACGTGTCCTACTTAGCTCATTTCCTTTATGCTTCTGGAATTTTCTCCAATATATGGTGCTTCTAGAGGTGGAAGAAAGGTGGTCAGGGAACTTGACTAGCATGATGGATGTCCAGCTCCTGGAGAGAAATGGATCCTGCATGTGTCTGCCCCCTGAAGCATGTGGCAGCTTTGAAAAGCACAGAGAAACCTAGCTTGTTACTCCATCACCTACCACTGAGGTACAAATCAAATTCCTGGATGTGAGTACAGATGCTGAAATTGCTTGCCCCTCCCTGGGGAGGATGAGAATATTCAGGTAGTAGCTCCATCCACATCAGGAACTTCCAACCCTTCTTCACGCTCCAAGGGAGAATGAACCCAATCTTCTTGACTACAAGATGCTACCTTATAGCCCACTTTGTCATAATTACTTTTCAAATTCCCCAGGTTTCTTTTTGTCATTATATCACTGATATCATTATTGATACCTGGATATGTTTCTTTTGGGAAAGAATTTTTGTTGTTCAATCATTTTAGTTGTGTCCAACTCTGTGACCCCATTTGGGGTTTTCTTGACAAAGATACTGGAATGGTTTGTCATTTACTTCTCTAACTCCTTTGACAGATGAGGAAACTGAGGCAAATAGGGTTAAGTGATTTGCCCAGGGTTACACAGGTAGTAAGTGTCTGAGGCCAAATTTGAACTTAGGTCTTCCTGACTCCAGACCTGGTACTCTGCCCTGGGAAAGAATTACTATCCCCTTATAGGATATAAAGGAAGTCACAATAGTTAAAACCTTGCCTATCTCTATCCCTATTTTTGTGGTGCTGGAGAAGGCAATGCAGTTTCGTGGAAAGAGCTTATAACTTGAACTCAGAAGCCTGGATTCAAATCCTCCTTCAGATGTTGAATGGATTGTGATCATGGACAGATCATTTGACTTATCACAGCTTCACTTTCTTCAACCATAAAATGAAAATAATACACATACTGTAAACATACCTCATGAGTCTGATCTGAGAAAAGTATTTTGCAAACTTTAAAGTTTAAATCTTGAAGTGTGCTATGGATAGAATGATAGCCCTGCTAACATGAAAATATATATATAGTCATTGTGGTCTGACTGGGGGCTCATTACTCAGAATAGTTCATTATACTTTGGAAAACAGAGAGCAAGAATGGGTTATAGAACAGGTCAATTTTGCTGAGGGGGAGAGGGTTGGGAAATGTCTATGGTATGGGATGTTACTCAGAGTGGGCAGGCCAAGGGAGGACATAGGGCCTTTGGCAGCTACAGCCAAAATGAAGATACCAGGGAGAGAGGGGGAATGGTGTAGGGATATCTATATGGCTATCAGATTAATTCTAATCTTCCTAATACACAGTTCTGATCATGTCAATCATGTAACTCACAGTTCAAGAAATTTCAGTGTTTCTTTATTACCTACTACAGTACAAATCCTTACTATGTAATTCGATGCCTACCAAAATGTGACTCCAACCTACTTTTCCAGTCTTATTTCATGCTCCTTTTTTTCTTGTAGTGTACACTTTAGTCAAACTGGTCTACTCACCATCTCCTGAAACAATCCATGCTTTCCCCTCTGTGAACCTCTGTTCATACTATTCCTTATGTTTTAAATGCTTTCCTTTATTCAACATAAAAATTATTAAGCACTTGCTCTATGAAGAACACTGTGCTGAGAGTTAGAGGAAGTGAATGTGAAGTTTATACAAGAAAGGATTCCTGTCTTTATGAATCTTACAGCTTAGTAGGGAACTGACACAAACAGATGTAGCAGCAACCACACTGGCATACCCAGGATGGCTGCTAGCACAGGTTCTTAGATCTGCTTTACTAGGAAAGATAGCTGTTTGAGGGGTCAACAATCTTTTTTAATTATATTCACTAGTTCAGGGGAAAAGTCAGTACCCCAGACTTCAGAGAAACAGAGAAAATACAAGCAGAGAAGTGAAGACCAACAGACAGGGCTCTGACTGCCTGAATCAACTATATACTTTACATACATCCCTGGATCAAGAGAGCCTTTACATCTGAGCAATCAGGGAGCTCTGAACGTAAGGCCATTCAGAATCTCGTCCAAGGAATAAACAAGATCCTTTTCATAAGTGAGCCTCCAAAGCGAAATACCAACTCGAGTATATATACACTCTTCAGAGCCAGAAGGCATCACAACCCTCTTGACTCAGTGCCTAATTAGAAATTAGTGAGAGGTGTGAAAGCCTTCCTACAGGCAAGCCTTCCCTAAGCAAGCTTCCTTTAATGGGCTCCCAGTGAGACCTATTAATGGGTGGGGAAAATCTTATATCCCATTAACATTACAACGGATAACTAAATACACAATATTATGCAAGTAGTTAGGGAGAGGAATGATTTGAGCAAACTGAAGAAAGTAGGGCTGAGGTCACCAGTTCCATCCCAAAGCCTTCCTAGGCCAAACTTCAGGACACCTTGCATAGTCTTTGTGCTTGCTTATATGGAGCACTATTGGGTGTTTAAATGAATTTCCTTACCCTCAACTCAAATTTTAAACTGAAACAAGAAAGTTGTTGCTGAGGAAAACAAAGAGAATTTTAAAAGACAGTTTTGACCTATGGGGCTTTTGCTTCACTGGTTGGGTGAAGCAGGGGAGTTTCCTCACAAAATCAGATCAGATAAGTGACTTACCATGATCACACATGATAAATGTTAGAGCTCACATTGGAACATGAGCTTTAAAATTTGAGTCCACTGCTCATTCTATTATATCCTGTGTTTATGTTCCTGACCTTATATTACAAGTTCCTTATGACTTGGGCTAGGGTTTGCACCAATTGTTGAATTTTCAGTGTGAACATTTATAGCTGAGAAATCAATTACAAATCAGGGCTTGATTTACTGTTTTGTTGATTGTATAGACTTTATTTTATTTTTAAAGCAATTGGGGTTAAGTAACTTGCCCAAGGTTACACAGCCAGTTATTTTGTGTGGGTGTTAAGTATCTGAGGCTGAAACCGATCCCAGGTTCTCCCGACTCCAGGGCTGACACTCTTACTCACTGTGCCACCTAGCCGCCCCAATTGTCTAGACTTTAAAAAGTGTTAATATTACATATTAAACTTAAAAGTTTAGTGTGCACTTTTTTTTTCCAGAGGGGAAATAAGGGCGTGGCTATTAAACATTTACCAGCACATCCCTGGTTATGCTTACAAAAAGAGCTATAATGTCTTCCTTGTGGGAAGAAGATTCTTAACAGCTACAGTTCAGGACTAATTATATGGGACTAGTGATTCAATTAGAGAAATAGTATATGGGAGTAGAACCTCTGCAGAGATCCAGAGGAGGGCAGTGTAACTGAGAAAGTAATTTAGTAGATGATAATGATGTCATCAGTGGGAAAAACAGCCCAGCAGATGACAGCAGCAACTCTGCAAAGTAGCAATTAGTAGATTTAGAGGCAGATAGATGTCCCAGCTGGGACAAAGACCTAAAAGCCTTATTTATCTAGACCCCCATTCTAGACTGCATATGTTGCTTCTTCCACTGCTGGTGCAGGAACCTGTGGGGGAATATGATTCTATGTATATAAATAATTTTTTCCCTGAAATTTTATTTTTATTTGTTTATTTTGCTTCGCTATTATCAAATGGCTGATAAAGTTAACATGTTCTCTGGTTTGGTCCAAGAAAAGGATAACATTGGTGTACCTTGTGAATTGTAGGTTTGGAAAATGCTAATGTAAGCCATGTCTTGAATAAGAATATAGTCTTTAGAGGTTCTCATTTTCAGTCAAGGAGGTCTGAACTCTAAGTACATTAGCAAGTTACAAAATAAAGTTCTAAATGAGCTCTGAGAGGGATGGTCTACTTACTGCATGGAGGGTGAGGGTGGAGCAGAAAAGCCTTCATGGAGAATTTATCTAGACTCCTTGTTTGATCTTACATACTCACTTAATCATTTCCTAATTTTTATTATAGTTGTTTTATAAATATACATATACGTATACATGTACATACATATGTCTATGCCCATACATATACAATCTGCCTTGCCCCATCCCTGCACAAGATGGTGAGCTCCCTGAGGGCAAGGACTTCATGGTTTTTTATCTTTGTATGGCCAGAAAGTAACACATAGTAAATGGTTACTAAATGAGTTGAATTTTTAAATTGAACTGATTTAGGTCTTTAGGAACCCTCCCAGCCTAAGTCAGAAAATAGAATCACAGTCAGTAGCTTCAGGGAGCTTTTAATTCCCCAGCCAAATACACTGTTCTAAATGCCACCATGTGGATTAACCAAGCAAAAGGAGAGAAGTGCTTCGAAGACAGAAAGCCCAATATAAATGCCAAATCTAAACTGTCTCCATAAATAATAATGATTTTATTTTCCCCCATTGCTAATTAGCAGCAATAATATAATGACTTTTTTTTTAACAAGGAAACAGAAGTTACTTAAATGTGCAATTATTCAGTCAGCAATTTTCAAATCATAAATATGGATTGCTCTGAGTTACCAAGTTCAAATGATCTGAAATGGAGTACCGTATGCAAATGTGATTAACACACCAGAGCACTGTTTAGCCCAGGAAGGTGATTTAAAAAAAAAAATAAAATAAAATGATTGTTGCAACCAGGTGTAGGTCATTAACATTGCTAACTAATAATTTCCTTCCATTAATCCTGTCTCCTCACCCTCCTGCTGTTTGGAGGATGGAGGCAGAAGGTCAAGGCCATTGTCCAGGATTCCAGTGCAGAGCCATGTCTCACATTGAGCTAATAACTGCACACAAGCCCAAAGCTGAATCCATACCAACCTGTGTAAAATGGTTCCATGTGGTTGAGTGGAAACAGCTTCTCTCTAGGCTTATCCACACCAACTCAGACTTTTCTGTGGTTCTCATTCCAGAGTACAGACCACATCCCAAACCACATGGTCACCTGCCCTACTAGGATGAGTAATATAACGGTGAAAATCCTGGACTTTGAAGTCAGACCACAGGGTTTTGAATCCCATCTGTGCCACTTACTATCTGTATGACCTTGGCTAAGTCTCTATACTCTTCTCAACCTTGGTTTCTCCATCTCCATTAGGTTAACAGATCATATGACCTCAAAGTTCTCTTACTGCTCTAATATTGTATGATTCTGAGCAGTCCCCCTGTAATAACTTCCAAATCTCCCTTCTTGGATGATGTTTCCACTCTGGTTGGTCCCAGAAGTAATTCTCCATAGATTCACAAGCTACATAGGCCATCCATACACCCTGAATATTTTAAGGACCCACCTGGGCCACCTAAGCTGGTATAGCACTCAGGACTTAAGCAAGAAAGAAATATGGAGGCCAGGAAGATTTATTATTTCCTTCCACATCCTCAAAGCTTACTTTTATTGGTTTCTGTAGCTAAAACTGAAAGCTAAGTCCCAAGAGGGGAAATTACACCTGAATTAGTGAATTGTAGAAATGGCTTACTATTTATGTAGTCTATACATAGTATATAACCTATGTAGAAATAGATTACTATTCTATGGTAAAAATTGGTTACTATTCCATGGTAAAAAGATTCCCAATACAAAAGACCCAGAAACTGTGTGGTAAATGGAATGCATTAATTATAGCACAATTATAGATTACCAATCATATATTACCAATCATCCATCCAATCATCCATTACCAATCATTACCAATCATCCAGACTCCTCAGGACTCATTGTACTTTCAGTGAGGTAGTTACAGATAAGATCCACTAAAGGAAGATGGTCCATTCCCCATGGAAGCTCTATGCATTTTGCAAAACATTCCTTAATGAAAAAGCGAAGTGACAGCCAGAGCAGGTATTGTAATAAGACCATAAGACAAATTGCTTGATGTTAGCACTTAAATGCCTTTCTGGTTCCCAAAATGAGGACATACATATAAGTGACAGCTATGAAATGGCAAACTGGAAAAATACCAGTGGCACCAGCCAGTGTTGTTTCATTCCCTGATACTGCATGAGATATTGTTTGCTGACAGGTAATGGACATGATCTAAATCACTCTCTCTCTTTTGCCCCTTCAGATACAATCAGTTATCATTTCACAAAGTAATGAATCTGCCAGACTGGAGAATCCCAGAAGGTTCTGGTAGAATCAACCTTTTGACTTTTTTCGTAACCTTCTCCTACTCTTGAGGCATTTCAAACTTTCTCAGCTTTCTTTCATAGTCTCAAATACACAGTTTTGATATAAGAGATACACAAGTATTCAGAGTTGGTGGTTAAGAAAGAGAGTGTGTGGGGGTGAGTAGGAAAGAGAGGAAGAAGTACTAGAAGGCAAAGAGATGCCAAAGAAGACATCTCAGATGACTAGAATAGGCAAAGAAAACAAAAACAAAAAGATTCATAAAAACAGACAGAGACTGAGAAATACGGCTATGCATGAAAGGAATGAAGTATAGAAAGAGAGAAAATAGGTTTAAAAGAATCCAAGGTCTCAGAATAAGTGAGAGTTGCAAATACCTATTAAAGCCACATGGAGAAATGAATGTAGAGAGATAAAGGAAAGGAGAGAGAGAGAGAGAGAGAGAGAGAGAGAGAGAGAGAGAGAGAGAGAGAGAGAGAGAGAGAGAGAGAGAGAGCCAGAAAGAGCAGTTTTTCATCTAGGGCACCCAATTTGCATGCCCTGAAAAGAACTGGCTTGGAGCAGATAAAATCAATTATAGTGATATCTGGGATTGAAAAATTCACAAGATGTATACACACTCAACAACAGCTTAATGAATTCATTAACAATCTATAAATACTCAAAGAAATAAGGGCTGTAAAAATACAAACCTCCAATACCACCCCCACCAACAAATTAAAGCAAACTATTTCTACCCCCCATGAAAGCATAGCCTTGGGTCACAGCACTCATTTGTATTTTCTTTCTGTGCAAACTCATTCTATCATACCCATCCATCTCTGCAAATGAGGTTTCTCAATCATCCCTAGCGTAAGCACCTTGGACAGCTTCCCCAATTTAGCAAACTTAGGTACTAGTGCTACAATAATACTGACTTTCCTAGGTTCTCCAATTGTGCTTGATTACAACTCCGAACACACTCCTTTGTGGCCCATTACAAATGCTCTTGTTTGATGCACATTCTCTATAATACTTAAGTTCTGTAGGTCTGTAATATATTACTCTTCACAAAAGGGACATAATAATGGTTGAGACTGCTGTGTGTGGCTTTCTACTTCTTGCCTAGAAATCCATTCCATGTAGCTATCAGTCTATTAAAAATAGGAATATTTATTATTTTATTCCCTGTTAGTTTCCAAATTATTCATGGGATAATGTAATCTACAGGGAGCTCTTTTTTAAGCTCTTTATTACTGATTTTTTTTACTGAATTTTTAAAATGTTTAATAATACAATGTGATCCATTACTGAACTCATTGCTACATACAATTATGTCAGAGAATGCATCCCACCCAGAATACCAGATTTTAAATAAATAGAAAAATTCCAAGGATTTTCCATACAGTTGGTTTCAGTAGCTCAGATATGGGCCTACTCATAGCCACCCAGTTCATGTTCTGGACCCTTCACCCCCTGATCCGAATGTTTCAGTCATGTGCAAGTAAATTGGTGATGAATGTCTCATGTTAAAATGCAACCAGCCAGCTGTAACTGCAGTAGGAAGATACCTTGCAGCTGTGCAGAACTCAGGAGAACATATGAAAGGGCAAAGGTAAGGAGGAGGTTGAAAGAGAAAGGATAAGAATGAAAGTTACAGTGTCCATTCCCATAATACCAGTTCCCACAGTACCAGAGAATTTTCCAGAGATAGTGCCCACTTGTGCTAACTTCCTAGAAATGAATAGGTAGGTGCTCTGGGGTCCAGTACTCAAACCTGTGAGCACTGGTTCTGAAATTAAAAAAAAAAAACTTTTATTCAAATCCTAGTTTTGCTATTTTATGACTGTGGAATCATGGGCTTAATCTTTCTAAGCCTTGATTTTCTTATCTATAAAATAGGACAATAGTGCTTGAATTACTCATCTCACAAGACTATTTTGAGAATCACATGAAATCATGTATAAAAGTGCTTTATATAACTAAATACCATAAAACAAGCTATTATTATTCAATTTTGGTACCATAAAAGTGTTTTGGATGCAAGAATAAGTAGGGGCAGAAAGAGTAGGAATACTGTCAAATAAAGGGGTTTGATCTCTCCTCCCTCCTCACCTCCTGAGGTCAAAAGAATAAATGCACTTGCAAATCTCCCCCTCCCCCTAATTCCTTAGCTCTCCCCACTTTCTCAGGAGTTCTCTGTCACAGTTCCATCACAGAGACCCCTCACAAGTGCTTAGCCAACACTACTACCTGACTAAGGGATTAAAGGAGAATCACTGGCTTGTAGGTCCTCTTAACAGAAGGTTGAGCTTCATATCCAATGTCTAGTATTGGTTCAGGGAGAAGTGAAGGGAGGTTGGACTGGTGTCAGCATTGACAGGGAAGGGGAAAACTTCAAGAATCTATTGTCTATAACCAAGGGCCACAGTTCTGAGGGAGTTTTATTCCATGACCCCAGATCACTGTTGTTCTCTCTGCCTATAAACACATCTTCTCCTTCCTTTGCTTTCCTTGAAAAATGCAAAAGAGACAGTTTATCCCAATAGGCAAAAGGGCAAATTCCTTAACAGTCCTTTTAAAAGTACTAGTTGAACCCTCTACATTGAGACCTGAATGCTTTCTGGAATAGTGCATTAATGTGATCAAATTCCAAGTCACAGCTATGACCCATCCCATGCTGATCCCCATAACAAAAATGCCATGAAAATATGGGTTGCAATTATGATGACGTAAGCTGAACATATAGAAGATCTTGCCAATGGGAAGGTGTGACTGGGGGCTCACATTTCCTTCTCTTCAAAGGGTAGCAAAGTCTCTGAGCTTCCCATAGGACATAGCTCTAAACACCCAAGTAAACCAACCACAGGCCCTCTAGGACAAAGAGAAGTAAGGTAGGAGAATGGCAGGAGTGAGTGTTCTTTTCTTTGTTTCCACCCAGTCTTTCTGCTTGCTCCTAGGGCTAAGGAAGTTAACCTTCCTTGAGACTGCTGGAAACTTCACAGCTGTCCTTTATGCTTCATTTCTCACTGTAAACAAAAGAAAAACCATTTCCCTGGGTTAACATCAGAAGCTCAGTAGAGCCTCAGCCTAGTTTGTCATCTAGGCCTGAGAGACTCACTTACCAAAAACAACTCTCAAACAGGGGGTTCAAGGCAGTGAGATTCAAACTTAGCCATTCCCAGGGAAAACAATAAACCTTGCTCAGAAGCAAATAATTAGAACTGCTCATTAACATGGCCATAAATGCATTCCCCCTCCCCTGTCTGCCCCTGGTAAGCAGGAGCAGAGAGTTTCTTGGCTCACTGAGTTTTATCCATTCAGCTGGAAGACGTGTTCCTCTCCATTTAGCCCAATGGCAGGAGGGGGGCACCAAGCCAACTGTAGGAATGGGGACTGTAGCTAGAGGACAGGAGAGAGAGGGCAGTAGGAAAGAGAGAACAGATGCCATTGAAAGCTGAGGGAGGAGGGAGAGAGTGGTATGTGAAAGATAAGCAGCTATCAATTGTAACATACATACAAAATAGCTATTCTGATAAAAGAAAATACCTATCAGAATGATTGTAATCATTCTGGTTATCAATGAATTCGTTGATTTCATTAATTTTTTATTTATTATTTTTTTAATTTTTTAAAATTAATTTGTTTGTTTCCTTTTAGTTTACAGGATTCAATTCCACAATTCCTTGAGTTTCACATTTTGTCCCCCTCTCTTCCCCCCCCCCCATGGCGGCATATAGTCAAGTGTAGGATCTGTAAATACTTTCACATTATACATTAGTCAGGTTATAAGTACGGATTGTACCAGCTGGCATGAAAAATGGTAAAGAGGACATAAAACCAAATAAGAGAAGGAAAAAGATCAGGTATTTTGCTTCCACCTGGATATAAACTTAGTTCTTTCTAGTTCTTTCTCTGTATGCACATATTTCTTTCCATCATGAGTCTTTTGGGATTGACTTATATCACTGCATTGCTGAGAAGAGTCCAGTCTATCAAAGTTGGTCATCACACATATGTTGTGTCTATAACTCCTGGTTCTACTCTTCTCACTCAGCATCAGTTTGTATAAGCCTTTCCAGGTAAATATGAAGACTGTCTGCTCCTTGTTTCTTATAGCACATTTTTTTTAAGCAATCGGGGTTAAGAAACTTGCTCAAGGTTACATGGCCAGTTATTTCTGGGTGTGGTGCTGAGTGTCTGAGCCTGGGATTGGATCTCCAGGTCATCCTGACACTGGAGCCAGTGCTCTTACTCGCTGAGCCACCTGGCTGCCCCGAATTCGTTGATTTCAACATGATAAGCTATTATCAAGAAGAACAAATATACCAATAATAATATCTATTCCTACTTTATAGCACTGTTATAAAGATAAAATTATATAATGCATTTAAAAACACTTTAGCAACCTATAAAGCATACTTTTAATGAAAGTGATTGCAGAATCTCAGAATTCTTAAGAAGCTCAGTGGAAATATAATTCAGCCTTGACCAAAAATTCCTCCTTGACATCCCTAAGAAGTAGTCACTAGGACTCCACTTAAAAACTTTTAGTGATATAGAACCTACTATCTTCTGAGGCAGACCATTCCACTCTTAGAATTTTTTCCTTATGCTAAGCAAAAAGTTTCCTCTTGGCAATTTCCACCATTGCTCCTAGTTATTTTTTTCCTTTGGGTTCAACAAGCTTCATCCCTCTTCCATATGATAGCAACTCAGATTTTAAAGACATTTATATGCCCTGAAGTCTTCTCCAGACTAAAGATTCCCACTTCCACTTAGCACATCACATAGCTTCCAATACATCCTCCCAATATTCTTTCTCCAGAAGTTCATTAATTTTCTTTCTAAAATGTAGCACCTAGAAGTGAATACAATCTACTGGATTTGAGGATCATGACCTTGAGGATTGTATGCTACAAGGTGCTATATAAATTTGATATAATCAGTATGTTCCACTAAAGTTCTATTCCTATACCTTGTTGTGGCAAAGATGAGAATTTTGAAAGATATGCCAGGATGGCCAAAGTTCTGGGACATCTTACCAAGCTAGGAATGGTTCTAATGCAGGCCTATTGATGGACTGTGTGACTGTCCTCTGAGGATCATCTACTCAGAGATTCTTATAATAGATTTGCCACAAGCTAATGATCTCTTGCCATAGAAATTCATTGATGCTATTGACTTAAGGGCACAGAAAAGTTAGGATCTGCATGACAGGAAGGTAGACACACTAATAACATCATGGATCCTTGAGATGTTGAATAATTATTGCCGGTTGTTATGAGAATCCAGATGGCTCCTGGCTCCTGGCTCCTGGGCTCCTGGGCTCCTGGGCTCCTGGGCTCCTGGGCTCCTGGCCTCCTGTTCAGAAGAAGCTCCACCAAGACAAGTTTTCAGGACTCAGGTCTCCATTCTTCTGTAGCTGTTCTGCCACCAGATCTCAGTCTCAAGGAAATTCTGACTGTGCCTCTCTGGGGCTTTTCTTATATGCACAGTATTACCTAGTCACTTCCTTCAGCCAACTTCCTGTTACTCAGTAACCAGGGACAGGAGTTCATACCTTCTGTTTGCCCAATCAGAGGCTTGATCAGTTACTAAGTGTTAAGTACCTGCTACTTTTGCCAACACAAAGGGATCTTCAAATTCAAAATTGCATTACCATTACAGGGAGTTAACCTTGTAGAATGGAAGACCTGGGTCAAGTCTTACCTCTGATTCATACTGGCTGTGTGTGACCATGGGCAAGTCACTGGAGCTCTCAGTGTCCCTGGAAACCCTCTACAGATGAATTGTATCTGTATCAAGTGAGTTTCCAAATTAGAAGTTTCCCACACTGATTAAATCATAGGTCCAGACCAAAAGAAAAAAAAATGTTGTAATCACAAGCATCTACAAAGCCATTGTCTAAACCACTCTAAGTGACCTCACACTTATCTAGTCAAATAATCAACCAACAAGTATTTATTAAGCACCTACTGTGTGCCAAACACTGTGCACATAAAGACAACAAATGAAATAATCCCTAACTTCAAGGAATTCTCGTTCTAACTGGGAACAACTGATAATAAAAAGAGATCTTTGATTTTTACTTTCTCTCTGTTTTCTCTACAAGGGAGATTGACCTTTATACTTAAAATAAAAGAATAAAAATGATTAAAGTTGATAATCAAGGAAAGTAAGGAGATAGCAGAGCACTTAGTTACCCTTGGGGAATTCAAGGCACCTGCCTCAAATGAACTACAGCCTAGGGTCTGATGCATATATCTTTGCTGAGCCATCATCAATGATATTTGAAAAATAATTTAAAATGGGGGAGTTGCCACAAGGATAGAAGGACAAATGATGTCCTGATGTTCAAAAAAGGGAAGATATCAAGGCTAGTGAGCTTGATTTTGATTCCAGGGAAAATATTAGAAAGGATAAGTAAAGTAAATATGTTGGTACATTCCTCAGAAGGAAACTGGTGATTACAAAGATCCTGCATAGCTTCCTCAAGAATAGGTTATTCCTGGGGCGGCTAGGTGGCGCAGGGAGTAAGAGAGCAGGGCCCAGAGTCCAGAGGACCCAAGATTGGTTCCAGTCTCAGATACTTAACACACACACACACACACACACACACACACACACACAAACTGGCCGTGTAACATTGGGCAAGTTACTTAACCCCAATTGTTTAAAAAAAAAAAGAATAGATTATTCCAAACTAACCTAGTTTACTTCTTTTTTTTTAATTGCAGTATATTAATAAACTACTAAGAGAAATGAATTCTATGACTATAGCTTACCAAAATGCTGGTGAATATTTTGATATGATATCTCATATTATTCTCATGGAGAAAATGAAGAGATGTTCTTACTAGATAATAAATTTGATGTATTCAGAACTGATTGAATTGACTAACTAAAAGAATTATTAATAGTTCAGTGTCACCATGCATCTCCAATGTATTATTCCAGAGACCTCTGCTTGGTCCTGTACTGTTTAACATTTTTACTACTACTACTACTACTACTACTCTATGACTACTATGACTACTACTACTACTGCTACTGCCACCACCACCACCACTGCTGCCACTGCCATCACTTCCATTACCACCACCACCACTACTACTACTAGATAGCATTTATATGGTATTTTAAATTTTGCAAAAGGCTTTCCACGTTTTTTTTCATTTGATCCTCATGACAATCCTGTGAGGTGGGTGCTTTTATTATTCTCATTTTGAAGAAGAAACTGAAGCTAAAGATCAAGTTACTTACCCAGGGTTACACAGTTAAGGACTAGTTAAGGACTGAGTCCAGATTTGAACTCAGGAAGATGATTCTAAATCTAGCACTCTATCTACCCATCTATAAATAAGTGATTTTGATTAAAGGCATGAAGTGTGCAGCTGACAGAAAGCTGGGAGGGATAGCTAACATATTGGATGACAAAGTCAAGATCCAAAAGGATTATGACAAGTTAGAGTACTTCAATAAGTTGAAATTCAATAAATATAAAGTTTTGCCCTTGGATAAAAAACAAAACACAACAGTGCCACAGTTATAAGGAGGTAAAGATAGATACCACTTTTCTGAAAAAGATCTAGGGGTTTTAGTGTACTGCAAGCTCAATATACATCAGTAATGTAGTGAGTAGCCATACCATGAGTCATCAAGGTAATGGTTTTATAGTCAACAAGTCAGTTTAGGGGATAAGATGAGGGGCTCTGATTTGGATATATTGAATTTAAGATGCCTACAAGAATATATAGTTCAGGATGTCCAGTAGGTGGTATGTGTATATTTGCCATATACACATACATATATATCCACATGCATGCATACATGTTTACACACATGCATATATAATATTATATAATTTAATAATATTATAGATTGGCACTAAGGAAAGAGACTAGAATTAGATACATAGATCTAAGTCATCTGCAGAGAAATGGTCATTGAACTCATAGGAGCTGATCACATCAATAGGAGAGTATGTAAAGAGAATAGAGCCTTAGGGCACACCCATGGTTAGGGGGCATGATAGAGATCAGCCAAGGACTCTTGAGGAGGGCTAATTAGATAGATAGGAGAATAATCAAGAGAACAATGTCACAAAAACTCGGGGAGAAAAGAATATCTAGCAAGAGAGAGTGATTAGTTGTATCAGATGCTGCACAGAAGTCAAGAAGGATGTGGAATGAGAAAAGGAAACAGACTGTGAGATTGCAACTTGTCCAGGGCAACACAGTAGTAGGTCGGTATTACTTAGTTGTTCAGTTGTGTCTGACTCTTTGTGACACTATTTGGGGTTTTCTTGGCAGACACTGGAGTGTTTTGCCATCTCCTTCTCCAGCTCATTTTACAGATGAGGAAACTGAGGCAAATAGAATTGAGTGATGTGCCCAGGGTTACATAGCTAGTATAAGTGTCTAGAGCCAGATTTGAACTCATGAAGTGAGTCTTCCTCATTCTAAGTCTAGTGTTCTATCTACTGTGCCACCTAGCAAGTAGTAGAACCAGACATCAAACCCAAGTTCAAAGTCATAGTCTAGTATTCTTGTAAGTGCACAATTTTCAGTATTGAAAATAGAATAGGGAAAAGAAAGATGGAAGAAGCAGGACTTAGTGGAACCTGAAGAGGGGCCAAGAATGATGAGAATAGAGGAGAGGTATTTTAGGGAATACGATGTGATGGTCAGTGTGATGCAAGAGGAGATTACCGCATAATCTTAGAGATGAGGCATATATTATTGCTCTCATTTTAAAGAAGATTTCGAGGCAAGAGAGGGTAGTTTCTTAATTGAGGTCATGCAGGGAATCTTTGGCCAAGTCAGGATTAGAATCTACACCATTTCTATTAAATTATTCTTTTAACTAAAGCACATGCAGCTTTTTAGGAAATTCTTAAAGTAACCACATCCATCTACTCCACAAGAGAGAACTTTGATGCTCTGTCCGACTGCTACATAAAGGTTAGTATGGTCTTATAGTAAAGTGGCAAGAGAACTCATTTCATCTAAGATATAGGAAAGAAATTTCTCTCCTTCCTATGGGCATGTTAGTCCTCTGTTGGAGCTAACCAGAAAGTTATCCCAACTTCTTTGCACCAGAAAAGACCATGAGATATGTAGTATTATGTATAATATATGAAATATACAATATTATTGAGTATATTATATTTACATGTATGTAAACATGTATGCATGCATGTGAATATATGTGTGTTTATGTGGCAAATATACACATAAGTAAACCACTTAATTTTTTCATTCATTCATTCATCACTGACCTTCATGCAAACATACTCCTATGTTTAGTTGATGAAAATGTTACCTTCTCCTAGGGATGCTTACATTTCAATAAAGGAAACCTCTTGAGGAATGAAAAACTGCAACATACAGAGAAACCAATGCCTAATGGTTAAACTTCAGATACCTTAGCATATGATGAGTGACGCATTTGGGGAGCATAAGGATACGCCTAAGGCTTCTCAAATTCTTCTGTGAAGGTGGTCCCTATTCTTCATACTCTTAAGGCCAGACTTGGTGAGAGACATTATTTGGGCAGAAAAATACTGACTCTGATGCTAGTGGTGATTAATCCCCACCCTAGTCCCTCCTCTGGTTTGTTTCCCAAGACTCATTTCTTTAGTCCAGCTCCAGTGATTACTTGTCAACTCAGGATAGGGAGAAGTTAAATGATGTTGATGGCCTTGCCTCTTTCTGGATTTATTTTTCTTGATTATTTATGGGATCCCAACTGTCCCTAGCTCTTTACAGCAGATAAAAATTTGCAAAGCCAAGAGCAAAGTCCTATTTGCTGATTTTCCCTGGCTAATCCTGTAAGTGGGACTCAGGCATCAGGGCTGGGTAAAGAGCCATCTTCAGCACTGGACAGCTGCCAAGCTCTGCTGAGCTGACAGGACCTGTTGAAGGAGGTAAAAAAAAAAAAGGTGGTCTTGAGAAAAGTGATTCAGTCTTGGGAGAAACAAGGAAGAAGGGGGAAATTAGGAGGTGGTAGATGAAATGAACTAGAACAGAGAAGGAGGAAAGAAGGTCAAACCAGTAGTAGTTTCTTTTCCTTGGAGAATCTCATTAATTTTTCCCCCTCTCTTCTTAGTAATTGAGTAGAGTTTTTCTTGTCTCAATTTAAATCCATTATTTCTGAGCCTTGTCACTTCTACATAACAAGAGTAATTCTTCTCTGTTCTCTCTGGGTCTACCCTTTTCTACTTGGCTGGCATCAAAGTTACCAATGACCTGTACGGATTTCATGCCCTCAATTTTTTATCCAACTCTCTGCCAGGCTCAGCTTTTACTAGGCTTGGACAAGCCTCCAGTAAAATCAAAGCACTGAACTCAAATACTGAAATCCCACCAACCTAGAGAATAGCACCCACTCCGCTAAAAGAGGATGGGCCAATAAAGGGCAGTTAAGGTGTTGTATCTGGTCATTTTCTCCACTGTTCTCTCCGAATTGCTGACTAAACCCTAATTTAGTGTTCAGATTGCTTTTGCACTGGACTCCTTTCTCTAAGTGTGTTTAATCTGCTGTAAAATTGTTTTCATGGCTGCAGTCAATGTTATTGTAACTGTTTTACAATGTGCATTATCTTCGCTTTGCAAAGGGCCTCGGTAGTCTCTATGCAAATCAGTTTCTTGTCCAATACCATTAAGTAGTGTTGGGGAAAAGGATTGGTGGAGATTGTACAGTCCTGTGAACTTTGAGTTGGTGTCAATACACTTAAAGCAGGTGAGATTTGGTCTGACATTGAATGTATCAATGGGTATTACCTAAAAAATACAAAGTCCCATTCGTGTTCTAGAGAACACCTGGTTCTGGCCATTAGTAAATTTATAGTTTCCTGGAATAGAAAAAGTTCAGAATCTCAGCATAGATCTCTATGTGTTTACAGAGACATATGCCTCTTTCTCCAGGGCCCAGTGTAGAGATAAATAAAGAATGCCTGGTTAGTTTGAACCCCATCACAAATAGGTCCCAAGCCAGGTGTATAAACAGTCTTAAATTTACAGCACTGAGCTAGATAATACTGCAGAAAATAAAAAGGTCAGAAGCTACAATAGCAGTTTCAGAGTTGTACAATGAACATAACACATCTGGGAAAGTTAGTTATAAGTGACTCAAAGCTCCATCAATAATACAAAGCTTCTGAATAAACAATGTAACCCACAAGATTTCACTAAGCCCAGAACAATAAGCAAAATCAGTTGGAATTTTCTTTGCCACCTATAATGGAGTTTTGCGATCAAGATGTCTAATGCTTCCCCAATCTTAATCCCCAGACCCTACTGTCTCAGGATCTCTAGGCCTCAGGGGGAGGAGTCTCAAACAGAAGCCCAAAGACAGAGAAATAGCAGCCCTGCTAAATCCTTGTAAACTTTATATTATATGCAGGATAAGGTAAGCTATTAAATTTCCAGGTAGAGTTCTTAGGAGCCTTGGGCTACTGCAGCTCCTTCTTGTGGTCTTCTATGCCCCAGCCTTACTTTTCTTAGGGAAAGGGTAAAAATGAAAAGCCACTCTGAAAGGGATGGCTCTTTGAGAGAATTCCACTTAACCTTTCCATTGTTGATAAACTTAAAAGTCATATCAGAAAAAAAACCCATCTGATGGACATCTACTACACCTCTGTTAGCCAATCATTGCCATGTTCTCTATTCTCTGTCCAAAGTTCCTTGGGCTTCATGGGTGTTCTGTACATTTTTTGCCAAGGATAGGAAAGATGGGAAAAGGAAAAGGTTTATCAAGAAGTTTCAGGAGCAGAATTTCCATAGATTCTTTATCTCAACAGTACAATTATGATCATAGATTTATATCCTTCAAAAAGAAGATAAGTTTGCCTGACTGGAGGGTCAGAATATTACATTAAAATAAATCAAATCACCATAATGCCAGTTTTTCAATGAAACAATTGCTATCTTATCTGTTCTCTACTCTTCTCTTTTATAGAATAGACTCCTTTGCTACTATTTTCCTTGAACATATATATGTCAAGTACCTACTATGTGCCAGAGTCTGTGCTATGTACTGGGATTACAAATTGACTACAAAGGATATATGAAGGAAGATGTTATCTGCATCCAGAGAATGAACTGATAAACAGAAGTATGTACAGAATGTACACACACACACACATATATACACATATATGTATATAAACATACATACACGCACATACACACATTTGTATTTGATGGTAGTCATTTCTAGGCTGGGGAGGGGGAAGAAAAAAAGAAGTTTACATCATAACTTTATTAGATATTTAAAAGGAATAGTAAGTTATACATAATAGATTTGCAGTTTCATGGGCAATCATTTTTTTTATTGCGCTATGTTATGGAAATGCTTGTTTTATTCCAGAATTGAAAATAAATAAATAAATAAATTTTAAAAAGATGAAAGCAATTTAGTCATTGCCCACAAGGAGTTTATGTTCTACTGGAAAGAAACAACATGCATATGTAGAAGTAAATAGAAACTACGTAGAAAAAAAATACAAGCTAGATGTGGTGGTGCATGCCCATGATCCCTGTAACCTGGGAGACTGAAGCTAGTGGATCATTGAGTTCCAGAATTCTGAGCTGCTGTACTGCTAAACTTGGTCAGGTGTCCATGCTAAGTGCAGCACCAGTGTGACAAGCTCCCAGCAGTGAAGGACCAACAAGCTGCCTAAGGAGATATGAATTAGCAGTAGATTAAAGTTTCTATGCTGACGAGCACTGAGATTGGTCCATGAGTGGTTTATAGTCTGAGTGAGATAGAGACACCCAGTTTCAATAAGGAAAGAAGGAAGGAAGGAAGGAAGGAAGGAAGGAAGGAAGGAAGGAAGGAAGGAAGGAAGGGAGGGAAAGAGGGAGGGAAGAAGGAAGGAAGGCATAAAGTAAGGAAGGTATAAAGGAAGGAAAGAAGGAAAAAAATGAAGGAAGGTAAGAAGGAAAGAAGGAAGGAAGGACAATATAAAGTCATTGGAGGAGGGGGGCATTAGCAACTGGGGGCAAAGATAAGGAATAGAGGAGGGGCCAGAGATGAGCTTTGAGGAAAACAAGAGATTCCAAGAAGCAGAAGAGAGGAGGAAGTGCATTACAGGCATTGAGTAGAGCCTGCACAGAGGCACATATTAGAGGCATAAGGCAGAGTCATTTGAAATCAATCTAGAAAGATAGGTTAGAATCAAATTGTGAAGGGCTTTAAATACCAAACAGATATTTCATCCTCGAGTCAGTAGGGAGCCAGTGGAGCTTACTGAGCAGAGAAGTGATTTGTCAGACCTGTACTTTAGGAATAAATATCAAGTGAGCAGAAGGATGGTTTGGGAAGGAGAGAAACCTGAGGCAGACAGACCAATTGGTACTTCAAAACAATCTTCTTCATCTAAACATTAAATATCTTTCATTATCTGGGATTTAAAAAATGGGGGGGGGGGTGGAACAGATCTATGATATCATTAGCATAGACAACTCCCAGTAAGGAAACTTCCTTCACCAATGCAGATCAACTCTTCTATAACTTGTAGTTTGGGAAATCTGCCATAGGAGTGAAATGTTAAGTGACTTCTCAAGTCTTCTAAGGGTCACACAGCAAATTACTGTCTGAGGTAGGTTTAGTCTTGGTTCTTCCTTACTCTGAGATTGGCTAATGTCTCCATCCACCAATCTTGTCTCTCTTAGATAGATTTTTGTTTTCTATTCAGGAAGAATGGAACTTGTAGACTCTCACAAAGAACCAGTGAGGCTTGCAGTGGATAAAGTGATGGCCCCCTTTTTTTTCTGGACATATTTTGCTTATACAAGGAATGGTATAAAACTAAACATGAGACACCTAGAGGTTAGGATATGAGAAGCAGAAGTAAGATAAGAGGTATTCAGGGTATGGGATACCAACAGGTCTTAATAACCAAGGGGAGAACATAATCACAAGTCAGTTATTGGAAGGATCAGTGCCCAGAGTCTCCAGTAGAATATTCTTTAGACACTAGTGGGTAGAAGAAGGGGAAGGTAGCATTAGTAATGGTCAGTCATTCAATAAGCAGATTTTAGGCTCCAACTATGTGCCAGGCACTGCACCAAGGACTGGGAATACAAATATGAAAAAATAAATTCTGTTGGAAAGGTCACCCTGGGAGTTAGGGTTTCATCTAGTTCACCATCATTCACTTCTCCTTATTGATGTGTTTAGAGTCCATTAATTCCATAATCAGGATTGTTCTGATTCTCATGGTATCTGGACTTTTTTCTAAATTGAGACAAGGAACTGATTGTAATTTGCTGCAGGCAAGGGAAAGAGGAGTCAATGGCTTACTCCCACCCCTGCCTTCAAAAGCCCAGAACCATATAGAATAAGTTACCACAGATAACTGATAGAGATGATTACAAATGGACACAGCTCTTCAAGATGCTTGTAGAATAGTACAGAGGTCAAGAAAGTCGGCAGAAAAAGGGAAAGTATGTAGGAAGTCTTGATGTTGGTTGTTATATGCAACTTTGAATCTATAACCAAATATACAGCAAAGGATGCCTCCAAAGTTATTTGTAAGCACCTTGCTTAACCACCCTCTCTCTCTGATCTCTGTCAAACCTCAATCAAAACCTCTAGGCCTTCCCCTTTCTTCCTTAACAAATTCAGTACTTGACAATTTGTCTTTCCTTCCCATCTCCTGCCCTCATATTAGGGCATTTCAAAATACATATCTACTCCCCCTCAAACACTTTAACCTAACCTAGGGTAAGTTTCCTTCACCTATCTTAGCCACACACAAAGATGGTTGTATCTTTAATCTTCTCATTACCAACCTATGCATTACCTCCAGTTTAATAATTCTGAAAATCCCACATATAACTATAATCTTTTGGCTTTCTATCTCTCCCCTGCCTTTCCTTACCAAACCCTGTTTTTTGTTTTTTTGGAGGGCAATTGGGGTTAAGTGTCTTGCCCAAGGTCACACGGCTAGTTTTTGTGTTAAGTGTCTGAGGCTGAATTTGAACTCAGGTCCTCCTGACTCCAGGGCTGGTGCTCTATTCACTGCGCCCACCTAGCCACCCCATCCAAACCCTATTCTTTATCCACATCAGTTCATTCCTAGGCCATCACCTCTGCACTAACTCCTTTTTTCTCTTTTCTCCATCTTGATCCCTTGGTAAACCAATTAAACTCTATACTGTCCCTTTCTCTTGAGTCCCTGGACCCTGTATAATTTGGCTAATTGCTCCCTGTAGAGCCTTGGATCCCTCCCACCATTAGCTACCTTTACTTCTACACATATGCTACTGAATGAAGATGGAAAAAAAAACACATGTAACCATTCTCACTGAATCCACTACAAATTTATATTACTTAACTTCAACTAGATTTCACTGTTGCTTGACGATGTTTTTATGCCTCCCTTATCAACTGACTACCCTACTTTCCACAGTGATTCCTCCAAATCTTTTTATTCCTCTTCAAAATGCCCATGGTTCCCCTTACCCCACCCTTTCAGTTAAGAACCTTGCCTCATATTTTACTGAAAAAAAAAAAATTGAAGCCATTGGCATGAGGTGTCTCTTCTCCCCTCTTCCTTATCCCATATCACTCAGATGCTTTCTGCTCTTATCTCCTCTTTCACCCCCTCACATGAAGAGGTGACCTTATACCTTACCAAGGCTAACTCCTCTATTTGCATGAGAAATCCCATCCTATCCTGATTGCCCCTACTGGCACCCCCAGCCTATCACTCATTTTTGATTTCTTCCTGACTCCTGGCTCCTTTTCTACTGCCTACAAACATATTCATGTTTACCCCATCCTCAGAAAAACCTCACTTGATACTTTGGTCCCCACTGTCATCTTATATCTTTTTTATCCTTTGTGGCTAAACTCCTTGAGAAGTCCATCTACAGGAGGTGCCTCCACACTTTCTCTTCTCTCTCTCTCTCTCTCTCTCTCTCTCTCTCTCTCTCTCTCTCTCTCTCTCTCTCTCTCTCTCTCTCTCTTCTTCACTCTATAATCCATCTCACAATCTCATCATTCCACTAAAATTGTTCTCTCCAAAGTTGACAGTGATCTCTTAGTTGCCAATTGCAATAACCTTCTCTCAATCCTCATTCTCCTGGACCTCCCAGCAGTCTTTGACACTGTTGATCACCTTTTTCTTTTCGATATTCTCTCTTCTCCAGGTTTTTGGGACCCTACTCTCTCCTGGTTCTATTCCTACCTATCAGACAGTCTCATTTGCTGGATCCTTATCCAGATCACACCCTCTAAACTATAGGTATCCACAGGTTCCATCCCAAGTGACCTGTGGGTTCAATTATCATCTCTATGCTGAAGATTCAAATCTACCTATCTGCTCCCAACCTCTCTTTTTACCTCCAATTTCATATCTTCAGCTGCTTTTCAGACACCTTGAACTCGATGTCCAATAGACATCTTAAACTCAACATTTCCAAAACCGCGCTGATTATCTTTTCCCCAAAATCCCTACCTTAAATTCCCTGCGGAATTAATACTGTGAAAAAATACTGCAGAGGATAACACTATCCTCCCAGTGGCCCAGGCTCACAAAGCACGTGCCATTCTTGACTTCTCATTCTTACTATCTTTCATACACCCCCACATCTAAGAATATGCCCCCTTCTGTCCTTGGACACATCCAGCACTCTGGTGCTCACCCTCATCACGTCACATCTGGACTATTGCAATAGCCTGCTAGTGGGTCTGCCTGCCTCAAGTATCTCCCTTCTCTAATCCATCCTCCATTCAGTCACAAAAGTGATTTTCTTAAAGCACAGGTTGGACCATGTCACTCTCTTACTTAATAAACTCCAGTGGCTTCCTATTGCCTCTAGGATCAAACACAAAATCCTCTGTTTGGCATTCAAAGTCCTTCATAACCTAACCCCCTCCTACCTTTCCATTCTGCTTATACTTTACTCCCCATGATTTCTGTACTCTTTGATCCAGTAATACTAGGCTACTTGCTGTTCTGCAAACAAGACTCTCTATCTCTCAGCTCCAGGAATTTTGTCTAGTTGTCCCCATGCATGGGATGTTCTCCCTCTTCACCTCTGTCTACTTTTTTAGTTTCCTTTATGTTTCAACTGAAATCCCATCTTCTACAGGAAGTCTTTCTCAACCCCTCTTAATTCTAATGTCTTCCCTCTTTTGATCTGTTTTTTTCTATTCATCCTATACAATATTTGCTTGATTGTTGTCTTTTTCATTAAGTTGAGAACCCCTGGAGGGCAGGGCTTTTTTTTTTTTTTGTTCTCTTTATGTATCCCTAGTTCTTAGCACACAGTATGGCATATAGTAGGGGCTTAATAAACATTTATTGAACATTATTGCCTATTGTCCTAGGAAGTTCATATCCTACACCAATTTTCAGGGCTTCGATAGTCCTTTGAAGAGAATAGCCCTTGCTTTGGGCCACTAACTGGATTTACCTTGTACTGTGGGAACTCTCTTGTGAGGGTAGCCTAGAGAAGGTGAGTGAGTGTGTGTGTGTGTGTGTGTGTGTGTGTGTGTGTGTGTAAGACGAAGGTTAATATATTTTGTATGACCGAAATGTATAACCTACATCAAATTGCTTGCCTTCTTGATGAGGGGGGAGAGAAGGAAGAGAGGAAGAGAATTTGGAACTCAAAATGTTAACAAAAAAAAATGAATGTTAAGAATTGTTTTTTCTTGTAAATAAAATATTAAATGGATGTTTTGTTTTTTTTTTTAAGAAGAGGAAGGTTGACAGAAAAAGAGATTAGGTAATGGAAGGCAGGGCCATACTTAGAGGCAGGCAGAGAATGCAATTGCCTTCATTATGATAAAAGGAATTGCACTTCATTCAAATAAACAAAATCCCTCCCTCAGTCAATGCCCAGTAGATGAAAAGCCGTTATTAGCAATTCATTACTTTGAGTTGAATTCATTACTTTTGAGTTAATGTCTCTCTTCAATTTTTCAAATGTAAATGCAACTAGTACAGGTTAAATAAATGGTGATTTCATCAGTTCCTTTGGATTCAATTATCATCTCTATGATGATAATTCTCAAATCTACTTATCTAACCTCTTTGCTAACCTCCAGTCTTGCATCTCCAACAGTTCATTAGATTTCTCATACTGGATATCCTACAAACATCTTAAATTCAAAATGTTCAAAATTAAAGTAATTATCTTTTCCCCTAAACTCTCCCTACTTCCTTTTTCCTTTTTTTTTAATGCTTTATTAACTTCTGATTTACATCATTCATTTCCACCAGATTTTGAGTTACAAATTTTCTCTGTTTTCCCCCCACCCATCCCCCCAAAACAGCAGTCCCACAGGATATCCCCACCTACAATCTGCTCTCTCCCATATTTTCTCCCATACCCGTTTCGACTTTTCCATTGGATCTCTATGCCTCAGTGCCTGTATATCTTATTTCTTAATTACATGTAAGATGGTATTAATAACAGTATATATATATATATATATATATATATATATATATATACACACACACACACACACACACACACACACATATATATATATATATATATATTTGAATATTTCATTTTAAAACTTTCAATTCCAAATTCATTCCCTTCCTCCCTTATCACCCACCCCCACTGGGAAGACAAGCAGTTCAGTATAGGTTGTACATGTGCAGCTAATGCAAAACAATAACATAGTAGATATATTGTAAAAGACTGACTATATTTCCATCCCTCCTATCCCACCTCCCATTTGTTCTATTCTCTACTTTGATCCTGTCCCTTTTCAAAAGTGAGTGCTTCCAACTTCCCTCTCCCCCAGCCTGCCCTCCCTTCCATCATCCCCCCTCTCATCCCCTTACCCCCCTATTGTCCTGTAGGGTGAGATCCCCTATTTAGTGTGTATTTCGCTCCCTCCTCAAGCCAGATTCAATGGGAATAAGGTTGACCCATTCCCTTTTTCCTTCCTATTCTTCCCCTCCATTGTAACCATTTTCCCTTGCATCTTCTGTATGAGATAGTTTGCTCCAATCTATCTCTCCCCATCTCCTCTCATGATATTCCTCTCACCTCTTAATCTCACCTTTTAAGTATCATCCCTTCCTGTTAAATTGGTCCTGTGCCCTCTATCTATGTATACCTGTAAACATATATACACATTCACATATGTATTCATATGCCCATATACCCTCACATATAGACACATATATGTATATACACACACACACATATATTTCTAATCCCTTCAACTACTGAGAAAAGTTTCATAAAATACAATTATTTTTTTCTCATGTAGGAATGTTAATAGTTCAACTTTGATAAGTTCCTTATGATTTCTTTTCCCTGTTTACCTTCTCATGCTTCTCTTGCTTCTTGTATCTGAATGTCAAATTTTCTATTCAACTCTGGTTTTTTCAGCAAGAATGCTTGAAAGTCCTCTATTCCACTGAATGACCAAATTTTCCCCTGAAACATGATACTCAGTTTTGCTGGGTAGGTGACTCTTGGTTTTAGTCCCAGCTCCCTTGACCTCTGGAATATCACATTCCAAGCCCTTTGATCCCTCAGTGTAGAAGCTGCCAGATCCTGGGTTATTCTGATTGTGTTTCCACAATATTCAAATTTTTTCTTCCTGGCTGCTTGTAATATTCTCTCCTTAATCTGGGAATTCCGGAACCTGGCTATAATATTCCTAGGAGTTTTCTTTTTGGGATCTTTTTCAGGAGATATCGGTGGATTCTTTCAACCTCTATTTTGCCCTCTGGTACTAAAACATCAGGGCAGTTTTCTTTGAGAACTTCCTGGAGGATACTTTCCAGGCTCTTACTTTGGTCATGGCTTTCAGGTAGTCCAATAATTTTTAAGTTATCTCTCCTGGATCTATTTTCCAGGTCAGTGGTTTTTCCCATGAGATATTTCACATTGCCTTCTATTCTTTCATTTGTTTGGATCTGTTTAACAGC
Organism: Petaurus breviceps papuanus; assembly: GCF_028583685.1. Lineage (NCBI taxonomy): Eukaryota > Metazoa > Chordata > Mammalia > Diprotodontia > Petauridae > Petaurus > Petaurus breviceps. The sequence continues at coordinate 51,203,676 of NW_027187419.1, read as the reverse complement.
ATCTTGATTTCTCATAAAGTCATTAGCTTCCATTTTCTCCAATCTAATTCTGAAGCAATGATTCTCCTCAATGAGCTTTTGAGATTCTTTTTTCATCTGGCAAATTCGACTTTTTAAGGCATTCTTCTCCTCAGTGCCTTTTTGAGCCTCCTTTGCCATTTGAGTCAGTCTGTTTTTTAAGGTATTATTTTCTTCAGTCAGGCTGTTGACTTTCATTTCATAATTGTCTTGCATTGTTCTCATTTCTCTTCCCAATTTTTTCTCCACTTCTCTTATCTGCTTCTTAAGGTCCTCTATGGCCTGTAACCAGCTTGTATTTTCCTTTGAAGCTTTTGGTGCAGGAGTTCTGACTTCACTGTTTTCCTCCTGTTCCATGCCTTGCTCCTTCTTGTCCCCAAAATAGGAGTGTAATGTTGGAATCTTCTGTCTGCTTTGCTTCCTTTGCCTGCTCATTTTGCCACTCAATTATTTGACTTTTGGGCTTTTTGCCCCAGTAGGACTCTGACACCAGACAGGGGAGTTTTGTCCCAAACGCTGGGGTTTTCTCAGTTGCCAGAAGTATTAGATGGGTGCCCTCTCTGAGGTCTCCACATGCTCTGGCAAGCTGGATACACACCCCAGGACCTCCACCCTAGACTGCAATCCAGATCCAAGCAGGTTAAAGCAAGAGCGATTACCCCTCAGACTGGTGCTTGGTCCCTCTACACTCTGCAGGCCAGGAGCTGAAGCCACCACGTGGAGGTGGCTGGCTGTCCTGGCGTCTCAGCGGTTTCTCGTCCCGGGGGTAGAAGCCACGCACTCCCACTTACTGGGTCCCAAAGTCCAGACTGCACTGGCCTCTCACCTTGTCCTTTGCATCTATGTATTGATAAATCTGGAAATGGCCACAGCTGCTGCTGATCTGGAGTCCCTGTGGCAGGCGGCTGGTTAGGCCCGCCCTGGGGCTAAAGCCTTGGGGTGGGGCTGGGCTCGGCTCCCAGAGCTCTCTGCTGGATTCCTGCAGGCCTGCCAGGCTGTCCTCAGTGGGAGGTTAGCTTCTCTCTGTCATTTTGTGGGTTCTGCAGCTCCAAAGTTTGTTTAGAGTCCCCTTTTTACATGGATTGGGGAAGGTGGAAGCCGGAGCTGCTGGAAGGTCGTACTTCTACTCCGCCATCTTGGCTCCACCCCCAAGTCTGTCCAACTCTCCCTACTTCCAAATTTCCCTTTTATTATTGAAAGCACCATCATCCTTCCAGACTTTCAAGTTCAGTCTTGGTGTCATCTTCAACTCCTCACTTTCTCTCACCTTTCCCCTCCCCCCACATCCAATCTATTGCCAAGGCCCACTGGTTTTACTTTTGTGACAATTCTCTCTTCTAACACTACTGTTGAGGTTTAGGGTTTAGGGGTGCCTGAGACCCCCAAATACCAACACCCCGGGTCCTGCGGGATGAATTCAACTCAAGTCTTCTCTCAGCCAATGTAAAGCAAGGTTTATTAATGATTCCTCTTAATGGGTAGACTCTTAAGGAGCCTAAGCATGTGTGAAGCTTGCATTGACAAGTGGCCAGAATAATCTGACACAGAATGAATCTGCTCTAGATTGAATCCTCGGCCCCTTCATGGAGGCAAGATGGATCTTATATACAGAAAGATTTTGGGAGGATTTAGGGGTGGTCTGGAGGAGGGGTTTGAGGAGGGTCTTGAGGAGGAGTCTAAGGGAGATCTTGAGGAACTGAAGTCAGACTCCAGTAATGAGATTAAGGGTGGGAAATAGCTGAAGACTACCTGAAGATGACAGACAATGCAGGGGTATTCTAGTTTAAGGGTAACAGGTTTGGGTGTAGATACTTTGATAGGATCAAGGGTGGGAAGCAGCTGGACAGTAGAGGGCTAGGCTAAGTTAAGGATAACAGAGATTTGGGCCTAGGATAATGAAAGCCTTGTGGCCTCAGGCAAATAAATGCCTCATCCAGGGGGAAGATTCAATCAGAGTTCAAGGGATTTTGCAGAGCCTGTATCCCATCACTACCACTAACCAGGTATAAGTTCTTATCACCTCAAGCCTCTAGTACTGCAATAGCTTGCTGATTGGTTTTCTTGCCAAAAGACTCTCCCCTTTCCAATTGGTTATCAAAGTGATCTTCCTAAAGTACAGGTCTGACCTGCCCCTTCCCTCCTCAATAAACTAGAATGGGTCTCTAACACATCAGAATCAAATATAAAATCCTCTGTATACCACTCAAAGTCTTTCATAACCTGGCTCCTTTCTACTTTTCCAGTCTTCTTATACCTAGCACCACAACTACCCTCCATCTGACATATAAATCCTATAATCCAGTGACGCTGGCCTCCTTGCTGTTCCTCACACAAGACACTCTTTCTCTTGATTTTGGCCATGTTCACCAGCTGTCCCGTATGCCTGAAATGTACTCCTTCCTCACCTTAGTCTCCTGGTTTTCCTGGCATCTTTCAGATCTTACTTAAAATCCAACTCCCTTGGGAAACCTTTCCTGATGCCTTTTAATTCTAGCACCTTCCCTCTTTTGATTATTTTTTATTTATCCTGTTAGGCAGCTAGGCAGATAATGTGGAGCCTGGAGTCAGGAAGATCTTAGTTCAAATACTACCTCAGACACTTACTAACTGTGCCTGCCAAGTCACTTAACCCTGTCTGCCTCAATTTCCTCATCTGTAAAGAAAAATGGAGAAGGAAATGGCAAACTATTCCAATATCTTTGCCAATGAACCCCCAAATGAGGTGACAAAGAGTCAGACACAACTGAAACAATTTATCCCATACACAATCTGTTTGTACAAGGTTGCTTGCTTGTTGGTTCCTTTATTAGACTATGAGCCCAGTCAGTCAGAATGATGAGGTACAGGTTCTGGGAACTTCCTAGAACTTTGATTGAATCCTCCCATTTGATGAGGCATTTGCCTGAGACTGTAAGCCTTTCATTATAGCTCCACCCAAATCTCTGTTTCCCCGATAATAAGACCTATCCCGAAAATAAGCCCTCCCCTTACTGTGTAAGATTCCTCTAAAATAAGCCCTCACCTGAAAATAAGCCCTATTGAGATTGCTACTATAGTGAAGGTGATCCCCTGCACTATACGCTACATTACGGTACCCTCTGTATGCACGGTCCCCCCCCTCCCCCCGGTGAAACGCACACCGAGCTCTGAGCTGCATCCAATCAGAGCTGCATCCAATCAGAGCTGCAGCAGTGAGCGCCTCATCCTGTTCTTCCCCAGTGATTTGCTTGCTGGCGCCATTGAGAGCAGTGCCGAGGAGGAGAGCTGAGGCAGGACAACATAAGCCCTCCCCTGAAAATAAGCCCTCTGGTGTTTTTCTTTCCAAAAAAAAAAAATAATAAGACAGTGTCTTATTATGGGGGAAACACGGTACTAGCCTAGCCCTCCATTGTCCAGCTAGCTTTCACCCTTGATCCTCTCAAAATATCTATGCAAATATGTTCCATTGTCTCTTATCTTCAGGTAGCCTCCAGGTACTTCCCACCCTCAATCTCATTACTGGAGTCTGACCTTATTTGACTCCTCCTGAAGACCCTCCCAAACTCCTCCTCTAGAACACCCCTAGACTCCTCCCACAACCTTTCTGTATATAAGACCCCATCTTGCCTCCATGAGAAAAAAAAAAAGCCAGAGAATTATCTGGCACAGACTCACTCTGTGTCAGATTATCCCAGCCTGCTTGTCCAGTACAAGCATCATAGATGCCAAGGCTCCTTAAGAGTCTATCCATTATGGCTAACCTTTAATAAACTTTGCTTTTTTGGCTGAGAGAAGACTTAAATCAAATTCATTTGGCAGAACACTGAGTATTGGTATTTTGGGGTCTTGAGCACCCCTAACCCTATACCTCAACATTTCATGCTTCCCTGACCTCTATAAGTTAAACAGTTTAAGTGCCTACTATGCACCAAGCCTTTGCTACTCAGCTATTCTCTGATGGGGTATGAAAGCTAGATGCCAAAAAAATAAAGACCTTGAGTCCTTGAATTTTCCCACAAATTTCAGGAACCTAGCTCCTGAACCCAAATCCCTGGCATTTGCCTGAAGCATCAGCCTCATCCCACTATAATCCTTTCAACTGTCATAGTGATCCCAACCCAGCCCAACCCTTCATTCTCTGTTAGCTCCAGACCATACCAGGTTACTTGCCACTCCTCAGTCCTATCCAGAAGCTCTCTCTGTTACCTCTGGACCACCCCATGGGTACTCGCCACTCCTAGATCCCATCCAGATCTTCCCATAGTCTTTCTGTATAAAAGTCTCTATCTTTCCCTCATTATATTTTGCAGACTCACTAGGAATCTAGCCCATCCCAACTGGTGTCATAATAAACTCACTACTTGGACTGAAAGTAGGCTTGACTCTTTGAAGGCAGATCCATGCTCCGTACCCTTGCATTTCAGAGTTCCCAGCACCCTTAGACTGCAATACTCTAGACAATAAAGGATCTGGACATTCCCTGTACCTTCCACAATAGAACAAATAGAAAAATGCTCTAAGTGTAGTGTTTCTGAGGTACCATAGCACACTGAGGTAAACATAACTCCTAAAGCATTTTCTTCATCATAAATGGTCCTTCCCTCCTCCTTGACAGGAGACACTTTTGCTAGAATCTGAATAGGGGTAAATCTAGGAGAAGGAAATATTACAAGCTGCTTCACTCAACCCTAAATTCTAGAGCGCTTCCTCCTGTGTCAAAGAGTTTGTCAATAGCCCCCTGGATCTCCTTAAAAATCTCTCCTCCAAGTCATGTATCTTGCCACCCTGGGAAAAAAATAAATAAATAAATCAAACCAAAAAACTTTTGTTCTGAGACCCTCTTTTCCTCATTAATGACTCCCTCCCCAGTACTACCGCTTTAAGAAAAAAACCTCACTTGTGACTGGACTGGCTCTCTGTGCTCTTCTCCTTCCTCCTCATTTGCCACCTTGTCAATATGCAGTGACCTTTATCTTTCACCCTTTGCAATTTCCTTGTAGTGTAGTCACCCCATCATTAAAATATAAGCTCCTCAAGGGTAGAGACTGTTTTGCTTTTTGTTTGGTATTCCTGGAGCTTAGCTCAGTGTCTGACACATAGTAAGTGTTTAACAAATGCTTTATCTCTCTATCTATCTTATCTGCCTAGGAATGTCCTATCAGACTTCATCCCCACTGATGCCTTTGGAACAGACACCATAAATTAGTGCCGCTCTGCAGCCCCATTTCCCAGCCCTGGGGACAGGGGCATGTGACAGTGATTAAATGCCAGCATTGACATTTCTTAGGTTGCCAAGCTTAGTTGACTTTTTAGAAGTTGAGTTACATCAATTTACTAAAGTAGTTAATGCTCTGTCACTAGCAGCAGTTCCTTGTCCTTTGGATAACCCTCCTCTCCTCCCCCCAGTCAAATGGAACTCTCGGAATAGTCATTCTCTTTCCCAGAGCTAGGAAGACTCCTGCACAAACTCACTTGTGCTCCCCACTGTACAGATGAGGTCAAAGTTCACTTGTACTGGACACAGAGTAAGTCTGTGCTAGGTCATTCTATGGCACTCTCCCCCACATGGAGGGAAGATGGGATCTTATATACAGAAAGTTGTGGGAGGAATCTAGAGGTGGTCTAGAGGAGGAGTTTGGGGAGGGTCTTCAGGAGAAGTCAGATGAGGTCAATGAGTGATTAAGGGTGGGAAGTTGCTGGAGGCCACCTGGAGACTATAGACAATGGTGGGCTAGGCCAGTTCATGGGTGGATTGATATTTTGATAGGCTCAAGGGTGGGAAGTAGATGGACAATGGAGTCGAGGCTAATAACTGAGGTCTGGGCCCAGCCACAATGTAAGGCTTATGGCCTCATGCAAATGCCTCATCAAATGGCACTATTTAATCAGAGTTTAAGGGGGGGTTCCCAGAGCCTGCACCTCAAAGATTCAAGGAGAGCTCAAGGGGGTTCCCAGAACCTGTACCTCATCACTACCATAGGCTGAAGTATCCCACCTCTTGGCATTCTGTCCATTTTCTCAAGTCCTGTGATTTCCCATTACTATCTATCAGTGCAGGAACTGACTCCAGTTCTATACTAGGGACCAACCTAAACACAACAGCTGGGGTAGTGGACAGCAGGAATAAAACATGGGGAAGAATAGTTCCATTGAACAGCCCACACTTAGATTTGGTGAAATGGTCTTTGAAGGTGAGGTGGGAAACTGACAAAAAGCAAGGATGCTGAGAGAGAGAGCCAGACATTCAAGACACTGAGGGTTTATCTTTGTGAATGAAACAAAAATCAATGACTAAAAAACAAGAGGACATTTAGAGGACCATATAAGCACCATACAATAACCTGATATGCTGTGATATTTTTTAAAAAGAAGCTGGTTGAGAGTTCTAACTCTGCCACTTATGTGACCTTCATCAGATCATGCCCCTTCTATGAGTCTCAATTTCTTCATCTGTAAAGGATGATGCTGTCTCTACAACCTACCTCACAGGACTGTGGTGAAGAGCAAATAAGAAAGTGTGTGTGTGTGTGTGTGTGTGTGTGTGTGTGTGTGTGTGTGTGTG
>NW_027187419.1:51166083-51197107 GCF_028583685.1 Petaurus breviceps papuanus | reverse complement strand
TGTGTGTGTGTGTGTGTGTGTGTGTGTGTGTGTGTGTGTGTGTGTGTAAAGTGCCTTCAGATCTAGAATAGGAAGGAACTTGAGGGACCAACTAGTTCAAACCCATATTTTACAAGACATAGAGATATTAAGTAACTTGTACAAGGTCCCTCAAATAGTAAGCAGCTGAACGGGGATCCAGATTTTAATCCTGCAACTGCCAGTTCAATACCCTTTCCATGACACCAAGCTGCCTCTGGAAACTTGAAGTCTATAGAAAAGTAAAGTATTAGCACCACTATACTGGATAATTCTAAAGCATATCACAGCATGCAAAATGAGATAAAGCACCAGAAAGAATTTCCAAATGATGAGACTTAAGAGGTTAAGCATGTAGGTAACTGAGAGAGTTTGTAATTTCTTTCTTGGATATGTTTAAGAATAAAAAGGGCCTCCATTTTTGGATTGATAAAGCTAAATACTGCCAAGAAACCCAGAAATGGACTAGAAGATTCCCTAGAGGAGTCAGGCTGAAGAGTTTGAGGAAACCCTCAATGACCTTCATTACCAGAGATTTAATCCTGACCAGAATGAATGAAAGATTCATCTTGTCTGGATAAATTGGAATGTCCAGGGAAGCTTAGTGTTATGGAAAGAATGTTGACTTTGGCATCAGGAAAAATCTGAGTTTGAATCTTGCCCTTGACATTCTGTGTGTAACCATGGGTTAATCATTTAATATTATAAAGTTCAGTTTCTTCATCTGCAAAATGAGGATCATAATTCTAGTACCTACCTCACAGGGAAGTTATAAGGATCAAACAAGATAATGTAGTAGTTGCTGGCATTTAGATATCACTTTAAAGTCTGCAAAGTACTTTACATACATTATCTCTTTTGGTCTTCACAGAAACTTTGATAAATACCATTATTATCCCCATTTTACAGTTGCTGAGGAAACAGAGGTTGAGAAAGATTAAGTACTTGCCTAGGGTCACACAACTAATAGATGCCTAGGGTAAGATTCAAAGTAAGGTCTTCCTTGCTCTATACCCAATGCTATCATCCTACTATCTAGCTACCTAGAACCTTTGTATAATCAAAACCATCATAAATACTTTCTACTTTTGAATTTTTTAACTTTAATGCTTCAGTGAAAGTATTTGAAACAAAGAAAAAATGTTTGAACAGGTGGAAAATAGAACACAAAGGTAACAATCTATTGCCAAACTAATAAGTGGGAGGTGGAAGCAGTGTTGGGAGCTGGTCCCTTCTAGAGAAAGCTCAAGGAAGGGAATAACTCCTAAGGAACAGAATTAAAACCTTTGGCTAAGACTAAACAATAGGCATCAAACCGTCATAAGATTCATAGGGTTCACAACCACCTAGCCCAAACTTCTCACCTTATAGATGAGTAACGGAAGCCCAAAGAAAAGGAGGGACTTGTCCATGATAAAACTTACTATGTAACCCTTATGACCTAAATATTGCATAACTCTTCCCTAAAGTCATCTCTTTTTAAAAAAATGTTCTTCCCTTTCCAAATGGAAGAAGGTCCTAATATAGAACTCTGATCTGGGATTCAGGAACATCTGGGTTCAAACTACTTCTGACAATAGGGTTTTAACCCTAAGCAAGTCACTTAAGTACTAAGGAGCTGTCTGAGTCAGTCAGTCAATAAACATTTATTAAGTTCTTAACTATTATTTAGTTACTACCTATGTGCTAAGGTCTGTGCTAAACACTGGAGATGAAAAAAAAAGCAATAGAAAGCTCCTGCCTTCAAGGAGCTGACAGTCTAAAGGAGGAGATAGCATGCAAACAACTGTATGAAAACCAGCCACGTATGCGGGATAAATGGAAATAATAAACAGAGGGAAAGCACTGAAATTAAGAGAGATTGGGGAAAGCTTCCTGTAGAAGGTGAGATTTTATCTGGGACCTGAAGGAATACAGGAGGCCAAGATGAGGAGGGAAAGCACTCCAAGCATGGGGGACTGCCAGTGGGATGCCTGGAGTTGGGAAATGTAGTATTTTATTCGAGGAACAGCAAAGAGACAAGTGTCATAAAAGTGCATGTGGAGGTGAGTTATAAGGTCTAAGAAGACTGAAAAGATAAGAAGGAGCCAAATTTTAAAGGACTTTGAATAATGAACAGGGGATTTAATATTCAATCCTGGAGGTGATAGGGAGACATTGGAGTTTATTGAGTAAGGAGGCAACAAGGTCAAACCTATGCTTTGACAATTAAGTGGAGGACAGACTGAAATGGGGAAGGATTTGGGGCAGACAGACCAAGCAGACAGCCATTACAATAGTCTAGGTTTAGGAAAGAAGGGCTTACACCAGAGTAGAAGCATCATGGGAGAGAAGGGAGTATATACAAGAGAGAGTAGAGTAAAACTGATAGGTCTGGTCAACAAATTGGCTATGGGGGTGGGAGGAGGTGAGAGAAGGAAGGGTCAAGGATGATGCCTGACTTGCAAGCCTGGGAACTGGGAAGATGTCCTTGGACAGTAATAGGGAAGTTAGGAGGTGAGGAGGCCTTTAGGGGAAAAAATAATGAGTTCAATTCTGGATATGTTGAGTTTAATATGTCTATAGAACATCCAGCTCAAGATGTCAAATATGCAGATGGAGATGTGTGTGGAGGTCAGCAGAGAGGTTGGGTCTGGATAAGTAGAATTGAGAATCATTATCATAGAGATGATAATTGAATCCTTCAATCCTTCAGAACTGATGTGATCACCAAGTGAAACGAAGGAGAAGAAGAGAAAAAGACTCAGGACTGAAAGAGATCTATGAGATACCCTTGGTTAGGGGGGATGACTTGGATGAAGATCTAGCAAAGGAGACTGAGAAGGAGTGGTCTGATAGGTAGCAAGAGAACCAGGGGAGAGTGATTTAGCAATTGAGAGATTATGGGTAACTTTGGAGAAAGCAGTTTCAAATGAATGATGAAGTTGGAAATCAGACTGTAAAGAGTTAAGATGAAAGCAAGAGGGGAGAAAGTGGAGGTGTCTATTGTAGACAGCCTTTGAAAGGAGGATAGGCACAAAGATCAGAAAAAAGTCAAGGATGATATCGGAGACAAAAGGATCAAGTTGGGGTTTTTTGAGGGTGGGGGCAACAGGCATATTTGTAGGGAGTAGGGAAGGAGCTAGTAGACAAGAAAAGATTGAAGATAAATGAGGTAATGGGGTTGACAGAGGGGGAAATCACATGGAGGGGATGATATGAAATGAGATTGTTTATGTGGTAGAGGTGTTTGCCTTGGCAAAAGGCAGGGCCACCTCTTCATATGAGATAGGGGTAAAGAAGGAAATAGTGGCAGAAGGCATCTGAGTGATATTAGATATGAGGAAGAGGAAGTGAGAAGAGGGAGCACTTGGGTAATGGCCTTAATTTTTTTCAGTCAAATATGAGTCAAGGTTCTCAACTGAAAGTGGAGGGAGGGGAATCCATTGGGGATTTGAGGAGGGATGAAAAGGTTTGAAAGAGCTGCTGTGAAGAGTGGGATAGTGAGTTAATTAGAAAGTTGTAAAAAGTTCTCCTTGTTGTGGTGACATTGAGGTTACGTAACATAAATTCATAGTGAACTGAATCGGCATGGTTACATGATTTTCTCTAACTTTATTCAGCACCACATGTATAGAAGTGAAGGCAATGAATGATAAGAGTGATCAAAGGCTGAGGCTTGACAAGGTACAAATAGCAGTATCAGTAGAGGGCCAGAGACTCAAAAGAAGAAGACAATGTAGAGTAGGTTTATCAATGGATTCAGGATGGGGAAAAGAAGAGATTGTAACTAGTACAAAGATAATGGCCTTATAGAGAACTGAGAGGTTGAAGTATTAGAGGTTAGAGTATGAATGATAAGTAGGATTTAGCATTAGTAGCCAGAAAGAGAGGTAGAATGTCAACAAATTGTAAACGGATGAGGTAAAATCTGAGTTCATGAGCACTGAAGTAGTATATTTGTGAGTGATAACAACATCAAAGGTATGACCATCTTTGTATGTGGTCTAGATGGGGTGGAGGAGTTGCTGTTAGAAATTGAGTAGGTTAAAGGAACTGAATGGTTAAAGCGTTTGAGGGCAAGTCAATATGTATGTTTAAGTTCCCTAGCAGGAGGGTAAGAGCTGGAGAGGAGAGAAAGGTTGTGATCTAGATACTGGATTGGAGAAGAAGGGAAGAGAGTGTCCTGAAAGCCTGTAGACAGCTACCAGAATTTTGATTGGGTGATGTATATGGATTGAATGAACCTCAAAGGAGGAAAGGTTAATAAGTAATAGTGATAGGGAGATAACATGGAAGTGGACACAGGGAGCAGGAAATGTTCTTACTCCCCCATCTCGACCAGTGAGTTGGGAGGAATGAGTGAAAATTCAGCCAGTGCTGGGCAGTGCAGCCATGGAAGCTATGACACTAGGAGGGAGCTAAATGTCAGTGAAGTCAAAAGTTGAAAGGAATGGAGAAGGAAAAGATTTAAGATGAAAGCAAGTTTGTTGCCTATGGAGTGAGCATTCCAGAGGGTACAGTGGAAGGCATGGGCAGCTTTGGGGTGGGAAATTGCAGGAGGGAATTGTGTAGAACAGAATTAAGGAATTGGTCAGTGGGAGATGGAGGATGGAGCTTGAATGATGACCCTACAGGGGTTCATAATCCTGGTATGGGGGTGGGCATTGCCAGAGAGGAGTTTGTTAATCTTTAAGGGAAAATTTTAGAAAGATTTTTTATGTCAATAGGTCACAACTTCAATGTGGAGTCCTTTCAGAATCTTGGGCAGTTCAGAAGAAGGGGCAAGAACTTGAAGCAGAAGGATAGTGATACTCTCTTTTCTTTAAATCAGGAGATAAGGCTGGAAACTTAATGGAATGGCAACCCCTTCCCTCACCTCAGCAGTAAGGAGACTACTATGATGCAATGGTGTTTCTCCTCTCCCCATAAGAGGCTAGAGAATAGGCAGGAGATATGAATGAGACACACAGAGGTTAATTATTTAACACTTGGAAATGGGCTCTGTATGCAAAGGAAGTTCCAACATTGAGGAGAATGTAGGTACTTCTTCCCAACCCTTTTAGCAAAAAAAAAAAATTTAATTTAACCCTAACTGCCTCCAATGATTCTTTTTAGGTAAGGAGAAGAGATTTCTGAGGCTGAACCTGAATCTTTGGCTTAAATATGGCTACATCTGGACTGTGAAGTTTGGGGTTTCTGTGAGTAGCTCGTAATAATTGGGTCTGGGAACTTAGCTGGTGATAATTGTTCTTTGTAATGTCCAGGGTCTAATTCTTGACAGATGCCCAATGGCAAAAATTTGGTCCTTGAACATGACAAGAAAAATTAGCATGACCTAGAAAGGAATGGCAATGTGGGATTGGATTGAAATCTCTCAAGAAGTAACTGTTTCTTCTTTGAGGGCTGATAAATCTCTAGCCAGTGCCAAAAGTGACAGCTTCATCTAACTATGTCACTCAAGCATCCTAGCACTCTGAAGCCATCAAGCCTTGGGTGGGGTTGGGGAAAACTTTCTGCTCTCCTGTTGACAGTAGAGAGCTGGCTTCAGCTCACGAAGGGCTTCAGCTGAATAATTAGCTTGGGAGCAACCTAGGATTCGTGACCTGGTCTATGTGCCTGGCAGCTCTGAAAAAAAGAAGTGAGATTTCTCCAGAGGGAGAACATTGGGAGGATAGGCTCAGACTGAAATATTTTTTCAAGACACAGTTGAGAAAGGAAGTGGTAACCATGACACAATGGAAGGAGTACCTGTATTCGAATATCTGTTTGGCTGCTTATTACCTAGGGCAAATCAGTCCTTTTCCACTAGGGTTACTCTTTTCATTTATAAAGTGAGATGATTGGAAGAGGTGATCTCTCAGTTTTATTCTAGTTCTAATTCTATCATTCTATTTTAAATTTGAACCAAATGTCTGAATAGTCTAAGGTTTTGCTTATGGAACACTAATTGTTGTTTACTAGCTGTCAGCAGTGCTTTCCTTCTGATGTTCCTTCCAGTTTACTTTGAATACATCTTATATGTCCATAGTTATTTGCATGTCATCTCCCCCATTAGACTGTGAGTTCCTTGAGGGGAGGTACTGTTTTTGCTTTTATTTTCCCGGCACTTAGCACAATGCTTAGTACATAGGAAAGTGTAATGAATTCTTGTTGACTTATTGATTCATGTCAGGAATGTCATCTTTTCATATGCTTGTACTGTTGGATGCTCGGGGGCCCCACATTGGTGTCCTCATGGTCCTGGATCAGAGGTATCTAGTTAGTGTGCCAGCTCTTGGCTTAGGAGAGTAAGTACTTAGTACTCATGGAGAGTACATTATGCTTTCTGCTATAATTAATCAATAATCTGGTTCTCTAGTGAATCTGTAACTTCATAGGTATCTCCTTCCACCAAGTTAACCCACATTGCAGGCAATTCTTGTACACATTTTCCCCCCAAATCCTCCATGGAATGTCTACATGTTGGAGGTGAGAGGTCATCCTTTTGATCTCTTTGGAATACCAACATATCATTAAGGTGGTCTCTCATTAATGAACCATTAATGTTGGCTCTCATTCTCACTGGTCCACTTTCTGATCATATATGTCTTTCAAAATATCTTCTATACATTTCTTGGGTGCGTATCCTGAGCAGTGGAGCAAAATGGTTACCAATTTGAGATCCCTCTTGCATGGATATCCAGGAGATGTAATTCAATCAGGAAAGGTGGCAGCCCATCTGATGTCCCTATCACAGAGTCAGCTGGGACATACAGTTCAGAGATGGAGGACAGGGTGACAGTAGAGGATATGGAATGTCTCATAGGAGTAAGCAGCACTAATGTCAGCAAGCTGGGTCAGGGTTCCAGGGAGGTCCAATCCTAGGGGAAAAGAGAAAGGCCAGGTTACTGAGAGGTACATGCAAGTAGTTCAGAGTGCCCAATGTGGGCTTAGAATTTCAGTATAACGGACAGGTAGACAAGCTAGGACTGTTGGTTTATGGGTCACTCTCCCTGCCCTTCTGTAGGACTCATGAATGCACAGCTATGTACAGTGCTGCAATGCACCAGCCTGCAGCCTACCTACACCTACCATGCACCAATTTGTTGTACTTTGGTGTGTTTGTAATTTTGATTCTTCAAAGTTAGAGATCTATGATTTGCAGCCATACAGTATCTCTGGGAAAATAGTGCATTAAAGAAATGGGTTTTTGAAGCAGCAAGCAGCTTGGGATCATTAAGAGCACAATCAACAGTTGCTCAACAAATATTTATTGAGCATTTCCTATGTGTGAGCCACTTCATTTTTAGGAGAAGGGAATGTCAAAAGATGGATTTACTTTTAAGTCTATGTCCCATTATTCTGTGTGTGTGTGTGTGTGTGTGTGAGAGAGAGAGAGAGAGACAGAGAGAGAGAGAGAGAGAGAGAGAGAGAGAGAGAGAGAGAGAGAGAGAGAGAGAGAGAGAGAGAGAGAGAGAGACAGAGAGAGACAGAGAGAGACAGTTGAAGAGAATGCTTATATCCCTTTTATTCTTGGTTTTATGGAAACCAGTATATATAAGGTTGAACATGTAGAAGGAAGTGTAGCTCCCATAACAGATGCTTGCCTTCCCAGCCTTCCAATTAGTCGATTGATTTATCTCCTTGTTGTGACTGGGTTGGATTATATTGTTGTTCAGTTGTGCCTAATTTTGTGACCCCTATTAGGGGTTTTCTCACCAAAGATACTGGAGTAGTTTGCCATTTCCTTCTTCAGCTCATTTTACAGATGAGGAAACTGAGGCAAACAGGATTAAGTTACTTTCCAAGGGTCACACAGCTAGTAATCATCTGAGGTCACATTTGAACTCAGGTCTTTCCTACTTCAGGCCCAGTACTCTATCCACTGTACGATCTAGCTGCCCACAGCATTGAATCATATACAGGCTTAATGTAAACTCTTGAAACATTTTTTCCTAGTCCCTGAATTTTGAAAGTGAATCATCATAAATTGGTCCAAACTGGGCTTGTGGTTAAACCCTGTTGTTATTCTGGTATTTCATGATATAGAATCTTCTACCTTTAAATTGCTGCTATGACTTTTGTGTGATTGGCTAGAAACTCAGCAGGAGTGAGGATAATTAATGGAGTTTATTGTTTCATTGAAAATGTACTTCATCAACTGCATGATATTATCTATGTGATACTTTCTCAATTTGTATAGATAACAGCCCATTCCCTCCTTATCCTGGATGATTCTTGTACATTTTTGTTCGTTTTTCCTATAACTTTTATATAGAAACACCTGCCCAAGGAACTGGAGTCCATTTTTTATATCCACCTTTTCTTCCTTCTTTCCTCCTTTTCCTCTGTCTGTCTGTCTCTCTCTTTGTCTCTGTCTGTCTGTCTTCTTATTTTCTTTTCAGACTGGGTCTTCTTATCTCACCCAGGCCACAGGGGTCACTCATGGATCTGATCCTAATACTTATCAGCACAGGAGCTTGAACCTGTTCCATTTCCAATTTGGGTTGGTTTATTCCTCCTTAGGCAACTTGGTAGTCCCTGCTCCTAGGGGCTTACCATACTGATAACAGTTTATGAGAACACACTGCTGCAACTCAGAACTCCTGAGCTTAAATGATATGCCAACCTCAACTGCACCAGCACCAAGAGACTACAGGCCTATGTCACAATGCCCGGCCCCTTTAGGTCTTCTTACATATCCCAGAGAGCACTGGAACACTCTGACTTTCCAAAGGTCATCCTTTACTCTCAATACATTCGTGGTCTACCCACCTCTATTTCCCATCCTACATCTCCTTTTTGATATTCCTTTGTCTGTTTCTTGTGTATAAATCACCATTGGTACCGTGCAGCAACCTACTTATATTTATCATACTCGGTTGACTTTTGGGTTGTTTGTCATGTTGACTTGGGCAGCTAGATGGTTTAATTGATAGAGTTCCAGGCCTGGAGTCTGAAAGACCTGAGTTCAAATAAAGCTCAGACACTAGTTATGTGATCCTGGGCAAAGCACTCAACCCGATTTGCCTCAGTTTCCTCATCTGTAAAATTATCTGGAGAAGGAAATGACAAACCATTCCAGTATCTTTGCCAAGAAAATCCCAAATGAGATCATAAAGAGTCAGACATTATTGAACAATAGTCACGTTGACTTCTTAGAGAAGTATTCCAGGACTTAGTTATGCGGCATCATGGGGAAAACACTTTTGTTAAAAAAGATGAATCTTTCAGGGCAGCCAGGTAGCACAGCAAGTAAGAGCACTGGCCCCAGAGGCGGGATGACCTGGGATTGAATCTGGGCTCAGACACTTAGCACTCACCCAGAAACACCTGGCCATGTAACCTTGAGCAAGTTACTTAACCCCAATTGCTTAGGGGCAGTCAGGTGGCTCAGTGAGTAACAGCACCAGCCCCAGAGTCAGGATGACCTGGGATCGAATCTGGGCTCAGATACTTAGCACCACACCCAGAAATAACTGGCCATGTAACCTTGAGCAAGTTACTTAACCCCAATTGCTTAAAAAAAAAAAGAAAAGATGAATCTCTCTTCATAGTAGGAGGCAAATTGGGATCATTAAAAACACTCTAGCTTCTGTTAGTTCAGTCATGTCCAACTCTTTGTGACCCTATTTGGGCTTTTCTTGGCAAAGATACTGGAATGGTTTGCCATTTCCATCTCTGTTTTATAGATGAGGAAACTGAGGGGAACAGGGTTAAGTAACTTGCCCAGGGTCACACAGGTTGTAAGTGTCTGAGGCCAGATTTGAACTCAGGAAGATGAATCTTCCTGACTCCATCCCTAGTACTCTGTGTACTGTGTACTTAGCTATCTAAAAACACTGTACATTTTCCCAAATGAAGTCCAATTTGCTCTCTTTCCTTCTCTTCAATTCTAACTACAACCCACTGTCCATAATTTTTCATTCCCAATTTCAAATAAATGCACTGGTGGAATGACTCAGTACACAGAGCATGCAAAAGATATTTCTGATTTGTATGACATTGTTTAAACATTGTACTGATTTTTGTCCATTGTGACAGTATCTAAGCAAGGCCTGTGTCTCCCTATAGCTGACTGAACAAAATTCAAGCCTCAGGGCCCTCCATAATATGTCACTATGCTCTCTTTTCTGCTTGGCCTCATACTGTTTCCTCTCTGCACCCTATTCCCAAGACCAGAGGTGTCAAACACACTGCCTGTGGGCTACATGAGGTTCGCTAAAATCTCCAGAGTGGACAGACCAGATTAAAATATAATTGGGAAATATTTAACAAAATAAATAAAAACACAATGAAACTTAGATAATATCCCATTTTAGAACTAAGTGCATCCTTCAGAGATCCTCATATATGGTTCAATGAACCCCATTTCTATTTGTGTTTGATGCCACTGCCCTTGACCAGGGCTTCTTAGTTTGGGGCCCATGAACTTTATTTTTAAGAAATATTTTGGTAACTAAATTTCAATATAATTGGTTTCCCTTGTAATCCTGTGTGTTTCGTCTTGTGTATTTAATGACATGATTCTGAGAAGAGGGCCCTAATCTTAGATAGATTGCCAAGTGGTGCATGCACAGAAAAGACTGAGGACCCTGGCTCTAGACAAGCTGAAACAACTTCTTCCTCTCATCCCACTCCCTGTTCTCTCCTAGCTCTGTGGTGATGCTCCTGGAACCTGCAATGCTTTCCTCTGCCTCTTCACCCATTGAAGTCTTGTCTCTAAGCTAATAACAACAGCTCCCATTGATGGAGGTTTTAAGGTTTGCAAACTGCTGAGCACATTAAATCCTTACAACCCTGGGAGTCAAGTGTTAGTTTTTGTATCTCTAACACTTGACTCAGTGCTTGGCATACAGGAAGCAAGTAATAAATGCTTATTGATTGGTTTGTTATGCCCATTTTACAGATAAAGGAACTGAGGTTCAGAGAGGTAAGTGACTTTCCTAGGGTTGCATGGTTAGTGAATGTCAGAGGTCACCTTTGAAACCAGACCTTCCTGACCTTCCTGACTGATAGTCTTGAATTCTAACCATCACAGAACATTCTCTCTCTCTCTGTCTGTCTCTCTCTCTGTCTCTTTCTGTCTCTCTCTCTCTCTGTCTCTCTCTTTCTCTCCCTCCCTCATTCCATCCTCCCCCTTCTCATCCATTGGTTCTTCAGTCAGTAGATTGGTAAACATGCATTCATTAATTGCTTCCCTTGTATACAACACTGTACTTAGGACTGGGAATATAAACACAGAAGTGAGCTAGTCCTTGCCCTCAAGGAGTTTATAAGAGAATATAACATGTTTACAGATAATAAAGAATACATATAAACAAGCAGAGTGATTGAGAGTGGTTAAAAACTAAAAATCAGGAGAAATCTAGAACTAAGCCTTGGAGGGAACTAAAAGTATTCTAAGAAGTGGAGCTCAGGAGGAAGAGCTTTCCAAGAATGGAAAAATATATGCAAATGCATGGAGATGGAGGATGGAATGCTGGATACAGGAAACAGCACATAGACCAGCCTGCCTAGGTTATAGAGTGCATGAGGGAATGTAAATATGCATTTGGGCTTAAAATATATGTTGTGATCAAATCTCCACACCTTCCTTCCAGAGACAGAATTCCATGATTTTTTTTTCTTCTTTTTTGTACTTGGTGTTTAGCCTAGTATATTAGCTGTACTGTTCCTCCCCTTGAATAGTTCCCATGAAACCTTGGTTGTCATTCTCCTCTAACCTGGCCTTTGGAGAGTGGAATATTGGAAATGGGAATTCCATTTTAGATGGAGGATTTCTGTTGTCTGGGGTGAGGCTGGGGTGTTTTTTAGTGAAGTTGTCACTTGAACAGAAGCTGCCAGCAATGGGTATGCAAACTCTAGGCCCTCTAAATCTTGACTTTGGCAAATGGCTCCATTCTGCTCACTTTTCATAATGCTACTTAAGAGAGGCAGTCGTTTCTTAGCACGAGAACAGAGCTCACAGAACAATGCAAATAAGGCAGAGATACCGCTGACATGGAAAGAATAACAATATTATCCTAACGGCTCTGAAATAAAATACAATTATGGGAGGAAATTTACCCTGAAATCATATTCATCGGCTTTGCTGAGAAGCCTTTCACCCTTCTTGGCAACTGCTATTGTGTTTCTGGGGATATAGTATCCCTCTGGAGAGCCTAATATATGGGGTCCAAAGCTTGGCCTTTCCTTGCTCTGCCCAGAATGGAAACCTAATATCTTCTTTGCACCATATCTTGAAGGGAAGAGTTTTCCTCTGCCCTCAGAAGAGAACATTTCAGTAGGAAAAAAGTCACTTTGTCTCCTGTCTTGCCTATATCAGGGTCTTTGGGGGCAGAGGTGCAACCCCACCCATCAATGATGTTCATTTTCCTTTGGGAGTAAGCCCTTCGTGGCCTGGGATATAAATTCATGTGGGTTAATTGGGGCCTGGGTGCCCTTTCATCTGTTAGGGGAAGTGATTCTCACTACCAGGGAAGGATTCACCCTCTGGTGGAAAGGAATGGACTCCATTAATGTAGAATTCAGAGAGCCAAAAATGAGAATGGGATCAGAGTCACTCTCCTTGCCCTCATCTCAACCTCACTTTTCAAGGGGAGATTCCTTAGTTTGAGGCCAGTAAATAGAAATCTGGCTTTCCACCTCCATATCTTTGCGCAAGCTGTCCCCTATCCCTAGAATGTCTACTGTTCTCACCTCTTCCTAAAATACCTATCTCTTTCAAAGCATAGTTCAGGAAAATGTCATATGGCCTTTTTTTTTTTTTAAGCAATTGGGGTTAAGTAACTTGCTCAAGGTTACACGGCCAGGTGTTTCTGGGTGGGTGCTAAGTGTCTGAGCCTGGATTCAATCCCAGGTTATGCTGCCTCTGGGGCCAGTGCTCTTACTCGCTGTGCTACCTGGCCACCCCTATATGGCCTTTCTTTATGTCTCCAATTGTTAGTCTTCCCTACTATTTGTGTACATATTGTAGATTCCCCAATCTTTGCCCTGTATTAAGTAGAATATAAACTCACTGAGGGCAGTAACTGCAAAGGCTATAGCTTTAAAAAATAATCTTTATTCCCAGCTTCCAAACACTTAATAATGCATGCTGAACTAAATTAAATTTACTCTAGTAGCCATCCATCTCCCTGGAGCCAATGAAGTATCTTTAGGGATGGTAAACTGACTTCTTGCAAGGCTCCCTGAGATCATCTGAAGCTATTTCCTGCCTTCTTTGATGCTTTTTACCTTCAAGGGTTTCCAGAGTTTTGTATTCTACCCTATCTCCCAAACCTATGCACACAATCCTTCTATTTCCTCTTATGCTTGGTTATTTTGGGCCTTTCAGTGTTTTCTGAAATAATAATCTTCTAATCCTTTTAATTACCCTTGTTTTGAATTCTTTCCCTTGGCTAATAGCTTTTTCCTCACTAGTGTGTCCCTGGTCAAAGAGAGCTGGTACAGATGTAGGTTGAAGGAAGGAGGGGCATAGATAGACTCGTGACATTTCTATGGTGGTTGACATGTGAGAAATCTCAGGCTGTAATTTCCTATGATTGGGGGTAGATGAGTGGGGGGAAGTGATGACACATCCAATATGCCTCCCTTAAAGAAGGAAACAGAGAGATAAGAGGATTTTTCCCAACAACTAGCCTCACTCAATCAGCTCCTATTCTAAACATTGAAGAATCTGATCTGTCTTAGTTCCCCCTATAACCTCTAGGCATTATGTATCCAGCAGTGGGATAGGAAAGCATCGTTGCTACAGAATATCCCATCCCTCTCTGTTCTCCCTAGGCTAAGCCTTCTAAACCAATTGTCTCACTATGAGCTTAGATTCCAGATGAGCAGATGTGACAGGTGATTGGGGTGAGTGCCTGAAGCTTACCTGACATGTGGTGGGCTGTTTCCACTGGCTCAGAAGAAGTTTGCTGCTGACTCTTCCACACCATTCATTTACAGCTGTTCACGAGCCCTTCCATTCCACCCCAGGTCAGGGATGGTACATTAGTATGTGTGGCATTCTCTAAGGTGAGCCTGCTGTGCAATGCCCTCTGGGATGCTGTCAAGCTAGAAGGCTTTCTCCAATCATGAGTCATCATCATTATCATTAATTAACCACATCATATATGGCAATTAGTGACTTGGAGAGCTGGCCACTGGATGAGAGTGTTAACTTGAATCTCTCCGTGAGGGAGATAAATGATCAGGAAGCTTGAGCAAGGCAGGTAACAGCTAAGTGGCAGAGTTAATGACCTGAATAAAGCAACATGGATGAGGAATGATGGCCCATCCCAGTTCTCGACTGTTTGCCAAGCCATTGAGAAGAGATTCTCCTTCTCTAGATTGAGACCATGAGTACTGAATCCAAAGTTCTAGTGGCTACCACTATTAGAGAAGGATTTTTTTCTCTTCAGTTTCTGGGCAGAGGCCCTGACAGAGATCAGCCAGTAGTTTCTGCCCTGGTGCTTTCTTTGGCCCTAAAGAGATAGTACTGGCCTAGATGAATGTTCATGTCCTGGTTTGGGCAAATTCTGTCTGATTCATTGCCTGTCCCTCCTCTAATTATACGATCTATTCTTGCACTCCACCTCAGTTGTATCCTGGATCTCACCGTTGTTCTTAAACCCTCTACTTTAATGATAAAAAAAACTCTGATACTCCTCTCTAACAGACCATACATAACTTCTAATCATTATATCTCTCACTGTGCCTTTCCTCTCCTAAATCTATTCTTCCCCCTCATTGAGACCTGAATTTCTGTTTCTTCTCTTTTCTTGATAAGAAAATCCCTTCACATCATCTCTAACTCCCTTCTCCTTTCCTCTAATCTCTTCTAATATGGTGGCCTTTCTCCTTGTCAAGATCAACCATTTCATGTATCTGCCTAACTTTATCTCCTTCTGTCTTCTCCATAGAGTAACCTCTTCAGTCATCCTCACTCTCTCAAAACTTCAGTCTTTCCTTCTCTACTAGTTCCTCTTTTGCTACCTTCAAATATGCCTGGGTCTTCTCCTATTGTTCAAAGCAAAACAAAACCCTTCACTAGAACCCACCATTTCCTCCAGTTATTATCCTATATCTTTCCCCTCTTTCTCAGGCAAATTCCTTTAAAAAGCTGACTGCATTGACTCTACTTTGTCTCTTTTCAATCTTCAACCCTTTGCAAATCTAGTTTCCATTCCCCTCACTCAACTGAAGAAGCTCTCTCCAAAGTTCACAACAGTGTCTTCATTGCCAGATCTGATGGCCTCATTCCTTCTTGACTCTTCTATTGCATCTGACTCTGTTTACTACCCTCTCCTTCTGATTAACACTCTCTCCTCTTGGGGTTTTCATGACACTTCTATCTCCTGGTTCTGTCTGATCGCTTCTTCTGGGTCTCCTTTGCTGGCTCATCATCTATATTATGACCTATCTATATCCCAAGGTTCTATCCTAGGCCCTCTTCTTTTCTTCTAATCTACACTTTCTCCCTTGGTAACATTATCAATTCCTGTAAGTTTAAATATAATATCTAAACATATAACATGTATGTATATATACATATATAGATATGTGTGTGTCTTATATCATCTCAGATGGGGCTTTATCCTTGACTTGTTCACAGCCTCTTGTGTACCCTGGGTCCAATGTTTCTGGAAAATATGGCAACTCAAGAAGACAGGTGATGTTGGTTTCAGGGGAGCTATACATTTTATATACACACATGTGTGCATATATTTATATTTACATGTGTGTGTACACATACATGCATAGATACATATATGTGTGTATACATAATCTCCCCTACTCCATTCTGTTTCGTAATTTCAGTGCTGCATCACCAATTGCCTATTGGACATCTCAAAGTGGATATACCAGACCCATCTCAAATGCAACATGTTCAACAGAACTCATTTCCCCATTCCTGGCTCAACCCTAAATGAAGTTTCCATATTTCTACAGAGGATACCACTATTCTTTCAGTTTCCCAAGTCTGTCACCTTGTCATGCTCCCTCTTCACACATATCCATTCAACTGCCAAATCTGTCCATTTCTTCCCTCATAACATCTCTTGAATCAGATTCCTTCTCTGTACCCACATAGTCAATGCATTAGCTTCACTCCCCATCACCATTTGCCTGGACTATTGCAATGTCTTTCTTGTTTTTTTCTCTGCCTCAGGTCTCTCACTTCTCCAATCCATCCTCCACATAAATATCAAATTTATTTTCCTGAACATGTCACTCCCCTACTCAATAAACTCCAGTGACTCCTTATTACTTCTATGAAAAAATATAAACTCCTTTGTTTAAGAGTTATTAAAGACCTTTACAACCTAGCCCCAATCTATCTTTCAGACTCATGATGCGTATTACTCCTCTTCCTGGATTATCTGGTCTTCTAAACTCTGTTATTCCTATGCTGCATTCAATCATCTGTCTCTATACTCTTGCATCCTTGCACCAGTCATCTGCCAGGCCTGAAATATCCTCCCTCCCTCTTTACTTCCAGGGGCAGCTAGGTGGCCCACTGGATAGAGCACTGGGATTGGAAAGAAGAAGACTCATCCTCATGAGTTTAAACCTGACCTCAGACACTTACTAGCCATGTGACCCTAGGAAAATCCCTTAGCCTTGTTTGCCTCAGTTTCCTCATCTTTAAAATGATCTGGAGAAGGAAACAACAAACCAGAATCTTTGTCAAGAAAACCCCAAATGGGGTCACAAAGAGTGAGACACAATTGAAATGACTTGGCAACTTCACCTCCATCACATAGAACCCCTAATTTCCTTTAACAAAGCTCCCCTGTTAGTGCTTTCTCCCATTCCTACTTTGTATTTTATATATATATATATATATATATATGTACACTACACATATATATGCATGCACACATATACACACATACACATATACAATACATATATTTGTTCAAATACATATATATCCACAAATTATCATAAATTATTTCCATTGATAAACTGTAAATTCCTTGAAAACAGGGCTTATTCATTTTTTGTCTCTGTATCCCCGGTGCTTAGCGTGTCATCTGGTACATAGAGAGTGTTTAATAAATATTCTTGATTGACTGCTATGACAAGAAATAACCCAAGTCTTTCCCCTAATGGCACTGATTTATTTCCTGGTACAGAAATGGCCCACCCAACTCTATTCTAATTAGCCAAAGGAATTCCTAGTTCAAAATTTTTAAGATGGATGGGGCTATTGAGAATGTCTGATTCGGTCCCTCATTTACATCTAGCCTATATTACACAGGTAGTACCTTGGAGAGTGGTGAGTTGACCCTCTGATTCCACATTCAGTGTTCTTTACAATAAGCTGCACTGAAGAATGTGCTGTTTGGAAACAGATGTATGAGATGAGACAAGGGAGCTAAAGGAGAAGGCATCTAGTAAAGAGCAGCCAATCTTATTTGTTTGTGTCCTTTGTCACTTGTGCTCACTGCATGAGGTTAATTGGGTTTTTCTAATGGAGATGGCCTAAGGTACTGGCTATTGATACAGACTGAGGGTCTTACTGGGCTACATCAGAATACATTTCCTTTCCTGCATGGCTCTGACAATAACTAGTTAGGCAAGTTAAAAAGCCTCATTGTGTCTGTTTCTTTATCTGTAAAATGAGGTTACAGTAGATGACAGCTGAGGCCCCTTCCTTGTCTAATATCCTGAATCTGTACATCTGCATGTATAATCAGTACTACTGATTTTATGGACTGGTGCCTAACACATATGCCTTGCATATACCAAGTTCTTAATAAATGGAAATTGTACTGAATGGGAGTAATGACCTTCCCTCTCTCAAAATAAAGGAGAATCCAAAATTTTCTTTCCCATTTGTCTGACATGGTACCTGAAATATCTTCTCAATCAATAAACAGTTAAGCAGGTACTATGTCCTAAGCATTAGGAACTAGGGATATAAATATAAAAATGCGAGGATCTTTGCTCTCAAGTAGTTTACATTCTATGTAAACTATATATAGCACCTACCTCAAAGTGGTGGACAAGGAAGAGAACTTTTGTCTAGGTCAGGGGTCAAGAAACAATAGCCTGGGGACCAAATCCAACACATTGTCTGTTTTTGTACAATCTACAAGCTAAAATTTTTAATTTTATTTAAATAAAACAAATTTAAATTTAAAAAATTAAATAAAATTTAAAATGTAAAAAACATTCTTAGCTCCCAGGTATATAAAAACAGGCAACAGGCTAGATTTGACCCTCAGGCCATTGTTTGTTAACTCCTGGCCTAGGCTATTACAAAGATCATGTGTGAAACCATAGGACAGGAAATTGTCCTCACTTTTCCATTAGAAATAATAATATTGAGTTAGATGTACTCAAGAAGGCAGATGGCAAGCTGCTTGTTCTGGGTAGGCCCTGGTGTTTGTGTAGATGGCTAGAAGAAATGAACCATGATCCACATATCTAGGACAGGAGTAAAGACTGCTCATTCAGCCTCTGTTCTGGGTGACTCTGACCCATGATAAATCATTTCTTCACATTAGAATTTATAATAGGTCTCTATTTAGTATTTAAGATTAACATATTAATAGCAACTCCTACTTATACCACTATTACCTATCAATTAATAATCCCACTGAGAGAGAATTGATCCATTTTCAAGAGGGGAGGGTAAGAAATTAGAAAGGCCCAAGGACACTTACAGGAGGAGAGCAGCCCACAGATATCCAAGTATTCATTTCTACACAGGCAGATGTGTGCTGGTAAATATTTAACAACTGGGTCTCTGAGAAAAAATATATAAACTCATGGCACACTTTAAAGTTTAATCTGAAATATTAGTATCTCTTCTATCACTTATTAAGTCTAGACAATCAGCTTTCTGATTTCTTTTTTTTAAAGCAATTGGGGTTAAGTAACTTGCTCAAGGTTACATGGCCAGTTATTTCTGGGTGTGGTGCTAAGTATCTGAACCTGGATTCGATCCCCAGGTCATCCCAACACTGGAGCTGGTGCTCTTACTTGCTGAGCCACCTGGCTGCCCCTAAGCAATTGGGGTTAAGTAACTTGCTCAAGGTTACACAGCCAGGTGTTTCTGGGTGGATGCTAAGTGTCTGAGCCTGGATTCAATTCCCCAGGTCATCCCGACACTGGAGCCGGTGCCAGTGCTCTTACTCGCTGTGCTACCTGGCCTCCCCTAACTTTCTGATTTCTGAGGTGTAAATTTTCCCACTGAAAATTAAGTAATGGTTCTTACAAGTTGGAGCTGGCTCCAGCATATTGACTGTTACAGGTGACAATGTTGAATCTGGATTTCCTCCTGAACTCTGTTTCCACATAATTAACAACCTACTGGATGTTTCCTGCTAGACATTCCCACTGGCATCTAAAATTCAGCATGTCCAGAATGGAATGATCTGTTTTACCTTCTCCAAACATCCATTTCTATTAAGGGTATCACCATGTTCTTGGTCCCCCAGATTCATAACCTCAGAGTTATTCTCAATTTTTCCTTTTCCTTCTCTCACCATATCTAATTAGTTGCCAAATTTTATCAACCTTACTTCCACAACATATTTCACATCTGTCCTATTCTCTCGGCTCAGAAAAATTCTGCCCTAGGTTAGGCCCTTGTGCATACATCATTTAACCTGGACTATTATAATAGCTTTCTCCCTGGTTTCCCGGCTTCCACCCAGCCACTATGTCTTACACATACCTGCCCAAATAATCTTACAGTACAGAATTGTCCCTATCACTTCCTTGGTGAAAAACCTTGAGTGGCTCCCTTTGGACTATAGGATAAAGTCCAAACTACTTAGCATGGCATTTAAGACCTCAAACAATCTGTCTCCAACCTCATTTCATGCTATTCTCTTTCATAAATTCTATATGGACTACTAGCTATTCTCAAACCCAATCCTCCCCTAACCATTCCCAGGTTAGTGTTACATTTCCTTCTTTTTTTTTTCTTTTTGAAGGGGGGAAGGCAGGGCAGTGGGGTTAAGTGACTTGCCCAAGGTCATAGGGCTAGTAAGTGTGTCAAGTGTCTAAGGCCAGATTTGAACTTGGGTCCTTCTGACTCCAAGGCTGGTGATCTATTCATTGTGCCACCTGTATTTCCTTCCTATATCCAACTCTCAGAATACCTTTCTTTCTTCAAGGATCTGCATAGCTGACACCACTTTCATGAAGACTTCACCAATTTCTTATACCCTCCAGATTGTTAGTACTCATTTTCTCCTCAATTTTTCTTGTAACTTTAAAAGCCAATTCTTTGATTGTCTAGTCTGTGAATTCTAAAGTAGAGTGTCAAGTCATGGTTTATTGACTCTGTGTAGACTCATTAACTAAGATCACAGGCTTATAGATTTTGATGTAGAAGGGACCTGTACTCTTTGGCCCTATTGCTGTCTTGGGTCCCAGATGTCTGATTCCAGTCCTAGGAAATGGCATAGCATACATCTCAGGAGTAGCCAGCCCTGGCCATCAAAGGCAGAATGTGTAATGTAGAGTAAGTCACTTTCTTTTTCTAGGGCTCAATTTCCTTACCTGAAAAAACGACCAGATGTTGTCTGAGATCCTTTCCAAGACAAGCTTATCTGCAAAATGAGGAGAATAATAATAATTGAACACTGAAACTGTGTGGTTATGAAGATCAAAGACAGACCACCCTTAAACTGTTATACAAATATGTGTTTTTATTATACATTCAGCCCTAAAGAGGATGAAAAAAAATATAGAATTCATTGCGTCTATTGTCAAGTAGTTTCTATGATCCTTTTGTATCTCTTTGAATGTCTAGCATTTGTTAGCCTACTAGTATCCTAGATACTTAATAAGTATGAGCTGAACAAAAATTGGGGTAAGGATAAAAATGGTCTTTTATAACTTTTCCCTCATTTCCCTAATATATTAATTTAAGCCGTGCTTTGAATGGAACACAGCCCCAGAATATAAACTAGACTGGTATGAAAGAGTGAATGAATGAATGAATTCTCGAGGCTATTTTGTAATAATGACAATCATTTACCTTATACAATGTTATTTATAGTTTACAAGGTATTATATTTTAACTTTATGGTCTTCCTCCTCTTTTCCACTCCTTTGGATAGGATGGATTTTTGGAATACAATAACTGTTCAAGCTATCATCCATAATTACAAAAAAAAAATCGTTTCACAAGGTGTCTTCCTGCTCAAGCACGAGCCCACATCCCACCCGCCTGACTGCTCTCCCTGGCATTTCATTATTTCATCTTTCTTTCCCCTGTCAAAAGGAAACTGATTTGGCCGGCACACTACAGTGAACACTGAAGGCACTAAAGTTGCTGCAGCCACACACTTGTCTTAACATTTTAAGAAATTGAAAGGGAAAGTTTAAAACCTCATTAGTTTAAAACAGCCAGTGATAGATCTGGCAACAGGATTCAGCTTCTTCTTCCCTCCCTTTCTTCTCCCCACTCCCCACCCCTCCACAAGCTGCCCAAGCCATAGCTCTGGAGAAACAATATGAACACATCATCACTCCTTGAGTGATGACAGATTCTCGAGAGTGCTGCCATTGGAAAGAAAGTGAACACGTGGCTTTTGGAAGTCAGCAAACCTGGGTTCTAATCTGTTTGACATTTAAATCCTCTCCCAGCCTGGCTCCAATCTTCCTTTCCTTACAAGATCCAAACCAGCCTCATCACATATTATTCCCTCTCCCAAACTCTATGATTCAGCCAAAATGGCCATCTTACTATTCTTCACATGATCCCTTTTGCCTGGATGCACTCTCTCTGCCTCTTAGAATCTCTAGTTCCCTTCAAAGTTCAGTTCAAATACAACCTCTGACATGAAATCCTTCCTGACACTCCCACCTGCTAGGACTCTCCCCTCAAAAACTATATTGTTTATTTTTTGATGTGTGTTATCTTTCACATGTGTGTTATCTCCCGTTGGTAGAATGTCAATCAATCAATAAACATTTATTAAGCACCAGGCACTGTGCTAATGGCTGGGACACTGAGGCAAAGGACAGTTTTTACCCTCAAGGAGCTTAAAATCTAATGGGGTAGACAACATGCAGACCAATATATACAAAGCAAGCTAAATATGGGAAAACAAGGAAATAATAGAAGGAAGGCACTGGAATTTACAGGGGTTAGAAAAAGTTTTCTGTAGAAGGCAGGATTTTAGTTGGGACTTAAAAGAGGTCAAGTACATCAACAGGCAGAGCAAAGGAGAGAAAGTGTTCCAGTAATGGGCAACAGCCAGAGGAAATGCCTGGAGCTGAGAGGTGGGGTGTCTTTTTGATGGACATGTCAGAAGGCCAGTGTCACAGGATCAAAGAGAATGTGGTAGGGAGTAAGGTATAAGAAGACTGGAAAGGTAGGGGGAGGGCTAGGTTATGAGGAGCTTTGAATGCAAAACAGAGGATTTTGTATTTGGTCCTGAAGGCAACCACTGAACTGAGGTGGAGGGAAAGCAGGTGTGGTGAAATGTTCAGATTTCGGAAAATCACTGTAATACCTAAATGGAGGATGGATTGGAGTGGGGAGAGACTTGAGGCAGGCAGATCCACCAGCAGCTATTGCAATAGTCCAGGTATGAGGTGATGAGGGCACCAGAAATGGTGACAGTGTCAAAGGGAGAGAAGGGGGTATATTTGAGATATGTTGCAAAAGTGAAATTGACAGGCCTTGGCAATAGCTTGGATATTGGGGTGAGAGGTAGTGAGGAGTCCAGGATGGCTCCTAGGTTGTGAGCCTGAGGGACTGGGAGGATGCTGTTTTCCACTCTCAGTAATAGGGAAGGTGGGGTTGACTCTTTGAGGACAGAATGTTTCATTTTTGTCTTTGTATTCCCATCATCTAACACTGGCACATGAGGAGGTAGTAAATAAATGTTTTTATAATTGATTGATTGGTGGTCTTGGCCCTTGTACTAATTGTGTGATATTGAGTAGGTAATTTAACTTCTCTGAGCCTCAATTACCTAATCTGTAAAATGATAAGTTTGAACTAAATAATTGTTAAGGTCCAGACTAGCTAAAATTATTCTGGTTCATGTTGGGGCCAGAGGGTCTCATGGACAAAAGGAAGAGAGGAAAAGAAGGAGAGGGAAGTGTAGAGAAGAGGGAAAGAGGAGAAGGAGTCTTTTGGGAGCTGTGCATTGAGTCAAACCTTCAGGATTCACCTACATCAGAGAATAAAACAGCAGCCTGTGTCTCTGTGGCATCCTAGAAGAAAATCACAGGGAGGCCTTTTCTTAAAGAGCTATCTATCAGACAAAGTAGACAACATGTGCCCCTCACTTAGCTTCAGATGCAGGGACAGATGGGGCACCACAAATGGGAACAAAACATTAAAATACCAGGGATGGAGAACCTCACTCTTTATCTCTCAGGCTCACTGCTTTCTTCAGCAACCTGGGGAAGTTAGATGCTTAGAGCTGGAAGGAACCTAAATACAGGTGTCACAGGTCCCTGTGGTGAAAGTCTAGTGAAGCCTAAGGATCCCTTCTCAGAAAAAAAAAGTTTTTAAATGAATACAACTAAACACATAGGATTACAAATGATTAGTAAAAAAAAAAAAAACCTGTGATTTTTTTTCTCATCAAGTCTATGGACCCTCTTGAAATCAATACAAAGACATCTTGTACATTCATAGAACCCAGGTTAGGGACCCTAATCTCATACAATATGTTTTTTTTCGTCCTTGTGGAAACTGAGGTCCAGAAAAAGTGAAGGGACTTTGCCCGAGTGCACACAGTTAATAAGCAGCAGAGCTGGGATTGAGTGATTGAGTGCAAAGAATACTAGGTTTGGAGTCACAGTCACTGGGTTTGAATCTCAGCTTTACCATTTTCTGCCACAATGATCTTGGACAAGTTCAGCTACCTCTATGCACCTCAGTTTCCTCAGATGAAAAATTGAGTAGTTGAACTGTGTTCAATTTCTCAGACTTCTGTTATAGAATGTGGGGTCTCTGACTCTCATTCTTATGGTATTTCTGCTTCAATTTCCTGCTGCTCTCCACAGGCATCTTAGGACCTTCAGTGGCACAGTATCTGGCCAACATATTCTTTCCCAAAGAGTGGGAAAACAGTTGCAAAAAACAGGACAAAGATATACGAGAGCAATTACTAGGGCTCACCAAAACCTTAACAGCAATAGAAGGGATAAGAATGATACTCTATCCAGGATCTGATTTAGAGCATAGGTCTCCTTTCTTTCAGGAAGTCTTCCTAGATAAAGTCAGCCCATTGTCAAAGGTCCAGCACAACCTCTGATGTACCTTTTCCCATCAATGCCCCTTAATACTTTCATAATAACACAGGAGGGAAGGGCCTAAATCTGTTTTTTTTTCTTCTCACTACATCTATTTAGGATAATAACATTATGATGTTTAGCACTGGATGAGACTTTAGAGAAACCTATTTAATTCAATTCAATAAGCATTTATTAAGCTTTTATTGTATGCAACTTATTGTTCTAGGCTCTGGAACTGCTAAGACAAACCAAAAAAGAAAGAAAAGAAAAGGACCAGTCTTTGACCTAAGGAGTTTACATTCCATTGGCAGGAAATAACATGTTCACAGATAAGTGTCAGAACTGGGAAACAAGTGAAATGAGATCTGGAGAAATTAAATGTTTTGCCCAAGGTGGCAGATTAATACTAGAATCCCAGAATCTGACAGTTGAAAAAAAATCTCAAAGATGAACTAATCCAAAATTCTCTAATTTCTTTTTAGAAAATATTTTTTCAACTGTATTCCAATATAGTTTTTTTTTGTTGACCTATTTTATTTGAATCATTTAAGAAGGTTAAGTTAGTCCAAGAAGGGTTCCATGGTACAAATGATGTCAAGGACTCCTCATCTAGTTTAATTCCCACTTGAGGATCCCCTATAAATGGTGATACAAATTGCCTCTGTTTGCCAACCTTCAGTGAGCAGGGAGAACATGGGACTCCAGGTCCAACTATCCTCCACTGTTTCCAGAAGTCTGTCCGGGCTTATGTTCATTACTTCCATGACACTATATATCCAACTCATTCTCTGCCATTCCCTTCTCCCTTTGCCTTCCATCTTTCCCAACATCAGGGACTTTTCCAATGAATCCTGCCTTTTCATTATGTGGTCAAAGTATTTAAGTTTAAGCTTCAGTATTTGACCTTCTAGTGAATAGTCTGAATTAATTTCTTTAAGTATTGACTAATTTAACCTCCTTGTTGTCTAAGGGACTCTCAAAAGTCTTCTCTGACACCACAATTCAAAACCTTCAATTCTGCAGTGCTCAGCTTTCCTCAGAGTCCAACTTTCATAGCTACTGGAAAAAAACCATACTTTGATTATATGGACCTTTGTTGGTAAGGTGATGTCTCTGCTTTTTAATATGCTGTTCAGATTTGCCATAGCTTTCCTTCCAAGGAGCAAGTATCTTTTAATTTCATGGCTGCCATCACCATCTGCAGTGATCTTTGAGCCCAAGAACATAAAATCTGACACTGCTTTCATTTCTTCTCTCTCTATTTGCCAGGAAGCGATGAGAGCAGTTGCCAAGATCTTAGTTTTTTTGATGCTAAACTTCAAGCCAGCTTTTGTTCTCTCCTCTTTCACCCTTAGCAAGAGGCTTCTTAATTCTTCTTCACTTTTTGCCACCAGAGTAGTATTTGCATGAAACATTCCTTTTTGATCTTTAATTTTTCTTGAGGAGATCTCTTGCTTTTTTCATTCTGTTGTTTTTTTCTATTTCTTTGCATTGTTCATTTCAGAAAACCTTATCTCTCCTTGTTTTTCCTCTGGAATTCTGTTTTTATTTGCATATATCTTTTTGTATCTCCTTTTCCTTTCTCCTTTGCTCTCCTTTTCTCAGTTCTTTGCAAAGCCTCAAATAGTCATTTTGCCTTCTTGCTCTTCTTTTCCTTTAAAATGTTTTTTTTCTTTGCTGCCTCCTGTACAATATTGTGAGCCTCCGTTCAAAATTCTTTAGACACTCTATTTCCCAGATCTCATCCCTTAAGTCTACTCATCACCTCCACTTCATATTCATAAGGGATGTTATTTAGGTCATACTTACATAGTCTGATGGTTTGCCCCTTTTCTTCAATTTAAGTCTGAATTTTGTGATAAGAAATTCATTATCTGAGCTATAGTCAGCTCCAGGTCTTGTTTGAATTGACTGCATAGAGCTTCTCTACCTTTGGCTTCAAAGTATATAGTCAATCTGATTTCAATATTGACCATCTGGTGATGTCCATGTGTAGACTTGCCTTTTGGGTTATTGAAAAAGAGTATTTGCTATGTCCAGCAAGTTATCTTGACAAAACTCTATTAGTCTATGCCCTGCTTCATTTTGTACTCCAAAACCAAATTTGCCTGTTATCCCAATTATCTTCTGATTTTCTACTTTAGCATTTCAATCTCCTATGATGAGGCAAACAGTATTAAGTGACTTGCCCAGGGTCACAAAGCTAATAAGTGTCTGAGGCCAGATTCAAACTCAGAAAAATGGGTCTTCTGAA
The DNA here is from genome assembly GCF_028583685.1 of Petaurus breviceps papuanus. Classification (NCBI taxonomy): domain Eukaryota; kingdom Metazoa; phylum Chordata; class Mammalia; order Diprotodontia; family Petauridae; genus Petaurus; species Petaurus breviceps. The sequence goes on along the minus strand of NW_027187419.1, from coordinate 51,170,655 downwards.
TTCCAGGTCTTGCACTCTATCCACAACACCACCTAGCTACCACTTTATGTTTATCCTTTAAAATTCTATGTTATTTGACTCAGCTTTATAATGGTCAACCTGTCTACTCGTGTCACTGATCTTTTGCCTTCCCATTTCTTCCAGGAATTTTCCCCTTTTATCATTCCCTTTCTTTTTTTTTTGCTTTTTTTTTGAGGGCAATTGGGGTTAAGTGACTCGCCCAAGGTGACATGTCTACTTTTTGTGTTAAGTATCTGAGGCCAGATTTGAACTCAGGTACTCCTGACTCCAGGGCTGGTGCTCTATTCACTGCGCCACCTAGCCGCCCCAATCATCCCCTTTCTAATCTTTATATTCACCTTATTTACTATCTCTTTCCCTGATTTATACAGATGTAACCAGGGCTCCCTCATCCTTAAAAATCTCTATAATTGCTTCTGTTATCTTCTCTAGCTTTCATGCTATTTCTATGCTTCCTATTTCTCTGCCAAACTCCTAAAAAAAAGTCATTACACCCGTCGCCTCCACTTGCTCTCCTCTTACTCACTTTTCATCACATTGAAACCTGACTTCTGACTTCATCACTCTACTGAAGCTGCCATCTCCAGCATTAAGAAATGATCTTTTAATTGCCAAGTCTAAAAGACCTTCTCTCAACCCCTTTCCCTTTTGACTTCTCTTTAGCATCTGACCCTGTTGACTCTTTCTACCTGATACTCTCTTTCGCTTCATTCTCTTCCTACATGTCCCACTTCTCTTCTTCAGTCTTCTTTGTTGGTTTACAATCCATATCCTACCTCCCCTAATGTGTGTGGGCAGGAGGAGTTAGTATCCCCCTAAGGCTCTGGACTGGGCTTTCAGCTTGTTTTTTTCTCTCTCTAAATCTTCTCTTATAGAAATTTTATCAACTCAGTTTACTTATCATCTCTATGTAGATGACTCCCCTATCTATATATCTAGGCTTTGTTTCTCTAGTGAGCTCCAGTCCAACATCACCATCTCTCTTGAGTATCTAATCAACATCACCAACTAACTTAACTGCTAGACATCTCATGTCCAAGATCGTGTTCCATAAGCAGCTCAAATTCAACATGCTTAAAATGGGACTCCTTATCTTCCTTCCTTGGTCTATGTTCCTAACCATCCAGGTTCCCATTCTTATCTTCATCCTTATCTCTTCTCTCTCCCTCAACTTCCATATTCAATCATTTACCAACTCATGTTCATTCTAGCTCCATCATATATAGCCTTCTCTCTGCTCAAATGACACTGCCCTATTTGAGGTCCTTATCACCTATTTGCCTGGGCTATTACTGTAGCCTACTATTTGGTGTATCTAATTTGGATTGGATTGTTCTTACTGGACCCTTTCTCCATCATTCAAAATGTTAGCTCTCCCTTACAGTTTCATCCAATTTGTAAATTTGATGAGTATGTCATCTATGCCTTCACCTTAGCTGTTGATTTTAAAAGTGTTAGCCAACAAAATACCAAGGACAAATACCTAGGGAACTACAATAGAGGCTGTCCACAGTGATATCATCCCATTAATGATAGTTTTTTGGGTCCAGACATTCAACTCATTCCAGGATCTCACTAAGTGTACCATCACCTAACCTATATCTCTTCATCTTGTCCAAAAGAAGAACATGAGAGACTGTTAAATGCCTTGCTGAAATCTGGGTGTACTATGTCTTTGTTATTCCCCTGATCTACTACTCTAATAACTCTGTCAAAATGGGAGGCGAGGTTAATCTGGCATAATCCATTCTTGTTTAAGCCATGCTAGCTCCAAGTAATCACTACTTTTTTCCAAATGTGTGAAAAACTTCTCTTAAGAAATATGTCCTAGAACTTTGCTAGGATTCAAAGTCAGGTTCATCATTTTATAATTTGAAGACCTTTTTACAGTTTTGGAAATAAGGACAACAATTTCCTTATCTCTAGTCCTGGAATCTTTTTAACCCCCGTGATCTTTCACATATGTTTCAAAATGATTCATTAATTACATATGCCATCATTCAGTCAACAAGCATTGCCTAAGCATCTGATATGCACCAGGCACTGTTAAATGCTGGCGGAAATAAAGAAAAGCAAAAGCCAATAATACCAATAAAATCAATTCCTGCTTTCAAGGGTCTCGGTCTAATGAGGGAGGAAACATGCAAACAATACAAGATGGATATAGGATAAATCGGAGATAATCAGAAGAAGGAGGGAACTAACATTAAGAGGCATTGGGAAAGACTTCTTGTAGAAGGTGGAATTTTTGGGACCTGAAGGGAGCCAAGGAATCCAGGAGATGAAGATGAGGAGGGAGAGAATTCTAGGCATGATGGACGACATCTGGTGAAAATACCTGGAGCTGGGGGATGAAGCATCATGTGCAAGAATAGAAAGGATACCAGTGTCATTGCAGAGCATGTGGTAGGGAGAGGCAAAGAGGAAAGGGATAAAGGTACAAGAAGACTGGATAGTAAATTCAAGCTCAGTAGTCTAAACTCCTTGAGAACAGATAGATATCCTCTTGCCGTCTCACTTATATTTTATTTAACCTCCTTACTGGTCATTTAGAAAGAAGAAAAATTCTACCCTGTATGAAGATTTTCTCCTTGGCAGAAACCAAACTTATTTAACCCAGAAAAAAATGAATTCAATAGCTTTGCCTTTTCTCTACTTTCCATCTTTCCCAAAGAGGGCTCTTATACCTTCTTTGTTTTTCCTTTTGGTGCCAGAATAGTTTTAACAGCTCTTTTGTTGTTGTCCTTGTCATTCATCACCAACCTCAACCCATTCTTGCCTTTAGTCTTCTTCATATAATTCTTACAGGACCAGGCCTCACTTTTGTATTTATTCCCAGTAGTGTGACCTTATTTCCAGCTTCTATATATGTCTTTTAAAAATCTAAGTGGGTTGATGGGTTTACTCTATTCACATGAGTCTCTACAGGGAGCTTATTTTCTTCTTCATCAAGATCATGTCTTTAGAGGGGCAGCTAGGTGGCACAGTGAATAGACCATTGGCCCTAGAGTCAGGAGGATCTGAGTTCAAATCTGGCCTCAGACACTTGACACTTAACTAGCTGTGTGAACTTGGGCAAATCACTTAACCCAAATTGCCCTACCTGCCCCTCTGCAAAAAAAAAAAAAAAAAAGATCATGTCTTTAGAATTTCTTTCTTGAGGTATTCTCATCCCTCTTTGATTGTTTTTCCCCGTAGATTTTTAGACCATGAGATGCTTCTTATCCTTTCTTTGATAGGGATAGGGATTGGACCTGTGATTTCATTGGAATAGGTAACTCTACTTATGCCAGTCAGCACCTTCTCCGCAATTTGTAATATTAGAGACTTGCCAAAAATATTGAGAAGTTAAGTGTCTTGTCCATGGTCATACAATTAACATGTCTCAGAGGAGAGGTTGGAACACAGATCTTTCCTGTTCCATGACCAATTCTCTTTTTCTCTGATTTTTCTGCCATTGCTTTTCTTAAAATCCAGGATTTCTCCCTTATCATTAATTCTGGGATGTGATTGTTTCTTGCTAAGGTTCTTATCATTTCTACTTTAGTACCCACTTTTTCTTTGTTGTTAACAAACAGGTACCGTGTAGTAGTTCCTTCTTCCTCCACCTTTATCATAATCAAAGTGTCTTTAAGGACCAAGTTTGGCTCTGAATGAGACAAGAGAGAACACATCTTGCCTCTTTTATAGAGGTGGGGCTCTGAGGGTGTAGAATACTGCACAGAGCATCAGACTTAACAGATATATTGGTTTGTTTTGCTAAACTGATTTTTTCCCTCTCCTCCCACCCTCCACTTTGTTAGAAGGCTTGTTGTAAAGAGATGTGGGGAAGGGGAATAAGGGAGAGTGAGGAGTCAAGGAATCACAACAAGGCTGTGAACCCAGGTTTCCAGAAGGATGGTACTGCTGTTCTCAATAGGAATAGGAAAGTTTGGGGCAGTAATAGAGTTGGGAGGAAAGGTAGGGAGTTCTATTTTGGACATGTTAACTTTAAGATATCTAGCGGACAGGCTAAACTCAGGAGAGATTTGAGGGCTAAGTATTTAGAATGGAAGGTCAGGTGCATGGAAATGAGAATTGGATTCATAGAATCTAATGAGAGAATATGAAGGGGAAAAAAGAAGAAAAAAGGTGAGACCAGAGCCATCTATATATCCACACAGCAGGGTTGGGGCATTGGAAATGACCTGCAAAGGAGAATGAAAAAGAATGGTCAGTCAGATGGGAGGAAAACCAAGAGAGAAAGCAAATCTAAGAAAAACTCAGCAGGAAAAAGTATTCAGGACACAGAGAAAGGATGGTCAGCAATGCCAAATGCTACAGAGAGGTTAGGGATGAAGAAGACTCTCTCCTATTGTCCAAGTGGGCTGCATTAATTCCCATGACAATATTGCTCCTGTTTCTCTCTCCATTTATCCTCACCCATACTTCTCCCCTCTGGCTCCAGGCTCTCCTCACATGACTGTCTTTTCTTTCTTTCTTTTTTCTTTCTTTCTTTCTTTCCTTCTTTCTTTCTTTCTTTCTTTCTTTCTTTCTTTCTTTCTTTCATTC
>NW_027187419.1:51160802-51166073 GCF_028583685.1 Petaurus breviceps papuanus | reverse complement strand
TTTCTTTCTTTCTTTCTTTCTTTCTTTCTTTCTTTCTTTCTTTCTTTTTTGCTTTTTGGAGGGCAATTGGGGTTAAGTGACTTGCCCAATGTCACATGGCTAGTTTTTGTGTTTAGTGTCTGAGGTTGCATTTGAACTCAGGTCCTCCTGACTCCAGGGCTGGTTCTCTATTCACTGTGCTACCTAGCTGCCCCATATAACTGTCTTTTCTTAATACCCTCTGCCTATTAAATTGATGCTGCTTCTTTTGAACAAAGTATGTGCTTCCAGAGGCTTACAGCAGGCATGGATCCCATTCCACTGAGCCTCAGTGAACCCTAGGAAGCTGATTTTGCCTTCTCCTTGTCTTTGGATTTCTAAGGCATCCAGGTAGCACTGTGGTCAGAGAGCTGGACATGGAGTCAGCAAGACTTTGAGTTAAAACATAGCCTCAGATCCTTATTATTATTTTTTCTTCAACAAGAGGTTTATTCACTCAAGGACCAGGGCAGGTGCTGAAAGAGTTATGTGACCCTGTGTAAGTCACTTACCTTCTTTCTGCTCCACTTTCCTCTTATGTAAAATAGGGATAACAATAGCACCTGCCCCCTTAAGGTTGTTGTGAAGATAAAATGAGGTAATAATTGCAAAGTACTTAGCACAGTTCCAGGCCCACAGTTATATAAATGTTAGCTATCATTCTCATTATTACTATTTTTAAATTAAATAATACTCATGAGCCACTTTGTTACCTCAAAACATTATATAAATGTAATGATTATTGTTGATATGGCTGTTGCTGGTGGTCTGTGTCAAAGACCCTAAGAAAAAATCATAGAGCTCAAGCCATAGATCCCTTAGTCTCTACCCAAGGTCAGGATTCAGGCTCAACTTCCCCTTCTTTCCAAATGGGAGCAGGAAGGACCAGCAAGGCTGTATTAACCTAGATCTAACTCGCAGCATAGTGTTTTTTTCTTTCTGCTTTGATATGCTGACTGCCTCCTCAGAAATCAAAGTCGCCTGTCTATTTTGTTTCATTTTTTTTCCCCAAGCTGTCTGGAGTTATGCTTCATTTCTCTTTCTTTGTTAAAGTCTATTTTTTATGAAGTCAGATGCAGAGGGAAGCTCGGTGTCATAATTGCTTATTCAAAATGTCTGACAGAGCAGATCCTCAGCTAAAGGGTGGGAAGGGGGGGCACAGAGAGAGGAAAAATAATAGGATGAGGGGGAGAGAAAGGTGGGAAGATGGGGATGATGGAAGGAAGAGAGAGAAGCAGGAAGAAAAATTGAAACTGAATATGGCGCTGATGCTGCAGACTGTCCCCTAACCTCAAGGCCTAGGGACAAGTCTATGATGAATATTTAGCAACAGGTATCTGTCAGGGCATCAGAGATGATCTCTTATAAAGTCCAACTGCAAAGAAATAAAAGTCAAAGATGGTGTCTCAGAGGAGATAAAATTGAGAAAAACTGCCTACTTTATGTATTCAGAGGCATAAGACAGGATTACTATCCTAGCAGAATAAATACAGCATAGAACCATATATTTAAAGCTGGAAGAGATCTCAGGGGTCATGTAATGTTGTGACACAGTGGATAGAGTACCAAGTCTGGAATCAAGAATACCTGAGATCAAATCTGGTTTCACATACTTACTAGCTATGTGACCCTGGGCAAGTCATTTAACCCTGTTTGCCTCAGTTTCCTCATCTGTAAAATGATCTGGAGAAGAAAATAGTAAATCATTCCAGTATCTTTGTCAAGAAAACCCCAAATGGGGTCTTGAAGAGTCAGACATGACTGAAATGACTGAACAACAATGGTAACAGCAACAGCAATAGTCCAAAGCCTTCACTTTGCAGTTGAGGAAACAGGACCACAGAGGTTAAAACAACTCACCCAAGGTCTCAAAGATAGAGCCAGGATTTAAATCCAATCCCTGGATACCAGAATCTTTCTACTTTCCACTCCACTTCCACAGTCTTTCCATTACAACTATGCTGCATAATAACCATCCATCAGATCATCACATTCAGTGTGAAGACTTCTACCCCTGAGGAAATAGCCTGAACATTTATTAAAGGTGTTTCTGTTTATGAAATAGAGCTGTGCCCTGAGAATCAGAGGGTCTGGAGACTCACTGACTTCCTACATGACCATAGCTAATTCATACTTTTCCCCCAGTCTTTTGTGTTTCCATATGGGAAGGAAAGGATGGAGGTTAAGTCTTTCTATCTATTTCACTGTAGGCTAAGGGAATGGACTTCTTGTCATTTATCAAATTTGCCCAGAACCTTCAGGATGAGGGTTATGAAAATAGTGGCCTTGTCCTGGCTGGGTACAAGATTAGGAATGTCTGGTTTTGGAGAAACACATTAAGAAAACCAGTCACTCTCCTGTCCTTGTGAGCTTCAAAACCAAGAGGCAATATTTGTGACAACCTTGTAAAAGAACACACAAAATATTACCGGCCCACATAATTTACTTATCAGCTTAGCCATTTCAAGGAGTACATGCTAGATGAAAAAGTCAACCTATCATTCAACATGCTTTCATGGAGCACTTGCTATATGGCCAGTCCGTTATAATAATATATTATAATTATGATAATGACCATAATAATAGCTAGCATTTACATAGCATCTACTATGTGGCAGGTACTTTACAAATATCTCATTGGCTCCTCACAACAATCCTGGGAGGTAGATGCTACTATTATCCTCATTTTATAGACAAAAACACTGAGGTGACCAGAGGTTAAGTGACTTGTCCAAGATCACGTGAGAAATAATTTATTTGGACCCCTCCTCTATTCTAATCAGTATTAATTTGAAATAATTCAATGGGAATAGTGATTATAAGTTCTGTATATTAGGCCCCAGAGCTGTGAGTTGAAGATTGTAAGTTCAGCTGCTTCATCATAGGAAGCTAACTAGAAGCCCTCCACACTTATTTCGCCTCATCAAGGAGACCAAGTCTAACATGGCAGAGATGATTCAAATACATGGAAAGTCCCCCAGCTTATTTTTGTACCTCCAGACCATTCTCTTTTGTTCAACATGAGCAGATGACCATCTTATGACCACTTAGTCAGTGGATATGCCCCATGCTTCGTTCAACCTTAGACCACCACTCCTCCCGCTGAGATACCATTTCTAGCTGATGCCTCTTTTTGACTTGTGAAGTAAGATCTATCAGCCAATGGGATTCTGTACTTTGTATAGCCTCTTTAGAATGTTGAGGTATCAAATCTGGTATCAAACCTTATGAAAATTAGGCCCTGGAAGAAGGTGGCATCTCAGATCATGAAGATCTGAAGTCCACTTCATTAGAGGGGTTCATGGACCCTTTAATAAAGTACAATCAGCTTGGAGCTCTGCCTCAGTCTCTTTCATTGTAGGTTGGGCAATTTTAATCCCCAAAGTCATACAGCAAATGAGTATCTGAGGCTGAATTTAAACTCAGGTCTTCCTTATTCCAGGTCCAAGGCTGTATCTTACTTGCCTCTGCATATAAAGTGGTTGTGCTGTTGTGGTAATTAACACACTGGACTTGGATTTCAAATCCTTGTCTCTGACACTAACTATACCATCATGAGTGAGTCCCTTAACCATTTTGCACCTTAACTTCCTCATCTGCAGAGTGAGAATAGTAATATTTGCCCTACCTATGCTACAGAGTTGTTGCAAACAAAGTACTTTGTCAGTGGAAAACTTATATGAACTGACGCAAAATGAAAGAAGTAGAGCCAGGAAAGAACAACATTGCAACAATATAAATGGAAACTATGATGACATCAACAGAATCAAAATAAATGCTATATATTTATGATGACCAAACTTGGCCCCAAAGAAAGATAAGAAGATATGGAATACTGCTTATATTGTCAGATTCAGTTGATGTGTGGGTTAATTTTCTTGAACTGTTTTTCCCCCTCTTTATTATGTTTTTTGTCTTTAAGGATGGTAGGAGAAGAGGGAGATATCTATTGAGAAATGAAGGTGATATATAAAAAAACCAAAAATATTAACCATTTTTTAAAAAAAGACAACATTCTCTCTCAAAGATGGAGGAGAGGGAGGGAGGAAGATAATTTGGAAATCAAAATGTAAAAAAAAGATATTGTTGAAAAATGTATATGTAATTGGAAAATATTTAACAAAACATTTTTTTAAAAAAGGAAACATTCTGAGAACTATAAAATGTTATGTAAATGTGAATTATTTTTATTATCACAAAAAACTTTTTACCCCAGACCCATCATGCCTGATTTATATTTAATTACATTTTCTCCTTGACTTCATGCACATCACTTGAACCCAAGTGCTAGGATCAGATCCTAACCAATGGCTTCAGTGCCCCGGCATAATGGATATGTTTCCAGCCTGCTTCACAGAGGTTCTCTGTCATAGGAGAAGTCTACCTGGAGATGGCAAAGGGCTAGGGATGTACCCCCAGTTCCCATATCTTCTGTATGAGTTGCGGGGGTCAGGGAAGAGGAGTTATAAACCTGTTTCTGGGACTCTCCAGGAAATTTTTCCTCTCTCCCCTTTCCAGAACTTTAATTGAAGCAAATGTTGAATATGCCACAAGATGGCCACGGGCAGAACGTCCTGATCCCTCCCTTCCATCAAAGTGTTATCCAAGGATTAGGTAAAGAGCTTCTCTGACCTTAATTGCTGTGCTAAATAGACCATTGGGTTTTATGGTGGGTGGAGGGGGTGTGGAGGAAGGCTGTAGGGAGTGAGTCTGTAATGTGCTTCAGTTACAAGAATGCTGCCCAGGGAGCCTCCAGGCCCTGAAACCCAGAGGTTCAATCCTGAATCAAGTGCAACCAACTGAAAAAGAGAACAGCTGGTGGAGGGTGGCAGGGTGCAGAGGGCCTATGGGAAAGGGGCATCTCTCGGCTCCTCTGTTCCCAGTGAGATAGAGGATTTTATAAAGAGGGAGAAAAGGACACCTGCCCCATATGCATCATGGGGAGGATGAAATGAGAAGTGTCTCTCAGAATACAGGAAAACTAAACAGCACTCTTCCAATTGAAGTTTTCAGTATTCTTCTAATAACAATAGCAAAAAATCGTTCACAAACAATAGATGATGATGATGTGATTGTTGTTCTTTATTGGCCCAAATCCTCCTCCTCATATTTTCATTGGTGGAGGAAGGTAGTCTTCCGGACTCTATCCTCCCTTTTTGTGCTCTTCGCCCCTGATTTTCCTGGCTCTCTGCACTCTGCCACCCTCTCCCAACTGAAAAAAGAGAACGGCTGGTGGAGCCCCCCCCACCCCGC
>NW_027187419.1:51138156-51160702 GCF_028583685.1 Petaurus breviceps papuanus | reverse complement strand
TGTTTGTGTGTCTTCACTGCTGTCTCTGTTCTTTTTTGTTGTTTGGTGGAGGTCTTCCTCTCTCCTCTTCTCCCTCTTTTTCCTGCTGCCTCCCCCCTCCCTTCCCTTTCTCCCCTCCCCCCATCAGCTAGAAATGGTATCTCAGCTTTCCCAGCTATCTGCAAACATCTTGCTGTCAGAATTCAGTATGAGAGTAAACCACCATGTTTGTTCTTGGGAATGGTAAGAGGAAAAATCAGATTTAGGGCAAAAGGAGACTTTTCCAGTCATAACGCCCTTATTCTACAGATGAGGGAACTGAGACTCAGACAGAATCAACGATTTACCTAAAGTCACATGGGTAGCAAAGATGGGAGAGTTAGGTCCTCTGATTCCAAATCCAGCACTCTCTCTTCAATTTTAGGGCTTCTCTCTCACTGTGGTGTTTTATTTGTTGGCTTGTTTTTAAAGATTGGATCTCCCTATCTTGTCCCGGCAGGAAACGCAAGGAATATTCACAGACCCAATCCCACTAATGATGGGCACAGGAACTTTGGTCTACCCTCTTTTTGCCCCTGGCTAGTTCACTTCTCCTTAGGCAACCCAGAACCTTCCTGGGTCTTACTATATTGACACTGAAATTAATGCAGACACCTGATTTAACCCATTACAGTTCAGAACTCCCAGGTTTAGGAGGACTACCAATCTCAGACTCCCTATTAGGAGGGATTATAGGCTTGTATCAACACACCCAGATCATTGTGGCTTTCTATCTCATTAAAGGAATTGCAGATTTCAGAGAAATTGGAATGTATTCACATAAACATATAATTTAAACACTCTACATACTCATTCCTATGTATGCATATGTATGTGTGTGTGCATGCACATGTGGGCACACATGTGTGTATGTGCCAATCCAGGAGTCAGGCAGGCTCATTTTCCTGAGTTCAAATCCAGCCCCAGACACTTACTAGCTGTGTGACCCTAGGCTAGTCACTTAACCCTGCTTGCCTCAGTTTCCTCATCTGAAAAATGGGCTGGAGAAGGGAATGACAAATTACTCCAGATTCTTGTTGTTCCTCCTTCATTCCTGAAGAGGATCAATGACATAACAAAGGTAACGTCTTGACTTGTATGTGGACTGGATTTAAGCTAGGCAGAGCTGGCATCTAGCATCAAAGGACTTCCACAATGTGGCAGAGCCAGGAAAACCCATGAATGAAAAAAAATGACTGAACAATAGTAGACTAGTATGAAATATGGAAATATTGGTTGGAGCCAGACTGACTGAACAGTAGCAGCAACAACTGTGTGTGTATGTATATAGACCTAGTATAAGGAGACCCCCTGTATGAAGAAACTTCCTAATGAATATTGACAACTGTTCTGGAACTCCAAGGCTTAGAGAGTTGTCTCTTTGTATATAAATATACACCCCCAGAAAAAGGGGGCTACTGGGGGTGGGAGAGGACTAAATAGAGTCTCAGTCTTTGAAATAGCTTTCCTTGCCCACTGATGCTGTTGGTACAGATCCAGAGAAAGGAGCCTCCAGGACTGGCCCCCTTTCTGAGTGGTGTAGGCTGTATGAGGTCCTGCCAGGTAGGGCTAGAGGGCCTTTTCCCTTAGGTGCCTCCATCTTTCTGGGGACTGGGAAACTGAAGAGGAGAAAGACAAGCAGTGCCAGGCTTGGTGGGCAGTTCCTGGTTTCCCACCCTCTCCTGTTGCAGAGCCATATCCCAGAGACAATGGTTCTCCAAGAACTTCTGAGGGTGATGGAGCAGCCAATACTAAACCCCTGTCAGCCTTTCCCTTAGTAAATGAGATTTATTCAATACTCCGGCAGTAATAAACTTCCCTGGGTTTTTAATCCATATTTCACTCCACAGAGTCCCAGAGCAGCTGTAGTTGGGAGCTCTTCTGGCAGATAGTAAAAGGCCCAGAGCAGATACCCTGCAACTGACACCAAGTTTGTGTGCCACGTGGGGAGAGTCCATGGAGACAGGAGCCCACTGAACTTGGAGAAGCACACCTGGAGGGAATGAAGTAATCACTTCCCTATTACATGTCAGTGTGACCTGGGAAATCTAAATCAATGAGCAATTCACAAGTCATTTCTTTTTGGCCAAGACATGCATCGCCATCTTGGTCTTGGCCATGCATTTGCCTTCCAGATATTGGCTCTGCTCTGTCCAAGGTGATGTTAAGCTGGGCTCAGAGTTCTTGAGCATTCCTGTGTGACTGACAGCTGGTAGGACTGGCTTACTCCAAGGGCTTCCAGAGAAGTCACCTCTTCCTAAGACCAAATCCTTGTCACAGATCATCAATAATAAAGAAAATCAGCATGCAGATCTTTAAGAGGCAAACTACTTTGCCAAGGAGTTGCATTTTAGGCAGTTCACTAGGGCCAGGGTTCTGATTCTACCTTAGGCATTTATGACCTGGGCAATGTTTTACTGCTTCTTGGTCTTAATTTCTCAATTTGTCAAAAGAGAATAACAATAACATGCCTTCTAGGGTTGTTGTGAAGCTCGAATGAGATAATCAATCAATTATTAAACACTTATTACAACCTGTTGTGTTCCAGGCACTGTACTAAATGTTGGAGACATTTTGCTAACATGTGAAGCACTCTGCAAACCTTTGTTGTTGTTATTGCTCTGTCATGTCAACTCTTTGTCTGTCAGTTTGGGGTTTCCTTGGCAAATATACTGAAGTGCTTTGCCTTTTCTTTCTTTAGCTCATTTACAGATGACAGAACTGAGGAAAGGGTTAAGTGACTTGCCCAGGGTCACACAGCTAGTATTTCAGGCAGTATTTGAACTTATAAAGAGAAGTCTTCCTGACTCCAGGCCCAGCACTATATCCACTGCAAGGGACCTAGCTGTCCATTGTAAGCCTTACAATGCTACGTACTCTCAACATTCATTTCTCCTGTTGTTCTTTTTTTTCAAAACAACTGATATTTATGAAGTATTTAAAGCTTACAAAGAACTTAACATGCATGAACTCATTCAAGCCTCACAGCAACCCAGTGGATGGGGAAGTGGAGGGCTATAGATAGTATTATTTCCTTTTTACAGATGTAGGAGACAGCAGCTCAGAAAAGCAGTTAAGTAATGCAGTAGATAGAGTGTTAGAACTGGAGCCTGGAAGACCTGAGTGCAAATCCTGCCTCAGATGCTTACTATCTATGTGAACAGGTTACTGAGCTTCTGTTTACCTCAGTTTCCTTATCTGTAAAATGGGGATAATAATAGCATCTACCTCCCAACATTGTTGTGATGATAAAATGAGATAATATTTATAAAGTGTTACACAGAGTACAGCAGAGAGCAAAAGAAAACCTAGAAGGAAGCACAGAAAAGCTGGGTAGCTTTGGAAACAACATGTCATATTTATTCCATAGGTTTTCTTGAAATGGAAATTGATTACTTTATACCGAATTCTCTCTTCTATTCTGCGATGTACATGGGAACGGTTTTTTTCCTCCTTTTTTTTGTTGTTTTGTATTTAACTTTAAAATGAATAAAAATTTACATACACTTTAAAAAAAAGTGTTATACTAACCTTGCTAGTTGTTATAAAGATGATGATGATGTGACTTTACCATAGTCACATAAGCAACAGAGCAAAGATTTGAATCCATGTCTCACCTCTGTCAAAGACCAGTATTTTTCTCTTGTGGTTTGTTGAACATAGAAAAAATTGAAGGAAATGCTGATATCACATACCCTAAGTGAGATCCACTGAGTTGGGTCAACATGAGGGACAGAGCAGTGTATGTTGGTAGCTGAAGCTAAACCCCTTGAAGAGTACTGTGAGTGAATTACTCACCTTCAGAAGCGCCAGGCTGGCAGGACTCTCTAGTCGCCATCCCAGCCACCCTGAGGTCCCCAGATAGATCTCAAACTATTCCAGATTTATGCTGATCCCATAGTGCAACTAGAAAGATGGCTTGATGCCTTCCTTCTATAGCCCATCTCACTGAACAAGTGACCCAAAATAGTGGGATGGCAAGAAATAATAATAGCTTAAAATTATATAGGAAAACATTATGGTTTATAAAATGTTTTATTTATCATGAAACTAGGAGGAAAGTAGTACAAGTGTTATTGCCACCCATTTTATAGAGGAGAAAACTGAGGCTCAGAGAGGTTAATAACCTGCCCATCTTCATACAACCAAGGTCAGAATTTGGATTCAAACCAGTATAACAGAAGTTGTTATTGTAATAGAATTTTTAATAATCCACATGGATTGTTTGTGGCTAGCTCTGAACCTATTGCACATTCTAAAGAGTGGGTACTTGGTGGCATTTGCCTATTTTTAAGGCAGCATGTGCTTCACGAGTTTAAGAAAGTCAGCCTGACATTTCTAAAACATACAGAGAAGTGAGTCTAACTCATAAGAATACAAGTCATTCTCTAATTAGTAAATGGTCAAAGGATATGAACAAGCAGTTTTCAGAGGAAGAAATTAAAGATATCCATAAGCATATGAAAAAGTGCTCTAAATCACTATCGATCATAGAAGTGCAAATCAAAACAACTCTTAGGTACCACATCTCACTGGTCAGATTGGCTAACATGACAAAAAGGAAAATGATAATGCTGGAGATGTGGGAAAATTGGAACACAGGTGCATTGTTGGTGGAGTTGTAAACTCATCCAACCATTCTTGAAAGCAATTTGGAACTATACCCAAAGGGCTATAAAGATATGCATACCCTTTGACCCAACAATACCACTTCTAGGGCTGTATCCCAAAGAGATCATACAAGTGGGAAAAGGACCCGTATGTCCAAACATATTTATACCAGCCCTTTTTGAGGTGGCAAAGAATTGTAAATCAAGGCGATACCCATCAATTGGGGGAATGGCTAAACAAGCTGTGGTATATGAATGTAATGGAATACTATTGTGCTATAAGAAATGAGGAACAGATGGACTTCATATTTACCTGGAGAGACTTATATAAACTGATGCTGAACGAGGGGAGCAAAACCAGGAGAACATCGTACACAAATACAGACACATTGTATCTCTGATGACTGATTTTGATAGACTGGACTCCCTTCAGAAATGCTAGGTTATTAGACAACTCCAAAGGACTCGTGATGGTAAAACAATCCATATCCAGAGGAAGAATTATGGAGTCTGAATGCAGATTGAAGCAAACTACTTGCTCTCTCTCTTTTTCATTTCATTTTGTTTTGTTTCTTCTTTCTCATTATTCATTCCAATGGTTATAATCCTTCTTTACAACTTGACTAATGTTTAATGTGAAGGTATATGTAGAACCTATATTGGATTTCATGCTGCCATGGAGGGGGGCAGGGACAGAAAATTTGGAATTAAAAAACTTATGGAACTAAATGTTGTAAACTAACAGTAAATAAATAAAAATAAAATATAAAAGAAAGTCAGTCTGAGGGGGAAAAAATTAAGAGACAAATTTTCTGCAGAGTGAGACCAAAAAATGGTTTGGGGGCTGCACATTATTTAGAGTTCCCTGAATCCATTCCAAGAATTGTGTACAGACTTAGACTCCCTCAGGCACCCCACCAATGAGTAGAGCACCCCAGTCAGCCTCAACTCCTGAAGTTCTCCCTTAGCAATTCAAGCAGAACAGGAAAGCCTGGATCTCAGTGACTCAGTAAACATGGTTCCAAAGCTTAGTGGGAGATCTTCACAGCTGTTAATTAAAATATCCCTTCTTATTGATGATCACCACACCTTGACACTCAGTTCCAGCTGTCATCACAGCATAAATCCAAAGTTGGCACATTCTGAGCTGGGTGCCTGGAGTGGGACCTAAAGGTGGCCACCAGGAGGTGGGAGGTGAGGGAGGGAGGAGAGAATCTCATCTACCCTCATCATAAAGTAGTCACCAACCAGCACATGGAGCAGTGAACTGGAGACAGATTTCAGACCAGAGAGAAATAAACATAGTACATGGAGTTTAGTTCTCTTATGGTAGGAAAGAACCCAGTGCTTAACAACAGGAACCTGGAAGGGAACCAAAGAGAGGGAGGGGAAAGAGAAACAAAACTATCAGCTATTGAAATTATTTGGGCAAGAACAATGTATTCAACTGTGGGTTCCCTGAAGAACCCTGAACTGGCTCTTCATCCTTTGCCTTTCCTCTCTCCACTGGACTCCCATCAACACCCTCTCCACCAACCCCTCCCTGCCCCCCTCTCCCCACCCCTATCACCAGGTCCCAGGAAGGAGAAGAGATAAAGAGAATAGCAGCAATAACAGCAACAATAATGCTAATGATAAGATTAATAATAACTGACATTTGTAATCAGTTCAACACCCACATTTATTAGGTTCCTACTCTATTTTAGGGCTAATGCTGGGAGTACAAAGACAGAAATGTTAAAGGTCCCTGCCGTCAACGAGTTTACATTCTGCTATAAGATACAGCATAACAGATAAGTCTAAATGGAATAATTTGAAAGTGGAGAGATTAAAGCAATTGCAAGTAGTGTGAGAAACAACTTAGTCAGCAAATTATTGAGGATTTGATCCCATGGGACTCAAGACAAAGTGGCTTTAAATTCTGCTTCTGTCATTTACTAGCTCTATGTTGTTGTTTAGTCATTTTCAGTTGTCTCTGACTTTCTGTGACCCTATCTGGGGATTTCTTGGCAAAGACAGTAGAGTGGTTTGCCATGTCTTCCTCCAGCTCATTTTACAGATGGGGAAACTGAGGCAAACAGGGCTAAGAGATTTGTCCAGGGTGACACAGCTAGTAAATGCCTGAGGCCAAACTTGAAGTCAGAAAGATGAGCCTTCCTGAATTCAGGCCTGCAACTTTATCCATTGTATCACCTACCTGTCCCACTAGCTAGTGACCTTGAGTTAATCATTAAACCCTCTAAACTCAGCTTCCTCAGCTATAAAATGAGCATAGTTCAGTAAAATGGTTCAAGGACAGAGAAAGTGGCAGAGCAATTTCTGATTATGTTGGCACCCAGGAGGATAATTGCTCCCTTTTCCCCCAGCTTCACCTGAAGATATCAGCTTTCACTTTTAAAGAGGCAGAAATCTCATGAACCGATAAAACAACATTACACTTAGACATCCCTGTTTTGCTCCTTGTATGTCATCTGCCAAAGTATTATTAGGAATGGTATATTCAGTCAGTCAATAAGAAGTTTTCAAGCACTTACTAATCCAGGCACTGTGAAGTAGAAAGGGGCAATCAATTGAATCAGTAGACCTGGGTTCAAATCCCACATCTGACACTTATTACCCACCTGACCTTGGGAAAGTAGCTTCACTGTAATGCATTTTCCTCATCAGTGACATGAAGGAATTGGACTAAGTGGTCCCTGAGGCCCCTTCTAGCCCTATGTCTATGACTGTATGACTTCCATGACAGAGGTTTGATGAATAATCATATTGTAGATAGTGAACAGGAATGAAAGAAAATGTTCCAATAGGGAGACAGACACTCACTCCTAACTCTCTCCATGAGAAAGACAGGAGTAGCTGATGACAAGGGAACACAAGGAAAGGCACAGGTGTAACTCTAGCACTATAATAGCCAATGCATTTGGGATGTGTCCACTCTTTGGCAGCTCAGGGTCCAGGAGTCTTAAGGAGGAAAGACCCAGAGTTACCAACCCAGCTGGTTCTTATTACCCCTTTTTAATCTTGTTGGAATAGTCAGAAGGGGTGAAACTGATTTCTCTCATGATCTTGCCTGCTTAACCTGGTTTCTGGTTCATAATCCTGACATGGAGAATGTACACACCCTCCCCTTATCCTTTGCTAGGAGCTATGAATGATTAAGAGTAGATATACTGCAGTATAGGAGGTCAAGTGAGAGGAGGGCTGGGAGGTGGTTGGAAGAAAATGCCTTCAGGGTCATTTAGACCGCTTCCTTTTAACTTAATGCCATACATATGTGTATATATGCACATATTCATACATATACATATATGTATGCATGTATGTACAATATACACAGAGAGACACATATATGAATATTCCCTCCAACTACCCTAATACTGGGAAAGGTCTCATGATTTACAAATATCTTTCCATGTAGGAATGTAAAGAGTTCAACTTTAATAAGTCCATTAAGATTTCTATTTCCTGTTTACCTTTTCATGCTTCTTTTGATTCTTGTATTTGAAAGTCAAATTTTCTGCTCAGCTCTAGAATGCTTGAGAGTTCTCTATTTCATTCAATATTCATTTTTACCTCTGAAGTATTATACTAAGTTTTGCTGGGTAGGTGATTCTTGGTTTTAATCCTAGTTCTTTTGACCTCTGGAATATCATATTCCTAACCCTCTGATCCCTTAAAGTAGCAACTGCTAGATCTTGTGTTATCCTGATTGTGTTTCCACAACACTCAAACTGTTTCTTTCTGACTGCTTGAAATATTTTCTCCTTGACCTGGGAACTCTAGAATTTGGCTATAATATTCCAAAGAGTTTTCTTTTGGGGATCTCTTTCAGGAGGTGATTGATAGATTCTTTCTGTTTCTATTTTACCATCTGGCTCTAGAATATCAGGGCAATTTTCCTTGATAATTCCTTGGAAGATGATGTCTAGGCTATTTTTTTGATCATGGCTTTCAAGTAGTCCAATAATTTTTAAATTTTTTTTCCTGAATCTGTTTTCCAGGTCAGTTGTTTTTCCAATGAGATATTTCAAACTGTCCTCTATTTTTTCATTCTTTTGGTTTTGTTTTATGATTTCTTGATTTCATATAGAGTCATTAGCTTCCATTTGCTCTGTTCAAATTTTTAAGGTATTATTTTCTTCAATGAGTTTTTGGACTTCCTTTTCCATTTGGTCAATTCTAATTTTTAAGGCATTCTTCTCCTTATTGGCTTTTTGGACCTCTTTTGTCATTTGGACTAGTTTATTTTTTAAGATGTTATTTTCTTCAGTATTTTTTAGGTCTCCCTCAGCAAGCTTTTACTCATTTTTAATGATTTTCTTGCATCCCTCTCGTTTCTCTTCCCAATTTTTCCTCTACTTCTCTTACTTGATTTTCAAAATCCTTTTTGAGCTCTTCCATGGTCTGAAACCAATTCATATTTTTCTTGGAGGCTTTTGATTCAGGAGCTTTGATTTTGTTGTCTTCTTCTGATTGTATGTTTTGATCTTCTTTGTCACCAAAGTAAGATTTTATAGTTTGAGGTCTTTTTATGCTGTTTGTTCATTTTTCCAGCCAAATACTTGACTTTCTAACTCTTTGCCAAGATATGACTCTACTTTCAGTGGGGGTGGGGTGGGGGTGGGATTGGGGGTACTTTCCCAAGCTTCAGGGGTTTTGTGTAGCTGTTTTTAGAGATACTTCTAGATATATTTTCACCTCTTAGGTAGTATGATCAAAGGAGAGGTGTTTACTCCTTTCCTGGCTTGTGCTCTGGTTTGTGAGTGACCACAAGCACTCTTTTCTGCCTTAGAACTGTGAGGATGGTTCCCTCTCTACTGTAGCCACAAGCTCTGCCACATCAGTGCTCCTCCTCACCCCAGGACCACCTCCCAGGACAGAGAACCAGATCCAAGAGGGGCAAAGTAAGAGAATCCTGCCTCAGCTCCAGCAAAGAGATCCCTGCAATTTCCTTCTGATTAGCTGTCTGTGGGCCCAGAGCTCTGGAAGCAGCTGCTGCTGCCGCTGGCTGCCACCTCCACTGACCAGGGGCCAGACCACACTCTTCTCTCACCTAGGTCCCACAGAGTTTTCCCACTGACCTTCTATGCTGTCTTTGGTATTTGCGGGACAAAAATTCTGGAAACCATCACAGCTGCCAGTGATTCAGTCCCCTGAGGCCTGTTCCATCCCTGTCAATGCTGGCATGACCCATGTTGGACCCAGCCCAGGGTGATAGACCCTTCCTGTAGACCTTCCTGGCTATCTTGGGCTGCAGATGTATTTCACTCTGTCATTTTGTGGGTACTGCAACTCTACTTTTTGTTTAGAGTCATTTTTTTCAGGTATTTGGAGGGGTTTGGGAGAGACCTCCCTCAAGCGATTGCCAGCTTTTACTCCACCATCTTGGCTCCACCCTAAACTATTACCTTCTACAAAAAGTTCTTCTTGATTTTCCTCACTGCCAGGACCTTCCCTCTCAAAACTACCTTATATTCATTATGCATGTACATGCATACATGTAGTTTTTTTACATACATGTTACATATATACACATTTTCCCAGTTCAGAACCAACTAACAAATATTAATAATAATAACAATATTAATAACTAGTATTTACATAGTGCTTAGGTAGGTTTGCAAAGCACTTTACAAGAGTTACCTTCTTTTATCCTCACAACAACTGTAGGAGATAGGTTTTTATTATTATCCCCATTTTACAGTTGAGGAAATGGAGGCAGACAGAGGTTAAGTGATTTGCCCAAGGTCACAGTGCTGGTAAGTATCTGTAGAATGATTTGGACTCAGGTTTTCTTGACTCCAAGTTCAATGTTCTATCTATTGTGTCATCTGGTTGTCTGATAGATGCTTAAGGAATGTATTTGAGGGATTGAATGGTAGAATTTCAAGGATCATGGTAAGTTAAATTTGGAATCATTTCCACTGAAATCACATATATATTCTCTGTCCAGAGGTTAGTAGACTTGATGGGAGTAGGGACATAGCATGTTGCCTCCAAGGCAGTTGATACAGTGAAAGCTATGTGCATGCACCTCAGCTACATGAAGGCTGTACTTCTGGGTCTTGAGAGAGATCTTGGCATGGTAGAAAGAGTGCTGGATTTGGAGTTAGGAGTCCTGGATTCAAATGCTTCCTCTAGACACTTCCTAATTGTGTGTTCATAGGTAAGTCATTTAACCTCAAAGAACCTAACTTTCTTTGTTTGAAAAATGTGGAAAATAATAGAGTACTTGTACTACCTCACAGGCTGCTCAGTGAGGAAAGCAGTTGGCAAATCCTGAAGTGCTACATGCCATGCTGTTGTTATTATTGCTTTCACATCTGCCATCACTGGCACCTCTCTAACCCTGCAGGGACCAGTCAAAATCATGGCCATGTGAGGACTCTGAAGAAACCTTTAACGGTTGACATTTTAGAAAGTCTCCAGGTCTACTGCTTAGGGCCCTCTGAATTTCTCCCACAGTTGTGGCCTCCTCTCTCAAATCAAATTCACAAGCCCCACAGCATCCATGACAAACAGCAGGACCCAGTACAGTCTCCTGACTTCCTGGGAGATGGATATGTGGCCCTTATCCTAAGAGAGGGAGAACACTTTCTCATGTGTCCTGAGGCCTGCTGATTCTCTAATTGACCAATTTACTTTCATAAGAAAGCTCAGTCTGGCACAGCCTAGCAAGAAGGGACCCTTGGTTTCTTTTTCTCCCCCCATCCCCTCAGAGCTGAATGACAGAGTGAATGGAGATCGGTATGGATGATTCAGTACCATCCCTCCAGCAGGGCCCCATCTCCTAGTAGCATGAGAAATGAAATACCTTTGTCTGGGAAACCACCATACCTTCTGGCTGAGCTCATCAGGAAATTTGAGGGGGAGGGAGGGCAAAAGAGGAAGAGTTAGAAATGAAAGACAAAATTTATCACCAGTGTGACAGACTAGATCAGAGCAAGACAACAATGGACAAAGTCACCCCGGGGATTGGGATCACAAGATTACAGGATTTGAGAGCTGGAAGAGACTTTAGAAATCATTTGATCCAACCTCCTTATGTTAAAAATGAGGAAACAAGCCCAGTGAGATCACTTCAGTGACTTACCCAAGGTCACACAAATAGTAATTGACAAGGCCAGGATTTAAATCCAGGTTTCCTGATTCCTGAGATACTGCTTTCTTTTTTTTTAAACTATATTACACTTGAGACATTTGAAGAGAAAAATTACTAGAAAGGCTGGGTTGGGTCCCTAGATCATCATCAATATTAAGAATTTTGTCCGGAGAGCACAGAATATTTTCTTGCCTAAAATTTCATGTTTCCCCAGTTATCCCACCAAGTCAGGAATAAATCTATCCCATTTGATATAGTAAAGAAATTGAGGCCCAGAGCGATTAATTGGCTTGCCTGAAAACACAAAGTGAGTCTATGATGGAATTCATATCCCTTTACTCCTAAACTGCTTGACCAAGCTAGAGGAATTTATAAAACTCTGCACATAGTAGCCATTTAATATATGTTAGACTGAAGTAAAATCCAGACTTCTTTGGGGTTAGAAGGGACTTGCAGATATTTCCCTAACCAAGTTTTATCCTGCCCCCCTCATGAGAAAGTTAGAACTAAGTTCCATTATACCTGGATGAGTATCATCCTTCCTGTCCCCCAATTCTTCTCGTAGAGAAGATCACTGGTGACACTGAGTTGAAGTGTTCCAGTTGGGGATAAAAGAAGCCAGAACCTCAACATTCCCCATAACATGTCTGCTTCTTCTACTGGACCCCCAAAGGAGAGAACACCAACATTCAAGAGTTTCTGAGAAGCTCCCATTCCAAAAAGATACTGAACTATGTGTGAGTGAATTTCAGAGAAGGGACTCTCTCACAAACTTGCTACAAGGCTAATCTGGGGCCCCTTTTCTTCAATACTTTTGCCCTCCACTGGACCTCAAAATGTGGCTGTGCCCTTCCCTGTGCCTTGGCCCTTGGATGAGTGACACATGAGCTCAAGGCCAGAGCTCATCACTGTAATTTGATTTTGACTCCATTTCACCTTGGTGGGAGAAGATGTCTATTACTGTGTGATATTCACTGAGAGTGATTTAATCTAAGTTAAGGCATCTCTGGAGGAAAGCTGGAGTGTGGGTTATTTTACAATCAAGGATGGAAAGTGATCTTTAATGCCTACAAATGAGGGGAGGGGTGGAATGCTGGGAGAATAACAAAAAACACTTTGGAGAGGCTCTGGGACAAAGTAGATGTAAAATTATTAGGTTGCTTTCTCTTATTCAGGGATGAATTACAAGATTACACCAGCCTAGAGATCAGTTCTCTGACACACATATTCATAGCCATAACATTCATAGTGGCTGGTGGTGGGGATGACTAATATTTTGGGGCTTTGTTATTATTGGTTGTTTAATTATTTCAGTCACATCTAACTCTTTGTGACCCCATTTGGTGGGTTTTTTTTTTTGGCAAAGAGTGGTTTGCTATTTTCTTCTTTAGCTCATTTTACAGATGGGGAAACTGAGGCAAACAGGGTTATGTGACTTGTCCAGGGTTACACAGCTAGTAAATGTCTGAGGTCAGATTTGAACTCAGGAAGTTGAGTCTTCTTGCATCTAGGCCTGGCCCTCTATCCACTGCACCACCTAGCTGCCCTAATATTTTTGACTATACACAGGAATATATGAAGATTGACTCTAGGCTGCCTATTTAAGGAGAGAGAATAAAATTAATAGAAAAAAGAACTTTTGCTTGAGAATTGGGAGGCCTGAGTGCTATACCTATCTCTACAACTAGCTATTTTGTGGCTTCATGTAAATCACCTCCTGTCTCTGGTCTTTAGTTTTCTTATCTGTGAAATGAAGGGACATGGTATAGAGGGAAAATAATGTATTTGAAGTTAGAAGACCAGAATTTAAATCCTGTCTGTGCCACACACTAGCTATGTGACCTTGGGCAGGTTACTTTTCCTCTCTGAAATTCAGTCTTCTCATCTATAAAATGGGAATAGCAATGCCTATTATATCTTCTTGACAAGGTTCTTAAAGGCATCAACTGAGATGATGGCTATAGGCTATAGCCTAGAATCAGAGTTATGGGTTTACATCAATGGAATTCAATGTTGGGGGTAACTCTCTAAACTTTTTCTATGGCTCATGTCCCCTGGGAACATTAGAATATATCTCCTATCTGGGTCTCTCAAAAAAAAAAGAATAAAGAGGTTATAGCTCTCATAAAAGTGTTCAAGCTAAAAATGCATTAAAAGCAGGGCAGACTTTTAAAAACTTGATAATAAATATAAAACACCAAAGACCTCCTTGAGACCATTAATAACCAATACTTCAATTCTTCTTCCCCTCTCAAGTAGGACTATTGTTTTCTCCACATACTATAATAAGATTTCCCCTGTCCCGGGGCGGCCAGGTAGCACAGCAAGAGCACTGGCTCCAGTGTTGGGACGACCTGGAGATCGAATCCTGGGCTCAGACACTTAGCACCCATCCAGAAACACCTGGCTGTGTAACCTTGAGCAAGTTACTTAACCCTGATTGCTTTAAAAAAAAAGATTTCCCCTCTCCCCAAAGAAAGGTGGAAAACATTTGAGATCAGTAGAGTGAACTCCTTCTACAACTTCTGCAGTTAAGTCCCTCTTTCTTTAGGAATCTTTACATTTCTCCAGACTTATGGCACTACATTGCTTGGACCTTCCCAAAAATAATCAATGTAATGGGATCATTAGAGAATTAACCCCATTTCTCCCAGATATGCGCAGTCCATACAATTCACAGTACTAGGGGAAAGAAAGGTTCAGGCTTACTCTTCCATATCATGGAATACCCAAGACAAGGAGAATTAACACCCTAGCAAAGAGACAGACATCTTCAATGTGGCTATACTCTGATCCTTTAACTTGTTGATTTGGTTAGTAAGGAGTCAACCTTGACCAGCCTTCTAATGTGAACACTTTTTAATGAGATAAATAAGAAATGAGGTGGTTGAACTAGATGATTAATTGATGTCATTCCCCCTCTTTCAACTCTAATACTCAAGGATTCTATGATGAACTCAGCTCTGTAGAGGACTAGAGAATTGTACCTGCCCTCAAAGCACTAACAATCTAATTACATCTCCAGTTCTCACTCAAAATGATAAAATGCTTTGCTAAGTGACCCAATTTCTGGGCCTGAATCTCCAGAAATAAATTTTCTCAACTCATGTGACCCACTCCCCTGAAATTTCCACTAACTCTGAATATCTCAGGAGTAAGTGGGCTTTGGGGAAGCCTGATCTATCCTTTCCCCAGTTTCTCATCTCACCTTATGAAAATAATGACTTAATAGTTCTACCGGTACCCTGATGGATATGATAATGTATTAGCCTTTATGAAGACATAAGCACAGGAGACAGAATATCAATATGAGCCCTTCCTTCCCAAGGCAGACTTGTTTCATTAGTGATTTTGGAAAGAACTGCCAATTTGTCTGGACAAGATGAAAAATGGATGAACTCCTTCCCCTCTCCCTTTTCCCCCTCTTTGGGAGGGAGCATGGCACATTCATTCTCTCCCTTGGTTGCACCAACCACACATGCTATTCACAGAAGCCAAGGAGTTTTAGAAGCATTAGCTAATGAGATCCCCCAGCACTCCAGCTGGACTGCTTTGGGAAGTTCATTCCTGCTCTACCGTAGTCTTCACCATCTGTGTTAGTGAAGAAGATGGAGAAAAATTGCCCTATAGCTTTCCTGCCTAGAAGGGTAGGGTGATTTCAATTATTTCAAAGAGACTTTAAAAGAGTAGGGCATGGTAGGACCACTGGACTTGAAACCAGAAAATCTGGGTCCAAGTCACAGATCTGACACTTATCTGCAACATTGGGTGTCTGCTTTAACTAACTTCTCTAAATCCAGTGTCTTCACCCATAATAGAGAGATAATTAGATTTACAGTAACTACCTCACGAGGTTGCTGTGAAGAAAATTATTTTTAAGCAATTAAACATTATATACATGTGAGTTAATATTATAATTTATAAAAGGCAACTTTATTAGACAGGGGGTGGGGTGACCACACTGATCAGTCAAGAAATGGTACAGTAAGCAGGTCAACAATAGCCAGACTCTATTGGTGAGTTCAATGTTCATAAAGTTGACAGGATTTAGAATCATCTTATTTTACTGATGAGAAATTTGGACCTTGGAGAATTAAGTGACTTCCCCAAGTATATACAAGTAGTGAGTTGCACACCATGATGAAGAGTGAAAGGGGCAGAACCAAGAGAATGTTGTGTACTGTAACAGCAATATTGTTTTAAGAATGACTTTGAGTGAATGTCATTTTGACTATTATAAATACCTCAATTAACTATAAATGACATATGAAGAAAGATGCTATCTGTATCCAGAAAAAGAACTGATAAATAGAAGGATATATAGAATAATTTTACATACACACATATATATTTGTGTCTAATGGTAGCCATCTCTGGGTCTGGGGCTTGAGGGGGGAGGAAGAAATTTACATGGCAATGTTGTTATACATTTAAAAGGAATAGCAAGTTGTATATGATAGATTTGCAGTTTCATGTGCAATCATATTTTTCATTATACTATGTTATGGAAATAGTTTTATTCCATATATTAAAAAAAATAAAATTTTTAAAAAGATAAAAAAAAAAACATGATTTGAATAAATGTTCTTTGTCTCCAAAACCTTGCTCATGGCCACATATTTAATAAGAATGAGAAATGGGATTTCCATTATACCACATTATCTTTTTGACATCTTCTAGAATATAAATTTATATACAGTAGAATATAAGTACCTTGGGGGCAGGAACTATTTCCTTTTTGCCTTTTTATTCCCAGTACCTAGCATAATACCTTGCACATAGTAAGTCCTTTATAACAAAAGAGCAAAAAGAGGGAAAAATCAGTTTAGCAAAGTCATCTAACTTATTGATTGAGTATGACCATGTATACAAAATGGTATTACCCACAGTCCTCCACTATGATAAAAAAGGGAAGGAAATGCATTTATTTTTAGCTTTCTTATGGATTAAATGGAGTCATTCTACTCACATCATTCTGTTTGGTAATCGTTGCTTTTGCTCTATTTACATTATTATACTCATAGTGTGTATTGTTTTCATGGTTCCCTTTACTTCATTGCATCACTTTATATAGTCTTCCCAGGTTTCTATGAATTCTTAATATTCACAATTTCTCATAGCTATGCAATATTCCATTATAAATGAGTCATTTTTTCCTTTAGCCATTCTCATTTTATTTTGCAATATGGTATTAAGGTACCTCATCTATTCATTCACTGTCTCATTTTTCTCAGTCAGTAAAAAGACAATATTGCCTCCTTGTCAGTGGTGGTTTAGCTTTTGAAGTCGACTAAGAGCATTGGAGCACAATTCATCAAGCACCTCTCACCAGCCCCAATATTCAGTCAGGAGGAACTTTTAAACAACAGCTAAGTTTCTGACGTCTCTGATGAATCCCTAGGAGTTTGCTTTTATAGGCTTGTAAAATTCAAACCAGACGGATTCTTCTCCCTGCAGCTTGGACCTAGGAAAGACTATGAAAATGTCACTGAATGTGGGTGTCTTGGGCCCAGGTTCTATACCTCAGCCAGCTGCAGAGTCCACTCCCTGGCAGGCTGCCCACCCTACCTAGCTCTCACTGTGATCCAGCACCTCTCCTCTCACCACTTTGTGGATATGCCTCTGAGGCAGAAAATAGACCTTTTTATCAGAAAGAATAATGAGACAGGTCCTGATCTGAAACTTCGTTATGTTATATTATTTGTCCGTCATTCTCAAAGAAGACCATGACATCAGCAGGGTGATGCTGTGTGACATGTAAGTGAAAAGGATTTCAGTGAGGGTTGTGTAAAGTCACCAGCCTCTTTTTTCCTCCTCTGGAGTAATCTGGGTCCAGTGGTAAATACATGTCAGGATGTTTGGAAATGGCCCTGGATGCAGTGGCAGACCTTGGCCTTTTAAAGCTAAGGTCATCAACAGGTCTTAATTTGACTGAGGTAACACCATTCAGTGATTTGAGCTAGGTAAGAAAAGAGACCGAGAATGGACTCTTTTACCTAGTTTAAAAAAAAAAATCAATCTGGGAGGGGAAGACCTTCAGAGTTTCTGGGCAAACAAAGAACCAAATTGCTATTTACATTCACTCTGAACCAATCAGGGTCGAAACAATTACCAAGTTGGGCTTGGTGTGGGACGTATTGTTGGCCAATCATTGAGAGCCAGAGCAATTTAGGTTTAAGGCAAGGTCCTTAAGAAAGAAATCTAGGCCATAAATGCAAAGATACCTTGTGAGGTTTCAGGAATGATCCTTTGGGCACAGCACCTTAAGGTAAGGGTATGATACCCTGTAGTGACAGAGGGATGGGAAGGAAGGAAGGAAGGAAGGAAGGAAGGAAGGAAGGAAGGAAGGAAGGAAGGAAGGAAGGAAGGAAGGAAGGAAAAGAAAAGAAACCTGCCAGCTGGGTCCCCAGTGGGGTAGCGCCTACTACTACTCACAGAGGTGGTTGTTCCTCCTTTGAAAGATACAGAAGACAAAAGATGAGAAACAGTCAGAAGTAAACCATGGGACACTAACTATATTTAAAGGGAACAGAAAGGTAGATCCACAAGAAAATGCAGTGAACATGATTATTGCAGCTACAGAGTCAGGGATTTGGGGAAAACGACAGGTAGAATTGTAGACAGTGCCCATTCTTACTGCAGGAGTCTAAATCTAATAGCGTAAAGGCAACCAAGATTAAAAACTTGTCCCTCAGAGCCTGCAGATTTCCCCCTCTACCCAGTACCTAACCCTCTTCACAGTTTTTCTCTATTTCTTTGGGGTCCCCGGGAAACAGCTGTGTTAGTCCTTCCAGTCATTCTGAGAATGCCCTGCATAAGAAAACAATGATTTATGACTCTTGTCCCTAGTTCCTCCCATTTGCCATCCCCTTATACTTTCTTCCATTTTATCTCCCAAAGTTCCATACCTTCTTTTGCCATCACTGCCCCTGACCCTCTTGACAAGGAGGAATAAGTTAGCCAAAAATCATTCTGCTAAGATATTCAGTTATCTTTCCCAGGGGAAATCAGAGCTTTAAAATAAGTAAATAATAATTACTTGGCATAGTGGGTAGAGAGCAAGGAGGTTTGGGAGTCAGAAAAATGGTCTGTGACCATACTGACTTTGTGATGCTAGGTAAGTCACTTAACCTTTTATGTAGACCAGGTAATGCCATAACTCTATGCAGAGAAGATAGAGCTCTGGATTGGTGGAGGCCTGTTCTCACCTGGAATTTCCTAGATCAATGAAATAACATGTATAGGAGGCAGGAAGCAGAACCTCTTGCATTTATACTCATTTTATTACACTTCGAGGATATTGTATTTTTTACAAATTGAAGATTTGCGGCAACCCTTTGTGGAGGGAGTCTGTGGGCACCATTTTTTAACAGCATGTGCTCACATTCATATCTCTGTCACATTTTGGCAATTCTCGCAATATTTTAAACTTTTTCATTATCATTATACCTGTTGCAGGGCTCTGTGATTAGGGATTTTTGATATTGCTACTGTTTTGGGACAACATGAACCACACCCATGTAAGAAAGCAAACTTAATCCATGAATGTGTGTGTTCTGACTGCTTGACCAACCGGCTGTTCCCCATCTCTCTCCTCCTCCTTAGGCCTCCCTGTGAAACGCAACAATATTGGAATTAGGTCAATTAATAACCCTAAAATGGCCTCTAAGTGATGAAAGGAAGAGTCAATCAATGGGGCAAGCTTCACTGCTGTCTTATTTTAAGAAATTGCCACGGCCACCACAACAGCAAACACCACCCTGATCAGTCCACAGCCACCAACATCGAGGGAAGACCCTCTTCCAGCAAAAAAAGGTTATGACTCATGGAAGGTTCAGATGGTTAGTATCTTTTAGCAATAGGGCATTTAAAATTAAATATGTACTTTTCTTAGATATAATGCTATTACACACTTAATAGAGTATGGTGTGAGGTAAATATAACTTTATACATACTGGGAAAGCAAAAAATTTTGTGTGACTCATTTCATTCTATAAATTAAAAAAATTTTTTTAAAGAAATTATCATTAAGCCTGAGGGTTTGGATCCAGTTTATACATCTCAACCTACTCTCCACTTCATTGGTTCTCTTTCTCTTTGTTCCTCTTCTGTTCACCTTCACCTCTCATTGTTCCACTAATTCATTCACTCATTTATTCATTCATTCACTCACTCACTCATTCATTAATTTATTCACTCATTCACCCATTCATCAAATATTTACCAAGTTCCCTCTCTGCAGAGCACATACATGGGATTAACATTTAATGTAGATAATTATAATACACACTATTATATGACACTGCAATTATCTTAGCTGTAAAACAAAGTACCGTGTGACATTTGAGGAGGAATGGTTATTAATAACTATGGAGGGAGAGAGAAATCAGAGAAGGCTTCCTGGAGGAGATGGCATTTGATTTGAGTTCCACTTCTTTTGAGGGACAGGCAGGGAGTTCGGGGAGGCACATGAAGTACCTTCCTGGCATTCTCACCATCTTGTTCCCTCTTTTCCCACTCTCCTTGCGATGTACCACATTTGTATCCATGGTATAAATGTGGGGGGAAAGTGGGATGTTTCCCATCAGAGAGATGGATGCACACAAGGGACCGTGAGAGGCAGGATGAGGTGGTGGAAAGTGCCTGGATTGAGTCAGGAGACCTAAGCTCTAATTCCAGTTTGGAATTAGACTTTCTAGGCGACCTTGTATATGTCTTCCTCCTCTCTGGGATTCCACTTTCTTAAGCTCTAAAATGAGCGGGTTGAACTTGAATCTTAAGGTCCTGCCCAGTTCTAAAACCCCGTGATCAGTGATCATTGTCACTGATCTCTTGTCATGAACAAGGGAATGGAGAAGGAGGGTTTGGACAAAAAATACCCCAGCAGCAGCAGCATCGTAGTAGAAAGAATACTTGACCTGGAGTAAGAAGACTAAATTTAGATCCTTTCTCTGACATTTACTAGCCATGTAAATGTGGACAACTTTCATGCCTTCTGAAAACCTCAATTTCCCCATCTATAAAATGGACATAAGAATACTTGTGCTATCTAACTCAAAGGGTTGTTCTGAGGAAAGCACTTTATAAATATTAAAGTAGTAGTCCTTAACCTGGAGTCCAGAAACCCCCAAGGATTCTGTGGGTAGATTTTTGGGGTCTATGAACTTGGATAAGGAAAAAAAAAATATATATATATATATATTATATTTTTATATGCATATATATGTGCATATACATATATATCTTTCTATGTATCTATCTGTAATTTTCTCCTTGTTCTCTCTCTCTCTCTCTCTCTCTCTCTCTCTTTCTCTCTCTCTCTCTGGTGTGTATATGTATGTTCATTTATTTATTTCCACTAACCTCTAACTCAGGGTTTTAAACATTTTGTGTGTCGTGACCCCCCCTTGGCAATCTGGCAAAACCCATTAATTCCTTCTAAGAATAATGTTTTTAAATGCATAAAATGAAATACATAGGGAACCAATTATATTGAAATTTAAATGTCATTTTTCCTATCCAAGTTGGCAGATTCCTTGAAATTTATTCACAAACCCTTTGGGGGTCTCTGGACCCCAGGTTAAGAACCTCTTTGCTAACTGAGATTTAGTATTTCCTTCAATTATTAATTTTTAAAAGTCACACCCTTATTGTGAGAAAGGGTCCATAGTCCCTTTCTCATGGTCTCTTACTTACAAGGTTTTCATGGCACGAAGCAGGTTAAGGACCTCTGCCTTAAAGCCATATATAAAGGTAAGACCCTATTCCTGGTACTGCTAATGCACATCTCTCTAATTCATACATAGGTAGCTCTCTAAGCTCCCTATTGGTGGAGACCTTTCACTTTGACAATTTGACCCTTATTCCATGTGAGGCTGCCTGTCTTAGTGGTACTCCTTTCTCCATGAACCAACGCTGTCCTTGGCCCCTTGCACCCCAAGGCCTTCCCTCCTCCATGCTTCTTTTGAGGTTGCTATGAAGTTAGCTACAGCTGTAGAGCAGGATGGGAAATCACAGATAGCCCCAAAGAGAAGCCTCTGTTGGCTCAGTACAAAAGCCCTGGCCGTGGGGCTCAGGTTGAGAAGAGATCCCCTCACACTGTCACCAGTCCCTTCATGCATGTGGAGCCATCAGAGAGATGTCTGCAGTCCCTGCCAAACCTGGCAGGTAATCCTAGCTGTGTAATCCCTGGCCTCACCAAATGGTGCCACAGACTAACAAGGCTGCTCTTGCTGAGCCAAAGCAGGAATCACTGATATGTGTGCCCGTGCCATCTGGCAATGCTGAAAAATCCCTTCAAACCCCACCTAGACAAACTCCTATGGACACCACACACGAGTACACACACAGACATGGCAACCCACACAGAGACATGCACAGGGACAGAGTGACCATCATATAGGCGAGCACGTGTCCACATAGACATGGGCATGCACAGCCATGTGCACAGACACGATGTCCCATGCTAGCACACACAGTCATGCAATAACAGGCATGCAGATTCATTCAGTGACGCACACACAGGGGTACACGCAATCACAATATAGTCACATAATGATACATACAAGCAAGCCTAGAGTGACATGCTGTGATAGTAATGGCAATTAAAGATTCCCCTGTATTGGCTTGGTTTTCAAATTGATTGTGTTAAAACCCAGAGTTTGTTAATCCCACCTGTGGGATGGGCTTGTTGATGTGAAAAGAAAGTCCTGAATTGGGAGGAGCTGGTGACGTAGATTTGGAGAGACACTAGAGAGAGGCGGAAGATCTTTTTTTTTGGAAGCAGCACCTCGTGGAGAGAGAGAGAGACTAAGAG
>NW_027187419.1:51136946-51138146 GCF_028583685.1 Petaurus breviceps papuanus | reverse complement strand
TGGTATTTTGAACCTGGGAAGTTGCCTTCTTTTGGCATTACATTACACATGCACATACAGTATGAGGCAGGAGCAGGGTCACCCTCAGTGACAGCCACAGGGACAGAGCACACATCGGCACTCAGGTGTATACTGACACAGACACGGACGCACATGAGTGCTCATAACCACACACCAGCAGTGGCAGGCATGACACACACAGGCACGGGCTCATGCAAGCGCACACCTTGACACAGACATGGACACCTTGTTGTACAGCTGTACACACAACCACACACAGGGGCCCCCAGACACACATCCAAAGGCTTACGCGATCATATGCAGTATCACACAGACATGGACATACTCAGGCACAGTGACTCACACTCACACACATCGACACAACCATACACAAGGAAATACTGACGCAGGCACACAGGAACAGGGGCGCACACACCCACGCACTGTGACACACTGTAGCAGCAAGCACCCCAAGCGTCCTCAGGGTTTGCTGCCCATACAGGTTCTTGGATCTGCTTTGTTAAAGGAAAGCAACTCAAAATGGGTTAACAAGCTTACTTTAATCAGTCAGACATCTATCGTTTACCTTGTTCAGGAGAAAAGGTCAGCACCCTGAACCTCAAAGTATACAGGCATAATTATCAAGACAGAAACATCAAGTAGACAGATTTCCAAACTGTCCAACCATTACATCCATACCCAGTCAACATCTGGGTTTCCACATTCTGGGTTTTTCAAAGCCGGGGGACTCTCAACAACGGCTTCCCAGAATTCAGATCAAATCACAGAATACTTCCCAAAGTGAGTCCCAAAACAAAGCCTCACATCAGGGCTCATATAGCCTTCTCCTGGCTCAGAGAATGTAACAACCTTTTGGACCCACTGGCCAATCAAAAAGTATCAACTGAAAAACAAGCCTCCCACCCCAGTCTCCAGGTGCACATTAGCCTAGGGGCAGGGAAGATCTTTAAATTTGCATTTCCATTACACATACAGACACCCTGACACCCACAGGTCTGGTGCCTCACACACCTACACACCGTGACACACAGAAACACTGACACCCACAATCTGGTGCCTCACACAATCACAAACCATGACACTCAGATACATTGACACCCACAGGTCTGGTGCCTCACATACCTACACACCATTACACACAGACACCCTGACACCCAAAGGTCTGGTGCCTCACACACC
>NW_027187419.1:51134230-51136936 GCF_028583685.1 Petaurus breviceps papuanus | reverse complement strand
CTGTGCCTCACACAATCACACACCATGACACACAGACACACTGACACCCACAGGTCTGGTGCCTCACACACCCACACACTGTGACACACAGACACACTGACACCCACAGGTCTGTTGCCTCACATACCTACACACGGTGACACTCAGACACACAGACACCCACAGGTCTGGTGCCTCACATACCTACACACGGTGACACTCAGACACACAGACACCCACAGGTCTAGTGCCTCACATACCTACACACCGTGACACTCAGACACACTGACACCCACAGATCTGGTGCCTCACACAATCACACACCATGTCACACAGACACCCTGACACCCACAGGATTGTGCCTCACACAATCACACACCATGACACACAGACATACTGACACCCACAGGTCTGTGGCCTCACACACCCACACACTGTGACACTCAGACACACTGACACCCACAGATCTGGTGCCTCACATAATCACGCACCATGACACTCAGACACACTGACACCCACAGGTCTAGTGCCTCACATACCTACACACCGTGACACTCAGACACACTGACACCCACAGATCTGGTGCCTCACACAATCACACACCATGACACACAGACACCCTGACACCCACAGGTCTGTGGCCTCACACATGCACACACTGTGATACACAGACACACTGACACCCATAGGTATGTGCCTCACACAATCACATACCATGACACACAGACACACTGACACCCACAGGTCTGGTGCCTCACATACCTACACACCGTGACACTCAGACACACTGAAACCCACAAATCTGGTGCCTCACACAATCACACACCATGACACACAGACACACTGACACCCACAGGTCTGGTGCCTCACACACCCACACTCTGTGACACACAGACACACTGACACCCACAGGTCTGGTGCCTCACACACCCACACTCTGTGACACACAGACACACTGACACCCACAGGTCTGGTGCCTCACATGCCTACACACCGTGACACTCAGACACACTGACACCCACAGGTCTGGTGCCTCACATACCTACACACTGCGACACTCAGACACACTGACACCCACAGGTCTGGTGCCTCACATACCTACACACCGTGACACTCAGACACACTGAAACCCATAGATCTGGTGCCTCACACAATCACACACCATGACACACAGACACACTGACACCCATAGGTCTGGTGCCTCACATACCCACACACCATGACACTCAGACACACTGACACCCACAGATCTGGTGCCTCACATACCTACACACCATTACACACAGACACCCTGACACCCACAGGTCTGGTGCCTCACACACCTACACACCGTGACACACTGACACCCACAGATCTGGTGCCTCACACAATCACACACCATGACTCTCAGACACACTGACACCCACAGGTCTGTGTCTCACACAATCAAACACCATGACACACAGACACCCTGACACCCACAGGTCTGGGGCCTCACACACCCACACACGGTGACTCACTGACACTCACAGGTCTGGTGCCTCACATACCTACACACCGTGACACACAGACACCCTGACACCCACAGGTCTCGTGCCTCACACACCTACATACCATGACACTCAGACACACTGACACCCACAGATCTGGTGCCTCACACAATCACACACCATGACACACAGACACCCTGACACCCACAGGTCTGTGCCTCACACAATCACACACCATGACACACAGAAACCCTGACACCCACAGGTCTGGTGCCTCACACACCCACACACTGTGACACACAGACACACTGACACCCACAGGTATGTGCCTCACACAATCACACACCATGACACACAGACACACTGACACCCACAGGTCTGTGGCCTCACACACGCACACACTGTGACACACAGACACACTGACACCCACAGGTATGTGCCTCACACAATCACATACCATGACACACAGACACACTGACACCCACAGGTCTGGTGCCTCACACACCCACACACTGTGACACACAGACACACTGACACTCATAGGTCTGGTGCCTCACATACCTACACACTGCGACACACAGACACACTGACACCCACAGGTCTGGTGCCTCACACACCCACACACTGTGACACACAGACACACTGACACCCACAGGTCTGGTGCCTCACACACCCACACACCGTGACACACAGACACCCTGACACCCACAGATCTGGTGCCTCACACAATCACACACCATGACACACAGACACACTGACACCCACAGGTCTGTGGCCTCACACACGCACACACTGTGACACACAGACACACTGACACCCACAGGTATGTGCCTCACACAATCACATACCATGACACACAGACACACTGACACCCACAGGTCTGGTGCCTCACATACCCACACACTGTGACACTCAGACACACTGACACCCACAGGTCTGTGCCTCACACAATCACACACCATGACACACAGACACACTGATACCCACAGATCTGGTGCCTCACACAATCACGCACCATGACACTCAGACACACTGACACCCACAGGTCTGTGCCTCACACAATCACACACCATGACACACAGACACCCTGACACCCACAGTTCTCGTGCCTCACACACCCACACACTGTGACACACTGACACCCACAGGTCTGGTGCCTCACATACCTACACACCATGACACTCAGATACACTGACACCCACAGATCTGGTGCCTCACACAATCACACACCATGACACTCAGACACACTGACACCCAC
>NW_027187419.1:51130464-51134220 GCF_028583685.1 Petaurus breviceps papuanus | reverse complement strand
CTCACACAATCACACACCATGACACTCAGACACACTGACACCCACAGATCTCATGCCTCACACAATCACACACCATGATACTCAGACACACTGACACCCACAGGTCCAATGCCTCACACAATCACACTCAGTGACACTCAGGCACACTGACACCCACAGGTCTGGTGCCTCACACACCCACACACTATGACACACAGACACACTGACACCCACAGGTCTGGGGCCTCACATACCTATACACCATGACACTCAGACACACTGACACCCACAGGTCTGTGCCTTACACAATCACACACCATGACACTCATGCACACTGACACCCACAGGTCCAATCACTCACACAATCACACTCAGTGACACAGGCACAGATATCATGGCACATATTACCAACCCCAGACTGTCTCATGTGGTGGCACACACAGTTCATACAGTCATGCCCAGTGAAATTCCCACAAACACTAACACGTTCAACTAGAGCCACACACACAGAGGAATCTGCAGCCTCCTGTGGGGTGACTTGTACAAAGAAGCAGACATCAGAGCAGAGACAGTCAAGCAACCTCGTTAGGAGGGGAAGGTGGTTGACACAGGGGTGCCCCCCCACAGAATACAAACCCCTGCCTGCACTGCTCAGGGGCTGAGAAAGAGTCAGGAAGACTCCACAGGCAGATGGAACACAGGAAAACAGTGAAAGGGGCACACTGAGAGAGAGAGGAGGTCAGGGCTGTTCCACAAGGGTGCTTCTCACTCAGAATTCAGAAATGCCCATGGTCAGGACTTCAAACAGAGAGAAGCTGCAGCCTGGAAGCTGGGGAGAGACAGAATGTCAAAGGGTCAGAATTGGGGACAGAGAGGGCCTCGTGGATGTCTGGGTACTATGAGAAGATCCCACGATCAGACCTACAGCTGGAAGGGACCTTCGTGGACATCTCCCGAATTTACAGATGACAAAACTGAGGCCTAGAGAAGTTAAATGATTAGCCCAAGATTATAGAAGTAGTAATAATAAAAATAATCATCATGCTAACTATCATTTATATAGCACCTACTATGTGACAGGCACTGTGCTCAGTGCTTTACAAACACTGTCTCATTTGTCCCTCACAACAATCCTGAGATGTCGGTACTATTATCATTCCCATTTTTACAGTTGGGGAAACAAATTAAGTGATTTGCCCAAGGTCACACAGCTGGCAAATAGCTGACATTGGATTTGAGCTCAGGTCTTCCTGATTCCAGACCTAGTGCTTTATCCACTGTGCCAACTAGCTGCCCAATGTAGCAGAGTCAGAATTTGAATTCGTGTCCCATAACTCCAAGTTCAGAGTTCTTTCCACTATGTCATCCTGTCTCACTTCTATGAATCCTCCTCCCTCCCCTCCACAATATCTCTCCTCATTCCTAGGTGTCAAACTCTCCCATATGTTCTCTTTTTATTATTTAAGGCAATCAGGTTAAATGACTTGCCTCATATAGCTAGCAAATGTTTGACGCTGGACTTGAACCCAGATCCTCCTAACTCCAGAGCCAGTGCTCTATCAACACTGAGGCACCGAGTTGAGCCCCTCCCCCATATGTCCTCTTTTAAAATGCTAATGCTGGGGAGGGAGACAAATAGCAAAGGAGGGAAGGTGTTAATCTTTAGGAGCCATAATATGACTGAGAAGGATGTCCTGAAAATACCTGGTAGGGAACACGCTCTGAAAGGTAGGACAAGGACACACAGAGGCCAGACTTCGTGATGCCCAAAAGACAAATTTCACACCCGCTAAAATTTTGCTTCAGGACAGTCCCAGCACGAAACCAGAATAACTAGAGGACATCCAATAGTTAGCTAGCCTCCCTTTGTGATGAGCAAAATACAGACAGATTCCCCTTGAGAGGTACATCCTTAGAACCATAGAAACTTAGCTCAGCAAAGAATCTCAGAACTTCTCTTGAGTACAATCCCTTCCCTGAGCATGAATCCTCTCTGCAGCATCAACCTCCCCCCCCAAAAAAAAAGAATGGGGAGTACAGCAGAAGAGGTATGATTCCCTGGAAACTTGATCTGGCTGCCTTTAATTTGGTGATGTGCCCAATC
This sequence comes from Petaurus breviceps papuanus, assembly GCF_028583685.1. Taxonomy (NCBI): domain Eukaryota; kingdom Metazoa; phylum Chordata; class Mammalia; order Diprotodontia; family Petauridae; genus Petaurus; species Petaurus breviceps. The sequence goes on along the minus strand of NW_027187419.1, from coordinate 51,132,137 downwards.
AGCTTTAGGGAGGTCGTCCAATGCCAGCTGCAGCTGGCGAGATAGGTTTTTAGCTCTCACCCAAATATTCACAGATCTGGGAAGAGTCTATCTGATTTTGTCCCCTCAGTCCCAGCCCTGGGCTGGAGCTGCGAGTTAAGTCCAGGATAAATACCAATTGCAGTAACATTCACAATAGCATACAGCTTGCTGTGAAACGGGTTTTAAATCCCATTTTGGCAGGCATATTAGGTCGGAGTATTCTTTTATTTTTACTTCAAAACCCTCTGTTTTACAAGCCTTCATCTCAGGGTAATGCTCTCATAAAACATGATGCCAGTGAGTGTGAAGATGGGTAAATTAAAACTTAATGGGGCCTGTGGAGCCAGGACAGCACAGAACAAGGAGGAGATGAGAGGGCCATGTGGCGGGGGACCAGTGCACAATAGGAAACAGATAAATAATTCTCCCCGTCACCAGCTCACAACTCAAATGAAACCAGCTAAAGACTGAATTGAAGGCTGGGAAGGGGAAGAAAGCAAATGTAGTGAATGGAAGAGGAATTAGTTTTGGAATACGAGGACCTAGGTTTGAGTCTTGACTCTGATGCTTATTAGCCATGGTAACTTAGGCTAGTAACTTCATCTCTGAACCTCGGTTTCCTCATATGTAAAATGATGAGGTTGGGCTAGATGACCTCTAAGGCCCTTTCTAAATGTAGCATCCCATGATTTTTGTGAAAGCTACCCCCTTCCCCATTAGCATGCCAACTCTGGTGCTGACTTTTCTTAAGGCAGCCGAAGTTCAATGACCCCTTATCAGGAGCTCTGCCTCAGGAATAGGGTTAGAATGGGCGACCCTCAAAGTCACTTCTGATGCTACAAGGCCAAAGTTGCTCCCAGGATTCCCTTCCCAGTCAAGGTACAGCCACTATATTGTTAGAATAAGAGGATGTCCTTAAATCATTCTCTCTTCTTACCCCCTCTTCCAGAATCACTGAATCATAATCACAGGGCAAGAAGGGACTTTAGAGATCATTTAATTTAAATGCTTTCTTTTATGGATGAGAAACCCTGAACCCCAAGAAAGGGTAGAAATTTGCTTGAGATCACGCAGGTGGTAGTTGCCAGAGTTGGAATCCCTTTGAATCCAAATTCAATACTCTCCTACCGTACAGTGCAACCTCTTAGACTCAAAATATTTTCTTTTACAGGGGACCCTAAAAATAATGCTATAATCTTCACAGAATTTGAGATTTAGAAGAGACTACAGTGGCCATCTAATCCAACCCATATACCAAAAGAATCCCTACCATAACATATCCCAAGATCTACTTAAAGGTGTCCAAGAAGGGGGATTCCATCCATTCCCTTTTTGACCAGCTCTAATTGTTAGGAAATTTCTCCTAATGTTCAGTTGAAATTATGGCTTTGAAACTCCCACCCATTCATTGCTCTTGGTTCTGCCATCTAGGACCAAACAGACCAAGTTTAAGTCTTCTACATCACTTTCCTTCAAATACTTGAAGACAACTATCATGTGCTCTCTGGGTCTTTTCTACTCCAAACTGGACATTTCAGTTCTTTCAATTGATACTTGTGATTTGAACTTAAGACCCTTCACAATCTTGGTTGGCTTCCTCTGAGGACTCTCTCTCTCTCTCTCTCTCTCTCTCTCTCTCTCTCTCTCTCTCT
>NW_027187419.1:51116494-51130454 GCF_028583685.1 Petaurus breviceps papuanus | reverse complement strand
CTCTCTCTCTCTCTCTCTCTCTCTCTCTCTCTCTCTCTCTCTCTCTGTCTCTCTCTCCTCTCTGGCAAAAATATATGTTTTATTATGCTTAAAGACAGGTTCAGCCATCAGGAAAAAAATCTTACACAAAAATTAGGATTCTAAAGAGGCTTTTAATATATTTTTTATAAACAAAATTATGTTAGTGACAGAAAAATAGTTCTTTTACATATCACAATCCTATATATTCTCTTAAGTCATAAAACTGTAAAAAAAAAGGACAGATTTATGATTCCATGCTTCCTTCAATAACATAAAAAAGACAGATTTATGATGCCATGCTTCCTTCAATGACATAAAAGTTGAATAAACTTGGTTAAACAGAACCAAAATCTGATAAGGAAACAAGTATAGTTCAACACTTTATAGGTAAACTAATCAGGTTACAGACTAAATGCTGATTCAAAAAATCCTGAATTTTCCAAACTATATGGCTGTAATGGCAATAAGAATTTGAAGATATTCCCTGCCCCTTAATAGGCCAAATGTGTTCACATGGAGCCTGTGGTGGGAGGAGTTTGCTGAATGGGTGAAGCAGGAAGGGTGGAGCAGAGCCCAGAGGAAGCTGGGAGTCAGAGCAATTAGAACAGAGGGAGAATAGAGGACGCAGGCAAGGAGACCCCTAGACTTGTGAATGTTTGTGGGAAGTCTTTGGGATGGTGTTGCTCTCTGCAGTGTTATTGTGTATAGATTTCTTTGTTGCTATGATGAATTCAGTTTTCTGGTGTTGGGATTTGGCTTTCTTGTGTCTAAATAAATGTTTTATCTCTGTCTTTTATATGGAGAGTCTGTTATATTTTGCAATTCAGAACTATGCCAGCCTATTCATAGTCACCTGTTGGTGTTGTGAATATCGAGTTGGCACTACTAAGTCTGTGAGGACTCTCCAGTTAATTGATGTCCTTATCAATCTGTGACACCTAGATCTGAAGACAATACTCCAGATGAGGTTTGATGAGGGAGGAGTAGACTATCATCTCTTTATTTCTGGAAGCTTTCCCTTTTCTTAATGCAGTCTAAATTCTAAATAACCTTTTTTGGTTTGCTTACATTAAACTGATGATTTGTGTTGAGATGGAAGTCAATTAAAATCCACAGATCTTTTTTATAACAATAAATAAGCATTTATCATATACTTATTCTGTTCCAGGTACTAGGGAGAAAGACCCCCCAAAATGAAGCAATGCCTACTTTCAAGGCACCTAACATTCCTCCACAATCTTGTACTCATGAAGTTAATTGTGCCCAAGTGTAAAACTTTATACTCTTCCATACTCATTTTCATCTTATTAGGTTCATCCCAAATACTCTATCCCTTATAGATCTTTTGGATCCTTAATCTGTCATCTATCATGTTAGCTATCTTCAAGTTTTGTGTTACCTGCAAATTTGAAGAGCATTCCATAGATTATTATCAAAGTTATTGACAAAAATGTTAAACAGGATGAGATCAAGCCCAGATTCCTGAGGTACTCCACTGGAGATCTCCTACCATGTTGATAATGAATCATTAAAAATTTCTCTTTGTATCCAGCCTATTCTGAACCATTTAACTCTATAATCCTATGATCTTATGGTCTATTTTCAGCCTCTTATTTCATATAGAAAATGAAACCAAAGCCCAGGGAAGTTAAGGACTTTTTCTCAAGTTCATACAAGTGAAGAATAAAGTCAGAACAAGAATTCTGTTCCTTGAGAGTCTAACCCCTTCTCTATTTCCCTTGTCACCTGCGTGTTGCTCAGTGTCTTCCCAGACCCTTAGACCCTCCATAGATTGTCCCTGAGTGTAGGACCCCTATCATCTATTTTTTGCTATTTTCCCAAATGGGAAGCACAGGACAGGAAAAGAGGATACTTGCTGATTGATTGATTAATTGCTTCTTCTTCTTGTTCAGTTGTTTTCAGTCATTTCTGAATCCCTTTTGGAGTGACCCCATTTGGGGTTTTCTTGGCAAAGATACTAGAGTGATTTGGTATTTCCTTCTCCAGCTCATTTTACAGATGAAGAAACTGAGGCAAATAAGGTTAAGTGATTTGCCCAAGGTCACACCAATTTTGAAGTCAGGTCTTCCTGACTCCAGGAACAGCTCTCTATCCACTACAGCACTAGTTACCCATATGATACTGTAGAGTGGTCTTAATAAACTCCAACTTTTGGAGTTTGCATACCTTGAAGTCTGAGACTGTGGGACATCTCTATCCTATATAATCAGATTTTGGAAAGTCACCAGCTGTATGTCTGACCTCTATCTGAAGTTGGAAACCTGAAGCCAGAAAGCTGCTGAGGATTATACTCATTGGAGAAATAGCAAATCCAGAAGGAGAGGTCTGAATTGCCTTAGCATTTTCAGGCAAAGATCCAGGTGTTGTTTTTTTTTTTCCTCCAAGTCACTTCCTTCCTTTTTAGTTGGAGACCTATATGAGGGTATCTGCCCACTGAGTTGGACAGAATCAACTTATTTCCCTCCCATCTCATTTGGGGAAAATGGCTTTATTTGTAAGTGTTTCTGAAGTGAAGAGCTTATTACGGGACAGAGGGTAGAAGTCTGACAGTTTCAGTGACTAGAAAAGAGCTTGTTGTTGGGCAAAGAACACTCATCTGGAACCATTAAGTTGTGGGTTTAGGTACTGACTCTGCTGTTCACCATTTGTGTGAGCTCTAGCAAGGCTCTCTAGACTTTGATTCCTCATCTGTAAAATGAAAGGCTTAAACTACCTGATTTCTAAGGCACCTACTAGCCCCAGGTCCTCTAAAATTATCGGTCTGACAGACCAGACCACTTGGTGGTAAAATAATTATAGATTTAGTCTTGGGAAGAACTAGCAGAAAGTTCCCTCAGGTTCTACATCTGGTCACTTTCTTCAGCTTCTACCCAAAGGGTTAGGGCATTCCCCTCCAAGGACCTACACCTTTGGAACTATAGCCCTTTCCCTTAATTTAAAGAGGGTGTGTTTGTGTGAGGGTGGGAAGGGCAACCTGGCCTCTCTGAAGCTTTGTCAGGTCTATCATCCAGTAGCCCAGCTTCCTTCTCTTCTCTGAAGGGAGAGGAAGCAATTACAGTAGCATAAGGCAGTCCACTGTTCTGGCAAGAGCCTTTGATCTGGAGTTAGGTAAGTACGTCCCTCGGGGGTACTAGGTAGCATAGTGGATAGAGAACCAGCCTTAGAGTTAGGGAGATTCTTCTTTCTGAGTTCAAATCTGGCCTCAGACATTTAGTAGTTAACGTGATTCTGGGTAAGTCACCGAAGCCTGTTTGCCTCATTTCCTTCCTTTGTAAAATGAACTGGAGAAAGAAATGACAAACTATTCCATTATCTTTGCCAAGAGACCCCAAATGGGGTCGTGAAGAGTTAGACATGACTGAAAATGACCAAACAGCAAAAATCTGGGGCTCTGTTCCCTGCTCTGCCAGTCACTAACTCTGAACTTGAGCAGCCAATTCATCTCTAAGCCTGAGCTTGATTTGTACTGGGGCAGATAGGTAGTATGGTGGATAGAGCACTAGCCCTGGAGACAGGAGGAACCGAGTTAAAATCCAGCCTCAGACCCCTGACACTTACTGTGTGACCCTGGGCAAGTCACTTAACCCCAATTGTCTTTAAAAAAAGAAAGAAAGAAATTTGTACTACTTAAATCACAGGGTAGTTCTAAGAGTACATTGAGATAAAGTATAATAGGTTTAGTATACAAAATTTTTCATGACTGGTGAGAGTGGATATTAGCCAAAAATGCTGTAGGGGAAATTTCTGCATGGAGTGAGATGTTGGGTTGGCCAGATCATGGGAACTCCCACAGCAATTAAGCAGGGGGGACGAATCACTCCAGCAGTCAAAAGTTTTGTATTGGAATCCCCATTCTCCCACTTATAGGTTAACAAATTATTTAAAATTTCTTTGAGATTAAAGTTCTCCTTATAGAGCTGTTATGAAAATCAAGTGAAATGATGTATGAAAATAAATGAAAGAAAAATCCAAACACTTTGTAAACCTTAAAGCACCATTATTATTAATGTGAAGTTGATAATGAGGAGGAAGAGGGCTGATACCAATTTTGGACTATTTATAGTTGCATGGACAAATCAGTTTTTCTGGGACTCAGTTTTTTTCTCTGGAAAATAAACCATTGAACTAGATGGTCCCCAAGGTTCTTTTCAACTCTGAAATTCCATGTTCCTATGATCTTCACTTGGGATGTCACCTGTTTTTTTCTTCCCTTACCTCACAACAACAGAAGCCTTATTAAGCTGCACTTGAATCTAAAGGCACGAATGTCAGCTGCTACTTGGGCTACTCATAGCCAACCTATAATACTCTATGTTACCTCTCACATTAGAGGTGTGGCATGCCCCCATCTAGAAAATCTGCATAATTTTTTTTTTTTTAGTTTCCCTTCATACCAGAGAAGTCTAAATTATTATGGTATTAAAAGACAAAATATGTTGATATTATACAATACTTATGCATTTCTGAATTTCAAAACTTTTTCTGTGTCATCTGCAGCTTCTGCAAAACTCCCACAAAATTCCCGTTCAATTTCTTATGCCAACCAGGAATATATGAAAATGGAAATGGGGAAAGTTGTGATGTGGAAGGGATAACTGTGCAAGAGGGATGTGTGTGTGTGTGTGGGGGGGGAAGATAGTACCAAAGATAAAACTTGCCCAGGTAGAGAATGGAATTAAATTTAGCACACATTTATTAAACAGCAATTGTGTATAATACACTGTGCTAGGTACAAAAGATGCAAATACAAAATGAAAACAATTCCTTTCCTGGAAAAACTTAGAATTTATTGCAAGGATAAATTTGTAATATTAGTGAAGAAGTGGCATCTGACTTGAACTTTGAAAAAAAAATAAGAATTTTGGGAGGTAAACATGTGAAGGAAGTATATTCTGGCATAGGAATGACTTGCATGAATGCATGAAGGTTGGAGTTGGAATACTGAGTTTGGGAACTAGCTAGTTTTTCAGTTTGGCAGGAAATGTGTATACAAGGAAAGAATATGAAAATAAGGCTGAAAAGCAGGTTGGAACCAGATTGTGGAGGGCTTTAAGAAAGTCTCTTCCTGAAAGAGATAACCAGCTGCTGTCTTTCTCATTTTAAATTAGAAACATCTGCCTTTTATCAGCCTGCACAAAAAACAGAGACCCTTTTATTCCCAGGTGCTCAGAGAGGCCATCTTGTATCTTGATGCGGCTTCCCTATTAGTTTCAGTTTTCGGTAGTCATATTTGCTTTCACTTTTATCCTTGCAACAGTTTGACTTCCAAGCCTAGCACAAATAAAGTTATGTATTTCGTCTTAAGTACTAAGACAGCAAACAATGGGGCTACACTAGGTAATACCTTGGTTATAAGAACATGGCTAGGTTATCAGTAGACACATGGATAACTGAATTAAGGGTGTGTAGTGCATTGTTTCATGCACAATTATGCTTTTCTTTTTTTTTTTTTTTTGCTTTTTGGAGGGCAATTGGGGTCAAGTGGATTGCCTAAAGTCACACGGCTAGTTTTTTTGTGTGTGGGTTAAGTGTCTGAGGCCAGATTTGAACTTAGGTCCTCCTGACTCCAGGGCCAGTGCTCTATTCACTGTGCCACCTAGCACAATTATACTTTTCAATTAAAAAAGGACTGATTAATATATTTTAATTAATCTAATTTCTGTTTATTCATAATACATTTATTGAATACCCATTATGGCAAAGCATTTTGCTATATGTTGTAGGCATTGAACTGAGGTGTCATAATTTTGTAATTGTAAACCAAGTCATACACAATTTAGAACAAGATTCAAAGAATAACAACACCTCTGTCCAGTCCTCTCTTCTCCCACAAGCTTCAACTCTTGTCACAAAATCATAGATTTAGAGCTGGAAAGGACCTCAATAGTCATCTAATCTGACAGCTTCATTTTATATCAAAGAACACCGAGGCCTAGAGACATAACTCATTATGAAGATAAAAGTAGTATTTGACTGAGTGAGGATTGAAATCCAGGTTTTCTAACTCTAAATCCTGGGCTCTGTTGACTTATGACTCCTGTTCAGGACATATTGGAGCTTCAGAAAAGTTGGTTTGAAAAGATCTCTCTCTAATTTTTCAGGAGAAACTTAATTATTTGCTTATAACTGGTTGAGAGAGACCCTTAAATGGTCTTCATAGCCTTGTCATCCTCAGGTAATTCTTAAAACACAATTAGCTCCCCCTGTAACTCCTACTCAAAAACCCTGTGAGTTTCTTTGATTAAAAAATGAATTGTTTTCTATTCTGGATGCTGGGTAGAGATATCTATCAGCCCCTGATAATGCACATAGGCAGAAGACAGCGTGACTCCTCTGTGGCAGCCTTTTTTCCACTCAGGAAAAGGACAATGTCTTCCCTCTCCCACAGCAAGTATATAAAATTAAGTTAACTTTATCAATTGCAGACCCACACCAAAGATACATCAATTTTATGATGATACCTATGTCTTTCATGGACATAAAGGAAAAGGGGAGAGGAAAAATCTGAAGGCCCTTTAAAACTATAAGATTATCTCTTCTCTCACTTGCACTATTCCTCCACCTTCTTCAATACTTGGACCAACTTAGCTAAGTAGAGAGAGGTTCTCTAAGACTACCCACTTGTTAATCAATTTTTGGGGCCATGAAACATGAAAATATGAAAGAAAGAAAACTACAAAGTGCTCCCCAGTCCTGTTGAGTGCCCTTTCACTTCTGCAAATACAGTAGCAGAGTGAAGGAAATTGGGGCAAAGGGTACCAAGGATCACACCATTTTTATACCATCTATAAATATGAACTTTGATGTCAGTATTCTAATTGTGATATCACTGCTCAATGGACAAGTAGATGTACTACTTAAAGAACTAAGTCATATCAATTTTTATATTATTGATACAAAGAAAACCAAAAGACAGTGAAGTAACAGCTAAATGGGAGGATGGCTTACAAGTTCTTAGAGGGTCAAATGAAGTACTTGGTGGAGTTGATTTCATTATGTATTCAAGGTATGTCATTTCATGAAACATTTGGTCATCTTGTATTAACGGTGTTGGCTAATACTTGTAAAAAGAATGCCATAAAATAATTTCAGCCTGCATGTCAATATTTGTTACAGAGGATGATGAAATAGAGAAATTATCTACTTCATAAGAAGGAACTTAATAAGACCCTCCTAACTAAGTCAATATTTACTTTGATTCATATAATCATATTATCAAGGGAAAATTAGACTCAGTCATGACTACAACGTGGTGAGTTAGATAGTCTATTACTTTAAAGTTGGAAATAGGCAAAAATGACCAAAAAATAAATGTTGGGAGGTATAGTTTAGAAATAAGGAATGAGAGAGACTGGAGACTCTTAGACTACAAATGAGCCTCTCCACTATACATCTTGAATAATTTCTTTTAGGAAAGAATTGAAAGCATTAGGGATAGTGAGCATGAAATAACATCACAAAAATGAAATTGATCACATTATGGACAATAAGGGACTTGTTATTGATGTGGAATATGTTTCCAAATCAGCTATATGTGTGCAATTAAACCACCAACTTTTTAGAAGAAAGATGCAAATTAAAATAAAGTTAGAAGAAAAATTGTAAATGAGGAAAAAAGATAGGGTGGACAATTAAAACTTCAAGCTAGCTATTTGAATGTTATCAGTGACCAAAAAATGTGAATAAAGAGCATGTGGACCATTCACAACAATTTCATATGGTTTAACCAATGTAAATAAATTGCCATAACAAGGAGACTAAAAGAGTCTAAAAAGACATTTAATCAAGAAACAATTGACTAACTGTCCAAGTAGAGAGAGATGGCAGCCAATTTAAACATCTATTTAGAATATAAACTAATTTGTAGAATCTTAGGGGGAAGGCTGGTGCAATCTTACAAATAATATCATCTCATAAAACAGAGAGAAGTAAGGGAGAAAATTGTTTGAAAAAAGCTTGATAAGAGATCTAAGTAAGTAAAGTCACCCCAGGACACTTAGGGATAAAGCTTGAAGGAAGTCAACACACAGAAAATGGAAAAGATCTGGAAATATTTTTATAATAAACTCTTTTCACCATCAATGAGAGGAGAACTACCATATTTGGATGCATAGTCTGAGATGTGCTGATAGAGGAAATGGAAATGACATTGAAGAAACAAAGACAGGAAAAGCAGCTGGCTTAAACCAAATATAAACAAAATAACTATGCTGGAGGCAATACAATTTTGAGGTTGCTGACAGATCATTTCTCAAGGTGTCTTATGTAGAAGAAGAGACCAATATTATTGAAAATCTCAGCCTTTCTAATTACTGGGGGGAAAAGCCACCAAGTAAAAAACATCAATCAGCACTGAACCATGTACCTACTTTCCCATCAATATAATATGTTTATAAGAATGACCTATATATACATCAATGTTATCCTTTATAGGGCATTAGAAGGGAAAAGGATGATTTCACAAGGAAACACATCTTTACCATCACAGAACTGATTGAAAGATGTAGAGAATACACAATCTTGTATTTATTGTTATTAACTACCAAGAAAAGCATTTGTTTTGGCAGAACAAAATGCCACCTTAAATGCTCTCCTCCAAAAAGATAGCATCCATACATTCATCAAAATTATGTCTTGAAAAATATAGTAAAAGATATAACTTTGTTTGACATCCCTGTGATCTTTAATAACACACAAAACCTCAAAAAAGAAGGAAGGCATGTGCTTGCTACAGGTGCTTGTGACTGTTATAGAGGTGATCCAGAGCAGACACTAAGTCAAGGAGGGATTCTTGAAAGATGGTTAGTTTTTTTAGATGCTCCAATTTGTGAATGACATTGTATTGATGAGTCAAACCCCCAAACATGCCAAGCTTCCTAAATGAAATTCATAATCAATTTCTAAAATTTAGCCTCTCTAGTTACACAGTAAAAGCCAAATGGATGAAAAATGCCTTTTATCTAGACCATGATATGCAGTTGAATGGACAGCCTATGGAGTTCATCCAATTCATGTATACATACATATATTATATATATGTATATATATACATATCTGAAAATGCATGATGAATTGGGCCCAGAGTTAAGCAGAAAGTGAAGGGCAGGATAGATTGCTTTTTGGAAATTGCCATATTCTTCTAAGGACCCTAGAATTCTCCCTGAAGCAAAGGTCCATATTTTCAACACAGAATTCTTCTACTGGAGTCTCTGAAAGATTAAAATAGAGGATCACTCAAAGATCAGTCGAAGTGGTTGTTGAATTTGAGCAGACTGAACTACATTACAAACAAATAATAAATAATATAATAATAATAAAGAGGCCTGCAGGAAAGGATGTCATCAAGGAAATTTATGAATGAAAGATAAAATAGACTAGGTCACAGGGTAAGAGATAGTCAAGAATACTCCATTGGGGTAGGCTGTATGTGATGAGCTCATTGGAGGGCATGAATAAGAGTCGTGTAAGATTGGCAGGTATAATCAAATCCGGGGTCAGACACTTAGCACCCACCCAGAAACACCTGGCCGTGTAAACTTGAGCAAGTTACTTAACCCCAATTGCTTAAAAAACAAAACAAAACCAGGTATAGATGAGGTTACAAGCAACATGATTGGATGGAGTACCCATATTGATGAGATCATCAATCCATTTGAGTATTTGAATGTTTGCGTAAATATTATGAGTTACTGTAATTTATTACAAGATGAAATTGTATATTCTTGAATTTCATGAAAATTTTGAAGAGATTTTAAAAGAAGTGGGGGAAGAGCATTCTGATTCTGCCTAAAAACAGGGGGAAAGACTAGATATTTGAGACTCATTCTAATCCTAGAATTTTTCTATTATGCAATTCTTAATATCTGAAGTCAGGACACCCAATAGCACCCAAGCATCCTAAATGGAAAACTACAAATTCAAGTAAGCACACCTCTTAAATTGAGAACATCACTGCCAGAGCATTAAAACTGGGAACTACATATAGCCCTTTACAATTCAACAAGCTACCTGTCATCCTCAACATTGTGAACCAGATACAGTTTGCCTCCCTTCCCCCATCCTCCAGCCCTGACATCCACTTGGCCACTGTCCCTGGGAATGGACTCAAAATGAATCAGTCTCCTTTAATTGGGGTGAAGGGTATGTGCTCCCAGCTTTGCCTGCCCCCAGCAAACAGCAGGGGGTGAGCGATGAACCAGTTCTTCTGCAGGTATCTGTCCCTGTCCACCTTGAGGAGAGGATAGTTGCCTAGGAAACCAGTAATAGGGATCCACCAGTGTCCAGGGACAGGGTTCCAAGGTGTATAAATACAACAATTACGAAGGGGCTCCCACGGCTCACAGCCTTTTGGAGAACCTGCCAGAGAGCTAATGGTTTCCATAGAAACATTACAGAAAAGTTTAGCATGAGCCTGCTTCCTGCTGATCAGCTCCCAAGAAGGGATTAAAAGGCAAAAAGGGAGAGGATTAATGGGGGAAACATGTGGCCCTGTTGGTACTGGTAACAAGCCTGGTGAGGAAAAGGCAAACAGGTGTGTAAACAAGGCCTTTTCCATCCCTCAAAAGACCCGGAGCTGAGGGAACAAATTCAGACAAAATTCAGCTCCCAACCCGAATCTGTCCTCTCAGTTGGAGCCCAGTGCAGTATTGTCTTAATCTATAAGCTGCTTCAAGTCCTTTTAGAAGTCAGCAGGGTATAAATCTTAAGTAAATTAATTATACAAATTCAAATATGCTTTTAAAAATGGTTGGATCATGCTGTCTCTTCTCATTATATGCCTCTGTTGGCTGCTTTTTGGACCCTGAGCCTGGAAGGAACATCAGAGCCTTTGTTGGGGTGCCGCTAGGTGGCACAATGAATAGAGCACCAGCCCTGGAGTCAGGAGGACCTCAGTTCAAAACCAGCCTCAGACACTTAACACTTACTAGCCATGTGACCTTGGGCAAGTCACTTAACCCCAATTACCCTGCCCTCCCCCCTCCAAAGGAAAAAGAAAAAGAGGCTATGTTGGCTTTTTGGTTTTCCCCATCCCCTTGGGTCTACCATATTCTTAAATGGGCTTCCAGGGAAGGACATACCATCTATTCTCTATTTGTTTGCTACTAGGGCTCACTGTACAGGAAGTCAGGAAGTTCTTCATCCAAATTTCTCTTGTTGCTATTTGAATCTACTTTCTCTGGTTCTGTTCTTACTGAAATCTAATAACAATAACTCTGTATTTCTCTTACTTAGTGTTACTTAGACACTGCTTGGCTTTGCTCCTTGAGGATTTAGCAGGCCAACTTCTTTAGTGTTTTCCCTCCATAAAATAGAGTGACCATTAGAAAAAAGTACAAATGCAGAATTAAATTGCTGGAGAAACTAGAGCTGAAAGACTTATGTTATCTTCTCAAAGAGACTGCTGAAGATTATATTTATTTCTTACCACCACATAGAACTTTAAAAAACATTGACCATGTATTAGGGCATAGTGACATTGCGCAAATGAATGTAAAAAGGTAGAAATCATAAACACATCCCTTACAGATCATAACACAATAAAATAGTAATCAGTTCAGAGAACACAAATAAAAGACACAGACTTGAATGGAGATTTAATGACAAAACCCAAATAACACTTGGGTGAAAGAATAAATCATAAAAACAACAAATAATTATGTGAAAGATAAAAATCATACCAAAATTTCTGTGATGCAGCTAAAGCAGTCCTCATGGTAAAAAATATTTAACCTTAAAAACACACATTAACAAAATGTAAAAGAAACATTAGTGAACTGAATTTCTCTATCAAACTCATCTTATGAGACAAATATAGTTCCAAAGTCTAAAACAGGAAAAGATAAAGCAAAGGAGAACTATAGATAGATATATTATTAAATATTGATTTAAAACCTTAAATGAAATCCTACTAAACAGACTACAGCAATTTCTCCAAAAAGTATTCGTTCTGACCAAGTTAGATGGATCCAAGTGATGCAAGAATGATTCAACATTAGAAAAACAATCAACACAATCATTTTAAAGATAAAACTATCTGGAATCACAAAATCTCATTAAGTACAGAAAAACCAGTGACAAAGTACAATAGTTATTTATGCCTTAAAAAAAAAAAACCATTCTCAACAAAGTATAGCTGAGAGGGATCTTTTTTAAACACCATAAGGAATGTCTCTCTAAAATCAAAAGCAAAGGCAAGCTCTCCCCAAAAATATAAGAATAAAGCAAGGATACTTGCCCTCTCTGTTATTTTAGATAGTTCTTAGTTAGTTTTATATAGTTCTATCTAATGCTAATGATAGCAATAAAAGGAGAAAGAAATTATGTGTAAAAATAGGTAAAGGGGAAGAAAACTATTTCTATTTTCTTATAGGATGATGGTTTCCTTAGAAAATCCTATGGAATCAGCAAAGATACCAGTTGAGATAATTAATAGTTCCATAAATTACAGACTAAAAGTAAGCAATGAAAATAATTCACATTCTACGCATTAATATCAAAATCCAAGAGGTAATATTGGAAAGGGGAATCTCATTCAAAATAATTATAAAACACATTAAAAATTTGGGGATCAATTTATCAAAGCAAATTTAAAACTTGTATAAATTCAATCAGAAAGACTTCCTTATGGAAATACAGAACAACTTAAATATACATTGCTCAGGGATGGTTCATCCCAATGTAATAAAAATGACAATAATACCAAGGTTAATTTTCAGTTTTAATGCTACACTAATCAAATATTGAAGTGATACTTTACAGAACTCATTAAGTTAGCAACAAAATTCACTTGGAGAAACAAAAGACTTAATATTTCAATTGAAATAGTAAAAAAAAGAAGGGATAAAAGGGGAATAGCACTTTCAGACCTCAAACTACATCATAAAGCAGCAGTCATCAAAACCATTTGGCTTTGTTTAAAAATTGAGAAAAAGATCAATGGAACAGATTAGACAGAGGAGAGTTAGAAATAATGGAACTTAATAACACAGTGTTTGATAAACCTCCAAATATAAATTACTTCAGAAATAAACCTCTATTTGATAAGAACCTTTGAGAAATATAGAACACAGTCTAGAAGAGATCAGACTTAGACCAGCACTTTTTACCATATAGCAAAATAAATTCAAAATGGATACTTGACTTGAATATTTTTTAAAAGCATAAAAATTAGAAGAGAAACAGATCATCTACCCCTTGCAATTATGGACAGGAGATGTATTCAATCAGTCAATAGACATTTACTAAATGTCTACTATATGCCAGGCACTGTGCTAAGGAGTGGGGATACAACAAAAGGAAAAGACAATTTCATGTAACACATCTAATGCAAACAACTACATATAAACATGCTATGAAAAATTAGAGATAACCAACAGAGGAAAGGCACTAGGCTTAAGGGGGAACTGAGAATGTCTTCTTATAGAAGGTGGGAATTTTGCTGGGAATTAAAGGAAGCCTAGGAAGGCAGGAGATGGGTAGGCATACATACCAGCCAGGAAAAATGTCTAGAGTCAGAGACGGAGTGTCTTGTTTGAGGAAGAAGGATGCCAGTGTTCCTAGGTCACAAAGTACATCGAAGGTTATAAGGTATATGAAAGTTGAAAAGATAGGAGATGGAAAGTTATGAAGGATTTCGAACACCAAATATAGGATTTTGTATGTGATCCTGGAAGCAATGGGGAGATTCTGGAATTTATTGACTTTGTGTGGCAGAATTTTACAAGGTTCTGGAGAGTCTGAAATGTTTGGGTGAATCTAGTAAAATAAAATATTGTCCTACTCGGCCTCAGAGGGAGCAATTCAAAAGGTATAAATTTTTTTTCCAATTATCAAGCATTTTTTTCTCTTTCCCATATCCCTCCACCCACTAAGAAGGAAGGAAGGAAGGAAGGAAGGAAGGAAGGAAGGAAGGAAGGAA